>NC_064639.1:960844277-961522548 GCF_023864345.2 Schistocerca serialis cubense
TTGACAAACTTTATTACCATTAAAAAAACACTATATAAACTATGAGAAACAATTTCTGAGATCAGAAGCAAATACAGTAAACAGCAAGTAAAAAAAATTATCACCAGTTAAATCACTCCCATTTCTTTCTTTTAAACAAAAGGAACAAAAGTTTGGATACCGGCAACAATAGAAAAATGAAACAGAGCCTTATAACTCTTTATAGATAATCCCGTAAAACTGGAAACCTCAAATGTCCAATTAGACCAAATGCTATTATAATTTAAACCACGGACTGGGACTGTACATATTTTAACAAAGAGCACAGCTTGGGAGAACAGTGACAAGCGCAAATAAGTCAAACACAATTTTCCATAACCTTTCACAAGAACGTTACTATCTTGCCCCACTGAGCTCACTCAACATCTAAACAACCATGAAACCAAGGCGAAACTCATTGAATTTTAGAGTTTTAAAAGAAATAAGAAATATGAAACGCGCTGCCTCTAATACACCAATCTCCATATCTCCAGCGCGTAACAAATTCTGGCACAATGGCTATCATTAGGGATCAATGACTGGAAAACAAGTTCAAGATCTGTCACTGCGGCTTTTCCTTTTCCCCCTTTTTTGCTTTAAAAAACATTCAGTATCCCGTACAAGACAGTTAACAACACTCTGCCAGAATGTCCGGCATAAATAAACCCCTTAAGCACAAGGTTTAAGCCACGCAATGCAGATTTCATGCTTTTCCTCTCTTAAGATTTGACTGCTAACACCAAACACAATAAACAGAACCCAAAAGATGGCGTGAACTGACAAAATAAGGAATAACTAAAAACAATCTCTTTGCATCTAGGCACCGAGCCTACGAAATGCAGCCTGCAGTGGCCAAACCAAATGCGAGTTGCCCAAAGCCATTTCCATTACAGTTCCCAACATTAAATTGGGGGGGGGGGGGGGGAGGGAGAACTGCCATATTAAATAAACCTATAAATCAAAAGAATGAGTAGTTTACAACAGGAGTAGCTCCTAAGTATAAAAACATATTACACTGATAAAATATAACTGACCGCTTACGCCCTGAGAATTAGAAAAACAGTAGTTATATGAAAAAGTTACTGGATTTCAATTACGTAAGTTAGCGAACGGCGACCTCCACTGAACGCTTAGGCCTATATGCTTTAGGAAAATGTCAGCTAAACGTGTTATAGTGCAAATGAACTGTGGGTATCACAAAACAAGATGGTAGAACAGAAAAATAATTGAAGAAATACTGCCGAGCATGGACTAAGAAACCTAAACAGCATCACGCTCACTTGCAAAAGTTCGATCTACGCTTTCGAAGAAGAAGTAATTTTGTCAGAGCCAAAATTCACACTGGACAAACAGGCAACAAGGGGGCTTAACTCCACTGCCACGAATCAGCTACCATGCGCAACTAGATTACCACGTGGCAAATCGATCAATTCAAGATGACTTGATTGAGTTCCTCACTAAGAAATGGCCTGAGTCCAGAAAGCCATTGTATTTATTTATTCACACGTCACTTTCCGTAGGAACACACTGAGAATCAAATCTCCAAGGTCATGGAACGTGTCAGTACATGAAATTAAAACATAAAAGTAATAACAGATAAAAGTAAAATGCTTATGAACCCGAAAAAGTCAAGCCATAAGTTCAAGTAAACGCAATCAACAATACAACAAGAATCAGCTTTACAGGAGTGACCCATGAGGAAACTCTTCAGTTTGGATCTGAAAGCGCGTGGATTACTGCTAAGATTTTTGAATTCGAGTGGCAGCTTATTGAAAATGGATGCAGCAGTATACTGCACACCTTTCTGCACAAGAGTTAAGGAAGTCCGATCCAAATGCAGGTTTGATTTCTGCAGTGTATTATCTGAGTGAAAGCTGCCGATTCTTGAGAATAAGTTAATACTGTTAACAAGAAATGACAATAAGGAATATATGTATTGAGAGGCCAATGTCAAAATACCGAAACTCGTAAACAGGGGTCGACAAGAGGTTCGTGAACTTAACACCACTTATTATCCGAAACACCCGTTCCTTAGTCAAAAATATCCTATTAGAATGGGAAGAGTTACCCCAAAATATAATACCATACGACATAAGCCAATGAAAATAAGTAAAGTAGTCTAATTTTCGTGTCGAACGATCACTCATTTCAGATACCGTTCGAATAGTAAAAATGGCAGCATTAAGACTTTTAACAGGATCCTGAAAGTGGGCTTTCCATTACAGTTCACTATCTATCTGAACACCTAGAAATTTGAACTGTTCAGTCTCACTAATCATACATCCATTCTATGAAATTAAAACGTCAGGTTTTGTTGAATTGTGAGTTAGAAACTGTAAAAACTGAGTTTACTGAGATTTTGCGTTAGTTTATTTTCTGCAAGCCTTCAACTTAGGTCATGAACTGCACTATTTGAAACTTAGCCAATGTTACACACAACATCCTTTACTACCAAGCTAGTGTCATCAGCAAACAGAAATATTTTAGTTACCCGTAATAGTAGAGGGCATATCATTTTACACACTGATCCCTGGAGCACAGCCATTATTAACATTGGGAATAATGACCTTTTGCTATCTGTCGCTGAAGTAAGAAGTGAACCAATTGTGAGCTACTCCCCATATTCCGTAATGGTCCAACTTTTGGAGCAATATTTTGTGATCAGCACAAACTTTCGAATGGCCCAAATCAGTATGCCTCGCCATAAATTTGAGTCACGTTGTAAGGTGGCAGAATAAATGGCCAGATTCGCACCTTACATGAGATCTCTACAAATCGCAATGAGAATGTGAAGATACCACCTAACGCAAATCGATCGTTATGAGAACATTTGCCTATCAATATGTAATGCATAATGGATGACTGTAAATCGACGGTAATTAATACACCATTCCTATACAATGCATGACTTTGAGCGGAAGGTAGAACAGGGAACGCGAGTCGAGTCACTTTTAGTTTTGAAAAGCCAGCTCCACAACGGCGTAGCGAAACCACTCTGTGGGGGTTACGCCGGCGACCACTTAAAGGGTTGGCAGGAAAGAGGACAACGACCCTGGGCCAGGTGATTCAAGCTGGAGGGCCGCCTGTAGCTAGGGCATAGGTACAAGGCAGAGAAGAAGCTTTAGAAAACTGCATTTCGAAATTCTAACGTGATACGAACAAAAGCAAGTGACGCATTTTCGTGCACCGAGTGTGACACGTGTAAAGGTCAATGTACTTTAGATGTCTAGAACAGGCACAAAATGTCCGACTGGTGGAAACTCACTAGAAAGGAGAAAACTACTGAAGTTTCGATGCAGTTTGATAGAAGGGAAGATGCGCTTGGTAGAGGGTGTTTCTACAAAATGAGAGGAACACTCCTATTGGTCGGCAAAAGCTGTGAAAAGAAAAGTAATCCAAGTGGAGGGAGGCAGTTCTGCCATGAGAGGACGAGAGAGAAATTTTTGAGGGGGACTCTTCTCTGAACTGGCGTCAAGTGCAGAATGGAGCTCTTAACGCTCTGTACAACACAGAGAAGAAATTGGTGTGAATACTGCGTTTACAGCGGCTACACTCCAGCAAAAATTAGCTGTAGCAACGTTTAGCTCCAACTGTGGAGAAACGAACCAGCCAAATTAGTTGATTGTTCTTGCGAGAATTGAGAGGGCACTATAATATGCACGCTGCTCCAACCATGCACATGTATATCGCCACATAATAAGACTAGGGCTAAGTACATGTTTTCTCGCATAACGAGAATGATAGGGAATGTTTCTGCTGGAAAGTTCAGCAAACGCCAGATTAGTGTTGTAGGAATTTCAGTGGGAGAGAGCGGTCTTGCAGACAGCAGCATGTCGCAGTTTAAGGTAAATACCGCGTAAAGAGGCGTAAACTTTGTTGGATCACTAGCTTGCGTCCACTGTAAACTGGAGTGACAATGGGTAATCTTGCGCTGAAATTTGTCACGTGACTAACCATCCACCGTAGATTTGATTGTCATCCTAAATAGTACCGAACTTTGAACCGGAATCGGACGATATTCGTAGTACTGACCAACATCATAACTTATGTGTAGGAGCAATTTTGTAAAGAAACGTCCAATTAAACTTTCATATCATTGTGCTTAGGATTAATGTAAAGAAACTTCCAATTAAACTTTCATAATATTGTGCTTAAGGTTAATGCTCTTTCAGAGAGTTAATATTTAACATTGTTGGGTGTAAATTTAGTTCACTTTTTGATGTTGGCAAGATGCGTTATCCATTCCGCTGTTTCTATGTTGGCGAGTTGAAAACTGTGTAAAAAGCTGTAATGTGGTGAGAATTATTGCGACATTAAACTTGTCATTTCACCACACACAGTTGTTCTCCACTGAAGAATAAGAATAAGCAAAAACAACAAACCCCAGTAACCTTACAACGTGACCCCCTTGACACTGAGAGAAGAACGTCGCCGCCCCAGCACCATCGGTCCCAGCTCACTATTCCGGGTGGCAACACCTCGCTTTCCCAATCACGACACTACCTCCACACCACCTAGACGAACAGAGCCCTTTACACCGCGGTCACGTACACATGCGGATGAGGTGGGCAACTTGTAAAAGGAAAGGCAGTCAACACAGCTCAACCACCGAACTAGGAAAAGGGAGGAGGGCCCGCTCCCCCTTTTTCTGATAGAATTAATTAATTCTCCTTGACTTGTCTCGTGAACTCGCAACAATCTACCTGTGCGGAGATTGCGCAAAAGAAGGCTAACGGGACTTAATTTCTGCATGATCTCCCAGGGGCGGAGGAACCGCGGAGCCAATTTACTGGCGTTAAACCGCCTTCTCTTTTAAGGTGATTTTTGGGTTCTGAACAAAAACTCGGTCCCCATACTTTAAACTCTTGACGACCACGATTGTAACACCTCACAAACTTCTGAAGGGCGCGCTGGATGTTGCGTCTCGCCCTCTTCCAAATTAATGCCATAAGTTAGCTAAAGGGTAATTCACTTGATAAGCAAATATGAGGCCGTGCATGCCTTATGAGACCAATATTGGGACATACTGAACGCGAAATTGAGCCAGGGTATGGAAAGATCCAATTTCCTTTGAGAACTCCCATGAAAAATGATCAGTGCTGCCTTCAGATTACGACTGACTCGCTCCACAAAGGCTGTGAATAGTACAGAGAGGTTACGATATTGTTAACTGCATTCTCAACACAAAACCTTTTAAACACTTTGGAAGTGAAAGAGTCCTAGATGGTTCAAAGGTGTAAAAAGTGGTCAAAGGGGCCGTAACCCCGCTTCTCGCAATCAGCCGGCAGAAATGGGAAACGCCATCAACAACCACCAGGAGATACCTACTGCTAGCACGAGTGTGAGGCAGATGTCCTGTGTAATCAATGAAAAGTTTCTCCATGGGACTATCCTCCGTAGTCGACTGCAGAAGCCCCTTACCTGAGTCAGAATTGGGCTCAGCAGCCTTGCAGCTTTCACACTCCCTTCCAGTCTCCAAATATCCTTACAAAGGGTAGGCTAAGTAACGTGTTCCTTAACCTTAGCAATGATTTTATGAATATCCATGTGGACATTCACCACAATATCGTGAAAATAACGGAATACACGACCGAAAACTTCCATGAGCAAACAAATCTTAGGTTCGCGCTCACCGCGCCGACTATACCAAAGGAGGACTCATGCAGGCTATACCCAGAGACCTGTACCCCTGCAACAACTTCCGTTTAATCCTGGCTATTCTAGGGTCAAGATCTTCCTCCCCCTTCAGATTACTATGGACTTAGGGACCGCTGTTGCCCGGTCCTCGGAAGACCTCTCTTCCCCCCCCCCCCCTCCCCGCCCCCTGCTCTTAGTGATCCTAAACGTCGCCTTCGAACATGTGGCATAAGGCATCCGCCACATGGTTGCCGGGCCCCCTAATATGACTGACCTTAAAACGAAACGCGGAAATCCGAATCATACAATGAAGGCTTTCACGACCGTATGTTTCAGCTGCAAATAATTCTTCCGGGTTGTATGGTCGTGGTCCATGGAAATCTTCTTTCCCTGACGTTTAGTCCAAAGCTACGTTGGACATCTTCGGAGGTGCTCCTGGTTGTGCTGATTTTTGCCGACTGACGAGTCGGACGTTGTGGAACTGGGCATGGTCTGGATTTCACGTGATAGCAGAGATAAACCTTGCCAACGATAAAATATAACTATCAATAATAGTAAGTGAAAGATAAAAACTCGTCAGTCGGCAAGACTCAACACAACCAACAGCACCTCCGAAGATGTCCAACGTAGCTTTGACGAAACGTCAGCGATAGAACAGTTCCATGGACCATGGCCATACAACCAGGAAGAATTCTCTGCAGCGGAAATCCGAATCGTCCAGCGTACTATTTGTCCAGTCTTCCGGGGACATGCCACAGTCCAACTCAGGACGTGGTTATCCATTTCTAGAGGAAACTCTTTGAGCTCGAGAGCAAAGAGGACTGTCAATATTCCCCATTCGTAAATTGAACGTTTAGTTTCAGGGATGAAAAACTTCCTAGAAGAAGCTATGAGACGCAGAAGGATGGCCGCTATTCTACAACTACGAGCATCCATATGGACAACAAAAGGGGACTCAAAGTCGGCATTAGCCAAAACTGGGTTAGCAAGGGCTTCTTTAGTTGCCTCAAAGGATGCCTGATGACTCTCGCCTCAGGGCTTCTTTAGTTACCTCAAAGTGTGGCTGATGACCCCCGCTTCAATAGAAAACTTTCCTACGAAGGTCATTACGTGGTCTGGTTAACTGAGCAAAATTTGGGATAAACTTAGGAAATTAATTTGCCAAGCCAATAAATGTAGCCACAGCCTTCTTATTCCTGGGCACAGGGAAGCTAGGCCTGTCCCTAGTGCGATCTTGATCGACCCTAATACCGTCATCAGAAACTAAATGCCCCAAGAATGATATCTGCCAACGAGCCATCGCAATTTTGGATGGTTTGATGGTCAACCCTGCCTCCCTAAGAAGTCCCTGAAACACCTCCGGTGTTTCAATTGCTCAGCGAAGGTGACGTTAGAAACCACATCATCGGGATAGTCATACACATACTTAAACTTCAGATCACCCAAGAAACAGTCTAAAAGCTGCGACAAAAAAACCACACCAGTGGACAAGCCGAAAGGAACTCCATTGAACCGCATAAAGGGACCTGTTAATATGCCTGATTAAGATCAAGAACCGTAAAGAATTTGTGAACCAGGCAAAGGTACAGATTCTAAAACAACCTTTTGGTTAACTAATCTATAGTCAACGAATGGACGGAATTCCCCACTCTTGTCCTTAGGTACTAGAAATATGGGCGATGCATATGGTGATTTAGAGGGTCTGATTGCTCCATCACAAAACATGGCACCAATGAAAGAACGTATGTTCTTCATTTTCGGAGGGGACAGTCTGCATGGAGTTTGCCGAACAGGCACCTCATCAGTAACGATTACTGAATCTTGTTCGTTATGCCCGGCTTGCCAGTTAATACCTGTGGGAAACGACTAAGAAGCTGTAATAGTCAATCGGCCTCCTCTGGATTCAAGTGAATGACAAGATTTTCCAGAGGGTCACCACACACTACAAACTTCCAAAGAACTATGACAGGAACATAAGGCAAACCTCTCAACAGGATGAAACTTAAACAACTCTGTCCCCATAATCCAACATTAAACTTATAGTCTGGATAAAATCGCACCCCAAAATTAAACTGACAGATAAGTTCTTACCCACCAGTAAATTTATCGGCCATGAAAAGTTACCAGCGCTTAATGTGGTTCATATTTCCCCAACCAGAGGTAACAACAGTCCATTATCAGCCCGACATCTCCGAGCAAGGTAATTCACAGATAGCTCTGTATCCCAAATACCACTGGTAGTCAAGAACGGAAACTGAACTTCCAGAATCGATACGTGAACAAATAGCATCTTGGTTAAGTTGAGCGAAAATTTAAAGTAAGGGTTGCCCCTGCGACAGCTATAACGTGGCGATTTCATTTCGGGGACTGGTACCCTAACTCCCTTCGGTTTCCGATGACGCCGGCTGTTCGGTCTCTCCCTCCATTGAACAGGACACTCACGTACCAAATGCCTCATTTCATGGCACCGTAATATGCCCTAACCTTGTCCCTCTTTAAGGAATCACCTTGGTGTTCTTCAGAATCCACACAGATGTCCTGATAACGACGCTCTATACCACCATGCTCTTGGTCTGCAAAACCTAGTTATGAAAACCAGTTATGAAAAATCAACAAATGAATGCGTGAGCCACATGATGGAGACGCGACTGTGCTTGATATAGGAAGGCCAGGACACCTAACAGCCCAGCTGACGTAGTGTTACTGAAACTACAGGCGTGCGGCGTGCCCGAGAGAAGCGGCCAACAAAAGTTGTGGATATATGAAGCTAGCGGTTGTAATGATATTAACGGAAGAAACACGATTACGTACCAACAGAACACTGGGAGCCGTTACAAAACAAAGGAGGCAAAAAACAGAGATATATAACAAGTACGTAGAGGGAAATTACAGGGCAAGCGGTAAAAGCCGTTAAGATAAAATTAAAACTACCATACAGAAACATCCTGTGATAAAACATTAGTAACATAGATGTTACAGTGTCACCTATAAAAATGGTTATAATTGCAACAAGACCTATTAGGGGAACATATTAAAAGGAGTCACGTAACCGTTCCATGGTCATAAATTAGTTCTAGAAGTAGGGAGTACAAATACACCCTCCAGGGTAGCCGAGAGTAGTTGGCCTTTGGCTGTGCTGCGGTGAGGACGCGCTGTTTGTGTTCCTGCCGCGGAGCGAGCGCTTGTGTTGTTTATATCGTACTCGGCTGTTCCGCGCGTGCCGTACTCAGCATATAGATCACCATGGCGCACCAATACAGAAAATCGACGCTCAAATTTACGTTCCGCAACGAATTTGCACGGCCCAAAGCATTCGAAGTCGAACGATTTCTACGAGAAGAAGTTAAAATCCCGCCGACCGACATTCTCGGCATTCACTTGTCCATTGTGAGTAGTATCGTCTATGTCAAGATCATCAACGACGCAACATGTGAACGGATCCTTCGGGACACGAAACAGGGCCTCCGTTTCTGCCATGCTGATGGCAATGTGGGGACTGTACACGTCGATTATTCTGGCATGGGACTTCGCACGATCAGAATTTTCGAACTTCCTTTCGAATTACCGGCGGAGGACGTCGTGACAGCGCTGCGTCCCTACGGCACGGTACATGATCATATTGCGGAAAAATGGACGCAATTCCAGACATATCCTGTGCTGAATGGAGTCCACCAGGCCCGAATAGAACTTAAAAGACATATACCTTCATATCTGACTATCGGTGGCTGCCGTGCCATCGTCATCTACGATGGGCAACCAAAGACCTGCTCTGATTGTGGGAAGGAGGGACACCTTAGATCAGAATGTCTCCAACGTCGAATCACGCAACTGCCGCCGGCTGACGCAGACCCGCCATCGCAGCCGACGCTGCTTCCCGTGACTTATGCAGCAGCCCTCACGACAGCTACCACTTCATCACGACAGCCGACATCCACTGTTGGGTCGCGGCTCCATCCTCCAATACAGGGCGATGACGACACACCCGTTCCAGAAGCTACGGATTCAATTCCGATGCCGCCGCCCCCGTCGACGGATACCAACATACATGACGATAGCATGGCCGTAGACTCGCTTATTGTGCCTACAGTTGCCTTTGTGCCGGAACGTCGGGAATCTTTGCCGTCGTCTGACACAGCAGGACACACCAGGAAGCAATGCTCCCCGAAGCGACGGAAGCGGAGGCGTAGAGCAACTTCCGAACGGGATGCGACGCAGCCTCCAGAGGACGAAGACTCCACCTTCAATGACGACGCTACCACAGAGGCAGCCGCCATTTGCTGCAGTGTGGCACCACCGAACGGAACTGAGGACAAACCGCATATACCTACAGTGGCAACATCGGATGCCGATATGCAGGACAGATGCTACCCACCACCTTCTGGAGTGCAAGCACCCATGCCGAGTCCTGAGGATGCTAGGGAAGCCGATCTTGCTTTGAGTTCCCAGACGTGGGCGGATGACCACGACGACGACGGAACCATGCAAGTTACGCCAACAGGGTCCACGCCATTGGCGCCGGCTCTCTAGAAAGGACGGCAGGTGAGGTTTGTGGGGATGCGGAGGTGTCAATAGAGTCAGAAGCGCCATAGGCAGTTCCAGTCTTAAAGGATAACTTAACACCTGCGGTTCGGCAACAAGTTTATCGTATCGCCACGCTTAACCTCAACACGATACGAACGGCAGTGAAGATCCAGTTGCTGCGTGAGATGCTTCGTTCTTCGGATGTTGACATTGCCCTGTTGCAAGAAGTGTATATAGCGGCCCTCCCCGTTTTCTACGGTTATGTGACACATATGTCACCGGCGGACCGGAATGGCAGCGGTACGGCAATACTAGTGCGCGACGGAATTGCCATCGAAGAAGTGAATTACCTTCCGTTAGGAAGGGGGCTGGCGATCACAGCACTGGGCACGCGCATCATTAACATTTACGCTCCATCAGGAACTGCCCAACGCCGCAAACGATCGCTGTTCTACTCGGAGGATATCGCCCCCCTCTTTATCAGTCGCTACGATCAATATATCTTCGGTGGCGACTTTAACTGTGTGCTTCACCCCAAAGACCAAGTCCCACACATCTCGACTTGTCAAGAACTTCGGCTCTTGGTTCGTGATCTGCTTCTCACCGACACGTGGGAAACAGTGCACGGTGACCGTCCCGGGCCGACATACCTCACTAGTCACTCAGCCAGTCGCCTAGACCGCATTTATGTCTCACGAGCTCTAGCACCGGGAGTATTGGACGCCGAACGTTGGCCGCTTGCCTTCTCCGATCATAGCGCTTTCATATGCACACTCACTCTACAACAGCAGCTGATATGGCGCAGCCGAGGACCCTGGAAGCTGAATGTGGCACATATTCAAGCCCCGGAATGCCGTCGGATTATCGTCAACACATGGCTGGACTGCGAACGTCGTCTTCCCCGATATCCTTCGACTCTAGCGTGGTGGGTGGACTGTGCAAAACCAGCGTTTCGGCGTGTGCTAACTCAATTCGGTAAAGATATCGCAGCTTGGCATCATCACACATTGGACTTTTATTACACGATGCATCGCAAACTCGACAGCCAACCACCATCTCCAAACCGACAAATGGAAAGCCGCCGAATTAAAGGTCAAATATTGTCTCTTGCGAGGAAACGTTTGGAGGGGGTCGTCGTGCGATCGCGACGTCAAGACCGAGCGGAAGGAGAAAACCCGTCTATGCATCACATCGCGCTCGACAGCCACCGACGCCGACAGCAGCTGATCACGGACCTCGTATTGCCAGGTGGTAGGGTCGTACTGACTCAGGCCGCGGTTACAGAAGCCTTTGCAGATCACTATCGCCGGTTTTACGACGAGGTGAATACAGAGGAAGAGGAAGCGGACGATCACGACATACTGCAGCACGTGTCGCACACCCTCGACAATGCAGCAGCGGTGACGCTGTTAGGTGGAATTACACGGGACGACATCGAGGACGCGCTTAACAAGGGAGCACTCAACAAATCTCCCGGGCCAGACGGACTACCGCTCGAGTTTTATCGGACTTTCCGCGATCTAATGATGCCCCGATGGATCAGCATGTACCAAGAACTGATGACCCCCGGTTCCCACGTGCCACCTGCATTCGTGGAAAGTCTCCTTATACCGATACACAAGCCTTCCAGAGGTCGGACGGTCGAGGACTACAGACCCATTACAATGCTCAACTCGGACTATAAAATCTTCGTCCGACTACTCGCCAGCCGCATAAAGAAGGTTCTGCCCCTACTCCTCTCAATGGAGCAAACGACACTGGGCGGAGTGACCAACATGCAAACGGCAACCAGCGAATGCAGGGATTTAATAGCCATCGCCACATGCTGTCGCCTTCGAGCTGCTCTGATCTCCATTGATTTCGACCACGCCTTTGACAGAGTTCACCACAAGTTCCTTCTGTCCGTTATGGCCCGTATGGGCTTCCCGCCTGACTTCCTCGACATCTTTCAGCGCCTTTTCCGTGGAGCTGCATCCCGTGTACTGGTGAATGGACGGATTGCGGGTCCCTTTCCGATCCGACGGTCAGTTCGCCAAGGATGCCCACTCTCCATGATCCTTTACGCTATCGCACTCGAACCACTTGTCGGAGGGTTGAAAAACAGGCTCTCGGGAGTGTCATTGAGGGATCACACCTTTCAATGCAGGATATATGCTGATGACCTTCTATTACTTGTCCGATCTGGTGACGAGGTACGATCGGTTATACAATGGATCAATCGCTATGGATTGGCAGCGGGCAGCTTCATGAATGTGGCCAAGTCGGCAGCGATGCTGATTGGGAAAGGTCTACAGGAGGACGCTTTAGCCCCACTCCCACTAGTTAACAAGATCCGGTTCTTGGGCATAACATTTACACAGGATGTGCGCCGCACGGCTGCCATGAACTATGCACGAGTACTACAGGCCATACGCACAGAAGTTCGCCGGAACTTACTTCGACGGATGGACCTCCTACAGCGTGTGGAATACCTCAACCTTCACGTGGCGACTAAGATGATCCACATGGCCCAGGTCCTACCGATATCGACAGCGATGGCACACAGATTGCAAGCAGCGTTTGGATATTACCTTACCGCCGGACACCTATTCAAAGTCCGCTACGAAACACTCACCCTCCCTCCGCGTGATGGCGGATTGGGACTTATAAATGTACGAGCAAGAGCTACAGCGCTATACTTGTGCACAATGATGAAATTGTGGACCCACAAAGATGCTTCCCTTACGGGACGTCTGTTAGAAGAATTGCTGTCGGCGTCTCTTCTAGCACCTGTCACAGTTGCGCACATTACACCTTCACTCTCGCACCTCTCGGCATTTATTCTTGAGTATAGTTACGTGCACCCAGACCTTCCCAACACTCGCCCTCCCAAGGCGAGAGACTTTTACAGACTGCTGCTAAGGTCCATACCTCGGAATGTGATTGAAAGGAAGAGCCCTACGACCCTATGGCCGGCAGTGTGGAGAGCGGTCCAGAAGCCGTTCCTCCCCACGCGGGTACGAGCCGCGTGGTGCCAGTTGGTGAACGGGAAGGTTGTAACACGACAAAGGCTGCACGCTATTGGGATGACGGATTCCCCCCTTTGCCCACGTTGCCACCTCGTGGATACTGACGAACACCGCTTAACATGTGGATCGGCGTTAGATGTATGGCTGCTAGTGCAGAAGATCTTCGCCTGCTACCTACGTATCGCGCCTCGCACAATTGAGCCACGGCTCCTCCTTTGTCCGGAGGATACTTATTTACCACCTGCGAAGACTCACGCTCTCACATGGTTTAAAGGCATGTCCATATACTACCTCTTTCGAGATAATGAGAAGATGGTGCTTAATTACTGGCAATTTCTCCAGGACAGTCATAGCACACGTGAGTGTACACCCCGATATCGACAACTATTTGCGAACTATTTGCGCAGTGTCTTCGAAAACCCCCCTCACAGTTGGGGAGTACCGGGCAGAGGATGACCGTCGACATGGGGCTCCACACGCCGCGAAATGTTGTACCAATTTGGAACATGGAATCTGTACGCAGAGGGGCCATGCACATGGAATGGCGTGCGGGATTTGGTTACATTTTTCTTTCTTTATTATCTATCATCACACTATTAGTTTCAAATTCTTTTTCATAGTTTAGAAGGAACTTTTGTTCTGTTGTTGCTACGGCTGTAATTTTCTAATTTTGTTTGTCGTAACTGAAAGACGCCTTTTGTCCATATATATATATATGAGATGAAGAATAAAAGCGTGGTCAAGACAGGTAAAGTTATTGAAAGTGCATCCAGATAGCCGCGTCGCCTCATGGCATTTTCATGGAAATTGCAGCTGATACATAGAAAATTCTAATAAATAATAATTGTCACTTTAATGTTAATAAATAACATTTTACCCGGCGGGGTCAGGGATTTTCTCTGCCTCGTGATGGCTGGGTGTTGTGTGATGTCCTTAGGTTAGTTAGGGTTAAGTAGTTCGAAGTTCTAGGGGACTGACGACCATAGATGTTAAGTCCCATAGTGCTCAGAGCCATTTGAACCATTTAACATTTTCATCATGATCTCCGTGCCTTTTAGTGCGTAATTGGATGCTCTTCGAAAGATTGAGATGAACTCGATGGAATAGCTCTGAATTGCCGTCGATTTTAGCACACTGACTGGTTACGAGTTCTGTCATGTGGTTTAAGTCTGTAATCTTCATCGAGTTAACTTCCTCTTTCAGCATGCCCCAGAAAAAGATATCAAGGGGAGAAACGTCTGGCGTACTCCACAGGACCTCTTTTCCCAATCCAGTGAGGAAAATTGTCATGTAACCTATCCCTAACAGCTGCGGCTTAATGAGCAGGCGCCACATCCTACTGAAACCAGCCAAATGCTCAGTTTGAAGCATCAATTAGTTTCTCAGCATGTTCAGGTAAGTCTCACCCGTTATATGTTCATCAAAGAAGAAATGTTCTGGCACATGAGCTTTCCACTAACCAAACCATACCATCACCTTTTGGCAGCCCTTCTATTTGGATGGAGTCATCCAGCGCGGATTGCCTTGAGACCTGTATCAAAGATTTTGTCTGTTTACATCATCATTGACATAAAATACAGCTCGTTACTGAACAACGCAACGTCTTTAGTAAAACTGATATTTTCATCCAATTTATCTGTAAATCATTCTCACATCTGCTTGCGTCTATCAGGATCATTTTCATTTAAGTGATGCAATATTTGTAACCTGTACGGATGAAACCTCTCCTGTACCAGGATTTTGCAGATGGTTAACCTTGGAACACCCAATTCCGCGGATGTCCGACGAAGAGAATCCTTGGGCTAGCATAAACCTTGGTTAAAACAGCCTCTTTCATTTCGTCTGAAGACTCTGGTCGTCCTGAACGGGTTTTGTCGAACACACTGCCTGTTTCTTTAAACTTGGTGATTAATTTCTCGACGGCAGAAAAAGAAATAGGGTGACGACGAGGGTGTCGAAGGTTGACTTCTTCAGCAATTTTGCGATACGATCATACTTCCCGTCCAGTTAAGAGTACCAACTCCGCTCGTTCTTCTTTAGACAATCTGGAAAAAACAAAATTAGGATTATTGGAATTTATTTTATTTATTTATTAATATTTGTAAATATTAATAGAGTATAGAATATTTAATAAAATATACTAGAATTCCCTATGTACCCAAACTTTGTGGACACCCTTTGTTTCCGTTCCGGCCACTAATCTAAGGATTTTATAAGGATAACAAAGGGAATATCCTCAACGTTCTGGAGGATATCCATGTTCTGCACTCTTAAAAACAATAACCTGACCATACCCTGAATGGCCAGTTGGAACTCGGCCACTCTGGCATCCTCTCAATTTTGATTGCCTCTGCTCTCCTCTCGCGCGCGGTTTCTCGAGCGAGGTGGGGCAGAGGTTAGCACAGTGGACTCGCATTCGGGAGGACGACGGTTCAATCCCGCGTCCGGCCATCCTAATGTAGGATTTCCGTGATTTTCTTAAATCGCTCCAAGCAAATGCTGGGATGGTTCCTTTGAAAGGGCACGGCCGACTTCCTTCCCTAATCCGATGAGACCGATCACCTCGCTGTCTGGTCTCCTCCCCCCAAAAACAACCAACCAATCAACCCCGTTTCTCATCACACGTTCTTCCAATAGGTACCCTTTTTTTTCTTGTTGCATACTAGTCCTTGCACTTTATGGTCGCTTTGTCAGCCTCCCTCTGTACGTATTTGAACTACGTATGACTGGTATTAAGTTATGCGTATGGAGCGGTTACTTGTCTCCATCTAATTATTCCCTTTACGGGTTTTTGTTACAGTTTTAACCATTTTGTCGATCACTGTAATTTAATATTATGATGTTATAATACAGGAAACTGTGGTTCCCTTCCCTGGCCTGCCCACGTACGTCTTTGTACTCCCTACTTTCTTTCTTTTGCTTACGCTTTGTCCCGCAGTGTTCGCAGGGTCAGCATGGTTACAACGGATTTGGCATGGTTAATGTAAAGGGGTGGGTGGATGCCCTTCCTGCCGCCACCCCATACCCCACAGGACGGAATCAGTGTACCCCAGCCGTCTGCATCTAGTGTAATGCAGGAAAGAGTGCGAACGTTTTCAAATGTCTGTGAGTCAGATAACTGAGGCGGAACTTGGGGACCAACCCGGTATTCACCTAGCGGGATATGGAAAACCGCCTAAAAACCACATCCAGGCTGGCCGTCATACGGACCCTCGTCGTTAATCCGCCAGGCGGATTCGATCCGGGGCCGGCGCGCTTATCCGAGTCCAGGAAGCAGCGCATTAGTGCTCTTTTTTTTATATTTTCGCTGCCAACCTTTTTTGTTTGTATATATATATATATATATATATATATATATATATATATATATATATATATATATATATATATATAAGACTTTATGCCAGGTTTCACGTAGGTGAGTGGTAAGCGCATATTTGAGGCTCAAATGTTTCTTAAACCAAATTCGGAAGCTACGCACCGTTTACTCATTGTTGCAGGCTGGACAGTCATTACAGAAAAAGGAGCAGTAGAATCAGCTTTATTCAGATCGGACTGCTTATTATGACGGAATTTTAAACCTGTGCCCCTGCGAATAAAAAAGGCTGTGGAAACGCCATTTCCTTTTAACTGTTTACCTGTTTTTTCGGAAATATTCGGCAAATTGGGTAACCTATGGGAAGGTGATTTTTGGTGAGGCTGTTCTGCCAGTGCGAGAGTAATTTTCCGCCAGGTAGGAGAGAGAACGCGGTTGACTTTCTTTTGGGTA
Organism: Schistocerca serialis cubense; assembly: GCF_023864345.2. Classification (NCBI taxonomy): domain Eukaryota; kingdom Metazoa; phylum Arthropoda; class Insecta; order Orthoptera; family Acrididae; genus Schistocerca; species Schistocerca serialis. The sequence goes on from NC_064639.1 coordinate 960,861,231, forward strand.
CCTTTCTTAGTGTTAATAATGAAATTGGAGATACAGCCCTTAACATAAACAATGTACTTAGTAGCGCTTAATTCTCGGTTAAAGGCTTCATCTGATATAAGAACTGCTTGGAGTCTATGAAGGAGGGACCTGAAAGGGGCCTTTTTATAGCTGAGAGGGTGGCTGGACGTTTGATGGTTCACCAAGTCTGTCACAGATGGTGTAAGTAGGCTGTATATGTTTTCTTGTTGGCAACGTTACGTAGCGCTCTGTATGAAAATCACAGGCTGTGCTGTGTGCAGTCTGTGGCTAGTTTGCATTGTTGTCTGCCATTGTAGTGTTGGGCAGCGGCAGCTGGATGTGAACAGCACGTAGCGTTGCGCAGTTGGAGGTGAGCCGCCAGCAATGGTGGATGTGGGGAGAGAGATGGCGGAGTTTTGAAATTTGTCATGAACTGCTATATTTATATATGATGATATTAAGGTAAACACATTGTTTGTTCTCTATTAATATCTTTCATTTGCTAACTATCCCTATCAGTAGTTAGTGCCTTCCATAGTTTGAATCTTTTATTTAGCTGGCAGTAGTGGCGCTCGCTGTATTGCAGTAGCTTGAGCAGCGAAGATTTTTGTGAGGTAAGTGATTTGTGAAAGGTATAGTTTAATGTTAGTCAGGGCCATTATTTTGTAGGGAATTTTGAAAGTCAGATTGAGTATGCGCTAACAAAATATTGTGTGTCAGTTTAAGCACAGTCATGTATAATTGTTCAAAGGGGACGTTTCAATGGTAATCAATAGGGCAATCAATAGATCTAGATAGGGGAGTGAACCATAAAAAGTGTATTGAATCGTAGACCGAAGACCAGCATGTTACTTATTTAGTTCAATAACGAAGATCTCACAATCCTCGTTTGAATCAGTGTAAAGTAGTAAGTTATCCTTGTGTCAGTACCAGGCCAGTATTTTATTTGAAACAGAAGTAAACTGGTTGAACAGATCGTTCTCTAAATTGGTAATGAAAATATTAGCCACACGGCAGGACAAAGTATGACTGAATTTAGGGAACAAATCCAGTAACTGAACGACATTATTAATCTCCCTAGCAAGACGACCACTAAGGGAGTGCAAATTATTATACACGATATTGCGGATCTGATCCACGAGTATTGACCTGTAGATAATTCTGATGCCCAAGGGGACCATAAATATTGCTTGGGGGAATCGTTAATTGCAAAATGTTACTGATAAGATGCACCCTTAACGGATGTTAAGTCAAATCGGATGTTTGAAATGCTGATTCAAATAGGAAAATAAAAGTGTCTCAGTTCAGAAACCCACGGTAGTGTGGCAGTGTATGTTCTGGGGCAGAATGTGATGACACAGCGCTTCCTTATCTGGGGTGTCGTATTGTAGCTGAGACAATTACGCCTGTCATATTTCTCTGACATCAGCATAGCACTTCCTTGTCTCCGTGGTCAGCCCAGAGATCATATCATCGTGCCACGTGCCAGCGTTATGGAAGGGAGGACCCTGCCCCTCCCCCACCCACTCCCCCCTGAACTTCTGCAAATTTTATGAAAATGTGGTGCCGAAGCGATAAAAGCTGAACAAGTTTTGGTACGAAGAAAGTCCGCACTGAGAGGCATGATAATTAATGTAGAGAGATCCGCTTCTATTGTACTAATATTTATTCAGACCAAGACTGGTTTCGGGACTTTAAAATAACGTCTTCAGTTGTATGAAATTATAGTATTTGGTATTACATAATGTGATGATGGGCCTATCAGTCCACTTATTGGAGCTCATGCACTGACTGGCCCATCTGCATGTTACGTGTTGTTGTTGTTGTTGTGGTCTTCAGTCCTGAGACTGGTTTGATGCAGCTCTGCATCATACTCTATCATGTGCAAGCTTCTTCATCTCCCACTACCTACTGCAGCCTACATCCTTCTGAATCTGCTTAGTGTATTCATCTCTTGGTCTCCTTCTACGATTTTTACCCTCCACGTGGCCCTCCAATACTAAATTGGTGATTCCTCGATGTCTCTGAACATGTCCTACCAACCGATCCCTTCTTCTAGTCAAGTTGTGCCACAAACTCCTCTTCTCCCCAATTATATTCAATACTTCCTCATTAGTTTTGTGATCCACCCATCTACTCTTCAGCATTCTTCTGTAGCACCACATTTCGAAAGCTTCTATTCTCTTCTCGTCTAAGCTATTTATCGTCCACGTTTCACTTCCATACATGGCTACACCCCATAAAAATACTTTCAGAAACGACGTCCTGACACTTAAATCTATACTCGATGTTAACAAATTTCTCTTCTTCAGAAACACTTTCCTTGCCATTGCCAGTCTACATTTTAATCCTCTCTACTTCGACCATCATCAGTTATCCTGCTCCCCAAATAGGCAAACTCCTTTACTACTTTAAGTGTCTCATTTTCTAACCTAATCCCCTCAGCATCACCCGACTTCATTCGACTACATTCCATTATCCTCGTTTTGCTTTTGTTGATGATCATCTTATACCTTCCTTTCAAGACTCTGTCCATTCCGTTCAACTGCTCTTCCAAGTCCTTTGCTGTCTCTGACAGAATTACAATGTCATCGGCGAACCTCAAAGTTTTTATTTCTTCTCCATGGATTTTAATACCTACTCCGAACTTTTCCTTTGTTTCTTTTACTGCTTGCTCAATATACAGATTGAATAACATCGGGGAGAGGCTACAACCCTGTCTCACTTCCTTCCCAACCACTGCTTCCCTTTCATACCCCGCGACTCTTATAACTCCCATCTGCTTTCTGTACAAATTATAAATAGACTTTCGCTCCCTGTATTTTATCCCTGCCACCTTCAGAATTTGGAAGAGAGTATTCCAATCAACATTGTCAAAAGCTTTCTCTAAGTCTATAAATGCTAGAAACGTCGGTTTGCCTTTCCTTAATCTTTCTTCTAAGATAAGTGGTAGGGTTAGTATTGCCTCACGTGTTCCAACATTTCTGCGAAATCCAAACTGTTCTTCCCCGAGGTCGACTTCTATCAGTTTTTCCATACGTCTGTAAAGAATTCACGTTAGTATTTAACAGCTGTGACTTATTAAACTGATATTTCGGTAATTTTCACATCTGTCAACACCTGCTTTCTTTGGGATTGGGATTATTACATTCTTCTTGAAGTCTGAGGGTATTACCAAATGCTGTTATGTCACACACCTGAAAATAGGATTTTAAAATACCGAAACGAGTCGTGGTTTGAATAAATATCAGTACGTCCCAAGCGGATCTCTCTATATTAATTAACATTAAACCTGGAGTATGAAGCAATGGAAGAATATCATTTGGTCGAAAGAGTCTTGTCTCACACTGTTGTCAACTTCTACCAGAGTTTACGTCCCAAGAGTGAAACAAAAAAATGTTCAAATGTGTGTGAATTCCTAAGGGACCAAACTGCTTGGTCATTGGTCCCAAACTTTCACACTACTTAAATCAATGTAACTTATGCTAAGAACAACACATACGCCCATGTCCGAGGGAGGAATCAAACCTCCGGCGGGAGAGGCTGCCACTCCGCGCGGCAAGAGTGAAACACGGTGGGTGTTCTGGATCATTTTGCAGTCATATCGTGGTATTCCACGTGCCCCATGGTTACTCGTTAGGTAGCAATACTGTCAAGGATTGTGTGAACATTTTAGCTGATCAGCTCCAGGCCATGTTAAAATACCCAATGGTGAGGTTGTAATCCAAGACAACAAAGCCCTTGTGTGCACAGCTCGCATCATCCATGACTTGTTGTAGGAGCACAAGGATGAATTATCACATCTGCCCTGGCCACCACGGTCACCAAATCTCTGTATAATTGAGCCTATGTTGACTTATTTGGTGAGAATGATGCCTGATCGCTATCCACTTCCATCGTCGTTAGCTGAAATAGCCACTATTTTGTAGGAAGATTCTCTTGAAAACCACAGATGACCTATATTTACCAATTCGGGGAAGACCGGCAGCTGTTTTGCATGTCAACGGTTTTCCTACACCGTATTAGGCATGGTAATGCGATTTTGATGTTTATTTTTGTCCAACCCCTGTATGTGCAATAATACCGAATATTCGAATATTACAGGATGCCTTTTCCCACTGATCTGCATTAATTAAAATGTTTTCTATGTTTATAGCGTTCTGCCACTCATTACACAAAACAGAAATTCTAAGTCATCTGTATCCTTCTACAGTCGCTCAACGACTACACTTATCATACACGACATTGCCAACAGCAAACAGTCGGAGACTGCTACTCATGCTATCCCTCAGATCATTCATGTTTATAGTTAACAAGAGTGGTCCTATAACACTTCCTTGGGGCACTCCTGATGCTACTACTGTTCTCTCCGGCGTTCTATTACTTAAGAAGTCTTCGAGCCACTCACTCCAATCCTCACGGTAATACGTACAGAGAATTACCGTCCCCACACTGATTCTCTTACTTACAAAAGCAGTTAGTACCCCATTTATTTAAAGAAGGAACCCTCAGAATGGACCACATTAGAGATTGTTGTGCTCTGCGACTGTGGAAATTTTATAATGAGGAATAAACACAGCAATCAGTTGCATGTAAATCTGTATTTTATTGCATATCTTGCTAGATTTCAGCTACAGTATAGCCATCGTCAGTGGGTGATGTGGTATAGTATAGCTGAAATCTAGATACATAGATCTGCTGTAAAATACAGTTTTAAATGCAACTGATTGCTGTGTTCGTCCATGAGGATACGATTTTGTTGAAAACTATGCAAGGCATTATTTATCCATTCCGAGACGACTGGAAGTTCTTTCCTTTGCCATTGGTTTTCCTACGCCGTATTAGGCGTAGTAACACATCGTTTTTGGTGTTCCCATGTTTTTGTCCACACCTGTATTTATCAGTACAATATCTGCAAAAGACAATCCTTATCGTAAGGACTAACACCACTACTTTTCTCGCAGACTCTGTATTTAAAAAATCTTATTTTCAAAGTAACATCTTTACCACCTTTCCCGCATATCACTCATCTTCTTCACCAAGAGTTTAAACTGCTGTCCCACGCCTGGCCTCCTCACCTCAGTGGATACGAGCTAAGCTGATTGCGATCCCCAAGAAGCTCAATGACCCCACGGTCCCCACCACCAACAGCCCATCAGCCTCCCAAACACTATGGCGTAGGTCCTTGAATCTGTGATCTGATCGTTCACCGACTTTGGCGAAGGCCGCTGAATCTGTGATCCTTCACCGACTTTCCTAACCCCCCCCCCCGCAAAACGACTACCTGGAAAGACACCCTCGTACACAAGATGCTGACACAGATCCCTATGCCAAGATCGTGGATGACCTCCTCCACGGTAGGACCCTCCTAGTGGCAGGCACTCCACAAATATCGGTGTTATCTCCCATCGTTTTTAATATCTATGTAAATGACATGCCAGTCATCCCCGAGTGCCACCTAACACAATACGCTGACGACACAGCACTATATACCAATTGCCGCATTACTAACCCCGCAGTCGCCCACCTCCAGCGACAGGCGGACGCCACCATCACCTGGTGCCGGACAAACAAAGCAGCTCTCTATGCCGTCAAAACTAGGGCAGTCTATTTCACGAAACGGCGCCCAGTCCTCCGCCGCAATATTTCGACTGCAGGCGTGCAGGCCCTGGTCCACCACAACCACCCATCTGGGGGTCCAGATGGACCACAAGTTTCTCTTCCACTGTCATGCGGAGTATGTCGCCAACAAGGGGCAAAAGCTGACCAGGGCTTTGTACCCACTCTTCCGCAGTAGGGAACTTAACCTGAATACCAAGCTCCGCATCTACCGAACAGTTAACCTGCCTGCCTTCACGTATGGCTGTGCTTCATGGGCCACGATTAGTGTCACCACTAGCGGATTAGCGGACGTTGAAGCGCCTGCAGAACAAGGTTCTCATGTGGAACCTGCACGCCCCACCACTCACGAGAATTGTGGCTCTCCACGAGGAAGCGGGTATCGTTCTCCTCGAGACGACCATACACAACAACGCGCGGCAGCTCTGTGTGAAAGTGGATGCCCACAGGACACTGTCCATGGGTCACGCCACGTTGGGACCACACTTGCACGCCGTTGGCATCGACATCCGGCTCCCATAACCATCCTAGACCAATCGGACTCCGACCATGGCTACCGACAGGCTCGACACGTCCACCACGGACGCATCCTTTGGCGAGACTAGCCCCCCATTCTACGTCCAATACTTTCCCACCCTACCTGCCTGTCTGATGTAGTACTTTCATCGCTGGAGGATGGTACGGGACGCAAAGTCCCACCGCCACACCTCCAAAGTGAATTGCAGTGACGCAGTCACTGCCCTGTGGATAAATTTACTGCCTCACCAACACAGTTAGACCGCAAAAGAGCGGTGATGCTGTATTGTAACATATCACCAAAAAAAGGTTCAGGATGAGTTGTGGTTCATAACAATAACGGGTTGTTCTTGGACATTCCCAAGAAACTGAAGGTTGAAAATGGCTGTAAAAATATTAATAGAAGATAGTGAATAAAATTTTCAAATTATAAAATGAATATCTAAATAAGGTTTACCACTACGAAACACCCAAAATCTTAATAAAATGAATTAACATAACATTTAAATAATCCAGTAGTAATCGACTTATCGATTTTTAAGCTACTCTTCCACAGAGGAAACTAAAATAGATAACTAATTAGCAAATAGAAAAGCTAAGGTTAGGTTGCAAACAATACTGATATATTTCAGCTGAAATACACTAAAAATGGACATTCCCAAGAAACTGAAGGTGGAAAATGGCTGTAAAAATATTAATAGAAGATAGTGAATAAAATTTTCAAACTATAAAATGAATATTGAAGTAGGGTTTAGCACTGAGAAACACCCAAAATCTTAATAAAATGAATTAACATAACATTTACAAGGCGCTACAGAGGAAAGAATAAATTTTAATACTGTACCGTACTTTCTCTGTTCAACTTAACACAAACAAAAATGAAGACTGAAAAAGCATGTAAGACTACAGAAAATGCCTTCACAAATATATGAAACAATTAGAATAAAAGACAAAGTGGCGGCGCTTCAAAAGCATCTCGTACAGAACCAGAAACCAAGTTTTCATGCTGTACAGTTCGAGCGAAAAGTAAAATACTTGGTATGTATCTCTGTACATTGCACAGTTGCTAGTGGTGGAAGAAGGAACGATTATGAAGTACAGCGACTACTAGTGAGCGAAACTGTGCTGATGAATTCATTAACTATTCAGACCGCTCTACCATTCTGTCACATAACTGGGAACTGCTTTGTCGACTACAGTATAGATAGTTTTGATATGTACGCTGCTTCAGAACCATAAGGGTACAAAATGTCTCTCTGGCAGTGTTGCCAGACACCCTATCACAATTTTCCCACAGGTACGCACAGAATTTCCCACAAGACGATGATTTTTCCCACACATTCGAAAATTTTTAGAAATCGGTTATGAAGGAAGTTGACCAATTAAAGGCTCATATACTGATTATGTGTGAATTGTACTCGTGCAATTTAATAGAGGCCGTCTGAACTATGAAGTTTCAGATGGGTGGGTGACCTTAAACGAAAAGCAGCCCATTGCCTTGGTTTGTGGGACAGTCCCTACGACTGCAACCTCACCAAGAGTTTACATGACTCACTATTGAAAACATTTTTTCTGACTCTGTATGTGAATGAGGCTATGTTACTACCAATTTTGGAAGTTTTCCTAAGTCAGGCAATTTCAGTTCATCAGTAAAGTCTTTAACGTTAGCTATAAAGTGCCGCATTTCATCTGTCTCGGATCTCATTAAATTATTTGTCTCCTAGAATGAAATTTTCACTCTACAGCGGAGTGTTGAAACACGTATGTTGTGTGGCGGCGATGGCGAGGCATTGCAGAGTCTCTGACCAGAGAGCTATTTGTCGTTCCTAGTCTGCGCTTGACCGCGCGAGTGTCGAGTGCAGTAGTCTGTCGGTAGCAGTAGCGCAGTTCAGTTGCTAATGGCAGTCTGTTAGCAGTAGTGGTCTTATACGGTCGCGAGAGAGTCGCGAGCGGGACGCAGTCCGCGGGCGTCCACAGGGTCTCTGGTCAAGATGCTGAATGAGGTATATTGTTAATTAAGGTAACCAAGCTGCATTGCGCACATCAGATAATGTAAAGTTTATTTATTGTAATTAATTTTCAACAAGTGCCCCAATAATAATTTTGATTTCAAAGCAAATTTTAATAAAAGAACCATTTAATTGAACGAACGATCTCGTTCCATTTCCTTTAAAGAAAAGTTTCAGTTAAATTTCAAAAATTAAAAAAAAATAATAATACTTGCAATGCATTTCCTCCAAGCCGTGGCCAACAATAAGAGCAGAACTTTGACATGCAGTTTCGAATGAAGTAAGAAATTAATTATGATTTTTTGCACAGGGCCAAAGACCGATATTTCGGTTTAACTGAGTTTACATTGTCACTGAAGTCTCATTAGCATTGAATTGTCTCTCATTATTTTTGTGGGAGCTTCCACGTTGAGTCAGATTGCGAGTCAAACATTTAATTGTCATAGTCAGTACATTTTATGCAGGGAGGTTACACTTGGCGACACCCAGTCCAGGATCGTATTTCGTTGAGAATCTTTTGAAAAACAGTCAGATATCTGCTCTTATTTGCTTGAATATAATTAGAATTTGGCGCAACGCTTTTACTAATTTTATGACTTTCTTTCCTCAGATCATCGGCAATTCGTTGTTCTGTTGTATTTGTGTGTTGCTTTTGCATTGTGCTTATTTGTTTTGTGAATAATTGTGAGTATTGTAAAAATGCCGCGAAAGACTGTGAATAGTGTATCGCGAGGTATTTTGAACGAAATTACCGACTTGAACAACGTGACCGATAGTAATTGTGACACGCAGTGTAATGATGACAATCCTGCGTTCACCGACAATCAGTGCGTTCCAACCTCTAATGATGACTTTTGTCTTAATGATGAACAAACGAACTCGGTTATGTCCTCTGTTGATTTGACGACAATTGATGGCGCGGGGCGCTCTATTGTAATGAGCGCTGCCCAGCTTAACACAACCGGTTTACTAAATTCATGTAACGAACACACAAATTTGTCTAATGAAAATGAACAGGATACACAAAGTACGACTGATTTATTTAATTCCGAAATAATGTCTGACAGTGTGCATCCGACTGACAAACCTTTTTGTGAATCTCAGAATAACCAAATGGTTACGGAAAGCGAGACAATTCCAGGTACACCACTAAACAACACGAAGAATAGAAATGATAATTTTGTGTCGAATTCAATTATGGCATTGTTGCTACAAATGAGTAAACAACTTAATGACAATAATGAAAAACAAGACAGTCTTAAAGAAGATCTCAAACAACAACTTAGTGAACAGAACGAACAGTTAAATGATAAATTAGACAACAATTCCAGACAGTTAAATGAAAAATTAGACAACAATTCCAGGCAGCTTAGTGAACAAATTAGAGCCGTTGCCGCGCAATTTCATGATACTAAGGTACAGTTACGCGAGGAAATTGAGGCCTGTTCAAAAAAAAGTAGCGAAGAAATTAAGTCTGTTGCTCAGGAATTAAGGGAATTGCAAACAGCTGCAACAGGAACACTTAGAGACGAAATTAGCGGAGTCGCTAAACAATGCTCTGAAAAGGCTAGACAATTACGCGACGAGTTTAAAGCAATGACAGCAGAACTTTCGCGCACAATGGATGAAAAGATTGATGCGAAATTCGACCAACAGAACTCTCAAATTAACGAACGTCTTAGTCTTCACATACAAAACAGTGATACGCGTTTCCGCAAATTTATTCAGGATCAAAATAAAGTAAAACGTCAAGTAACGGAAACAATCACTGCACAGAGACAAGAAGACAAACGTAAAATGTTTGCGAAAGCAAAACCATACGTAGACAACAATATTGCTACAGTGTCCGACAAAATTAATACCATCGAACAATTGAACGCGGAATTACGTGATGAGATTTCTGACCTTAAATCAAAACCAGATACGCACACAGCAGATATTCAGATAGTGACAGACAGATTCGAACAATTAGAACTAACCCAGGATTCCGATGTAATTCAAGCTGACGTTAAAAAACTGAACGAAACTACACGTAAGTTGCAAAAACAGATTAATGCCTCTGATTCTAAAACCGATTATCAGGTAAAAATACTGACTGAAAAATGTGATAAATTGGCCAGTCGTATTGATGTTATTGAAAGTAATAATGACAGCAAATCAGAAGATACTTCACCGGTTTCATTTAACCAAACACCTGAATTTCAAAATTTACAGCAGACAATTAATGAGATCGATTCGTCTAATAACACGTTGCGTAGAAAGTTATCGAGTTTACAACAAGAAGTAACAGAGATGAAAAGTATTTCAGTTAATAACACATCACAGCAGACGCCACTTTGCGAACATCTGTCAGACTCGCGCAACGCGTATAATTTGGGTAATCTACAGAGAGTACGAGACTTAGATTCCGAACAACCACAGTTCAATAGATTCTCTTACAATCCTGAACCTGTTCCATCACACAGAGACGATAATTTTGATTACAAACATTTTCTGTCAGTGAGAAAGTTTAAAGTGTTTAAAAATGACAAAACACAGATTCACCCACTGGATTGGATACAACAGTTTAGCTTTGCTTTTCCACCGACTTGGCCCGTAACACACAAACTTGAATTTATTTGCAGCTTTTTGGAAGGCGAACCGGCAACTCGTATGAGACCGATCGCGAGGCAATGTTACTCGGTAGAAGAGTTTCAGAATGCTTTTCTGTCAGCGTATTGGTCGAAGACGACACAGCGCGCAATTAAAGATCAGTTAATTAGTTTACCGAATTATGAGAACTCAAATTTTCCGAGTGTGACGCAATTTTTTGAGCACATGGTGCAACAAAATCAGTATTTAAGTGAACCCTATAGTGAATCTGCACTCATTCAGTTATGTATCTCTAAATTACCACGATCATTAAGAGTGTCACTTTTAACAGGTCAGCAAAAAGAAAATATTTCGGCATTCAGGGATCTGCTGCAGCTTTTAGAAGTGCAGCAATCAGATTATTCTTTCGTAAACAAAAATTTTGCATATAACAACCAAGGCCCACAGACGTACAGTAATTATGATCAGACACGTAATTTTAATAGGAAAGGCAACAGACGCTTTAGGAATGACAACCACCAGAACTTTAATAACAGGCAAAATTCTGATTATCAATATCGTCAAAATTTTCAGCAACAGGAATCACATTTTGGTAACAATAGACGTTTTCCACCACAACAGCATGAAAATCAGCCGGTTGGAATACATAACCAACAATGTAATGCACAAGGTCAACCTAACTTTGTTTCGCCGCGTGCACGTATAGTCCCATATCCAACAAATAGTAACGCACGGCAGCAAGGAAATAACTACGTACAGAGAAGACAGTATTTCAATTCCTATCGCAATGCACCGTATAGGAATGACTTACACGACAGACGTAAAACCGATGAGCACAATTATCAGCGTACATATAATAACAGTCGGTCTTACCAACAGCAAAATCATCCGCAAGAGCATATTCTCATGAATGAACCCGACAGTAGGTATCATCCAGAGCGGAATACGTCTGGAAGAAGTAATAGAACTGTTCAAATAGTAGAAATGCCACAGCATCCTCCTAATAACAATAACACGTCAGATAGAATCTGACTAGATACTGTACAGGTCGCATCTTCCAGTAACATGAGCACTACTTTAGACACGCAGAATGTTGTTCAAGAAAATGCTATTACTTTTGACGACATACGAGACACTCTTTTACAGGAAAGACCAGTTGTTCAGAAGACCATTTCACATCCTGTTATCGAAATTAAAATTGGTTCATCGAAATTTTCAGCAGTAGTCGATTCCGGATCACCTATGTCAGTAATAAATGAAGAAACTTTTAACGAGTGTAACAAAGAGAATACCTATCCGACATTACCATTAGGCAAAACAAAAGTGAAAGGAGCAGTATCGAGTAAAGGAGTAGACGTTAAATTACAGACGCATTTATCACTTTGTATTGCAGGTCACACATTTCACTCAAATTTTTGGATTGTTCCTTTATTGACGACATACGTTATTTTAGGTACGAATTTTCTGGTACAACACGACGCAGTTATCGATTTTCAGAATTCCTATTTAATGTTGAAGGATGAAAATATACAATTTGCTATAGAATTTCAACACTCACTATCTGCGGAAGAACAAACAATTAATCGCACAGAGGTCATTTCCGTATCACGTAACATAAACTGTAATCCCACATTGTTCACTGATACGTACGTACACAACTATAATACTCCAGACGAAACTGACTACGACGTAATGCAAATGATTTCTGATAAAGTTAAACAAAGCAGTGCAAATACAGACGACGAACGCACGCAGCTACACAAAATTCTTTTACAGCAAGCTCCAGTTTTCGACAACATTCCTGGTACTATGTCCGGCTTTATGTATGAATTTCAAGTCAAGCAGCACGATACATTTAAAGCTAAGCATTATCCCATTCCATATATTCATAGAGAACAAGTTAAAAAGGAATTGCAGGATATGCTTGACCAAGGAATTATTGAACCGGCAGTTAGTCCGTACATAAACCCGCTACATATTGTTAAGAAAAAAGATGGCTCACTTCGCCTTGTACTTGATTCACGTCACAATAATGACATTATTATTAATGAAACAGATCGACCACAGACACTAGAGGAACTTCTACAGAAATTTCACGGTACAGCTATTTATTCTACACTAGATTTGAAATCGGGATTTTGGCAAATTCAACTTCATCCGAATTGTAGAAAGTATACAGCTTTTCTCTGTTTTGGCGACTGTTATCAATTTTGCAAATTACCATTCGGCTTAACTATTTCTTCTGCAGCTTTTATTCGCGGTTTGAACGCAATACTTCCGACAGAACTTAAAGACAGAATTACGACGTACGTAGATGACATTCTTATCGCAGAAGCTAACTGGTCTGAACACAATGTGATTTTAGAACAACTATTGCAAACTTTTCATGCACAAGGACTCACAGTTAACCTCAGTAAATCGCACTTCGGCAAAACTTCTATAAAATTTCTTGGACACGTAATTTCAGCAGAAGGCATTGCGCCTGACCCGGAAAAACTTCAAGCTCTACGTGACATTACTGTTCCTACGACAAAAAAAACAAGTACGCAGTTTTTTGGGCTTAATTAACTTTTTTCGTAAATTTATTCATCACTCTGCTTTAGACACACCTAGATTATGCCAATTAACAGGTAAAAACAGTATTTGGTCTTGGGATAAGCAAGCACACTCTGAATTCATGAACCTGAAACATGCTCTGTTGAATGCTCCACTTTTATCGCACCCAGATCTTACCAGAAATTTTTCCATTGCCACCGACAGTTCTAACACCGCTTTAGGCGTACATATTTTCCAGGAAATTGAAGAAGATGGTTCAACAGTAATTAAAAACATCGCATTTGCAAGCCGCATTCTGTCACCTGCTGAACGAAATTATTCTGTTACTGAACTGGAAACGTTATGTGTTGTTTGGGTTTTTACGAGATTTAGGCACTTTCTTTATGGAAGACACACGACCGTATACACAGATCACAGAGCTATATAATTTTTACTTTCGGCTAAATTCACTCACGACAGATTAAGTAGATGGAAGCTTTATTTACAGGAATTTAATTTTACAATAGTTCACATTCCCGGCACTCAAAATGTTATAGCAGACGCACTATCTCGTTCTCTCTGCAACAATCAGCAAGACGCCGCTACCAACTTCTGCAAAGCCAATTTCAGTGTCATGTACATTCAGCAAGTTGCATTTGAAAATTTTATTCCATCGTCATTACAGGACATAGCACAAGAGCAACGTAAAGACAACGTGTGGAAAGAAATTAAACACCTTTGGCAAGATAGGAATAATGTTACGATTAGAAACCATTACACTGTACGCAATGACATTCTGTTTCGCCGCTCTCATCCAGACAGCAACAATTGGTTATTATGCATTCCTGACGAACTGGTTAACAAATTAATCTGGTACACTCATTTAAGTTACGCACATTACGGAGCAAGAAAATGTTTTCTTATACTGAAACAGAACTGTTATTTTACCAACATGGAAAAACGTATACGACGAGTTTTAGCGTCATGTAAAATTTGCCAGAACGCTAAGTCAGACACCACTTCACATATTCCTCCTTTATATCCCATTGTACCTGTTAAATTAAAACATATGGCCGCTGTAGACATTTTTGGTCCGATTCCGAGAACTAACAGAGGTTTTTGCTACATATTTGTCGCTGTTGAGCTCACTTCAAAATTTGTTACTTTCACTCCGTTACGCAAAGCTACAGCTAAAACTGTTTCGAAAGCATTTGTAAAACATTTTCTATTTCATGTAGGGCATGTGTTGAAAGTAATTTCTGACAATGGATCACAATTTCGTTCTGCTACATGGACACGTATGATACGAGCTAGAAACATTTCTCCTATTTATATATCCAAGTACCATGCTTCTTCGAACCCCTGTGAAAGATTAATGAAAGAAATTGGTAAACTGTGTAGAATATACTGCCACAAAAGACATATTGATTGGGACACACACATATTCTCATTCCAAGACGTAATTAATTCGATTCCAAATGAGTCCACTATGCTATGTCCGTCTGTTATACTGAAAAATGTTGAACCACCTAACAAGTCGTCGCCTACGACACCATGAAATAATTAACATTGCACTGAACAACATCAAACGTGCCGCAGAGCGCCGGAGAAGACAACAAAAACAGGTTTGTACGCGCCGAGACTTTCACGTTGGACACAAGATATTAGTACGTACACACTATTTATCCAGCAGAATAAAAGGTAAGTGCAGTAAATTTGAACTTCTATACGCAGGTCCCTATCGGATTCGCAGCATCCCTCACCCCAATGTTGTACACGTCGAAACTTTGAGAACCAGAAAATCGAAAGGCAATCACCATATCTCAAACATTAAACCGTTTATTGAATGAAACCACTTTATGATGTAACATGCTATGAAGCCATTTACTAATCTTTATGACCACTTATGCACTTATATTCACATGACTAATTACTGATGATTATCGTATTTTTCTTGGCAAGTGCTCGGCAAGGTAAGGTTAGCAGGTCGCTTTTCTTGTCGTTACATATCAGACCGTGCATATTTTCCAGATGAATTTACACATCTTATGACCACTTATGCAATTATAATTACATAGTTAACTACTGATGATTATCGTATTTTTCTTGGCAAGTGCCCGGCAAGGTAAGGTTAGCAGGTCGCTTTTCTTGTTATATATCAGACTGTGCACATTTTTTTCCAGAGACACTTACGTATTTTATGACTAATTATGCAATGTTATCTAATGACATGTTAATTTCATTACATTTTTTTCCATTAAAGGCTTCAATTATTGCCTCTATTAACTACACTACATACAAGGTGAACACAACGAACATCACATTTTTTCTTATATATATACGATTATTTCATGTTTTGTTCGTATGCATTATGAAATGGTGAAGACATAGCAAACACCAGTCGACTTTGACATTTTTTTCCTTATGACATATCAAGATCGTGACTGTTTTACACTTTTTGCTGCTGCATTGTGATATTCTCTGTACATTTTTGCCTTTGAACACTGTCTATGCTTCTGACATATTACGTTTTCTGTCATATTATGCTGTATGCTTAATTATGTTACCTTAAACCAGTCATTATTTAGCGAGTATATGATGTAAATGGACGATATTAATCTCTGTTCATCATTTTCAGAAAAAAATAACGTGTAAAGGAAATAAATTACACAGAAATGGGAACTTCACCTACGGAATGATCGAAAGAAGATGCAATAACTTTACGAGGAAGAGTAAATGGATTAGGATTAACAAGCATTAACAAGAATATACTATACACATCGTAGAATAGCAGTCTTAACTAATTTTTTTCTTTCAGAATACAAGGTGACTGATGCAAGCTGTCAGACAGAACTACACATCTTAGTTTTAAGTGATGAAATATGCTAGAGATAAGGAATAGTTGTGTATTGAATAATGAAGTGATTTTTGCAGATGATAATGAATGCTGATGAAGAGTAATGATGAAGGATATGCTACTATGAATAATGAAGTTTTTCTTTACAGGTGATGATGATAATGGAGTTATGATGAGATGTATAATGAAGTTTTTTTTTTCTTTGCAGATGAGGATAATGTTGAAGTTATATTTATGCTATGTAGTTATTTAAGTATTTGTTGCAATTCGTTTTGACAGCAGGTGTTATATTGCATAGTATAATGACTGAAGGTTTGGGAAAGGACAGCTATGGAACACATTTTATACACATTTCACTACCTGTTAATTCGAAGTTCACTACTTTTCAGCATAGTATGCGTTTCTTCTTTCAGCTCAATAATCCATTTTGTATTTTTTCCAGTAGAAGCCTTTCATGATAGTTACTAAACTTGTTACTTATTAAGCCTATACTAGTAATTGCATTTTTTTTACCCACTTGTGTCACAACCTTGCTACAGCTGACTCATGACGAATGACGTTGCACATTTTTCATTTACAGTTACAACCTAGAAGCAATTTTTTTTCTTTTTTCTTTCTTGCTTTCCCTTATAATTACCCAAAGCAATGCATTGCTAACTATCTAGCACAGAAACACAAAAAAATGTATTACCAGTCCCAAATAATGTTACTAGTTTAAGAGAATTCTGAATAATACTGATCAGCTCTGAATAGTGTGCCACTTCAGTAATGACTTCTTAATGACACAAAAAAAATATATAAAATAATGCTTTGTAACTGGCTAATAACTGCCACTGTTTATTGTAATGAGACTACTTATAATGCCCATGATTATTAATGCTATGACTGTAATTAACTGATTTTTAATGATGACTTCTTAATGATCTGAATAACACTGAATGATGAACAATGTTTTATACTATTCAATACTTGCTGGCCACTGAGTGCCAATAACTAATGTCACTAAATGAATTATGTTATTAATTATGCCATTAATTAGCTCCTGTTTTCAATGATGATTTTTCATGTTCTATAACTGGCCACTGAGTGCCAATAATTAATGTCACTAAATGAATTATGTTATTAATTATGCCATTAATTAGCTCCTGTTTTCAATGATGATTTTTCATGTTCTATAACTGGCCACTGATTACCAATAACTAATGTCACTAAATGAATTATGTTATTGATTATGCCAATAATTAGCTCCTGTTTTCAATGATGATTTTTCATGTTCTATAACTGGCCACTGAGTGCCAATAATTAATGTCACTAAATGAATTATGTTATTAATTATGCCATTAATTAGCTCCTGTTTTCAATGATGCCTTTTCATGTTTTGGTACCTGGCCAATGAGTGCCAATAATTTGTATAACTCAATGTATTATGTTAATGCTAGGCCAATAATTGACTTTTTTTTTCAATGAAGACTTCTGATGAACATTATTCTGTCATACTAAGTATGCTTTGTAACTGGCCAAAGACTGCCGCTGTTTATTGTAATACGATTACTCATGATGCCAATAATTTAATTTTATGAACATTATTCTGTAATACTAAATACATGGTACAGAAATGTTCAATAACTAGGCTATGAATGCCGCAAACTACTAATGTAATTCCTAACGAAGACTAGTATGTGACGTAATGTCCTTCACCTTCTGACCTAACTACCCTGAATTACTGCAATATCCATTTGTCCTGTACATCCTCCTGATCATGGAGCACTATATTTGGTTTTTGCACTAATTCTACGTTGATGTGCCTTGTAAGAGCGTGGTGTTGAAACGACATGCGTCCACCACCGTGAGCGATGGAGACGTTATTATGGTCCCACTGTTTGGTGTACCTGATGTACCGCCAAAACGATAACATGGAAGATTACTACGACATTTCAGTGTCTTGGCTACGCTGATAAATACTAATGGAAAAAGAACTTCAAATTGTGTCACTTGGTGTTGTACTTCTGTGGAAAGATATGGACTTTCAGAGCAGCTATGTGCAATCCAAAGTGCTACAACCATGATGCAATCCTTCCCTTTCCTATCCTAATTCTTGTCACATAGTGAAGATCATTTTTTGCTAACATGATTTACATTCATGACCTATACATTTTTTTGATTTGATGATATGTTCTAAACTACAGTACATGTGCACATATGTCATGTGTTAATATGCTTTCTACTGAACTTCAGTGCCTGTGCACTTTTCTCATTTTTCAATATGATTTGTACTCATTCTGTATACATTTTGTGATTTCCTGATATGTTCAATACTTCCGTGCGTATGCACTTATGTCATTTGTTACTTATTGTATATACATTTCCTCATTTGCTGATATGTTCTGAACTGCAGCGCATGTGCACTTATGTCACTTGTCGACATGATTTTTTTGCCATTATGTTTATTTGTTGTGAAAATGCTAAAGACATTTTTCGATTTGTTCTGAAGTACAGTACTCTTGTCTTTTATATTGTATATACATTTTCTGATTTGCTGATACGCTCTGTACTCATTGTATACATTTTTTGTCATTGTCTAATGTTTTGTACTCGGTGCATGTGCATCACATTTCATTCATGTACTATATCTGTATATATGCTGTAACTGTAAAGTTAATTAGTTAAAAAAAAATTTCTTGCGATGGCAAGTCCAAATGACTCACCATCGCTGCCAAATTTTTGCCCCCCCCCCCCCCCCCCCCCCAGTGGAGCGTTATGAAACACGTATGTTGTGTGGCGGCGATGGCGAGGCATTGCAGAGTCTCTGACCAGAGAGCTATTTCTCGTTCCTAGTCTGCGCTTGACCGCGCGAGTGTCGAGTGCAGTAGTCTGTCGGTAGCAGTAGCGCAGTTCAGTTGCTAATGGCAGTCTGTTAGCAGTAGTGGTCTTATACGGTCGCGAGAGAGTCGCGAGCGGGACGCAGTCCGCGGGCGTCCACAGGGTCTCTGGTCAAGATGCTGAATGAGGTATATTGTTAATTAATGTAACCAAGCTGCATTGCGCACATCAGATAATGTAAAGTTTATTTATTGTAATTAATTTTCAACAAGTGCCCCAATAATAATTTTGATTTCAAAGCAAATTTTAATAAAAGAACCATTTAATTGAACGAACGATCTCGTTCCATTTCCTTTAAAGAAAAGTTTCAGTTAAATTTCAAAAATTAAAAAAAAAAATAATACTTGCAATGCATTTCCTCCAAGCCGTGGCCAACAATAAGAGCAGAACTTTGACATGCAGTTTCGAATGAAGTAAGAAATTAATTATGATTTTTTGCACAGGGCCAAAGACCGATATTTCGGTTTAACTGAGTTTACATTGTCACTGAAGTCTCATTAGCATTGAATTGTCTCTCATTATTTTTGTGGGAGCTTCCACGTTGAGTCAGATTGCGAGTCAAACATTTAATTGTCATAGTCAGTACATTTTATGCAGGGAGGTTACAGTGTGCACTGATATGAAACTTCCTGGCAGATTAAAACTGTGTGCAGGACCAAGACTGGTAGAGACTTGCCCGCTAAAGGCATAGGTCCCGAGTTCGAGTCTCGGTCCCCACACTGTTTTAATCTGGCACGAAGTTTCATATTAGCGCACACTCCGCTGTAGAGTGAAAATTTCATTCTAGAAACATCCCCCAGGTTGTGGCTAAGCCATGTCTCCGCAGTATCTTTTCTTCCAGGAGTGCTAGTTCTGTAAGGTTCGCAGGAGAGCTTCTGAAGGTACTGGCGGAATTAAAGCTGTGAGGACGGGGCGTGAGTCGTGTTTGGGTAGCTCAATTGGTAAGTTCGGCGCTAGCGGCCGTGCGAAGTGGAGGTCCGATACTTCCGCCTGTGCGGCGTGTGCGAGTGTTTGTTTACTTGTGGACTTAGTCTGCACGCGGGCTAGTAACAACGATCATGGCGAACAAGTACAGGAAAACTACATTACGATTCAATTTCTGCAAAGACTACGAACGACCAAAGGCTTTAGCAGTGGAACGATTCATTCGAGAGGACGTCAAGATACCGCCAAACGATATTATCGAAATTCACCTATCCATCGTTAGTCTCACGGTGTATGTTAAGATGGTAAATGACGCGGCGTGTGAGAGAATTCTACAGGCGACAAAAGAAGGTCTCCGATTTTGCCATAGTGACGGGAATGTCGGCACGGTAACTATAGAACATGCTGGTCTGGGTATACGGACAATACGTGTTTTTGAGCTGCCATTTGAGCTCCCGGCTGACGAAGTTATCGAGGCTTTTAAGCCATACGGCACAGTACATGGTCACACAGCAGAACGCTGGACACAATTCGCCACATACCCCGTTCTTAACGGAGTGCGGCAGATCACTATTGATCTTCAGAAGCATGTACCGTCCTATCTGACAATTGGTGGTTGTCGGGCGGTGGTGATTTACGATGGTCAACCACGTACATGTTCTGGATGTGGCCAGGAGGGACACCTCAGGTCGAACTGTCTGCAACGGCGGATTACGCAACTGCCTTCAGATGTGCGGGAGCCGTCGCCGGCGAAGACAGTACTACCGATCACCTATGCCAAAGCCCTCACTGCGTCCGCTGATGACCGAAAGGACACAGCCCCGGTGGAAGATCAAGATGGCACTCTCCGAAACCTTGTAGCAGACGTCGGGATGACAGAGCATGCTGCTCCGTCGAGCATACAATCTACGGCGACAACATCAGATGAGACCGAACTCCCACCAAGCACACCGATAGTACAAGAAGCAGTTCCAGCCACTACGGATGCTGTTCCGTCTGAAACGCACTCTGAGACGACATCATTAGTTTCGACCGAACTCCCGCCAAGTTCAACGATGGGACTAGAAACACTTCCAGTTCCTACGGATGCTTTTCTGTCGGGCAGCCGTGATTCCCTGCAATCTGAGGACACGGACGGAAGATCACGCAAACAGCGTTCCCCGAAAAGGAGGAAACGGCGGCGTCGCACGACATCTCCTCGGGATGACTCCCCTTGCCCCGACGACGATGTGCCTGTGGACCAAGACGACACAACAGCCTCTACGAAACAAGATGAGGCACTGGGAACTGTTCGATCCGTCACATTGACGGTACCGGGACGTGGAGATGCTGAAGAGAAATCGCAGCCAGTTGGCTTTCCAGACGCAGATGCTGTGGCTATGGTCACGAGTATATCACAGCCTGAAGAGATGTGGTATGAGGATATTGAGGAGGCGCCGGACGTCACACAGAGGCAGCCGGCACTCACGAAGACGGCCTAATAATTGCTGAAGATGAAGGGAGAGGGGCGAGAGAACGTCTTCTAACTCAGACCCTGGCGCCGGTGCAGGGAGATGTTGTTGCGCCTCGACAGAGTGGGATTCAACGCCATGCGAACCGTATTGCAACATTAAATATCAATGACGTGCGTTCACCGGCCAAAATACACCTATTGAAGGACACGGTTTGGGCATCTGATGTGGATATTGCTTTGCTGGAGGAAGTCCACATAGCTGCACTCCCATACATCGCAGGCTACCAATCCTATTCGTCACATGGAGATCACAATGGGAGTGGGGTGGCAGTTTACGTGCGAGATGGCTTCCCAGTGGAAAACGTGTGTTATCTGCCGTCGGCCAGGGGAATGGCTTTCACGACGTTTGGGACACGCATCGTCAATCTTTATGCACCATCGGGAAACAATCGGCGGCGGGAAAGGGCGCGATTTTATGCAGAAGACATTGTTCCACTATTCCATGGACGTTATGAATGTGTAATAATTGGTGGAGATTTCAACTGTGTTCTCAGCCAGAAAGACCAATGGCCGCAAGCAAACTTCAGCCAGGAGTTGCGAATCGTTGTCAACGACCTTGTACTTAGTGACACGTGGGAATTACGACATGGAGCTGCACCGGGATACACCTATGTGACAAGTCATTCGGCGAGCAGATTAGATCGCATTTATATCTCACGGGCTCATGCAAATGATGTCCAGGACGCGGAACGCTGGCCATTGGCATTTTCCGATCACAGCGCTTACATCTGTACGGTGCTCCTTCCCCGTAGAGAGGTGTGGAACAGTAAGGCCCCGAGGAAACTAAACATTCAACATCTACATGATCCTGAATGCCGTCAACGGATCCTTGAGATATGGACGATGTTCGAGCGAAGGGTTGGAAGGTATGCGACGATGCTTGATTGGTGGCTGACTTGTGCTAAACCGGCGCTTCGCCGTACGTTCATCTCATATAGCAGGGAAATGGCAGAATGGCGCCGCCGTACCACCGACTTTTATTTTGCAGCACTGCGCGACCTGGATGATGGCCCGCCGGGACAGGACATCTGGAGCGAACGCAAAAGGATAAAAGCTAAACTAGTGGATTTAGCTCGGAAACATCTTCAGGGAACCATGGTGCGCGCCAGATGTCACGATACGATAAGGCACGAGATTCCTTCCATGCACCACGTCGTGAATGAACGAAAGCACCGACGATGCGTTTTGGTACGGGAGTTAATCACCCGCGAAGACCGAAGAGTGACGCGTCAAGCGGACATTGTCTCTGCATTCGTCGACCATTACCAACACATCTATCGGGAAGAAGTAGCCTCTTTCGATGACCTCGACCGTATAGCCACGTCCGTCTCCCGTACACTGACGGTGGAAGCCGCGGGAACCTTACTGGAAGCCATTAGCTGTGAGGAAGTACATGATGCGATCGTACAAGGTGCGTTGAATCGGTCCCCAGGCATTGATGGGCTTCCTGCTGAATTCTATCGCGAATTTCGCAACGAAATGGCACCGCGATGGACGGAAATGTACAACGAGATGTTCAATTCCGATGCGCCTATTCCACCGGCTTTTATGGAAGGCCTCTTGGTGCCAGTACATAAACCGAAGCCAGGAACTACGGTCACACATTATCGCCCCATCACCCTGCTTAATGCCGACTATAAGATCTTTGCACGGTTGCTAGCGTCTCGATGTCGTATGTTAATTCGTAGCGTTCTCTCTCCGGAACAGACGACACCGGGTGGATCGGTGAATGTGCAAACAGCTACTGGCGAATGCCGTGATGTGATAGCGCTGGCGGAGGAGTGCCGGCTCAAAGCGGCGATGGTGGCGGTTGATTTTGACAGTGCTTTTGATAAGGTGCTATGCTGTACTGGAACAAATGGGGTTTCCAGACCGTTTTACTGGTCTCATTAGAAGGATTTACGGGGGCGCACAATCCTTGGTACAGGTTAATGGGCGTATAGCAGGGCCCATTCAAATTCGACGATCCATTCGCCAGGGCTGCCCTCTTTCGATGCTGCTGTTCGCGATAGCGATGGAACTATTAATTGGGAGGCTCACCAATTCTCTTTCTGGGATGGAACTACGGAGCTACACCTTCAAATGTCGTGCCTATGCGGACGACCTCCTGCTGCTCGTTCGTTCTGAGGAAGAGGTGAAGACGGTCCTTGAACTGTTGTTGGACCACAGTGTGACGGCGGGTAGTGCAGTGAACATGAACAAATCGGCGGCAATGCCGGTGGGAAGGGGCCTTACGCCGGAAGAAATCAGTCCGTTTCCTTATGTGCAACGATTCCGCTATCTCGGCATAGACTTTACCTCATCTGTAAAACATACTGCAGCAGTTAACTACCGACGTATTTTACATACAACATGTACCATGGTTCGGCAACATCTCCTACGGCGCCTTGATCGTTTGCAGCGAGTCGAGTACCTGAACACTTATGTGGTTTCTCGAATGGTGCGTATTTCGCAGATCCTGCCCCTAACACTCACGCTCGGACGTCGACTTCAATCAGCACTAGGCTATTTCGTGATGATTGGGTCGCCCCTCAAGGTGCGATACGAAACGCTCACTCTCCCTACGGACAAGGGGGGACTCGGACTTACGAATGTTCACTGCCGTGCGACGGCGCTCCTTCTAGCCACAATGTATAAGCAATGGCGTAGCGGGCGTGATTCCCTTACATCCCGCCTATTGGATCTCCTGGTTCCAGCGTCCCTCACACCTCCGGTGGCGGTGGGCAACATTACGCCACATTTTGCGCATGTCTCAACATTTATCGTGGAACTTAGTTATATCAGAGACGAGCTTCCGCGCACGAGACCGCCATGCGCGAAGGATTTTTATGTTTGGCTGCTACGACGGATAAGTTGTAATGTAATTGAACTGAAACACCCCAGGTTGCATTGGCCGAAGATTTGGAGACATGTGCATCAAAAATTCTTTCCTACCTTCGTTCGGGCACTGTGGTTCTCTGTCGCCTGTGGCAAGTTCAACACCCACCAACGGCTCCATGCAATTGGACTAGTGGACACTCCACTATGCCCGAAATGTCACCAAGTGGATGACGACCATCACCGCTTAACTTGTATCGCGGTGGAGGACGTCTGGCTCCTAGGAAGACAGATGGTGGCTTGCTACCTCCGTGTGACCCCGCAACATGTTACACCTGCTTCCTTCTTACATCCGGAGAGTGACTACTTTCCGGCGACTAAATCACAGTCGATCATCTGGATCAAAGGTTGGACGATCGCGTACCTCTATGGGGACACTGCCACGTCGCGACTTGACTTTTGGTATTTCTTGCAGCAAGCACACATTGAGTTCATAGATGGTCACACTATCGGAAAACCTTTGCCAATTATCTTCAGGCAGTCTTCCTTGACCCCTCACGCAGTTGGGATGTGCCGGGTGCAGTCGGTGTGCACATTTGACAGCTGATGATGAACCTCACGCTTCTCTCACCACTCACTATGTAATGCACATACTATACGATGAAATGGTCTATATGTTCCTTTTAACAGAGTGATCTTTATTGAAAATAAATAAATAAATAAATAAAAACAACAACAAAAAATTGGTAGAGCACTTGCCGCGAAAGGCAAAGGTCCCGAGTTCGAGTCTCGGTCCGGCATACAGTTTTATTCTGCCAGGAAGTTTTATTTGTCTCCTGTACATAAAAAAAATGGAGTAACAGTCGCCACTGTATAGACACATTGTTTTCTTTGATTTATTTACTGAAATGTTTAGTTAAATGTCGCTATTCTGAAAGTCCAGACCTATCCTGTCCCAATGCTATAGCAGGGCACGAAAATTTCATTTCTTTATACTTTGGATCCCTAATTGGCGAGCGTCTTTGTGTTTCTTCAACGGCAACCACATAAAATTCCAGAGGCGCAGTGGTTAGCACACTGGACTCGCATTCGGAAGGACGACGGTTCAATCCCGCGTCCGGCCATCCTGATTTAGGTTTTCATGGTGATTTCCCTAAATCGCATCAGGCAAATGCCAGGATGGTTCCTTTGAAAGGGCACGGCCGACATTCTTCCCGAATCCGCTGAGACCGATGACCTCGCAGTTTGGTCTCCTCCCCCAAATCAACCCATCCCCTTCATAAAATTCCAGATATCTCTTTCTGGTTTCATCAGTGCCAAAAGCAGGCAGCTCCATTGGCTACTTTTCACACTGGGGTCCTAAACACACTCCACTTAAGGGAAGAAAGTTTCGAGGACTGCATGGACCACTTCAACTTCCTGCAGTGCTCCTATTGAGAAAAAGTTCTGGCCGATTTCTTTAAGAAGATAGACAGAATTTTCTGCTAGGGAACGAATAATAATCTTTCGACTCTGGACGAGAGCACTGAAACTGTTGAAAAACTAACGAGCATATTTAAGAAACAAGAGATAAACTTTGGTGTTCAGGTTACTTAGCTCACTGAAGATGAAATCAGCTGATTTCATCACTTTTTTGTTTATCCTCAAATGCAACTACATTAAAAAAGCACTTTAATGCAGACCAGTAGTCAGTTACGTGTCATACGCACTGATGTATTGCTGGCCGTGTTGTAGTTGCAGGTTTCAGTATCTTAGTCTTTTACGCGTTCATAAACCCTTGGCACTGAACCAACTGGGCACAACGCTTAGAACTATAAGGCAAGTACAAAGATATATTTCTTAATGATCTTCTGGTGCACGAGGAAGTTTTTCACAAGCTCTACTAGCTACTAAGGCTGATGAATGACAAATGGTTTGGGTAAGAAGAACACCAGATACCCCATCTTTAAGAAGAAAAACCAAAACGTCTCGAACACTGACCTTTACATTGACATCACACGAAATGCCTCCAATATTCGTTACTGCAACGGGCTTTGCAAGCAAGGAATATTTAAGTCGTATAAAGTTTATCTGCACAGCAATCTCTGGCGTCTAAACTAATGAGTTCTAGAAGTTGCCTTCTGAACCCACCCGAACCTGGAGAAACATACCTGAACAGAACACACAGGGATTTATGCAAGCTAATGTCTGAACGTTCATCCAAAAACACTGAAAACGGCTTAGCTTTGATATCTTCTACAATTTCATCTGTTTCTACTTTGGAAATAATTTCTTTTATGATGTTGGTTCATTATGAATATTTCATTCGAATGTCCAGGGCAATTTTAGAATAAGAAAATACGTCTTTCACCAAGGGGATTAAATCTTCAACAACCTGAAATGCAACATCATGTTTTGCAAAAAAGTTGCCAGTTTAATCTCTGCTTCTTGACTGGTCTGTTACCTGCACTTTCACTTATTTCTGTTGTAGATACGTATCCATTTATGGACGGAGTGGCCATGATATATTTATGACTTTGAGCTTGCTCTATAGTTCACATTTTCCACATTGTATTTCCGCATTACATGCAGCACATCTATATTTGAATTCAAAACCTGGAATTTGTCTTAACCATCCACCAAAAGTAAGATCACTTAGCCACTGGTCTTGAAATTTCTTCTCTCTCGAAACTTTCTCACCGTCTTCTTCTGGCATTAATTCACAAAAAACTCTTCCTGTCTTTTTAGGAGTTACACACTTATCATAAGTAGTACTGAAATGTTAATGTAGCCAGTTTTTACTAATTTAAGTATACTTTCACTGAGCCTGAGAAAACTGCTTACCAAATTAAAGTACTAAAACTGCTCTTTCTCAAGGTAGGTTCTATAAACAGGGAAATCCCTAGCAGTGAGCTCCCTAGTATCAAGGAACATCGGGTTCTATAAACGGGGGAATCCCTGGCAGTGAGCTCGCTGGAAGCAGGAGATATCGAGAACCATTGCATTGGTTGGTAATATAAGTACATGTTTGAAGATTTTTTCTTAGTTTACTTATTTGGCAAATCATTTCAGAATTCCAACGTTTTCTGAAATTATTCCTTATTTTTCCCTTTTTCCCACAATACCGAATTTTTGCTTACGTTTCTCTCGTTTGTGGTAAATATATCTCTATTTCGTATCAGTGGTCTCTGGTGGGCAGGCATATGAGTGCCTTTAATCAGTGCCTGCCTTTCAATAATTCCAAGACACAGAACCACCACTTACGTGACACTACTACGAAAATTATGCGCAATGGCATCAATGAAAATGACTGTAAGAGGTGGCCCTGTGTAGTGACACTTAAGACGACACACTATATTTTCCCTACAAGACTACTATTATATCCCACGTAACTAAATAAAATTACTAAAGGTGATCATGAGGTCTTGTGAACACGAATGAAAGAAAGGCAGAATTAAATATCACGGCAGATTTACTCATAAAAATATATGTTGAATGCTGCGCGGGATTAGCCGAGCAGTCTGAGGCGCTGCAGTCATGGACTGTGCAGTTGAGCCCGGCGGAGGTTCGGGTCCTCCCTCGGGCATCGGTGTGTGTGTTTGTCCTTAGGATAATTTAGGTTAAGTAGTGTATAAGCTTAGGGACTGATGACCTTAGCAGTTAAGTCCGATAAGATTTCGCACACATTTGAATATTTGAACATATGTTGAATGGAATGTCGGTCAACATAACATCTCGATTATACCCTGTCTAATATTCATAAAGTAGAAAGATCTGATTGGCAGTTAACAAAGTTGAACCGAAGCCGATGACTCTTAATTGCGACTTTATAGGAATAACGCTAGTTGACGATGATTAACACGATTGATAATGATTGTGAACTAAACTCGGAAACAAACTACTACAATTCACTGAGATCAGACAATGACTTCTGCTTCCGTGGGCACGCGGAAATGCAAGAGAACTTGATCTAACGATTCCTAGTGTCGGTGCTGCGAAATGCTCACCATACACACGCAGAAAACTCGAGATATGATGCACAGTGCGCTTCGGCGTCGAGTCGGACGGTGGACCTCCGTCACCTCCTCTGGCTCAGATCCAGCTTCGGCCAGACTCCACATCCAAAAACCAAATCTCCGTCTCGTCCGGACTCCTCACTCGTCTGTGGATCACGACTGAATCTCCAATTCCGTCTGCACTCCCCCGCGGATCACGACCGAATCTGTCCTGTTCTCCTTTCGCTATCTCCCAGACCCTGGAAAGCTCCGCGTGGAGTTTTCGCCAACAAACTAAAACTGCCAACCGAAATTCTCGGAAAACTCTCGAGCACCAATTGCGCGTCACTTCGTGTACTGTACAGCCTGTCTCCGTAAGATGTGAAGAAACTGTTCCTCTAATACTTGCACAGCGACAGGCACCCGCTGCGAAGATTTCTTACGTAGCGGACTGCGATCCAATCAACACACTGTCATTTTTCACACGTGAGAAATCAAGTGGACTGGAGTGTCAACATGACCTGGAAAGACACCATAGCATTCTCGGCCAGCCAGTATCTGGCCACCAGCAGAGTTTCCATGAAACGTTTTCGCCAACGAGCGGATATCGATCTTAGCAGAAACAGGAGACAATATGAGGTTCCTTGGGGAAATGTGGACTGCACCTCGCTTCGCCTGCGAAAAAATTATCGTTAGCACATTCCTATGCAACTAATTCGAAAGAAGTTGTGCTTTTCTCCTCTGGTTACAGGGACAATATAGCGCAGTCTCTGCTGCTGGCCCTCCACTCCCTGTGTCCAGTGACTCCTTGTGGCTAGGGCTGCGTCCTCTGTGATGGGCACTGCCTTGACCAAGATCCGGTCAATTGCCTTTCGCACAACTGTGCCCTGTTGCGTTATCACAACTCGCACTATTCAGCCTCAGTTGCCAAAGCCATGGCTGCCTGACCAAAACCAGCGCTTGTCTCCTCCACCTCAAGTGACTTCATGCGTATAGCTACGATACAATTCAGCGCTACAACAACTGTCGGCCCCCTGTAATAATCTCAGTGACCATAGAAGCTGTAATCATCAGCTTGACTGTCAAATAAAGTGGAAGAAAGGCTTGTCAAAATGACCTATCTTCCTGCAAGGGCCTAAAGCACATCGTCATCAATTCATGCTCCTAACATGTAGGCCTACGCTGTATGTATAGCCACACACTTTATATATGAACATCCACGAAATGCTCTCATCGACTTTTCAAATGTTCATTTCCATATGGATTTATAGAAAACAGCATAATTACGTTCTCCTGCGCCAGTCAATTGTTATCTTGGATTGTTGTTGTTGTTGTTGTGGTCTTCAGTCCTGAGACTGGTTTGATGCAGCTCTCCATGCTACTCTATCCTGTGCAAGCTTTTTCATCTCCCAGTACCTACTGCAACCTACATCCTTCTGAATCTGCTTAGTGTATTCATCTCTTGGTCTCCCTCTACGATTTTTACCCTCCACGCTGCCCTCCAATACTAAATTGGTGATCCCTTGATGCCTCAGAACATGTCCTACCAACTGATCCCTTCTTCTGGTCAAGTTGTGCCACAAACTTCTCTTCTCCCCAATCCTATTCAATACTATCTTGGATAGATTACATAATTTAATACATCGAAATATTAGGGGAATCACTTGTTTTACCCCGAACCTCAAACCGCGTTAAATCAAACTAACAAACACATCGAAATATTGGGGGAATTATTTGTTGTACCACTAACCTCAAACCGGGTAACACACACACACACACACACACACACACACACACACACACACACACACACACACGCACACACACAGCATCATAAAAACGTTTACTTATATCATAACAAATAGAGTTCACTTGAGACCGAGCTTCACGCTCTTAGTGCTCTAGCGCTGCTGTCTGGAGAGTATGTCCTTACTACGTTAATATCACGAGCGGGCTCTCTTTTGTTTTGGGTTTTGACTAGAGGAGATGTGTATCTGTACTAGTCTCAATTTCTATATAATCTTATTGTTGCCAGCAGCCACTGAAGGCATCGGAGATTGATTCAGATTTAGCAGCTAAATTTGTGTCAGCGAGTTAATGCTTTGCCTCCAAACTTATGTAAAGTATTCAAGAATACATATTGTTTAATGAAGTGTATAAAATAGTTCATTTCTTAAAACAGCGACTGATGTACTATAGCTCCTATAGAACACATCCATTGGATTTTCGGAACGATGTTTGTTGGATGTTTCAATGCCCTAACTAGCTCGCATGGTCATTTATTCTTCAGAAAACACTGTTAACACATTTCCTGATTTTATCAAGTCCTATACTGCTGTAAAGATCTTCCAGTCTCGTCCTACAGAGACTCTGTTGATTTTGTGAGAATAAGTAAAGCGCTATTCCAGATTACAGGCGACGGGAGAATTCATATAGTAGAGTTTCTGCTGAATTATGAAATCTTCGGGGAGTACGGCGACTTACCTTCACCTAAAGTTAACGTTGTCACACTCCGCGAATAGCTATCGCCAGTGACTGACGAAATGAAACAGAGTCAATATATGCGATGCAATGATCGCTGTCGCAGCCACCATGTCTGTTACAACGTTGTAACTACCATTTCAATTTTACAAATACAACGTTAAATTTAGCATGTAAAAAGTCTTCTGACTCTCTTCTGGTTATTTACAACCTACAAACTACTTTCCAAGTCAATTTATTCTTGTTATCAGTAAAAGTCATACTGAAACCTCTTTACAAATTGTTTTACATAATGAAAACATATTTGTAAATTACTATAGAAATTACTAGGTCATTGAATCTTCTGTTGACGACCTTTCATCTGGTGTCCTCAGAATTTAGGATACATACACCACACTCATGTGGAAAAAGCTGATAATAATGGCCGATTTATGAACGTTAATATTACCATTATAAATACAGAATATTGTAGGATCACCAAGTCAAGGAACAGGCAACAGATGCGCCTACACTCAGTCTGAAAAATTTCGCATCACTTGCACTTAAAGTTCTTTAACGTATTTAGTGTATTGAAGCATGGTGCTGAAATGTTACAGCGGCTTTTGCTACCTCGTATGAGGTCGTAGCACGTAAGGATCTCACACAATTAATTTGTTAAAGTAACTATCGTAAATGAAACTTACGGAAACTAGCGAACTTTCGGCGTATAAAAACATTCTAAGCGGCGATGGACTCGTTTCATCGGCCTGCTCAGTTTTGTAGCTTTGAAATTGATGTAGCGTTATCGAATCTTGTGGCAGTAAACATCCAGTATGAATTCGTTGCGGTAGGTGAACATCAAAAAACCTGCTATGAAGCTGAAAGCATATTTTGTGAAGGAAGTATGTATGAGACTAATCGATGTTTTCTTTGTTTAATTGATATGGTTCATATTAATTAAAATACCTACTGTCTTGTGTGGGAACCAAGTTGTCTGAAACATGTTACTCTGGACAAAAATATTTCTGATATTTCAAAAAGCTGTGTATGAAAACCAACTAAACTTAAGTGACGCAGAGCCTTTCTTATCAGTTTTAACGGGATCAACTAATGGAAATGACTTCCTTCCCTTCCTTACCCCTCTAAAATAAACCTGTTGTCTGATTATGACTAATGGGCAGTCCTTAGCAACATACTTGGCTATATATAAGTCCTATACTGCTGTAAAGATCTTCCAGTCTCGTCCTACAGAGACTCTGTTGATTTTGTGAGAATAAGTAAAGCGCTATTCCAGATTACAGGCGACGGGAGAATTCATATAGTAGAGTTTCTGCTGAATTATGAAATCTTCGGGGAGTACGGCGACTTACCTTCACCTAAAGTTAACGTTGTCACACTCCGCGAATAGCTATCGCCAGTGACTGACGAAATGAAACAGAGTCAATATATGCGATGCAATGATCGCTGTCGCAGCCACCATGTCTGTTACAACGTTGTAACTACCATTTCAATTTTACAAATACAACGTTAAATTTAGCATGTAAAAAGTCTTCTGACTCTCTTCTGGTTATTTACAACCTACAAACTACTTTCCAAGTCAATTTATTCTTGTTATCAGTAAAAGTCATACTGAAACCTCTTTACAAATTGTTTTACATAATGAAAACATATTTGTAAATTACTATAGAAATTACTAGGTCATTGAATCTTCTGTTGACGACCTTTCATCTGGTGTCCTCAGAATTTAGGATACATACACCACACTCATGTGGAAAAAGCTGATAATAATGGCCGATTTATGAACGTTAATATTACCATTATAAATACAGAATATTGTAGGATCACCAAGTCAAGGAACAGGCAACAGATGCGCCTACACTCAGTCTGAAAAATTTCGCATCACTTGCACTTAAAGTTCTTTAACGTATTTAGTGTATTGAAGCATGGTGCTGAAATGTTACAGCGGCTTTTGCTACCTCGTATGAGGTCGTAGCACGTAAGGATCTCACACAATTAATTTGTTAAAGTAACTATCGTAAATGAAACTTACGGAAACTAGCGAACTTTCGGCGTATAAAAACATTCTAAGCGGCGATGGACTCGTTTCATCGGCCTGCTCAGTTTTGTAGCTTTGAAATTGATGTAGCGTTATCGAATCTTGTGGCAGTAAACATCCAGTATGAATTCGTTGCGGTAGGTGAACATCAAAAAACCTGCTATGAAGCTGAAAGCATATTTTGTCAAGGAAGTATGTATGAGACTAATCGATGTTTTCTTTGTTTAATTGATATGGTTCATATTAATTAAAATACCTACTGTCTTGTGTGGGAACCAAGTTGTCTGAAACATGTTACTCTGGACAAAAATATTTCTGATATTTCAAAAAGCTGTGTATGAAAACCAACTAAACTTAAGTGACGCAGAGCCTTTCTTATCAGTTTTAACGGGATCAACTAATGGAAATGACTTCCTTCCCTTCCTTACCCCTCTAAAATAAACCTGTTGTCTGATTATGACTAATGGGCAGTCCTTAGCAACATACTTGGCTATATGGGACTATTCGTTGAGTTTGCGCCTGTAACTACTGCAACCCATACGTTACTTCTCTGAGCTCAATCGACGTGGCTGCTTTTCGAATTTTCTTTCTTGTCAATCATCTGAAGTAGCGAACCACGTAACTTTCATAATGCTCTGATCGGAACTGTATTATAAGAAACGCTGATATAGAAATGTCGCAACAGAAACGCTACAAATGGTTCAGTCCGACTGCAAGTGGACGTGACATGTGTTATGTAAACATAAGACATTATTCTCTTACATGTCCTTCATAATAAACTTTCTGATAAACCTTCTGGTGTGCGTGATATCAGAAGGGGGAAAACTTGGCATGAGGTGAAAATACTAGCGAGACAGATTCCTACGATAACGACCATTTATTTTAGGTGGAAAAATAACCCACGCTAAGTACATAAAACAATGTAGACGACTGCAACTTACGCCAAGTACATAAAACAATGTAGGCTACTGCATTCCCTAACTTAAAATGGTTGTATTCGGCAGAATCAAATTAACAAGGGAACAGTCAAACATGTGAGTACGAAGGAAACGGAAAGTCATGTAATAGAGAGAATAAACCAAATTTAACTACTAAATCCACTCTCAACATACGCATAAAGAAATATCTTTCCCCTCCAGTTAAGTTACTTGGGAGTGGGAGACCTGTTGTTAAACCAGTCGAGAAAAGCTGCTCGAAACGGGGTTCGTTCTGCGTTATAGTGAATGATCATCACGATGGAGTTACTTGAACTCGTAATATCATGATCTTATCCACACGTGGCCGAGAAGTGGCATATGAGGTCATATCCTAAACTACGAATTCAAACTTCTGAATTGTGTGAGCTGATTCACAGAAACATATTATTTGAACACGAGTGACTGCAGAAGGCAATGAAATCGCGGAAAAAGTTATTCACTGGCTAACATTCTTCACATAAAGTTCCTCAAAACATTAAACTTAAATTTGGTGCGACAAATAATGCAGATCTAAACGTTGCTTCAGCAAATTTAATGAAGTGCGACTCACTCTAATAAAACACGGTGTGAAATTAATCGAAAGAGCGACTATTGATGAGGACCACAGGGGCGCTTGCATGAACAAAGCGCAAGTTCCTGTACACATATTTCTTACGAATAATAACTCTACAAATTCAGTGAAACCAAATAAAAGCTCTTTTGAATGTACTATGGACTGAACGAAATGATTTCTTCATACCTAGTCAACATCTAACTGCGCTAACCATACTCAATTGTCTTACGCTACACTCCGAAGGAACATCAAGTCCTGCCCATGCAGTATCTGGAACCAGAATACTGCTTTAAAATTGCGAGAGGAGGCGGAAGGCTCAAGAGAGTGTTTTTTTACGGGGATGGAGGCTCTAATTTGTGGAGGAAGCTATCTGGCAAGACTTCTCTGGGGTAGGTTATAGCTATCAACACACAAGAGAACTTCTGCTGTCACAGATTCAGACACAAAGGCTCACAGTTTCAAAGTAAACAGAGATTATGTGTGACAATGGGGAGGAAATGGAAAGAAGCTCGTTGCAACATAAAATAATGATATATTCTCACCCTTCATATTCTGTTCAGAAGGCAGAAGGATTCACAAAAGCTGTTTGAGCCACTTACACGAGATTTGTAATTAGCTTCCGTCAATGAACAAGCAGTCAAGAATGAAAGCTGGCTAGTACAGCAATCTTTCGCTGTGATAGGCTGTGTTTTCTAGGCGTTATGTGAGAGACGTCATTTCCTTGCCCACTCGGAGAGATTGTCGGTTGTCTGCTGCAGTAGTCGCCGCATCATGCCGGTGTTCATGCTGTGTGACATCACAACACCGTCGTCAGCGTATAAGAAGAGTTGCATCTGCTCGGTCTGAGGTAGGTTCCGGTGTATAGAGCGTGTAAAGGAGCGGACCGAGCACGGACCTCTGTGGAGCATCTGTGTAAATGATATGACAAATGGAGATGCTGTCGTCGGCTCTTATGTGGAAACTTGTTTCCTTGTACTAACTCTGTAGTAACTTAACATGTGACACAGGGACTCCTAGCACAGGTAAGTTGTATAAGAGCCCCTTCTACCAGACGGAATCAAAACCTCGTGAAATGTCAAGGAAGATGGCTCCAAAATACCACCGACGTTCCATGGCTTCCACAGCTTCTTCTACTATGTGTAGGAGCTGGTGATTAGTGACATGGCGACGTCGGAAACCCAATTGTTCGTCTGAGAGAAGCTCTTCCGTATCACTGCACTTCTGAAGGTATACCTGGTATAGCTTCTCAAACAGTTTTGAAACGCAAAAAAGGAGATTATTCGTCGGTAGCCTCTTGGAAATGGCTTATCCTTGCCAGGCTTCGTAAATAGCGACGATCTCAACATGCTTTCAGACTATCGAGAATTATCATGAGCTGAGTACTTGATTGACAAGGGAGTTAAGCTGTTTCTTGACTTCTTGTTGTATTATTGGCTGTAAGACGCCGGCTTCTGCTCCTTCATCTGGGAAGGCTGGTAGCTACTCATCAACAAGGTCGATATGTTGCGGATCCATTGGGTCGATAATCGAAGTAAAATTACTGGCGAAGACGTCAGCCATGGAGTTCACTTTCGCATCAGGTTCACAGAAGGTGCTCTGTCAACCAGCAGCAGTGGGATTTTCCATGAGTTTTTAGTGAACAGTCGCGTTTCTCCCCATGCCATCCCATCTTGAAAAGATAGCTTGGCCAGTTTGTATGTGAAAGATTAAAATCTGCGTTCTTCCGCTGCAGCTTTAATTTGCCTCTTCATCTTAGGTGAAGTGGACTGGCGCTGCAGTGCCCACTTCAGTGCAGAATTGGGTACCAGCGGCAGGTGTGATGAGGTGATGAGCCGTTGGCAGCTCAAATAAACAAGTTCAGAGATAAAATACACTTTATTATAACACATGGAATTACAACTGTGGCGTCGCTGCACTGTACGGCAAGTAATGATTATTTTGGTACGAAAGAACGCTGACTGATTCCGCCATTTGTTATTAGTTTCGTGAGAGTGACCTTGGCATTCGTTTGCGCATGGCATAGCACTCTGCTGCTATCGAGAAGATAACATCTTAGATCTGCGTAGGACAAGGAGTCGGTGACCATAAGGCTGTAACCACATCACTGAATACGACTGGATATAGGAATACAAAGAAAGACAGGAAAGTCTTCATGTTAAGAAGAGCTACGAGAAATAAATTTGAGATTACCTGACAGGTCATCGCGAAAATTTCATCTCCAGCACTCACAATGCTGAGAAGCCATGTACAAAGTTCAAGAGCATCGTAAAATACGGTTTAGACAAATCCATTGAAACACGTATGTAACATAGCAGCGATGGCGAGGCATTGTAGCATCTGTGACCAGAGAGTATGCGCTTGACCGCGCGAGTGTTGCGAGCGGTTCTCAGTCTGTCGGTCAGTCGTTGCGAGTCTGTAGCTCTGTCTAGTTGGGTAGAGTACTCTGTCAGTAGTCGTCGCGTGCAGTACGCTAGTAGTCGTCATGCAGAGCGGTCGGTCAGTGGTAGCAGTCCAGTGGGATTGCGTGATGTGGTCTGGCGACAACACTAGTCAAAATGCTGAATGAGGTATACTGTTAATTAAGATAATCATCGGATAATGTAAAGTTTAACTATTGTAACTAATTTTCAACAAGTGCCCCCAATAATAACTTTGATTTCAAAAGCAATTTTACATAAAATTTTCATTTAATTGAAGTAACTATTTCGTTCCACTTCCCCTTAACAAAAGTTTCAGTTTTCAATTAGATTACAAAAAAAAAAAAAAAAAAAAAAAAGGGAATATTATTATTTGCAATGCAGTTCCTCCAAGCGGTGCGCAACAACAAGAGCAGAAATTTGACTAGGTGTTGCAATGAGGTAAGAATTTAATTTTGATTTTTGCACAGGGCCAAAGACCGATATTTCGGTTTAATTGAATTATCATTATCACTGAATGGACTTTAATTTTTATGAAGAACTTATATTTGAGTCAGATCGCGATTCTCACTTTTATTGTCATTAAATTTAATTGCTAGGGAGATTACGTTTGGCTCCTATTCATTTATTATTTCTGTCTTTAAAATTTCAGTGGAGAGGTTACACTTAGCGCAATGTCCATTAGCATTCTTAAATAATATTTTCATTCATTATAAATTACGGTGGGGAGGTTACACTTGGCGACACCCAGTCCAGGATCGTATTTCGTTGAGAGTCTTTTGAACAACAGTCAGATATCTGCTCTTGTTTGCTTAGATATAATTAGGATTTGGCGCAACGCTTTTATTAATCTTGTGACTTTCTTTCTACAGGTCAACGGCAATTCGTTGCTCTATTGTATTTGTGTGTTGCTTTTGCATTTGTGCTTATTATTTTGTGAATAATTTTGACTATTGTTAAAATGCCGCGAAAGACTGTGAATAGTGTATCGCGAGGTATTATGAATGAAATTACCGACCCAAACAACTTTACCGATAGGACATGTGACACGCAGTGTAATGATGACAATCCTGCGTTCACTAACAATCAGTGCATTCCAACCACTAATGATGACTTTCACCTTAATGATGAACAAACGAACTCAATTGTCTCGTCTGTTAACTTGACGACAATTGATGACGCAGAACGCTCTATTGTAATGAGCGCTGCAGAGCTTAACACACCCGATTTGGAAAACCCAAGTAACGCACAGACTTGTTTGTCTAATGAAAATGAACAGGATACTCAAAGTACGATGGATCTATTTAATTCCGAAATAACGTCTGACAGTGTACATCCGACTGACAAACCTTTTTGTAAATCTCAGAATAACCAAATGGTTACAGTAAGCGAGAGAGTTCCAGATCCACCACTAAACAGCACAGAGAGTATAAACGCTAACTTTGGCTTTGAACAAATTATGGTAAGATTGCTACAACAACTGAGTGAAGATTTCAAACAACAATTTAGTGAACAGGTCAGACAACAGAATGAAAATTTCAAACAACTTAGGGAAGATAACAAACACTTAAATGAGAAACTTGACAATAATGACGAAAATCTCAAACAACTTAGTGAACAGGTCAGACAACAGAATGTAAAATTAGACGACAATTCCAGACAGCTTAGTGAACAAATTAAAGCTGTTGCCGCGCAGTGCCATGACACTAAGGAACAGTTGCGCGCGGAAATTGAGGCTTGTTCAAAAAAAAATAGCGAAGAAATTAAGTCTGTTGCGCAAGAATTAAGGGAAATGCAAACAGCCGCAACAGAAACACTCAGAGACGAAATTAGCGGAGTCGCTAAACAATGCTCTGAAAAAGCTGCACAATTACGGGACGAGTTTAAAGCAATGACGGTAGAACTTTCGCGCACTATGGACGCAAAGATAGACGCGAAATTCGAACAGCAGAACACTCAGATTAACGAGCGCTTTAATCAGCACATACAGAACAGTGATACGCGTTTCCGCAGATTTATTCAAGATCAAAACAAAGTAAAACGACAAATCATGGAAACAGTCACTGCACAAAGACAAGAGGACAAACGTAAAATGTTCGCGAAAGCAAAGACGTATGTAGGCAATAATATTGCCACAGTGTCCGACAAGATTAATACCATAGAACAGTTGAACGCGGAATTACGGGATGAAATTTCTGATCTTAAATCAAAAACAGATACACACACAGTAAATATTCAAACAGTGACAGACAGATTCGAACAATTAGATCTAACACAGGATTGCGATGTCATCAAAGCTGATGTTAAAAAACTGAGCGAAACTACGCGTAAGTTGCAAAAACAGATTAATGCGTCCGATTCTAAAACCGATGATCAGGCAAAAATACTGACTGAAAAATATGATGAATTAGCCAGTCGTATTGATGCTATTGAAAGTAGTAATGATAATAAATCAGACGATACTGCACCGATTTCATTTATCCAAACACCTGAATTTCAAAATTTACAGCAGACAATTAATGAGATCGATTCATCTAACAACACGTTACGTAGGAAGTTGTCAAATTTACAACAAGAAGTAACAGAGATGAAAAACATTTCAGTTAACAACATACCACAACAGACGCCACTTTATGAACATTTGTCAGAGTCACGCAGCGTGTATCATGTGAGCAATTTACAGAGACTACGAGACGTAAAATCCGAAAAGCCACGCGACTTAAAATCTGAAAAGCTATGCAACTTGAAATCCGAAATGACACAGACGAACAGATTCACACACAAACCTGAACGTATTTTCAAATTCAATGACGAGAACGTAGATTACGAGCAATTTTTATCCGGCAGAAAATGTAAGGAATTTAAGGGGATACGGAATCACCTATCCCCGCAATGTTAATATATGCCTACTATAGGGAACATTTTCTCACAAACTACTGGAGACAGAGAGGTAAAAATTTTACTGTATGTGCATTCATATGTTACAACAATACTGAAACAACAGTTTATTGTCAAAGTATTTTCTTACAGAGATATTGTACATTTATTTTTAAGTAAATTTTTTCCATCGCTTTTTACTAGACTATCACCCCTAAGTCTTTTGTAAATCAAGTAATTAAAAAATCGTTGTTTCAGTATGTAATAGGGACCTATGTCACTACGTCATAAAAATTTCAGACTTCTAGGTTGACCAGTACCTGAGATAATGTTCCTAGATGAAGTAAAAAGTAAACTTACGGGAAACGGAGAAAGAAGATTAAAACATTCCTGATCCGTAGCTAATACCCCCTTCACAGTCTTCATAATCATCTTCAAGTCTTCTTTTGGCACCCCTCTGTACCTGTCTTGCTTTTTTCACTAATGTCTTGATTATATTGTCAGCATGCCTTAGTCTGTGCTGATCTAAAAAGAACATAGCACGTACCGTACGGGAACCAACACACATACCCAACTTTTGAAGGACCTGGCATTTAGTTATATTTCCAAGATTGAAGGTTGCCACAGCATCATACACACCAAAATGTAGTGTATTAATTCCGACAAACACTGTTTTTGGGAGACGATGCCATATCACACTATTCAAGCACTCGTTGGGGTTCTGCGTTTTTCCGTGAAGACATTTCATCAGAAGACTTCTGTCAGCCAGATCTCTGAAAATGGGCTTTATTTCTGCCATGATGGCTGATGGTAGACTGTGGTGGTGAATGTATTTCTCTCCTGTTGTTAGTCCCCTATTGTATTTACACCAGCTGTTTTCACCTTTGGGGCACAAACCATGTTGTGGATGCTCATCCGTGGATGCGGTGTGGAAATATAAAGCCCATATAGCTCTCCTCATTTCTTCAAGATTGCCTGTATTTTGCCTGATTGCAAGGCCATAGCAGTTCTGAATGTGGTCTATTATGGAATCAGTCAATCTTCCTCTGCCATCCAAGGTTTTCCCATCATCTAGTTTTTTCCCTTTCATAACTGATTTTAACCTTCTCAGCCTGGCACCCATTCTCTTCTGCACATGTCCTATACATTCAAGTTTGCTTATATTTACACTGTTCCCATATGGTTTGCTTTCCAAAACTTCTTTGAATGCTTTAGAGTCACCATCTCCCAGATATTTGACATAGCGAACATTATACCACTGTGAAGAGCGATGAAAAATTTTCTTCACCCCAGCAACCTCCATGCCACCACTACTACCATAATAATTAGCAATACAGTCATCACTGTGTTCATTTTTCAGCCTGCCTGTGCACCTACAGTATTTAGACATTATTGCAACATCAATAACCTTGCCAGTATCAACACTAGTTGCTGTTACAACACCATTGTTGGAGGTGTGGCCCCTTTTCTGCCACGTGCCATCAAACGCCACTGTGAGGTCACGACTGCCGTCATTTTCTTCCACTGCTTCTTCCACAGCAACCTGCATTGACTTCTGTGCTACATCTTCAACTGCAGATCCTAGTACATAATTGTAAGCTTCAAACTTTGAAGGTGCACTTGGAAGATTTAGAACACCACATAGCATATCACCAGCTGCTTTGTCCTTACCAATTGCTCGCAATCCATAAACTAACCTAATATTTACACTATAAAGTACAGTTTTCTTGTATCCATTATTTACAGTTACTGAAACCGAACTTGGAAACTTACAGCTGTATTTACAAACACTGCATATTAAATTAAACTGGGCAGCCAGGCCAACATGGGATTCTACTTTCAGAGAAACGTTTCCATGACATTTTTTGCAGCACAAACTGTTTTCAAGAGCTTCACACAATATATTCGTATCAATGAGTTCAAAAACTTCATTCCCTCTATCAAGTAAATTATATTTCTCTTCCAAATCTCTTAGTTTTTTATGAGAAGCACTGTTTTCATTTGGTGTAAGTTCGTTCGGCAAATCAGTAATAAGTGGATTCACATTTTCCAACAGTGATGATGATGAACTGCTTTGCTTTGCTAATGAATCATTATTTCTTTTCTTTTGCCAGTTCACACGCTTTTTAAATACTTTTGCTTTAGCTCTAGGCATTTTCACTGCGAAAAATGAAGCACTAAATACGAAATAACTCAACAACAACTACTTTCTTATATCACACTGTTTACAAAACAGTCTCGCCACAAAGTCAAAGAGTAACTTGAGGAAACCAGAGAGAAACATTTTCGGGCAACTAGTGTATAAATAGTCGCTGGAAACCGGGATATTTGAATTCATGTCACTTTAAAGGTACTGCCAAAAAGTTCATGGTCAGCCACGAGAGACGTGTATAACTAAAGCGCAATACCCGATCTCACAAATATATAAAAATAAAATAGTTATAATTGTAGTAGAGCTATGTATGATACGTCATTTTAAAGAGGAAACATGGCAGAATATAATACGCCAATAAAAAAAATTCGATTTTTTAACCCAAAATCCGATTCCGTATCCCCTTAATAATGGCAGAGCACAGATACACGATTTGCACTGTATACGACAATTTATTTTTGTACTTTCACCGCTATTGCCTGTAATGCAGAAGCTAGCTTTGAACCAGATGCGACAATTTATTTTTGTATTTACAACAGCATTGCCTATAATGCAGAAACTGGAATTAGCACGGATACAACAATTTGCCTTTGGAATTTTACGGCTATTGCTTGCAACGCAAAAGCTAAAATTTATTTGCAGTGCGTAATAGACCTCAGGGGATTCATTACGCTTTAATGAATATGTGCCGTAGCGAGCATAGGGCCCCGAGCTGTAGTAGTGCTATTTCATCTTTAGTTTTCTGCACTGCTGCCTTTTCTTCTACTATCCTTTATATCTATCCAAACTGCTCTTTAACTATTGCTCTACCTAGTATTAAGAAACGAGTAATGAAAACCCGATGTGACAAACTTTTACCGAATGTGACAATTTTCAGTAGGCACTCCCGTAATGACAACTACCGCCGTAACTTTAATAACAGATAAAATCGTAATCATCAGTATGTATAAAATTTTGAGCAATCGGAACCACATTTTTGTAACAATAGATGTTTTTCACTACAATAGCATGAAAGTTAGCCGCTTAGCATACCTAACCAACAATGCAGTCTACAAGGTCAACCAAACTTTAATGTTTCGCCGCGTGCACGTATAGTCCCAGCTCCAACAAATAGTAACGCATGGCAGCAAAGAAATAACTACGTACAGATAACACACCATTTCAATTCCTATCGCAATGCGCCGTATAGAAATTACTATCATGACAGACGTAAAAAAAATGATGAGCACACAGACAATAGGTGTCATCCATAGCGTAACACGTCAGTAAGAAATAACAGAACAGTTCATATAGTGGATATGCCACAACATTCTCCGGTAAATAATAACACGTACGATAGATTTTAACCAGTTACAGCATAGATTGCATGTTACAGTAACGCAAACATTACTTTTGACACGCAGAATTTTGTCCACGAGAATGTTATTTGAAACATGCTCTGTTGAATGCACCACTTTTATCGCACCCAGATCTTACCAGAAATTTTTCTATTGCCACCGACAGTTCCAACACCGCTTTAGGCGTACATATTTTCCAGGAAATTGAAGAAGATGGTTCAACAGTTATTAAAAACATCGCATTTGCAAGCCGCATTCTGTCACCTGCTGAACGAAATTATTCCGTTACAGAATTGGAAACATTATGTGTTGTATGGGCTTTTACGAGATTTAGGCACTTTCTTTATGGCAGACATACCACCGTCTACACAGACCACAGAGCGATACAATTTTTACTTTCAGCTAAATTTACTCACGACAGATTAAGTAGATGG
This sequence comes from Schistocerca serialis cubense, assembly GCF_023864345.2. NCBI lineage: Eukaryota > Metazoa > Arthropoda > Insecta > Orthoptera > Acrididae > Schistocerca > Schistocerca serialis. Next base: position 960,904,730 of record NC_064639.1, read on the forward strand.
AAGCTTTATTTACAGGAATTTAATTTTACGATTGTTCACATTCCCTGCACACAAAATGTTATAGCAGACGCACTATCGCGTTCTCTCGGCAACAATCAGCAAGACGTAGCAACCAACTTCTGCAAAACAAATTTCAGTGTCATGTACATTCAGCAAGTTGCATTTGAAAACTTTATTTCATCGTCATTACAGGACATAGCAAAGGAGCAAAACAAAGACAACGTATGGAAAGAAATTAAACAGCTTTGGCAAGATAGAAAAAATGTTACGATTAGGAACCACTACACTGTACGCAATGACATTCTGTTTCGCCGCTCTCATCCTGACAGCAACAATTGGTTATTATGCATTCCTGACGAACTGGTTAACAAATTAATTTGGTATACTCATTTAAGTTACGCACATTACGGAGCAAGAAAATGTTTTCTTATACTGAGACAGAACTGTTATTTTACCAACATGGAGAAACGTATACGACGAGTTTTAGCGTCTTGTAAAATTTGCCAGAAAGCTAAATCAGACACCACTTCACATATTCCTCCATTATATCCGATTATACCTGTTAAATTAAGACACATGGCCGCAGTAGATATTTTTGGTCCGATTCCGAGAACTAACAGAGGTTTTTGCTACATCTTTGTCGCTGTTGAGCTCACTTCAAAATTTGTTACTTTCACTCCGTTACGTAAAGCTACTGCTAAAACTGTTTCGAAAGCATTTGTAAAACATTTTCTATTTCATGTAGGGCATGTGATGAAAGTAATTTCTGACAATGGATCTCAATTTCGTAGTAGCGTATGGACACGCATGTTACGAGCCAGAAACATTTCTCCGATCTATATATCCAAGTACCACGCTTCTTCGAACCCCTGTGAAAGATTAATGAAAGAAATTGGTAAACTGTGTAGAGTATACTGCCACAGAAGACATATTGATTGGGATACACACATACTCTCATTCCAAGATGTAATTAATTCCATTCGAAATGAATCCACTATGTTATCTCCGTCTATTATACTGAAAAACGTTGAACCACCAAACAAAATTAAAGAATTAGTAAACTTCCCTAAATGTCGTCGACTAAGACACCACGAAATAATTGACATTGCGCTGAACAACATCAAACGTGCCGCAGAGCGCCGGAGAAGACAGCAAAAACAGGTTTGTAGACGCCGAGACTTTCACATTGGACAGAAAATATTAGTGCGTACACACTATTTATCCAACAAATTAAAAGGTAAGTGCAGTAAATTTGAACTTGTATACGCAGGTCCATATCGGATTCACAGCATCCCTCACCCCAATGTTGTACACGTCGAAACTTTGAGAAATCGAAAATCGAAAGGCAACCACCATATCTCAAACATTAAACCGTTTATTGAATGAAGACACTTTATGATTCAACACACTATGATGTCATTTATTAATGCAATTATTTCACTTGACTAATTACTGATGATTATCGCATTTTTTCTTGGCAAGTGCCCGGCAAGGTAAGGTTAGCAGGTCGCTTTTCTTGTCGTTACACATCAGACCGTGCACATTTTCCACTTTTTTGTGTATATGATTGTACTCCAGTTTTGTTTGTATGCACTGTGAAATAGTTAAGATATAACACACCTATGACTTTGACATTTTTTGCCTTATGACATCTCAACATCGTGACTGTTTTACATTTTGCTGCTGCATTGTGATATTATCTGTACATTTTGCTCTGAACACTGTCAATGTCTTTGACATATTACGTTTTCTGTCATGTTATGCTGTATGGTTAATTATGTCACCATAAACGAGTCATTATCTAGTGGGTATATGATTTAAATGCAGGACATTAATCTTTGTTCATCAATTTCAGAAAGAAATTATGCGTGTAAGAAATAAATTCAACAGAAATGGGAATTTCACCTACGGAATAAACGAAAGAAGATGCAATAACTTTATGAGGAAGAGTAAATGGATCAGGATTAACAAGCATTAACAAGAATATACTATACTCATCATAGAATAGCAGTCTTAACTAATTTTTTCTTTCAGAATACAAGGTGATTGATGCAGGCTGTCAGACTGAACTACGCATCTTAGTTTTAGTGATGAAATATGCTAGAGATAAGGAATAGTTGTATAATGAGTAATGAAGTGATTTTTTGCAGATGATAATGAATACTGATGAATAATGATGAAGGATATGGTATTATGAATAATGAAGTTTTTCTTTACAGGTGATGATAATAATGAAGTTATGATAAAATGGATAATGAAGTGATTGATAATGAAGTTTTTTCTTTACAGATGAGGATAATGTTGGAGTTTTATATTTATGCTATGTAGCTATTTAAGTATTTGTTGCAGTTTGTTTTGACAGCAGGTGTTATATTGCATAGTAGGATGACGGAAAGTTTTGGAAAGGACAGCTATGGAACACATTTTATACACATTTCACTACTTCTTAATTCGAAGTTCACTACTTTTCAGTATAGTGTGCGTTTCTTCTTTCAGGTCAATAATCCATTTTGTATTTTTTCCAGGAGATGCTTGTCATGATACTTACTAAAACTGTTACTTATTATACCTGTTCTAGTACTTGCATTTTTATTTTTTTTTACCCATTTGTGTTTACCATTTATAAATGTAATCACATATACTGCCTTGTTACATAACCTTGCTACAGCTGACTCATGACGAATGACGTTACCTATCCTCATTGGCAGCAATAGGTCAAAAGCAAAAAGTGTTATGCCTCAGCAATTAATTATCGATCCCAACGCAATGCATTGCTAACAAAAAAATGTATTAACAGTCCCAAATAGTGATACCAGTTTGAGAAAATTCTGAATAATACTGATTAGCTCTGAATAGTATGTCACTTGAGTAATGACTTCTTAATGAGACAACAAAAATACACATATATATAAAATAATGCTTAGTAACTGGCTAGTAATTGCCACTGTTATTGTAATGAGACTACTTATAATCCCCATGATTATTAATGCTATGACTATAATTAACTGATTTTTAATAATGACTTCGTAATGATCTGAATAATAATGAATGAGGAACAATGCTTTATACTATTCGATACCTGATGGCCACTGAGTGCCAATAATTAGTGTCACTTACTGAATTGTTATTAATTATGCCATTAATTAGCTCTTGTTTTCAATGTTCATACTTTGTAATTGGAAATGAATGTGACTGTTTAATAATGCTTTGTAATTAGAAGAAGGCTAATGATTCTTACTAGATTGGAATGACACATAATTAATTAACTATGCTATTGTTTCATAATGCTTTGTAATTAGGAAAAAGCTAATGATTTTTACTATTGGAATGACAAATGATTAATTAATTATGCTATGCTTTATAATTGGAAAAGAATGCGACTGTTTAATTATTGTTTAATAATGCTTTGTAATTAGGAAAAAGCTAATGATTATTACTATTGGAATGACAAATGATTAATTAATTATGTTATACTTTATAACTGGAAATGAATGCGATTGTTTCATAATGCTTTGTAATTAGAAAGCTAATGATTATTACTATTGAAATGACAAATGATTAATTAACTATGCCATACTTTGTAACTGGAAAAGAATGCGATTGTTTCATGATGCTTTGTAATTAGGAGAAGGTTAATGATTAATACTATATTGAAATGACAAATGATTAATTAACTATGCTTTATAATTGGAAATGAATGTGACTGTTCAATAATGCTTTGTAATTAGGAAAAAGCTAATGATTATTACTATTGGAAGACAAATGATTAATTAACTATGCCATACTTTGTAACTGGAAAAGAATGTGATTGTTTCATGATGCTTTGTAATTAGGAGAAGGTTAATGATTAATACAATATTGGAATGACAAATGATTAATTAACTATGCTATGCTTTGTAACTGGAAAAGAAAGCGATTATTTAATAATGCTTTGTAACTAGGGAAAGAAGATTACTGATTCTATGTAAAACAATTAATGAACATTTTTCTGTAATACTACACACATGGTACAGAAATGTTCAATAACTGGGCTATGAATGCCGCAAACTACTACTGTAATTGACAATATTATGTGACTTAATGTCCTTCACCTCATGAGCTAACTACCCTGAATTACTGCGATGTCATTTGTCCTGTTTATCCTAGTGATCATGGAGCACTATCTTTGGTTTTGCACTAATTCTACGTTGGCGTGCCTTGTAAGAGCGTGGTGTTGACACGACATGCTGTCCACCACCGTGAGCGATGAAGACGTTATTATGGTCCCACTGTTTGGTGTACCTAATATACTGCCAAAATAAAAAAAAAAAAAAATGGAATATTACTACGACAGTTCAGTGTCTTGGCTACGCTGATAAATTCTGAGGGGAAAAGAACTTCAAGTTGTGTCACTTGGTGTTGTACTTCTGTGGAAAGATATGGACTTTCAAAACAGCTGTGTGCAATCTAAAGTGCTACAACCATGATGCAATCCTTCCCTTTCCTATCCTAATTCTTGTCACATAGTGAAAATCATTTTTTGCTAACATTATTTATGTTCATGGGTTATACATTTTTTCGATTCGCTAAACTCCAGTGTGAGTACACTTATGTCACTGGTCGACATGATATTTTTTTGCTATTATGTTTATTTATTGCCAAAATGCTAAAGACATTTTTTTGATTTGTTCTGAAGTACAGTATATGTGCACTTTTGTCTTTTATATTGTATATACATTTTTTATTTTCTGAACTACGGTGCATGTGCACTTCTGTTAGGTGTTAATATGTTTTCTACTGAACTTCAGTCCCTGTACACTTTTCTCATTTTTCAATATGATTTCTACTATTCTGTATATTCAATACTTTAATGCGAATGCACTTATGTCATTTGTTACTAATTGTACATACATTTCATCAATTACTGATATGTTCTCAACTGCAGTGCATGTGCACTCATGTCACTTGTCAACATAATATTTTGCCAGTCTGTTTATTTGTTCTGAATATGCTAAAGAATTTTTTTTTCAGTGCCTGTGCACTTTGTTATCTGTCAAATAATTTGTATATACATTTTTCTGATTTGCTACTATGTTTTGTACTCACATTTTGTCTTTGTCTGATATATTTTGTACTTAGTGCGTGTGCACAACATTTAAATATTCTGTAAGTTGTAGAATTTTGTTAATTAAAGAAAAATTTTGCCGTGTTGGCAAGTCCAAATGACTCACCATCGCTGCCAAATTTTTGCCCCCCCAGTGGAGGGTTATGAGACACGTATGTAACATAGCAGCGATGGCGAGGCATTGTAGCATCTGTGACCAGAGAGTATGCGCTTGACCGCGCGAGTGTTGCGAGCGGTTCTCAGTCTGTCGGTCAGTCGTTGCGAGTCTGTAGCTCTGTCTAGTTGGGTAGAGTACTCTGTCAGTAGTCGTCGCGTGCAGTACGCTAGTAGTCGTCATGCAGAGCGGTCGGTCAGTGGTAGCAGTCCAGTGGGATTGCGTGATGTGGTCTGGCGACAACACTGGTCAAAATGCTGAATGAGGTATACTGTTAATTAAGATAATCATCAGATAATGTAAAGTTTAACTATTGTAACTAATTTTCAACAAGTGCCCCCAATAATAACTTTGATTTCAAAAGCAATTTTACATAAAATTTTCATTTAATTGAAGTAACTATTTCGTTCCACTTCCCCTTAACAAAAGTTTCAGTTTTCAATTAGATTACAAAAAAAAAAAAAAAAAAAAAAAAGGGAATATTATTATTTGCAATGCAGTTCCTCCAAGCGGTGCGCAACAACAAGAGCAGAAATTTGACTAGGTGTTGCAATGAGGTAAGAATTTAATTTTGATTTTTGCACAGGGCCAAAGACCGATATTTCGGTTTAATTGAATTATCATTATCACTGAATGGACTTTAATTTTTATGAAGAACTTATGTTTGAGTCAGATCGCGATTCTCACTTTTATTGTCATTAAATTTAATTGCTAGGGAGATTACGTTTGGCTCCTATTCATTTATTATTTCTGTCTTTAAAATTTCAGTGGAGAGGTTACACTTAGCGCAATGTCCATTAGCATTCTTAAATAATATTTTCATTCATTATAAATTACGGTGGGGAGGTTACACCATCCGGATAAAAATTGTGAGGGAATGAAAAGACTCACGGTGGGTCGACAATCTTATTAGGAAGTTGCTACGAAAGCAAGGAGACCTTCACTGCAAATTTAAACGTAGCCAAAGCCTCACAGACAAAAAAATTAAACGAATCCAAAATTGGCAGAAGAAGGGCTATACGTGTAGCATTCAACGAAGGTGAGAGTAAAACTCTGTCTGCCAACTCGACAGAAAGTCGTATCAAGTCTGGTCTTATGTTAAATCAGTAAACGAATCCAATCCTTCTGGCCAGACGCACTGCGACCGTAAAGGCAATTAGAGGATGACACAGAAAAGGCCGAAATTATAAACATCTTTTTCCAGAACTGCTTCACAGAGAAAGATCATGCTGTATCTCTTCCTTTAAATCATCGCATGAGCGACAAAATGGCAGATTTCAAAATAAGTGAGTAAGGGATAGAAAAGCAACTGAAATCGCTCAACAGGGGAAAGGTCTCTGGCCCTGACGGGATACCAATTGTATTCTGCTCAGAATATACGAAAGAAGTTCCTCCTCTTCTAGCAACAGTCTACCGTTGGTCTCCTGAGTAACGAAGCGTTCCTAATGATTGGAAGAAAGGACAGGTCACTCCCTCTTTAAGAGAGGGTCATCGAACAGATGCAGAAAACTATAGGCCTGACGTCGGCCTGTTGTATAATTTTGAAACATCTTTTATGCTCGCGTATTATGACATTTCTGGAGACGGAAATCTGCTCTGTAGGAAGCAATATGGGTTACAAATACAATGGGCATGCGAAACCCAGCTCTCTCTGTTCGTCGACGAAACAGAGAAAGCAGTAGAAAGAGGCGTTCGGGTATATGCCGTGTTCCCTCACTTCCGCAAGGCATTTGATACAGTTCCAAATTGCCACCTAATGAACAAAGTACGATCGTATGCCATATCTGGCCAACTGTGTAACTGGATTAAAGAGTTTATAGCAAAAAGAATACAACATTTCATTCTGAACGGAGAGAAGTCTTCAGACGTAAAAGTAGCTTTGGGCGTGCCCCAGTGTAGTGTTGTAGGGCCACTACAATATCTATAAACGACGTAGCAGATAACGTCGCAAGTTCCATGAGACTTTTCGCTGTTGATGCTATTGTATACAGAGAAGTCACGGCGCTAGAAAATTGTAGCGAAATGCAAGAAGACCTAGAGAGGATCAGGTGTGTGTGAATTCCTAAGGGACCAAACTGTTCAGGTCATCGGTCCCTAGACTTACACACTACTTAAACTAACTTACGCTAAGGACAACACACACACACACACCCATGCTCGAAGGAGGGCTCGAACGTCCAGCGGGAGGAGCCGCGCAATCCGTGACATGGCGCCTCAAACCGCGCGGCCACAGCGCGCGGTTGCAGAGGATCGATTTTCGGTTTACGGAGCGGCAATTGATCGTCAAGATAAACAAATATAACGTATTTCGAATGCATAGAAAGAAAGGCAGTTTATTGTACGATTGCAAAATTGCAGCTCAATCACTGGAAGCAGTTACTTCCATAAAATGTCTAGGATTATGCATACAGAGAGTTTTGAAGTAGGACGGCCACATGAAATAAATCGCAAGTAAGGAAGGTGCCAGACTCAGATTTGAAATCCCTGGGCTAGCAGGACAGAGCGGATCAGGTTATATTTGTGGAAAGTGGCCAAAATAAGTTACTGTCAGTTGCACTCAACATTTAAACTTTATTTCTTAAAACACACAATCACAAAAGCAAGAATCAAAAACTCTCAAGAATTTAACGAAAGACTTCCTTCGATTTAATTTAGATCGGCTGAAGGCCACATCGAAAATCCAAGGCACAAGGCCTAAGCAAGGAATTGAGGTACAGGAGTTCTTCTGGAGGTTTTACTTCTTTAGAAAAAATTTTTTGTCTTCAATATAAATAGGCTGAAAGCCTTAGCTTAAATTTTTTCCACAGACTCGGCTGAAGGCCTCACATTAACCAAGAAAAGTGTTACGGCTTAAGGCCAAGACAAAGATTTTCGTTGTTTAATCCAAATAGGCTGAAAACACGGCTGGGGGCCACATATCAACGAAACAATTTAACAGTTTAAGGCCTAGGAAGAAGAGCTTTCAATTTGAAAATGCTGAAGGCCTTCCCTTGAAATATTTCGTGTGAAACTCGGGTGAAGGCCTCATACTAAAGAATAACAATCTTATGACTTAAGGGCAAGACAAGGATATTGATTTTATAATTTAAGAGCCATTAAGACTCTTCTGAAAGACATACACCATGCAGAAAACAATTTTACGGCTTAAGGGCTAAAAGGAAGAGCCTCTGATTTAAACTAAAATAGGCTAAAGGCTTTATCCTAAAATGCTTCACAAAAAACTCGCCTGAAGGCCACATACGAAACCCAAACAATCTCACGGATTAAAGCCCAGACAAAGAAATTTCCAATTTTGAATTTAAGCTGGAAAACTCGACTGAAGGCCACATACAAACTAGAAAATATTTCTTACTGCTTAAGGCCTAGACTAAATTTTTCAACTTTTGATTGAAAAGGCTGAAAACTCGGCTGAAGGCCACATACCAACTTGAAACAAATTTACAGCTTAAGGTCTAGGCACAAGGAATTTTCAATTTTAATTTTGAAAGGCTGAAATTCGGCTGAAGGCCACATACCAAACAAGAAACTTTTTTTTTTTTACGGCTTTAGGCCTAAGAAAAAAACCTTGCAATTTTAATAAGCTAAACCTCGGCTGAACGCCACATAGAGTCCTTAAGACTAAAAGGGAAATCACTGTGTAAAACACAAGAAGCGGCGCTCAGAAGGTTCCAAGGATCAGCCTGGGAAGGTAACATTAACGCACGGTCAGGTGAGACAGGCAGCCAGACCGACAACCTCTTAATCAGAAGGCAACCCAACCGCAAACCAGCCAACGAACCGACCAACAAGATCAGTTATGCTCCACCAGACCAGCAAAACGACAACAATATCAACAACAACAAAAATGGCTTCAAATGGCTCTGAGCACTATGGGACTTAACATCTGAGGTCATCAGACCCCTAGACATAGGACTACTTAAACCTAACTAACCTAAGGACAACACACACATCCATGCCCGAGGCAGGATTCGAACCTGCGACCGTAGCGGTGGCGCGGTTCCAGACTGAAGCGCCTAGAACCGCTCGGCCACACGGGCTGGCCAAGATCAACAGCACAACGTTCTGGATACTGGTGCCCAATCCAGCCAAGTCAGAATAAATGCCCAAAACTACCACCCAACACCTCAGCTGTCGAACCACACGCCGTGCTGGACAGCATCAACACGACGAGGAGGAAAATACACTGCCGAAAACTACGTCAACAACCAGGGCAGGTCACCGGAACGTCAACGGCCACAAGGCAGAAGATACCGCTGGTACACTTCATTAATGAAGGAATAAATTAAATTAAGTTAAATACCACACAGGAAGACGGCTGCAATTCTAGCCGACTTCAGTGCACACACGTTGTTGCTCGCGGGAATCTCCCAGAAAGCGACAACAGGATCAAACGAAGAGATGTGATAGCAGTTGAGGTTTGATAGTAGGTTAAGTGAGCACTCAACTTTAGCGTCCAGGATCGGTGGGCGACGAACTACGTAACCCTTGCAAGAAGCACCTCACAACTCGAACCGCGTGTGCACGCCGCCAGCCGCTCTATCCTGACTAAGTGCCACGGAGACTTCCCCAGTGCTCTCCTCCAACCGACCGGCTGCCACACTCAACACAGCCGGAAAATATATCCACCACACCAAATATAGTACAGCAGTACTAGTATCGATACACGATGCTGCTGCCACTTACGGAGAGAACGTTATGGCGGTAAGCGAAGAAGAAGTGAGGCACCACTCGACTGCAACCAATGATAAAAAAAAAAGCAGGGCATGACGCGAGCCAGCGACAGCTCAAAATTCATTGGAAGAATCCTCAGGAAATGCAGTCCATTAACAAAGGAAGTAGACTACAAAATTCTCGTTCGATAGGTACTTGAATATTGCTCTTCAGTAAGGAATCTGTACCAGACAGCACTGATAAAAGAAATAAAGAACGTCCAAAGAAGAGCAGCATGTTTCGTTTCAAGTCCATTTAGCAAGCGCGAAAGCGTCATGGAGATGATCAGTCAACTCCACTGACAGACGCTATATGAGAGGTGTTCTGCGTCATGTTGTGGTCTGCAGTTAAAGTTCCGAGAGCGTACATTCCTATAAGAGTCAATCAATATACTACTTCCTCCTATGTATAATTCGCGAACGGATCGTGAAGATTACATTGAAGAGATTCGAGTCCACAAGGAGGCTTGCCAGTTGCCAGCTATCGTTGTTGCCGCATACCACACACGACTGGAAAAGGAAAAGGGGAAAGTGACACTGATTCACAAAGTACCCTCTGCCACGCACCATGAGGCTGCTTGCGGAATACAGATGTGTATGAAGACGCTTTATCCCTCCAGATAACCCCTTCTCTGCATGTGTGGAAAATGAACATCAATGGCTTGCTTGTGCCACGCGTATTTGGCGGTACTAACCAAACTAAAAACAGACTGCTCGTAATAGCTGTAATTATTACACTCCAGAGGAAGTAAACGCTGATGTAATGTTTATTGCACCGTCCTCAGTCGTCGATATACTGTAAATATGTGTACTTACGCTCCTGACACCCTGTATATGTGGAGATAGAGAGAGAGAGAGTTGTGTTACATATACAGTCATCTACAGCCATTGCCACACCCACGAACCTGGTCTCAGTCAAAACGAGTGCAGTGATTACATAGTTCTGGGAGCTAGCTGTATGCACACTCAGCAGGCTTACATAATTCAAAAGTCCTTGGAAATAACGAAACAACTAACAACCACTCTATGTAAATGTAATTATTTTTCAAAGTGGTACCTACGAACGGAGTCGTCAGTGGTTAGCAGTGCTGGTTCAGCCACTCCTATCCAACCGCTCTCCTCGTACACCTGATTAATATCGTGTGTTGCACAAAAGTGCCGCAACACGACATGGCATGGACTAGATTAGACAGAATGGTTACGTACGTGTCACCTGGTCAGAGTCGTATCTAGATGTATCAGGGGTCCTATCTCACTCCAACTGCACGCGCCCCACACCATTACAGAGCCTCTACCAGCTTGAACAGTCCCCTGCTGACATGCAGGGCCCATGAAATCATGAGTTTGTCTCCATACACGTACGCGTCCATCCGCTCGATTCAATCTGGAACGAGACTCGTCCGCCCAGGCAACATGTTTCCAGTCATCAACAGCCCAAAGTCGGTGTTGACACGCCCAAGCGAGGCGTAAAGCTCGTGCAGTCATCAAGGGTACACGAGTAGGCCTTCGGCTCCGAAAACCCACACCGATTATGTTTCGTTGGATGGTTCGCACGCTGACACTTGTTGATGGCCCACGATTGAAATCTGCAGCATTCTGCTGAGGTGTCGCACTTTTGCCACACTGAACGGTTCACTTCAGTCGTTGGTGGTCCGGTTCTTGCAGGAACTTTTTCCGGCCACAGCGATGTCGGAGATTCGATGTTTTACCGGATTCTTGATATTCACGGCACACTCTCGAAATGGCCGTACGGGAAAATCCCCCCTTCATGGCTGCCTCGAAGATGATGTGTACCATCGCTCGTGCACTTACTATCACACCATGTTCAAAGTCACTTAAATCTAGATAATCTGCCGCTGTAGCAGCAGTAACCGTTCTAACAACTGCGCCAGACACTTGTTGTCTTATATAGACGTTGCTGACCGTAGCGCCGTATCCTGCTTGTTTACATGTCTCTGTATTTGAACACGCCTGTCTATACCAGATGTTCCTTTTTTTTTTTTTTTTGCGCTTCAGTGGTCATTTTCCATCAGTAAGGCTAGCATATCATCACTCGTAACTGGCGATGATATGCTGTCATGTGTAACACACAAAAATCATTAGATCACATACCTACACAAAGCCGCGCGGAGTAGCCGCGTGGTTTGAGGCGGCATGTCATGGATTGCTCGGACCCTCCCACCGGGGGTTCGAGTCCTCCCTCGGGCATGGGTGTGTGTGTGTTGTTCTTAGAATAAGTTATTTTAAGTAGTGTGTAAGTCTAGGAACCGATGACCTCAGCAGTTTGGTCCCTTAGAAATTCACACACACACACACACACACACACACACACACACACACACACACACACACATACTCACATATACCCATACACAGATAAATATGGAAACAAATACACATAAAACGTTCTTATTCTTTCTTGGATTATCATCCAGATGTGGAGGTCTATGGTCGTCACCATCATCTACAGCGTAATTGCACATACGTGTCATGGTCAATAGCCAGATTATTATTGATATGGATTCAGCTTGTGCGGCTGGGCCCTATACATATTCACCGGGGGAAAACTGCCCTCGAATTTCCCATAAGTTGGACAAGTGACCCAGAGGGAAGCGAGAAGATGAAGACACAGATACCATGATCTCCAGATGTCTGGAGGTTAGAGTTTCTAGACACCGTAATGTGTATATATCGCGTCCCCACCAGGGCTTGTGAGATGCCCGCTTCACGTATAGAAGCAAAAAACTGGACGCACACTATTTCACAGCTGACAGGTGCCTGAAGGTAGAGGGGGTAAAATACAAGAAGTGAAAGGCTATTTACAACTCGCAAAGAAACCAGGCGACACTTATAAGAATCGAGGGGTACGAAAAGTAAGCAGTGATTGAGAAGGGAATAAGACAGGGATGTAGCCTATCGCCGATGTTATTCAATCTGTACACTCATCAAGCAGTAAAGGAAACAAAAGGAAAATTTGGAGTAGGAATCAAGGTCCACGGAGAAGAAATAAAAACTTTGAGGTTTGCCGATGTCATCGTAATTCTGTCAGATACAGCAAAAGATTTGGAAGAGCAGTTGAACGGAATGAATAGGGTTTCGAAAGGAGGATGTAAGATAATCAATAAAAGCAAAAGTAGGGTAATGTAATGTAGTCGAATTAAATCAGGTGATGCTGAGGGAATTAGACTAGGAAACGAGACACTTAAAGTAGTATATGAATTTTGCTATTTCGGCAGCAGAATAACTGATGGTGGCCGAAGTAGAGAGAATATAAAATGTAGACTGGCAATGGCCAGGAAAGCATTTCTGAAGAAGAGGAGTTTGTTAACATCCAATATGGAGTTAAGTGGGAGGAAGACTTCTCTGAAAACATTTGTATGGCGTGCAGTCATGTATGGAAGTGAAACATGGACGACTAACAGTTTAAACAAGAAGAGAACAGAAGCTTTTTAAATGTGATGCTACAGAAGAATGCTGAAGATTAGATGGGTAGGTCACGTAACTGATGATGAATTACTGAATAGAACAGGGAAGAAAAGAAATTTGTGGCACAGCTTTACTAGAAGGGATCAATTGATAAGAGACATTCTGAGACATCAAGAGATCACTAATTTAGTACTGGAGGGAAATATTGGGGGTAATAATTGTAGAGGGACACCAAGAGATGAATACAGTAAGCAGCTTCAAAAGGATGTAGGTGGCAGTAGCTATTCTGAGGTGAAGAGGCTTGGAAAGAGTAGAGTAGCATGGAGAGCTGCATCAAACTAGTGTTAGGGGTGAAGACAACAACAACACAAGCCCGTTGGAGAAATGTCGGTGCAACTGTCCCGTCTGAGTGGGCGCTGGTTCAGTGAGGATGGATACGTCCTGGGCCATCTGCAGCGGTGGCGGCGAGTGAGCTACGACAAGACAACATGGCCACAAGCCCGGTGCGCGGCTTTCAGCTGTGCCATGCAATCTCACCTCCGTGGACTGTTGCCACGTATTCTGAAGTCTGGAGAATCTTGCTTAATGGTGTAAAACGTTACGTAAAGCATCCTAAGTCATGATAATGTTATCAACACACCCATCTGGTGCTAGCACAAGTGGCTGGGAAGTTCCTTACAGTGGCTGCCTGCTGTGTTTGGTTTTTATGTAACTAAAAAGTTTCCGCCTCACGTTTAGCAACGCTCAAAGCTATGCTCTGAAACACGCCAGTAACTGTTTCAACAAGCAAAATATCATGCATTGTTTTAAATTTCATACCATTTTATACTTAACATACCTTGTGTGTCCTGCACCGTGTTTTTTCGCGTTATATTGCTACACACACGTCTGTGAGGGGCCCATTACGTTCCTAAACGTTTGTGTAAATAGACATGCCATACTCAACTGTCAGACAAGCTATGTCGCTTGGATGTTTTTAATTTACCAGCTTTTTACAGTGGGTTATGTCCAATATGGTATCAAGGGGATGGGGGTGGAGAGGAATCCTTGGGTAGCCATGTTTGAATGTAACGTCATCGAATTGGCCATACTGGATTTGCGACATTGGGTCATTAATGGTCCGAACTGAGTAAATAACATCAGCGATAATTTTCCTAAATAAACACCAGTCCCAGGGTAGTAAATTTATCTTAATTGGGTGATGAACTGTATTGATAAGGATAATAAATTGGGTAATAAAATGCAAACTAAATAAATACCCTTCCCAACCAACATGATAACAGTGAGTCACATATACATAAGGCAATTTGAAGGTAAGGGGTACCCGGAGATGGTGTCATAAATCACCCTGAACACATAACGATAAGGTAAATATCCCAATTGACTAATTTCTGACCGATCTATCGAATGAGCACCTAAAATACTTCTAAAAAACGTATTTTGTTTGTAACTGGAAATGAACAGACGTTTTCCGTCAACGCTGGGGCTTCGCATGAAAGACTTTATGAGCAATATTTGTTTTTGCTGACTCCAGCTACACGCTGGAAAAACGCAGTTGTAAATATCTGCCAAAATACCAGAGAAAATGTGGCTGACAACTGAGAGCCAGTACATCCTCGTAGGATACGTAATACATAAATGTTTTAATACGACCACTAGATATTTTATAAGCTATTAGCTTCAACGCCAGTGACAAATAGGTCTATATCTTCATATCAGAATCCCGAAGAACAGGATGCACATAGACATAGTTAGCCAATAGTTGCGAATGGTAATCATTTATTCTTTAGCGGTTTCGAATATGACATTTCCATTTGTAACAGATTTTAATGTTTAATAGGTTCTGAAGAAGGGTAATTTATGTATATCCAAAACTGACGTAAATATCATTTGCAACTGTTAGCTGTAGGCCTACTTGTCTCCTTCGTCTAACTAAAAATATACTGAACGAATTACAAAATGTTCAAATGTGTGTGAATTCTTAAGGGACCAAACTGCTGAGGTCATTGGTCCCTAAGCCTATACACTACTTAACCTAACTTAAACTAGCTTAAGCTAGGGACAACATACACACCCATGCCCGAGGGAGGACTTGCCTCAAACAGGTGCAGAACGAATTACAGTATTGAGCCTTTCACACCAGGGACTAAGCTGGCTGTAGTGGAAGATTTGTCTTTTCTTCGCGGGTGGGGGGTAGGAGGGGAGGGGGGACGTGATGAGGGGAATGTTTTCTTGTTTGTTTCCCAGTGCTGTCCTAGTGCTGACAAGGCATGGACGTGTGTGCCTCGTACCGGTCAGTTTCGATGGTATAAATTTAAAACGGAAGTATTATGGATTCGTGAATGCGCATTGTAAAGAAGGTCATCTTCAAATGTGGTACAACGTAACGAGTAGAAGAAGAATGACATTCAAATCATTTAGTATACATATGTGATCGTGTCTCGTATTGCATAATATGTTTAAACAGAATTAAGATCACTGTTATTAATCAGTAATCATCCGCTCAGTTAGTCAATACAACAACACTTTGCCAGGCACGAACAGTGTCACAAGTTTGGGGTCGCTGAGCGTGGCAACAGTGCGAAACAGAGAGGGGTCGACACGAAGTGTTAATGATGCCGACTGGTAACGATCGGTACTGAAGGCCCAGTGGCCAACTTACAGCGCCCTTACAACAGCTAGCGTACTGGGGACTCACAACATACTAATTCATGTAGGTTACCAACTAACAATAATATCGGCACCTTTGCAGCCCAAGGTATCGTCCAACAATGTCATTATTGACTCTTGAACAAGAAGGCTTGATGACTACTGGCGTATTGCCCCTCTGATTTGACATCAGTCCACGTTTATCTTTGCTGCAACTAGGAAAAGGGAGCGCATGTAAAAAAACGCAGCATTGTTACGTTTTATGTCCATCAGTACCAGTAATAATAATTTATGGTGCTTCTGGTAATTTTGTGTTCACTAGCTCTTGAAGCTGCATCACATGTGTTGCCAAACTAGGAAAATACACACGAACACTTTGATGCATGCGACAATACTGATATACGCTTTCCACATATTCAATTTGCAGGGATGGCCGAGTCTCACCTGCCTTGAGCACATTACGCTCCAGCCTTAGTTGACACAATAGCGTCGCATCGCATTCCGCCACCGGGTGGTCACTGAGTCGGTACTATCCATTCTTCGTAGGAGAGCTTCTGTGATGTTTGGAAACTAGGGTATGAGATACTGGCAGAAGTAAGGCTGTGGACAATGTGACGTTGTTGGGACCGGCTTTAGGAAGAAGTTTCTTCCTAGCGATTATAGTTAACGACCAAGCCACTTTTCACAATGCGGCCGTCCTTGCCCGGTGGTCAGTGACACTCGTTACATAAACAGACGTCCCGTTTTCTGTCCCGCTAACGTTTAAGAATATGCGCAAAGTTAAAGCCATTTCGTGTCACTTCATTTCCATAAAGCACGGCAGGCAAGTCGTTAAGAAGGAAGGGGCTACAATAGATGCATCATCTGAAGTCGTTTCCGTCGTGTTATAGTAGTGCGGCCCGCTTCGGACAGTGTAGGTATGAGACCCACATAATTCGTCAGTTCAGGCCGTTTTCTCTCGGAGCGAGTCCTTCTAGATGCGACGTATTGTGCTATAATTCTCAAGACCATTTTGTAGGTTGAACCTGAACTTCACCGATATAACTTCAGAGTCTAAATGGTTCAAATGGCTCTGAGCACTACGGGACTTAACATCTGAGGTCATCAGTCTCCTAGAACTACTTAAACCTAACTAACCTAAAGACATCACACACATCCATGCCTGAGGCAAGATTCGAACCTGTGACCGTAGCGGTCGCGCGGCTCCACATTGATGCGCCTGCCGGAGTGACCGAGCAGTTCTAGGCGCTTCAGTCTACGGTCTCAGGTTCCTATCCTGCATCGAGCATGGATGTGTGTGATGTCCTTAGGTTAGTTAGGTTTAAGTAGTTCTAAGTTCTAGGGGACAGATGACCTCAAATGTTAAATCCCATAGTGCTCAGAGCCATTTGAACCATTGAACCAGACTGAAGCGCCTAGAACCGCTCGACTTCAGAGTCTGTCAGGACAGTTACCGTGCGGGATAGCACAATGTTTAGCACGCACGACTAGCATTCGAGAGAACGACGGTTCAAAACCGCATCCGGCCACCCTGATTAGGTTTTTCGCGATTTCCCTAAATCGCTTAAGGCAAATGCCGAGATGGTTCCTTCGAAAAGCACGGCCGCTTTCCTTCTCCATCCTTCCCTAACCCCAGCGTTTGCTACACCTCCAATGACCTCGTTGTCAAATGGTTCAAATGGCTCTGAGCACTATGGGACTCAACTTCTGAAGTCATTAGTCCCCTAGAACTTAGAACTACTTAAACCTAACTAACCTAAGGACATCACACACATCCATGCCCGAGGCAGGATTCGAACCTGCGACCGTAGCGGCCTCGCGGTTCCAGACTGCAGCGCCTAGAACCGCACGGCCACTTCGGGCGCACCTCGTTGTCGACTGAATGTTAAACACAAATCTCCTCCTCCCTCAGGACAGTTCACTGGTAAATAATGAAACGTGTGAGGTCATTCACGTGAGTAGGGGAGAGCGGGCAACGTTTACGCAGAGCCCTTTTCTCGGGAATCATTCTTGCTAAACGCTACGGACAACGGAAGATTTGTACTCTCATCTATTGAAAGCTCCCACAAACTTCACGGCACCAGTTGAGTGAACGTCTTAGCACGAAGAATTTATGTCTTTTTGTGTAAGATGAGTAAATTTTGAAACTTTCTGGCAGATTAAAGTTGTGTGCTGAATCGAGATTCGAAATCGGGACCTTTGCCTTTCACGAGCAAGTGCTTTTCCGACTGAGGTACCCTAATACAAAACAGGACCTGTCCTCACAGCTTTACATCCGCCTGTACCTCGTCCCCTACCACGCTCACTAAAGGCAAATGTTCAGCGTTCGAGTCTCGTTCCAGCACACAGTTACTTTTTCTTTCTTAAAAAAGAAATATCTTCCAGGAAATCTCGTAACAATCCGCTGTGAAGTGAATATCTCAATCTGGGTACATCTCCCAGGGTGTGGCTAAGATATATCTCCGCAATATCCATTCTTCCAGGAGTGCGTGTCTTACAAATTTCGCAGGAAAACTTCCTTGAAGTTTGGAAGGTAGGATACGAAGGTACTGGCGCAAGTACGGCTGTGAAGGAGAGGCCCTGATTTGTACTTGGGTAGCTCAGACGATAGAGCACTAGCCCCCGAAAGGCAAAGGTCTAGACTTCCAGTCTCCTTCCGGCGCATAGTTTTAATCTGCAAGGAAGTTTTGTATCTGCGCAAATTCCGCTGCTGAGCGAAAATTTAATTCAGTATAAATCTTATTACTCAATATCGAAGATCCTGGGGAGTATACTTCTTAAAATTGAGAATAGATAAATGTACGTTCGTTTGTAGGAGATTACACTACTTTACGAGGTACACACCCGCCTCCGTAGCGCAAGGAGGCCCGGGTTAGATTACCGGCAGGGGAGTGGGTGTTGTGTGTCTTTCAATATTGACACGCAAGTCGCCGAAGCGGCAATACGGCGGCCGAACCCCAAAGGGGATATCCCGGCCAATAAATGCCATACTATCATTTCATTACGATGTACACGTGTATAATTTGAATGAGGATCGGGCACGTTTCCGCACTTCTGTTTGGGCACTTTAACACAGTATGTTGCAATCCTATCTCAACTGATATCGCAGTCAAGGTAACTTTAAGACAACAGCAGCTGGAAACGCAATCTAAAAAAAATGTATTTATGAAATAAAAATATTTTAATACAATATTATATGCCTAGACCGCAGTTTTCAGCATCTAACTAAAGCACGATGACTGGTTTCATTTGGCTTCTACAACCAGCTTCATTTCCTTCAAATCTTAAAAAACCGATGAACATGCACTGAGGAACATCAATATTAACTGCAATCATCCAATGGCATGCATTCGCATTATGGGCCAACAAGGCTATGACAGAAGTAATGCAACACTTTTTTGTGAGAGCAGGTAGGTTTTTTTTTTTAGGATTCCAATACACCATACTATTTCGAAATCCTTTGGCTACAAAACCCTATCTTCCAATGCGTCCTTACGCCAACTTACTGGGAGGGCCTGAATGACAGCACAGTACGACTCTACTGGTCGACGTAGGAGTCAACCCCTTGATGCATTAATAATCTCCCCATCATCCACGACTGCTTCCTGCAGAGTGATTCCTTCATTGGGCCAAACAGATGGAAGTCGGGAGATGCAATATCCGATCTGCAGGATGGGTAAGAAAGAACAGTCCACCAAAGATGCGTAGGTTCCTCTCGGGTGTGCATACTTGCAAATGTTCAAATTTGTGTGAATTCCTAAGGCACCAAATTGCTGAGGTCATCGGTTTCTAGCCTTACACACTGCCGGCCGGGGTGGTCGAGCGGTTCTAGGCGCTACAGTCTGGAACAGCGCGACCGCTACGGTCGCAGGTTCGAATCCTGCCTCGGGCATGGATGTGTGTGATGTCCTTAGGTTAGTTAGGTTCTTGGGGCCTAATGACCTTAGAAGTTACGTCCCATAGTGCTCAGGGCCATTTGAACTATCTGAACTTACACAGTAGTTAAACTAACTTACGCTAACAACAACACGCACACCCGTACCCGAGGGAGGACTCGAACCTCCGACGGAAGGGACCGCGCAGTCCGTGACATGACGCCTCAAACCGCGTTGCCACTCCGCGCGGTGCAGACTTGCGTGAGCCTTGCCTTGTCGTGGAGAAGAAGTTGGTTTGCATTTTTGTGTCGCCGCGCGGGGTAGCCGCGCTGTCTTGGGCGCCATGCCACAGTTCGCGTGGCTGCCCCCGTTGGAGGTTCGAGTCCTCCCTCGGACATGAATGTATGTGTTGTCCTTAGCGTAAGTTAGATTAAGCAGTGTGTAAGCCTAGGGACCGAAGGCCTCAGCAGTTTGGTCCCTTAGGAACCTAACACAAATTTCCAATTTACATTTTTGTGGCGACGAACACGCTGGAGCTGTTTCTTTAATTTTCCGAGGGTACCACAATACAGAGTTCATCTTTGCACCATAAGAGAGGGCAACAAACAGAATTACCCCACCAGCGTCCCAAAACACCGCTGCCACAACTTCACCTGTTGAGGGAGCGGCTTTGAATTTTTTGTTCGGAGGCGAGGTGGTGTGGCGCCACACCTGGATTGTCGTTTTGTTTCCGGTTCGAAGTGATCAGCCCATGTTACATCGCCTGTGGCAATGTTCGACAAAAATTGTTACTATCAGCCTCGTAATGTGCAAGTAATTCCGCACAGACGGTTCTTCGTTGTTCTTTACTGTCTTCTGTTAGACGCCGACGAACGAAGCGGGCTCACATCTTGGGGTATCCCAACTGCCCAGCGAGTGTCTCAGCACTACCTACAGAGACGTCCAGTTGTGCAGCTAGATGTTTGATTGTAATCCCCCGATCATTTCGAACAAGAGTGTCCGCACTTTCCAACGTGGGAGGAATCACAGCCGTGTGCGGCCGCCAGGAACGCGGGAGATCAGACGGGTTTGCACAACCTTATTGCGATGCGACAGACTCCTTGCCGAAGGACTCACTGTGCTTTTGGTCACTGCTGCCGAGTCTTCGTATATATTCTGTAAGTGCCTATGAATATCTGCGATGCCGGCAAAAAAAAAACTCGACGCACCTCCATTACAGACGCCATTTTGAAGGCTACGTATAGTGCCGCCAGCTATCGGAATTTCATGAAACTATAGGAGCTGGCGCGAGAATATTCCACTATGTCCCACAATAAATTCAACGTGTTTTTCAACCGAAACTGGCTGAAAAAACAAACGTATTGCATTAAAACTTTGAACATAGCTGCTAAGGTTCAGTGACCGTGTCAGAATTATATTGTAACAAATAAGCCCTCGGCCACAAATATTTAGTCAAAATTTGACCTGGTTTCGACGCTACTATGAGCGTCGTCTTCAGAATTAGACTAACTGTACTAAAACATTAGGTATATAGTACATTAATAAAATTAAAGTTTGTACTGACTCGAAAAGATGCAGTACTTACAAGTCACATATTAAAAAAGATCTCAGCCGGAAAGGCGACGTCATGAACACTTGTCAGATGGCGAGCCGCTAAGGGCTGCTCGTACTGTGGACAAGGATTGCAACAAGACTGAGGTGCCCACTTTAGAAAGTGTGGGCAAGTAAACATGGTGTTGCTACGAGCACCATCTAGTAGCCACAGAAACAACTACGCTATTGTACATTCAAAATTAGACACATGAAATTGTGATGCAGCTGATTCAGGCATAACGTAAGCATTAATAATAACAGGATGAAGTTACATATTTATCTGCTTTAAATAGAGATACATTTTGTAACGTAAAAACGTTAGTTATGACATACAAGAAAACAGCAAAGATGTGACAGGAAAACAACATTTCGGTAAACTGCATGAGTAAATCTGAGTCAAAGATCAAGCAATGGCTTTATACAGTCAAAAATTTTTTATTTCGCAGCTGCAGCTGTTCGTTGAGAATGAGGCCATCATGACGAGTGAGATGTTTGAAAATCTCCAATTCCTCTAAGACATCTAACCTACGCCGCTTCTTTTCGGTATGCAGAATATTGTTATCGCCTATGGCTTTAGGCACGTGTCCAGTAATTAAGAGATGATCGGCAAAGGATGAATTTAGGGGACTGGTGCCGTTCTTTCTTAAAAGATGTTCTTTATATCTGACTGTGAAAGCACGTCCGGTTTGCCCTATATAATAGGAGGAGCAGGTATCGCAGATGATCTTATAAACGCCAGAACTTTCTGTAGGGGTGCGAATGGATTTCAAATTATGAATGAAATTTCTCTTTAGATTATTAATAGTAGAGAAGGTAACATTGCAGTTGTATTTGTTGCGAAGCATGAGCTGAATCTGATAGGAAATGGGTCCTATGAAAGGAATAGAAAAACGTTTTTTGTGTTAATTTCAGTGCATGAGGTGTTGAGCGTGGTAGTTCTTGCAGTTTTCTTTTTTAGGATATCGTCCACTATGTTAGGCGTATATTCATTATTGACTGCTATGGTTTTAAGTAAATTAATCTCCTCATTAAACTTTTCTGTTGAAAGTGTTATGGATGTGGCCTTTTTCACTCTGCCGTCCACCGAGCCAGTTTCTGTGGCTACTAGATGGTGCTCGTAGCAACACCATGTTTACTTGCCCACACTTTCTAAAGTGGGCACCTCAGTCTAGTTGCAACCCTTGTCCACAGTACGAGCAGCCCTTAGCGGCTCGCCATATGACAAGTGTTCATGACGTCGCCTTTCCGGCTGAGATCTTTTTTAATATGTGACTTGTAAGTACTGCATCTTTTCGAGTCAGTACAAACTTTAATTTTATTAATGTACTATATACCTAATGTTTTAGTACAGGGCTTATTTGTTACAATATAGTAGTGCATTACTTACTAAACGCTCATCGGAGGTCTGACTCCCTGAATAATTTGTCAATTAAGGGGAGGTTTACTATCTCTGGCGCTAAAAAAGCATGCTATTTGAGAATTTTTTCTCGGGATGTGTTACAGATAACAATGTCAAATTTGGTTAAAATGTTTATTGATGTTTCCTCTACAAACTGGAATTTTTTTGACCTGAAATGTCGAAGACCAAAGGCGGAAGTGCCGTCAGAACGAAACAAAATTTCGATGTAGACCTCCACGCGCGGTACGTCACAGGTCAGCCGGCTAGTCTGAAATCAAAATTGAGTAGACGTTACCGAAGTATATAAGAGTCTTTAGGACTTGTACCTCGCTTAAGTTATTTGAACCATAGGAAACGAAATGGCGCCCATCTGAAAAAAATAGAGTTTTTTGATCGATTTTTCGTATTTGTCGGCCAAGTAAAATTATTTATAGTTGACGGATCGGAATAAAAGTGGTACAACTCCTAGACAATTTAGTTAGCTTCGTCGGAAACAAATGATCATGCTAGTCGGTTCAGTAGATTTGAAGTTACCATACCGCACGATAAAAAAAAAAAATAATTTAAAGAGAAAAACGCGTTTTGACTACATATAAATGCAATGTTATGCAACTTACGTTCAATCTGCTATTCCGGGTCCATAAACTAGTCCTTCCTCTTTCTCAAAGAGGGCGTTCTGCTCGATCCTGCGTTGCTCCATAGCTTCTCGTAAAACCGGTGACAAGCGGTTTTCGGCCGCTTGAATCCGGTGGTCGTCCGAAAGCTTGGCGGACTGCGTCGAATAGAGTCGCAGGGTGACGTTAATCGTTGTCATCGTCTTCAGAATTGCTGAATACCCTTCGTTGAAGCTGCTCACTGCCAGGAAAGTCGCAATCTCCACAGTCTTCGCACCAGAATGAAAAAGCTTGGGGGCTAACTTCCAAACACACGCGTTCAAACTTTCATTTGAATTTTGTGGGTTTCCTCCCAAGCTTCCTCCGAAAGAAAAACAACTGATGCGTGAAAAAGGCCAATTTCAGGCCGGTTTCTTTTTTTGTTCAACCGTGAATAACAAACGTTTCCGTTCCGCATTCGGAAAAACCGTTTAAGGGGTGGATTCTAAACACTTTTATGGATCCAAAAATGCAATTAAAAAAAATCGATTTTTTGAACAAAAAGATCTTAAACGTCCCCTTAATGCCGTAACCATACATCTTCTCTACGATTACTCTCGCTACGAGTCCTTTTACACGCTACATACTGAAGTATAAATCTCATTGCATCTGCTTTCTATAGAGTGAATTGGGACTCCACCGACAGAACTTCAGAGTGTGTTCAGGGCAATAGGCCGTAAGTGATGAATAGCATGAGGTCATTCACATGAACAGGAGTGACAGGGACACATTTACGCAGAGCTCTTTCCTCGGGAACCATTGTTGCTAGGGCGCTACTTACAATGGCTAAACCTCTAACAATGGCGGATTAGCACTGCCATTTACTGTGAGCTGTCACAAACTAGTTCAGTGAACGTCTCAGCGTGAAGAACATTTGTGTTTTGTGCAGGGTGAGTAATTTGTCTCATTCAAATATCGAAGCTCCTATTGAGTATACCTTTTAAACTGAGGTTATTTTAATTCAGTTTCGTTTAAAGAAAATTATTCTGCTTCACAAGGTGCAGTTGTATAATTTGAAAGCCTGAAAGTTACTATTGTAGTTTCCAAACAGACTGAAACATGACGATGGGGCACATTCACGCAGTACTCCATACGGCTATCATAACTAAAATACTAGTCAAGGAAACTTTAAGGTAATAGTAGTTGGAAACGCAGTTTGAAAAGATGAAAGTACAGGAGAACAAAAGGTAGAATTTGCTAAACAAGTATTTGAACTTAATGATTCTCAAGCAGGAAGAAGTAATTCTGTGAGAGGAAGAACTTATAAGCGTAAGAAGTTGCTAAAAGCAAGAGCAAGGAAAATGTGGATAGGCCTACTTGCGGACATCATCACTAGTGAGTGCTCTGCCCAAAGACAGGTTTTCACGAACTTCTGTCTTCTGCCATCCTCATCAGCTCCACGAAGTTTTCGCTTCCCTCTATATATTGTCTGTCATCTTATATCTCCTTCCTCTGTCTTGTCCCGCAAACTAGTCCCTCCAAAGCGTCTGTTAGCAAGCTCTCCCACCTCAACGAATGTCCCATCCAGTTCCTCTCCCCCTCCATTATAACCTGCAGCAGGCTGATGAAGAGGATGAAAACTGTCTTTGTATTTCCCGGTTGAAACGGTACAACCAATCAGAAAGACGTCAAGAATGAATCTAATGCCTCAGATGCAGAAGGTGGGCTAACGACTATTGTTCCACAGAAATTACATATCATTTTCTATGTGCGTAAATCGCAACTCATCCAGTGAAGATGAATGGGCCTTTAATTAACATTAAAACTTCTATGCAGGCCGTATTATGTTAATATATGGAAGTTCGCCAAAATATTTATTTACTTTCAGTAAATTTTTTGTGTTTTTATGTCAGTTGGTGTAAACAAGCCTGTACGAGGAGACGAGGACTAACGGAAGTACAGTTGTGAGGAGAGGCCCTGTGTCATGCTTGGGTAGCTCAGTAGGTAGGGCCGCCCCTCTCCCTCCCCCCCCCCCCCCCCCCCCCCCCCGCGAGACAAAGAAGATGCCGAATTCCTGTCTCGGACCAGCACACAGTTTTAATCTGCCACGAAGATTCATATTAATGCACAGTCTGCTGCTGTGAAAACTTCATTCTGGAAGGCTATAATTTTGTTTACTGCAAATAAAACATGTTTTGAAAATGTTAGTAGTGTGTTGCATTTACTCAAAAAAATGATTCAAATGGCTCTGAGCAGTATGTGCTTAACATCTGAGCTCATCAGTCCCCTAGAACTTAGAACTACTTCAACCTAACTAACCTAAGGACATCATACACATCCATGCCCGAGACAGGATTTGAACCTTCGACCGTAGCGGTCGCGCTGTTCCAGACTGAAGCGCTTAGAACCGCTCGGCCACATCGGCCGGCTGCATTTACTCATTAGTGTTCTTTGATATGCATAAGTGAGCCCCCCCCCCACCCCCCACCCGCGCTTCTCCCCATAAACGTGTGAACCAGCGCACAGCCAGGACATGTATACACATTCTACCTAAGTCTGTACAAAATTATTTTGAACTCCGAACGTCATGTTGATGTACAAGAGTGTATACCAACTCACACTTCAATAACCATTTATAAGACAAAACAATTTTAAACACAATAGATATGACCAAAAAAATCCAAAGGAATCCGCCTAAACGTGCCCCAGTCGTCCCTACGGTAACACGATAAATCACGTAAGTCTAAATGAAGTGGACTGACAAGGCAGCCAGTCCACAGTGACGGGTAGCCGATAGAAAGGCACGCGTACACACTCACGCCGACGGGCGTCAATTCTGGAACAGGATAACTATTGAATGGTAGCAAGAAAAGTACGTAGCTGCTTTATACTTAACTTTATTATTTGATGACTACAGCATTCTTCTTGAGACATTTATACTATAACTCTCAAAGTAGGTAAGGCTAATGGCGCCTTGCTAGGTCGTAGCCATGGACTTAGCAGAAGGCTATTCTAACTGGCTCTCGGCAAATGAGAGGAAGGCTTCGTCCGTATGGTCGCTAGCAATCTCCTCGTACAACTGGGGCGAGTCCTATATCGTCTCTCGAGACCTGCCTTGTGGTGGCGCTAGGTCTGCGATCACACAGTGGCGACACGCGGGTCCGACATGTACTAAATGGACCGCGGCCGATTTAAGCTACCACCTAGCAAGTGTGGTGTCTGGCGGTGACACCACACTAAAGGCTGCCAGTTTAGCTAAATACCTTGGGAATGTAATAGGTACAGCTTAACTTGGAATGGTAACATGGATATAATTATGGGTAAAGCAAACCAAAGACTGCGTTTTACTGGAAGCGTAATAGGTATTAGTGCATATATTTCTATTCTATTAGTAACTGAGGACTGTGTGCTGCACAACATTACGTCAGTATGTAAGTCATAAAAACACTAATAATTACAGTTATTACGAATCACATGTTTTTAGGTTGGTTAGTACCTCGAAGTACTTTTGACAAGAGCAAGTCATCAACGCTTGTTTTCTCCAGGGAAGCAGGTCAGGTGTTGAAGTGTGGATGTGTGGAAGTTCGTCTATGCTAACAGGTACAGCAGCCACCTAGGTCCAGTCAAGTCTGTGTAAAAAACATCAGATCGTGAAGTTTGTGGCGTTTTTGTGGGAAGGTTGTGGGGGTCAGTCAAATGCTATGGACAGAGGATAAGGATTTCTGGTCAGATGAATATAGGATAATACCAAAAGCAGCAGAAAATGGAATAAAGGGAGTAGGGATTAGTTATGAAGCGAAAGGTAGTGCAGAGGATGACTTACCGCGAACAGTTCAGTGATAGAGTTGTTCTCACACAATTTACAGCGAAACAAAACCGAGAACGATAGTTCAGTTGTCGCAAGCTTAAGATAAAGAGATAGAGAAAATATATTAGGATACTGAACCCTTAATTTAGAGCGTAAAAGGTGATGAAAATCTAACAGATATGGGGGACTGGAATACGGTTGTAGTGATAAAGAGTAGGTTCAAGTTTAAGAAACTGGTAAGGAAGAATCATTGCGCAAGGAAATGGGATGTAGACATTCCCTTGTGGGTAACAGAAAATATTCTGCAGTCGATCGATGAAAGAAGGAAGTACAAAAACGTTCAGGAAAACTGAGGAAAACAGAAACACAAGTCATTTAGGAAATAAACAAATAGGAAGGGCAGGAAGCCAAGGCGAAATGGCTGAATGAAAATGTGAAGATATCGAAAAAGGAATGATTGTCGGAAAGAGTGACTCAGAATACACAAATGTCAAGATGACATAGGGTGAAATTAAAAGCAAGTGTGGTAACATTAAGAGTGCAATGGAAATTCCACTGTTAAATGCACAGGGGAGAATGGATAGCTGGAAAGAGTATATTGAAGGCCTCTGTGAGGGGGAGGACTTGTCTGATAACGTGATAGGAGAAGAAACAGGAGTCGATATAGAGAAGATAGGGGATTCAGTATTAGAATCAGTATTTAAAAGAGCTTTAAAAGACTTATGGTCCAATTACAATTTAATATATCATTGGGGAAAAGCGGCAACAAAACGATTATTTACGTTGGTGTGTAGAGTGGATGAGTCTTGCAATACCCCATTTGATTTCCGGAGAAACATCATCCACACAGTTCCGAAAACTGCAAGAGCCGACGAGTGTGAGAATTATTGCACAATCAGTTTAACAGCTCATGCATGCGAGTTGCTCACTAGAATAACATAGAGAAGAATGGAGAAGAAAACTGAGGATATGTTATATGACGATGCGGTATATAATGGAAGCAACACTAAAGAAAAATTAAGACATGTTCATGGGATCTGTCGACTTGGAAAAAAAGTTTGATAATGTCAAAGAGGGAAACATGTTCAATATTCTGAGAGAAATAGGGATAAGCTATAAAAAAGACGGTAATATTCAATAGTACAAGAGTCAAGAGTGAACAGGAAGAGCAGAAGAGCAAGAATTTCCGCCAGCTTCCGCGCAGTGGCGTGACGTCACATGTCTTGAATGCGCGAGCGCAATTGGCCGTTGTCAACTGCCGTCCTACGCTGTTGCTATCATTCCATGGTGGAATACTGGTGCACATCTTCACATCTTCTTCAGCACCGCAATCAAATGTCATTCAGAATATGGACTGACAGTAAATCGAAGAAAGGCGAAAGTAGAGAAGTAGCAGAAAACAGCGAAAAACTTAACGTCAGGATTGATTATCACGAAGTAGATAGAGTTAGTGTGAATTCTGCTACCTAGGCAGCAAAATGACCCATGACAGACGAAACAAGAGGGACGTATAAAGCAGTGGTTTCTGAAAGTATTTGTATGGAGAGTAGCCATGTATGGAAGTGAAACATGGACGATAAATAGTTTGGACAAGAAGTGAATAAAAGCTTTCGAAATGTGGTGCTACAGAAGAATGCTAAAGATTAGATGGGTAGATCACATAACTAATGAGGAGATATTGAATAGAACTGGGGAGAAGAGAGATTTGTGGCATAACTTGACTAGAAGAAAGCTCTGAGCACTATGGGACTTAACTTCTAAGGTCATCAGTCCTATAGAACTTAGAACTACTTAAACCTAACTAACCTAAGGACATCACACAAATCCATGCCCAAGGCAGGATTCGAACCTGCGACCGTAGCGGTCGCGCGGTTCCAGACTGTAGCTCCTAGAACCGCTCGGCCACCACGGCCGGCGTCTGGAACACAATATTGTATGTTAATGAGACATGGATGGCGTGAAAACCGGAACAGAATAGAATAGAAGTGTTTGACACGTGGTGCTACAGAAAAATGCTGAAACTTTGGCCGACCGATAAGATAAAGAATGAGGAGGCTCTGCGCAGAATAGACGAGGGAACGAATATATGGAAACCGCTGACAAAAACAAGGGACGGGATGGCAGAAGGTCTGTTAAAACATCAGGGAATGACTCCCATGGCACTAGAGTTAGCTGTAGAGGGCAAAAACTGTAGAGGAAGACTGAGATTGGAATACACCCAGCAAATAATTGTGTGGCAAGCGCTACTCTGATATGGAGAGAATGACAGGGGATTCGAGCGAGCCGCATCAAACCATTCAGGAGACTGATGACTCAAAAAAAAAAAAAATAGCGGCATTGCATTCATGTTTGTTCTAAATATTCGTAGTTTTGTTGTTATGGAAATCTCCCTTGCCCTCCATAGTGAATACAGCTGGATGAAGCCACATTCGCCTCTCGGATTCTCGCTCTGTCATCGTCAGCTGGTCCTGCGTCTTCAGTACACAAACAAGATTACCTTTCCAACACCCTTATTGTTCAGATTTAGCTTTAAAACTGGTAATAATAAAAAAACATTGTTTTTAAGAGTATTGCATGAGTAAGAATAATATGGTAATGTGTCATTTAGTATCTTGTAAACCAACTCGTTGCCAATCTTTTCGATAAAATAATCGTTCAAATGATCTATGGAACATGTAACTAACTAACTCATTCGTATCTCTTGCATTGATTTCCATAACCTTCATCTTGGCGGCATTTACTTTCAGGCCAACAATCTTGGTTCCATATGCAACAACCTGCAGCTCTCCGTCCAAGTCAACATGGTTCTGCGAGAGGAGGCGGATGTCTTCATCAAACTCAAAATCTTCCAATCGCTCAGTTAGTTCCCACTGCATCTTGTCTTCTCCTTCTCCGTCACTTTTTTCGTCGCTTCATCCAAAACCAGCAAAAATACAGTTGGAGATAAGACACATGCTTAGTGAACTGCAGACATAGCTGGGAAGAGCTCCGTAACTTTACTCTCGTGGATGACTCAGCTTGTGTAGTTATTGGAAGTCTCCCTGATAAACGTTACTGTCTTCTCTGGTATCGTGTACTTTTTCAAAGATTTCCACATATAATTTCTTTTAATGTAGTCGAAGGCCTTTTCAGAATCCACGAAAAAGAACGTGGAAAGGGGGGTAATATTGACGATAAAAGGAAAATATTGCCTCGTACCTGGCCTCTAAAGTCCATGCCTTAAGAGCTATGAGCACTTGTTAAGCAGGAGTAATAGGTTTCAAAATATCGCAAATGAACAAGTGCTCGTTGATATGCACGTTACAGAAAATGTTTACTACACATTTCTTTCTACTTTTGGCC
The DNA here is from genome assembly GCF_023864345.2 of Schistocerca serialis cubense. NCBI lineage: Eukaryota > Metazoa > Arthropoda > Insecta > Orthoptera > Acrididae > Schistocerca > Schistocerca serialis. The sequence continues at coordinate 960,935,382 of NC_064639.1, forward strand.
CCTAGTACCAGCTCTCGGAATATGGAAAACAAAGAGTTTCACAGTGTCGAAGATGAAGAAGTGCTCATAGCTCTTAAGGTATGCATTTTAGAGCACATGTTTACAGGACATTTTTTTGTTTTGAGTGATCGTTCCTGTCATATTCACCTTTCCTCCTAGGACACGCTGTGTAGAAGACGTCAGGCAACTCACTCTGCATTTTGCTGATGACCAAGTCATTTTTGCAGAGGATTAGAATGACACGAACTACCTGGTTAGAAAGTTGCCCAAGATGCTGCTCCAGGCGGGTGTAAAATGAATGTCCGCAACGGAAATACTAAACGCGAAAATGAAGATTTGGCCCTGTTTGACTATCCCTTGAAGCAGATTTTAGGATCTCTTAATGGTGATTATCTCTCTTTCTTACACTTTAACATATAAATTACAACATAGACATAAATGAATGATTAAGGGAACTAGTAACTACCTAATGATAAATGCTGTTTCCCCTTATATATTTACTGTAGATTAAGACCCCTTTACACTACAAATGTTTATATATCAATGTCCAATGGTCATAAAGGGATACAAATTAATTTCCTAACTAATAAGATTGATCTATTGCCCAAATCTGATCCTTTTATGGCCACGCGATGTAATAAAAATAACGCGAGACGACTGACATCATCTACGTACCATACACTAGAAGACACTACTTTCAAAGATGATCCACAGTGGTGTGCAACCTCAGTGGAAATAAAACTTACGTGATCACAGCTGTTTAGCTTTACAGGTCTAATAAGACGAAGCTATTAGCAATATCACCGTATGTGCTGCGTCCGGTGCATCGGAGTGATGGTTCGCGTACACGTCTGCGACGAAGGAAAAACTCCAGCCACAAAATATATTTAAAAAAACTCATTCAAACACTAGGACGGCACAAGACGGTCCTCTGACTAGTATAATGTAATAATGTCTTCTCCTCTCTGTGCTCTACAGACGAAAAACGCGATCTCCGAGGTACACGGACAGAGTTCAGGTAACGTCTCAACGTGAGTAGAGGCAGAAGTGCTCTCAATCATTGAACGCTGCCTACTCAACGACGACTCCCAACCCGGAGGCGAAGTCCAGAATCGTATAAGTTCACAACAGTACAGTGCCTAACCGTTATAACTATAAAATCTCCTGAAAGCAAAGACAGCAAGTCCGTCTGTACTAACAAAAGCTGATACTTAGGGACCATTCAACATGGACGCTCAAAACGGACAAACTCTTCTCTCCACCGCTGGCTTCCCAGCAAAACTCGGCTCCCCTCCGTCGTAACTGCAGAAGGCGAATCATATTCTCGAAACCACGGAATATTCTCCCTCTCTACAGATTCTTCCGAACGAAGACCAACCATATTTAGTCTTTTGTCGTACAGCGCGGAAAGTTTGCGAGGAAATACCTCTACTCATACAATGGCATGTTTCTCAGAGAAAAAATCCTTGGAAATAACCCAATCTGCGTGATTTACGAGGTGACACTTCCCCGTACCTCTCTGCTACGTCCAAGATTTTCAAAATTTCCAAACTATTATCCCGTTATCCTTCCGGCCCCGGTACAAACCGGCCGGCCGCCGCTGTATTGTGCTTCCGCGCAAAGGTGTCCAGACTGTCCATCCGTCTTGGCACTTCCTGAGTGAAACAGGACCAACATACCTGTGCGGGCTTTTCCGTCCAGGCTTGAGTTAAGCCTGCCACTTCGTTTCCACTGGCCGGGGTTCAACCATTATTTTAGAGAAAACGGAGTATTGATTACTGGAGGAATGGATCGAGACTTAATGTTCGATTTTGGGGTAGTACGTTCTGTAGACGCTTATAAATACTCAGGAATCATTGTTAAAAATGATACAGTAAAAGCGAAATTAAGAACCGCATTGGCCAAGATAAAAAAAGCATCCAAACAATTAAATGGAGTTTTATGGAGCACACAAATACGAAACGAAGATTAGGATATTCAAAACAGTTGTAGAAAGTGTATAGCAACATATGCAGCAGAAAGATGGGAAATAAACTGTAAGAATTAAAAGGATCTTCTTAATGGAGATGAGATTAAGGAGATGTTGCTGTAGATTGACACTGACGGATTAAAACAAAAAAGAGATACACGTAAGAGAATGAACTTGGACCCAACTGTAATGGATACGACCGAAGGAAAACGATGGTGATTTGCTGGGCGAGAGATTCGTGATAAATGCAAGCTAAGTAAGGGGCAAAAGCCTTACAGTACTCTACGTAAAACCGAACTGAGATACCTTCCGGAGCTTGAGAAACATTTGTTTTCAACTCGTTCAGTTGTTTCTCCACGCCAGGGATGCCTGTTTATGTCCTCCATACGGAAGTCTGTTCGACGCTCAGACGACGGTATATTTTTACGATCCTACTATGTCAATGATTTTTTAAATGCGAAATTTAAAACTTCATCTTTCTTTTTGCTGTTTTCTATTACCACACCAAACCGATCAACGGGTGCCTGGATGGAAGCCATCACTCCACTTAGCGATTTTACGTAGAACCAGAAATTTCTCGGGTGCTCGACTAGATCTTTTGCTAAGGTATGACCATTGTTGCCTATGTATGTTTCGCGCATTTTTACAAATACACGAATTTCTACTAACTTTGCCTGTCATCGTTTGGACGTTACTTTCTGAATCGAGGGTGCAACAATGTCCGCTACTTCACCAGTTTCTGAATTTCATTACCAAACAACGGTAGGTGTTCTTCGTATTAAACCACTAGCATCGTCCTTTTCCAGAACGCTCCGTTTAAACTTCCTCTATGTCTGTCATAATGAACTAAATGATATCAGTTTTAAAATTATAAACTGGCGACCAGTTGCAATGGATAAAGAATTCTTTACCTAGGTTTCGACAAATATAAATTTGCCTTCTTCAAAAGGTGGCCTAAGGACAATGAACATCATAGCTTACATTAGAAAAGTATGAAACTTAAGCCAAGAATAAATTTAAAGACAAATTAGAGAACTCTTGCATTACAGAAATATGATAACGACGACTGGTACTTACAATTTTACATTAGTAAGGACTAATGTACCATAGCCGTTTTTACAAATGTCGGCATAGATCCATTTGCCAAAAATGAAATATAACCCTAGAATTAGGGTTTGTCACGTAAATACAAATTAGTACATGGATCTTGCAGAACTCACAAGCGACTGAGTGTAATCGGCGAGCGTAGTTACTCCTAGACCAGGGCAGGTGGCGCTCGTGCCGAGAAACATGTGCCAATTGGCGTACAAAGGCAACGTGTAAATTATCAGTATTAATAACGTCCTTAGGTAGAGCAACAATAAAAAAGAAGGAAGGCATTTAACACTCCCGTTATAACAGTATGGAAGCATTAGTACAAATAATGGTGTTATACATCAAAAAAGCAGGTGCCGCTTACGCCGAGAGAATTACGCCCAGTGGCATATACAACCAAAATATAAAAATTACATTACTATATTAGTGAAGCCCACAAACGGTATACATGTCAGAACTTTACAATTGACAATAATGGCTCTTGTCAAGGAAGAATTACAAACACTGGTACACAATCCAGTTAATACACATTCGCAGGGAAACCAAAGTTTTAGAGCCAGACAAAATCACATAAGGGCCGATGTAATGGCAAACATACAACGTGAGAAAACCACATTACATAAGGAGTAGTGAGCTTAAAGCACTGAAGGTGCATCATAGCTTCCTGAGGAAATAAAACACCAAAGTTACCAGCATTAATGTTATACCATAAACAGTACAGGTTTAAAGCCTTAGAAAAATTGTCTACAAGCAAGGTTCAACTGGTCGTTCAGTATATTACCGTCCTTGAGCTCTAGATGCTTGAAAATTTGTAACTCTTCCCAAAGATCTAATCCACGCCCTTTGACTTCTCTGTGTAGGATAACAGTGTCTTCTAAATGTTTAGACGTATGACCGACTATCAGGAGGTGTTCAGCAAAAGTAGAACTGTGTATATTTGCTCCGTTTTCACCTAATAGGTGTTCTTTATATCTTGTTTTGACAGCTTTGCCTGTTTCACCGATATAATATGAAGGACAGTTATTACAGGTTAGTTTGTAAACCCCTGAATTGGAAAACCAATCGCCGGCAATCTCTACTGAATGTACAAGATTTCTTTTTAAACTGTTATCTGTAGAGACGGATACGTTACAGTTATATTTTTTAATTAGACGACGTTTTATCCTATACGATATATTACCCAAGAAAGGAATAGAAATATTTTTTTTAGCTTCTTTGCTATCAGTGGGGAGGATGTTGCTCAAAGTCGAACAGTTTTGGGAGGTTTTCTTACTAAACAATTTATTTCTATTCCTTTTTGACAAATGGATCTATGTCGACATTTGTAAAAACGGCGATGGTACATTAGTCCTTACTAATGTAAAATTGTAAGTACCAGTCGTCGTTATCGTATTTCTGTAATGCAAGAGTTCTCTAATTTGTGTTAAAATTTATTCTTGGCTTAAGTTTCATACTTTTCTAATGTAAGCTATGATGTTCATTGTCCTTAGGCCCCTTCTGAAGAAGACAAATTCATATTGTCGAAACCTAGGTAAAGAATTCTTTATCCATTGCAACTGGTCGGCTGTTTATAATTTTATTACGTGGAACCGTTGCTGTTGTGCAGTTATGTTTAAAATATTGATATCAGTTTATTTTCTAAGTGAGGTGCCAACAACTGCTTACCTGCTCTTTTGAGCAAAAATACTTTCCTATCCTTTATAATGGATTTATTAACTTCAGCAATAATCGTCGCTATGAGACATCATAGTCACTAATCTCTGTGTCTGTATTGACATCGTAGATAATGTTAGCCCCGAAAAGGACCCCTGGAAACAACTAGGAAGATGGACTGAGAACTGTATTAGTGAGGAATTTTCAGGCGGAAGATTGGGAGAATAGGAGAGCCTGGACGCTAGGACATGAGAAACAAGTGTAATGTATTTAATCACAAAATACCTTTCTGAAGTAGTATTTAGATCCACAATAGGAATTGAAGTTTAGTGGGGGTTTAACTACCTACCGCAGGCCGATGTGGCAGAGCAGTTCTAGGCACTTCAGTCTGGAATCCCGCGACCGCTACGGTCGCAGGTTCGAATCCTGCCTCGGGCATGGATGTGTGTGATGTCCTTAGGTTAGTTAGGTTTAAGTAGTTCTAAGTTCTAGGGGACTGATGACCTCAGTCCCATAGTGCTCAGAGCCATTTTAATCATTTTGAACTACCTACCTCATTTCACAACAGACAACAGAGACGTTTTGGAGATAATGACGAAAAGTACAACGTTATTCTAAAGGAGTGACCTGAACGACAGAACTGCACCAAGGGCTTACGTGAGGTGATGAACTTTTTAAGATAACAGAGCGGTATTCTCAAGAAGACCTCTCTATTGACCTCCGTACTGATGATATGTTAAATTCTCGACTTCCTTTCCTCGGGTAATAACAGCATACTGCTGCATAATTTTTCCACTGTACGTTCTACTGTGTTTTTCGCTGACTTGCAGTATTTGTATTCGCTCCACTTCCTCCTTCTGGTCAGGCGCCGTCTGCGAAGAGAAAGGGCCGTGTCGCACACGTGGTCCTTGTGTATTCCGTAACATTACCCATTCTGCCAGACACGCTGTTTGCCCTACCCTGCGCCTTGAGTCTAATACAGGCAGCCAGGCGTGCCAGAATTGGGACTCACTGGCCTGCTTAATCGAATTACCCGCCAGACAGACCGTTTCCGCTGTCGCAGGGCTTAAGCAAGCTTACTGCACGCTCGCAAGCGCTGCCCTGTCCGACCATGGGTTCTCAGGTCGTTACATTGTCTGTGCTACAAGGTCCAGCGGCCAGAGAAGCCGAGAGAAACGTCAGCGAATAGGTACAATGCGACATAAAGGGAAAATTAAACTGTCCACCTTCACTCCTACCTGTCTTGCGTGAAGCTGCACAGATACAATCCCAAGTTAATTATGACTTACTCCATGTACCTTTCACCTGGTAGTTGGCGTATACTCTCTGATAGAGTCAAGTCTCCAAGAGAAGCATCATGTCTCTTGGAGACAAAATGTGGTCACGTCCAAGTGCAAACATTTTAGTCCAGGCTGTAGCTCTTTACTGTAACCAGTCACATTTATTATTTTCTCACTGTTCGCTTCGGAGAATTGTATCTGCGTCATCTGGTAATTTTATAGCAATTAATAAAGACAGTGATGACTTTTATGTTCGACATTTGGGTAATCTGTGGCACAGGCCGGAACAAGAAGACAAAAAAAAAAAATACTCTAGCACAACGTTTATCGCCTGTTAGTCGCCACATGCTGCTTTTAAATCCGTATTTATTTACTTATTGTAAGAGACTTTCATCAGAGCACGTTAAATCAATATTTTAATTGTTGCTAAATGCATTCTTCTTTCTCTTCGCCCTCATACATTTCAAATTTCAGTGTGCTTCCGGAGTTGTTCAGTGTTACATTACATTGCATTAATACTTGTTCTGTAGATCATAAATACGACATTTCGCAGTGATGTGGAGCGTGTCAGTTTAACATAAGTTCTCGTTAAACATTTTTTTTTCACCCTTACTACTTCACATCTAAAAATTCATCTATTGAGTAGAAGGAGCTGTCATTCCGAAATGCTTTTATTTTTGTTTTCAAATGTTAATTGACTATCTCACAGACTTTTAATGCTATTCGGCAAATGACCAAAGATTTTTGTGGCAGCACAATCCTCCCCCGTCTGTGCCAAAGTCATATTTAACTCAGAATAGTGAAGATAATCATTTCTTCTAACGTTTTAGCTATGCACCTCGCTATTATTTGTGAAATGGGATGGGTATTAATAACAAATTTCATACCGGAATACATGTATTGTGAATGTACTGTGAACATCTCGAGCTCCTTAAATCAAAGTCTGCAAGCTGATCTTGTGTGGGCTCCAGCTATTATTCTGGTTACACGTTTTTGCATAACGAATACTTTTTTCCTTAATGAGGAATAACCCCCAAAAAAATGATGCCATATGAAAGCTGTGACTGAAAGTAGGCGTATTAGGCTAATTTAAGGATATGTTTATCACCAATATTTGCAATAAGCCTAATAGCATTAGTAGCTGAACCTAACTGTTTCAGCATATTACCAATGTGTTTCTTCCACTTCAATTTCTCATCAATGCACACTCCCAGAAATTTTGAATATTCTGCCTTGTCAACAGACTTTTGTTCATAGTTTATATTTATCATTGGTGTTATACCAGTTACTGTACAGAATTATATAAACTGTGTTTTCTCAAAATTTAATGAGAGTCCATTTGCAGAGGACCACTGAATAATTCTGTGAAAGATATTATTTACAATTTCACCACCTAATTCTTGTTTGTTTAGTGTGACTACTATACTTGTATCATCAGCAAAGGAAATAGATTTGCATCTTCATGAATATAGAGTGGCAAGTCATTAATAATAAGGGACCCACGGCTGAATCCTGTGGGCACTGTTCTTGATGCGCTCCCCAGACAGAGGACTCTGCTGAGTTTTGCAAACTGTCTGCACAGTTAATTTCAGCTTTCTCCATTCTTCCAGTTAATGCTGACTATCTGTAATTTCAACCTGTTTGTTTCTTCATTCTTCCTTCTCCATATCTGAAGACCACTTCCTGAATTTTGTTCCTATGTAAATTCCTGCTACGTGTATCCACTATGTTGATGTCTGTTTCTCTGGAGGCATTTGGTGTCTGTGTAAACCATGCTGCTTGTAGCTTCATAATTTGACTAAAGATTTGCTATGTCAATCCATGATCATCCATTCTAGCCAAATGCTCGAAGAACGACACTTTTTCTTTTGCAGATGGTGTATACTATGCTCCCAGATGTTAAAGACTTTTTGTAAGGTCGTGGCCTGTTGTATTTTCTTTTCTGTCCTTTGGCCAAGTATGCTTCTAATCAGTCATCCTTCAACTTTTGCCGCCTTTCCGCATTAGTTTTAATTTATCAAAGTCATATAGGGGCTGAGGTCTCACTACCTTTTTATAATCTTTATGATTATTCTGTATCAGTATAAAGCCTTCATCTTGTATATGTCTCTGCTGTTTTCTAGAATGCGATGTTCATCTTCTTTGCACTCCAAACCATCCATCAAATATTTGAATGAGCTGACTTTCTTAATTTTGTTTCGAGTTCTGATTAGTTTCTATGGCCCATTCTTAACGTTTGTCATAAATTTTACCTTTGAAAAAGAAATTTGTAAACCGTTTTTCCCTGCTTGCGCGCATAGCTCCTCTAGTTTGAGTTTGTTGTTTTATGGTGTGTTTGACTGCAAGGCATTGTCACCTGTGAATACTAGGCAGTCCAATTACGTGCCTTTCCTGTTTCTCCATTCTCTAATTACCTGCTCCAGTGCGCAGTTGAAAAGTAAAAGTGGCTGTTCATCCTTCTGCCTGACTCCTGTTTAATTTTCTCAAAGTTTTAGGAGTATTCTGCACAGAACCTCACTTTAGATGAAGTATTTATTAACGTGTCATGAATAATGTTTGCAGTTTTTGAATCTAAACCAAGTTCTTTCATAATACGTAACGATGAGCGATTTTCTGTCACTTGAATCATACGTTGCATTTACATAACATACAGTTCCTATAAATTGCACTAAGCATTGATACTATATTAAGAGGTAACAGGTGCAATGTACACGTAAAACGAGAATGTTACAAACAGTGAGAAATGTTGTATAATTTATTTAATTAATAGCTCTGTTTGATAACGTGTGTGTATGGGAGAAGGGTGACTTAAGAACGATATAATAAGCAACACTCTAACAAAAACCGTTTGGAAATCACATGGGTAACAACAGACGGTATAATAAGCAAAACTCTTGTAAGTAACAACACAGCTCTTTCATTGATCATGTGCTCTCTCTCTCTCTTTCTCTCTCTCTCTGTCTCTCTCTCTCACTCTCTCTCTCTCTCTCTCACACCTCACACAAATACACCCCATACAGCATCCAGAATAAACGTGCACACAATGCACATATATACCTGGAAGGTTACCCCTGTAACTCCAAGAATTTGCAAGTCTTCCTCATTTGATGCCTTGGAAAATTTTTATTTTGGCCAAAGGCCAAACATTTTACGCCAATCAAGACATGGAAATGGAGTTGGATTGGACACACCCTACTGAAAAGCCAGGATGCTGTAGAGAGACAAGCCATCCGCTGGAGCTCGCAGGGTAAGAGAAACCGATAAAGAACAAGGGCATCATGGAGGAGAACAGTGCAGAAAGAAGCCAAGAAAGAGGGGAAAATATCTGCAGCGTTGAAGATCCTCACTCTAAATCGAATCCGCTGGCGGATTTTCACCGAAGCCCTAGGTTTTGCATAAAAGCAACAAGTGAGAAGTCAAGTAAATCACCCTCTCCCAAAATATCGAAAGCAAAGGTAGCAGCAGAAAGATCTGCTTCACAGTATCGAAGATGAAGTTGTGAATTAAGGTATGAATTGTAGAGCCCATGTTTACTATGTGCCAACGGCCTTGCCGCAGTGGTAACACCGGTTCCCGTCGGATCACTGAAGTTAAGTGCTGTCGGGCTGAGCTAGTACTTGGATGGGTGACCATCCAGTCTGCCAAACGCTGTTGGTAAGCAGGGTGCACTCAAATGTTGTGAGGCAAACTGAGGAGCTATTTGATTGAGATGTAGAGGCTCTGATCTCGTAAACTAACACACGGCTGGGAGAGCGGTGTGCTGACCACATGCTCCTCCATTTCCGCATCCAGTGACGCCTGCGGGCTGAGGATGACACGGCGGCCGGTCGATACCGTTGGAACTTCATAGCCTGTTCGGGTGAAGTTTAATTTAGTTTAGTTCAGTTCATGTTTACTATGTTTATTACTGCGAATGATCATTTCTGTCATATCCTTCAACATTAATACCTCCTGGGATACCCTGTAAACACACACATACAACGACAGGAACGTTTTAGTAACCTTGAAGCAGAATGCAATAGTTTAGGTGTCGTCTCGCATCTTTGTCGCAAATCTTTGGTCACAGGGTTCTGTTCAGTTATATTCATATCTACTGTAAGGCGACAAGTTGTGTCATCGCAGGTTCGAATCCTGCCTCGGGCAAGGATGTGTGTGATGTCCTTAGGTTAGTTAGGTTTAAATAGTTCTAAGTTCTAGGGGACTAATGACCTCAGCAGTTGAGTCCCATAGTGCTCAGAGCCATTTGAACCATTTGAACCCATAGTGCTCAGAGCCATTTGAACCATTTCGAACCAAGTTGTGTCATTATATAAGGCTCTAACAGCTTTAACATATAAACAACTCATTCTGTTCTCTAACAGCACAGTCCACATTTTACAGACTAGAACGCTATCATAGGTTCTCATAGGATCAATGACAAACATGTGGGTCTGTAAATACCTAGCCATCGAGCGAGGCGGCGCAGTGGTTAGCACAGTGGTCTCGCATTTGGGAGGACGACGGTTCAATCCCGCGTCCGGCCATCCTGATTTAGGTTTTCCGTGATTTTCCTAAATCGCTCCAGGAAAATGCCGGGATGGTTCCTTTGAAAGGGCACGGCTGACTTCCTTCCCCCTCCTTCCCTAATCCGATGAGACCGATGACCTCGCTGTTTGGTCTCTTACCCCAAACAACCCAACCCAAATACCTAGCCGGCATGGAACCCATCCTGTTCTTCTTCGTCTACAGTCCCACTCCTCTGTAGTTTGAGAATTTTTTCCTGTCTCCCATTTCATGTATGTTGGGTATGTATGATGCATTCAATTTCTCTGTTAATTGTTGATCGTTTAGGAAACAATTAAAAACATAGGCCATTAATTCCTGAAGTTTATGTGATTCTCTTTTGAACTATTCTACGGACAGTCCATTTGAACCTGAAGCTCGTCCCTTCTTCAGCAATTTTTTACCTTTAAAAGGCGTGTATTTCATCCTCTTTATATGATGCATCTGAGATAAAAACTCATCGTCATTTTTTTTGCAAATAACTGTAGACGGTTTTAAATAATAGATTCCCGTAATACATCCTCCAGTCTTCCAATGAAATTAAGGAGATTGGAATCGCAGATATTTCAGTTCTCTATGCCTGACTGCTTCGCCTACCTCCAATATATTAATCGTGTGCCTACATATATTAGCCCACACTTCATTCTTTACATTGCCGACTGCTTTCTTGACCTCTGTTCTGTACCTTACATAGTCACTCCTATTTGATTTGTTCTTGACATCAAACGCGTACTGAATGCTCTTTTCTTTTCCTGTACTCAATTTTACCATTCTATGTCTACATCTACATTTCTACTCCGCAAGCCACCCAACGGTGTGTGGCAGAGGGCACTTTACATGCCACTGTCATTACCTCCCTTTTCTGTTCCAGTCGCATATGGTTCGCGGGAAGAACGACTGTCTGAAAGCCTCCGTGCGCGCTCGAATCTCTCTAATTTTACATTCGTGATCTCCTCGGGAGGTATAAGTAGGTGGAAGCAATATATTCGATACCTCATCCAGAAACGCACCCTCTCGAAACCTGACGAGCAAGCTACACCGCGATGCAGAGCGCCTCTCATGCAGAGTCTGCCACTTGAGCTTGCTAAACATCTCCGTAACGCTATCACGGTTACCAAATAACCCTGTGACGTAACGCGCCGCTCTTCTTTGGATCTTCTCTATCTCCTCCGTCAACCCGATCTGGTACGGATCCCACACTGATGAACAATACTCAAATATAGGTCGAACAAGTGTTTTGTAGGCCACCTCCTTTGTTGATGGACTACATTTTCTAAGGACTCTTCCAATGAATCTCAACCTGGTACCCGCCTTACCGACAATTAATTTTATATGATCATTCCACTTCAAATCGTTCCGCACGCATACTCCCAGATATTTTACAGAAGTAACTGCTACCAGTGTTTGTTCCGCTATCATATAATCATACAATAAAGGATCCTTCTTTCTATGTATGCGCAATACATTACATTTGTCTATGTTAAGGGTCAGTTGCCACTCCCTGCACCAAGTGCCTATCCGCTGCAGATCTTCCTGCATTTCGCTACAATTTTCTAATGCTGCAACTTCTCTGTATACTACAGCATCATCCGCGAAAAGCCGCATGGAACTTCCGACACTATCTACTAGGTCATTTATATATATTGTGAAAAGCAATGGTCCCATAACACTGCCCTGTGGCACGCCAGAGGTTACTTTAACGTCTGTAGACGTCTCTCCATTGATAACAACATGCTGTGTTCTGTTTGCTAAAAACTCTTCAATCCAGCCACACAGCTGGTCTGATATTCCGTAGGCTCTTACTTTGTTTATTAGGCGACAGTGCTGAACTGTATCGAACGCCTTCCGCAAGTCAAGGAAAATAGCATCTACCTGGGAGCCTGTATCTAATATTTTCTGGGTCTCATGAACAAATAAAGCGAGTTGGGTCTCACACGATCGCTGTTTCCGGAATACATGTTGATTCCTACAGAGTAGATTCTGGGTTTCCAAAAACGACATGATACTCGAGCAAAAAACATGTTCTAAAATTCTACAACAGATCGACGTCAGAGATATACGTCTATAGTTTTGCGCATCTGCTCGACGACCCTTCTTGAAGACTAGGACTACCTGTGCTCTTTTCCAATCATTTGGAACCCTCCGTTCCTCTAGAGACTTGCGGTACACGGCTGTTAGAAGGGGGGCAAGTTCTTTCGCTTACTCTGTGTAGAATCGAAATGGTATCCCGTCAGGTCCAGTGGACTTTCCTCTATTGAGTGATTCCAGTTGCTTTTCTATTCCTTGGACACTTATTTCTATGTCAGCCATTTTTTCGTTTGTGCGAGGATTTAGAGAAGGAATTGCAGTATGGTCTTCCTCTGTGAAACAGCTTTGGAAAAAGGTGTTTAGTATTTCAGCTTTACGCGTGTCATCCTCTGTTTCAATGCCATCATCATCCCGGAGTGTCTGGATATGCTGTTTCGAGCCACTTACTGATTTAACGTAAGACCAGAACTCCCTAGGATTTTCTGTCAAGTCGGTACATAGAATTTTACTTTCGAATTCACTGAACGCTTCACGCATAGCCCTCCTTACGCTAACTTTGACGTCGTTTAGCTTCTTTTTGTCTGAGAGGTTTTGGCTGCGTTTAAACTTGCAGTGAAGCTCTCTTTGCTTTCCGCTCGCAGTTTTACTCGGCACGTACCTGTCTAAAACGCATTTTACGATTGCCTTGAGATTTTTCCATAAACACTAAACATTGTCAGTGTCGGAACAGAAATTTTCGTTTTGATCTGTTAGGTAGTCTGAAATCTGCCTTCTATTACTCTTGCTAAACAGATAAACCTTCCTCCCTTTTTTTATATTCCTATTAACTTTCATAGTCAGGGATGCTGCAACGGCTTTATGATCACTGATTCCCTGTTCTGCACTTACAGAGTCGAAAAGTTCGGGTCTGTTTGTTATCTGTAGGTCCAAGATGTTATCTCCACGAGTCGGTTCTCTGTTTAATTCCTCGAGGTAATTTTCGGATAGTGCACTCAGTATAATGTCACTCGATGCTCTGTCCCTACCACCCATCCTAAACTGTAACAACTAAAACGGCTTCTGACATCAATTGTAACAGTTGTGTTACTAAATGTGACACTTCTGTCACTCAATGTAACTGAGTTTTCTCTTTGGATGCTGTCAATTGTCAGGATGAGCATTCTAAAGCATTCTGTCAGGGTGAAAATATTAAATAAATTAACTTTTCTCTCTTAACAACATGTGGGCAGGGTGGGTTCTCCCTTGGCTCGGGTATAAGGTCGAATGAAACATCATTTTTACATAAGATAACTTTTATTGAAGATTTGTTCAACTGTATCTTACAGGATGTTCTGGTTCGGAGAGCAGCAGCTGTGTCGTTTGTGAAGTCTTCTGCTGCGGCAGCGGCGGCGGCGGCGGCGTCTGATTACACGTAGCGATGTGTATCTTGTGTCGCCGTCTCGCCCAGCTGACCGGAGATGTGCAGCGCGAGGTGGCCGGTTTAACTATTGCGAGCGAAGTCGTGCATCGGATGATACCTTGGGTGTGGCGTCCCAGTGTTTCTCTTCTCTAAGCGGCCGCGTGTGTTGTGCGTCGACCAGCGGAGCGGCGCGGCGGGGCAAGGCCAATGTCCCGAACTCGAACCACGGACTCCCGCTTGCCAGTCTTCGGCTGTCAGGTCTTCATCCCAGCTCACAGGTGACTGCTGAGGTGAGGCCGTCTCGTTCCCGTCCTCACGAGTCACCCGGGTACGTAAAAATCAGACTTCAAATACCTTTTAACTTCTGTCTTCTGGCGCTGCGGCTGCTGCTTGCTATTCCATTACAGCGGCGGACTTGGTGCGTCTGTGCATGATGCAGTCTCTTCTTGCATGACGGTCTTCAGCACCGAAACTGACTGAAAACTACTGCTGCTCTTCTTTTCTTCCTTCGTCTCTCGTCTTCGTCTCCGTTCCCATCTCGGTCTTCGTCCACATCCCCGTCTTCATCTGTCTTCATCTCTCGGGCCCACTGCGTCTCGCGTATTTATTCACTTCAGTTCACTGGAGGTGAACGACTTCACGGCCATTGCCTCTTCTGTCACGTTGAAAAGCTTCTCGAAGAATCTTCTTGACCTCGGTCATTGGCTCTTGGAATGTAGGCGGGGCCTCTGATCGCATGTGACGACTGAGAAACACGTGAGCCAGTCATTGCCTCTTCTGTCACGTTGAAAAGCTTCTCGAAGAGTCTTCTTAACGTCGGTCATTGGCTCTTGGGATGTAGGCGAGGGCCTTTGCTCACATGCGACAACTGAGAAACACATGAGCCGGTCGGGCGATGCCCTGACGGCTGAATCGACAGCGCCCGCTTATGTGGAACTTGCTGACTTCACGGTCATCGTCTCTTCTGTTCTGCAGTTCTGCCCGCTGAATGCCAGTATGTAACTCTCTAAACTAAACCAAGTCTTCCATTTATATTCTAATTTCTAGTTCACTTTGATTTCACTAATTTATTTACTTAAGTACCACTCAACATTCCTCCACCCTTCGGAGAAATTCGCCCTCGAATTTACCACTCAACATTCCTCCACTCTTCACACAGAAAAAAGCACAAGCAATGAAAACTCTCGACGTAGAAGATTACACACGCTTCACATTAAGTATGTGGAAAATACCTTATCACTTTACAAAAGCACTGTACGGTCATGAATCACATAGTTCTTACATAAATGGTTGTAATAAGTGTAACAAATCTTGATGACAATGAATAAACAAAAAATAGATTTTGCACTTAGAAAATTACATAGCCACAGCTGTTTAATCTACGCTATACTAATGCAAGAATATCTATTCTACAGTATTGTTTATGTTAACAAGAGACTGTTTAATAAAGAATGAAGTACAATAAACAAAATTAATACACTAATGCTCAAATGTAACTGCTGAAGTACACCAGTTAAGAGTGTGGTATCCAGTTAACAGGGATTTGATGAAGTGGTATATTATTATTTGGCTTATTTTTTCGTCTTAAATAAAAGAAAACTGTACAAAGCAGAAACACCAACACAAAGGTTCCACATATACCCGTTCCTCGCATTATAATTTTAGTTTTGCGTTCACCTTTTAATTTTAAGACATGTTGCATCATAATATTGGCATCAATTTTGCCTTGCTGTGAGTTTATGAACATATCTAATGACTTCAGAAGGGAACTGTCAAGGGAGTCATTGAGGTAGGACAGGTTTTGTGTAGGAAATGCCTGCATGGCGTTTTCTGAAAAAAGCAAACATGGTTATAGACCTACGAACCCAGTAAAAACAAAAATAAAGAAAAGAAGGAATACATTGTTAACCACAAGATCTACATGTTTCTACGTTCAACCTTTTTTTTTTTTAAATAAACCATTATAATTTATTAATTATTTACATTTGTATACTGTCCACAGTCTACTAAGATTCAGCTAGGACATTCGCACCCTTGAACGAAGATTGTATGGTGCCATGTCTGTATGTTGTGCTGGCGTGGCCACTCTTTTTCCTTTACGGGAACTTCCTCCACCCTTCGGAAAAGCAGACACTATTGTTGAAGGAATTACATCTGGAGCGCCCTTAAAAGGTTTTAAACGACTTGCATGGACAATGGTAGTTCGGGTGGGCAGTTGCAATTTAACGTTGACTGGTGACGTGATCTCAATAATTTGATAAGGACCTCTGTAGTTTGTTACAAATTTCTTCGTTTTTCCTTTCGCTATGTAAGGAGTTGAAACCATAACCCACTGACCGATTTTGTAATTTGGATATTTAGCTTGGGTATTACCTAATCTTTCCTGTCGTTCCAAAGCCTTTGTATTCGATTTTTGAACCTTTTTCCATACATCCTTCATCATTCGACTGAAATCTCTTACTGTTTCTCCGACTTTTCCGTTTTTCTGCCTGATTACATCAAAAGGGGACGGCATTTTTTTCCCATAGACCACTTCATAAGGTGACATGCCAGTTGCTTCATGCGTTTTGGCGTTGTATACCTACACGATTATTGGTAAATACGTATCCCAATTAGAATGTTGTTCGTTAATGTAATAACTAAGCATCTTGTCAATTGTCCGATGAACTCTTTCTGTGCGCCCGTTGCACTGAGGGTGTAACGGAGTTGTGCGTAATTTGCGTATTTTTAATAAGTGGCATAGCTGTTTCATTAATTCAGACATAAAATTAGATCCCTGATCTGTGATAATAGCTTCAGGTACTCCAAATTTAAGTATCCAGTTGTTAACTAAAGCTTGGGCAACTGTATTTGCTTGCTGATCTGGGAGACTCACCATAGCTAGGTAGCGTGAAAAGTGATCTATAATTGTAAGAACATACTTATTACCAGCAGGTGTTTTATGAAATGGCCCGTAAAGATCCAGTCCACAGATTTGAAATGGACATGAAGCCTCAGGGAGCCTCTGTAAGGGTATTTTTGAACGAGAAAGTTCAGCTCTTTATGCGCACGCAATGCAATTACGAACGTACTGCGCAACATCCTGCTTTCTGGTTTGCCACCAAAATCGCTCTGCTACTCGTCTTTCGGTTGTCCGCTGTCCACCGTGTCCTGCAAGGATATGATCGTGGGCCTCTGCCATTATTTCTTGTCCAAGGTGTAGGGGAACAACAATTCGCGGTCCAAGTTTTGTTTTACGGCATAATACACCATCTTCAAAGCAAAATTGTTTTTGAGTTGCGTATTTTTTACATTCTGTATCCTCATCTTGTGCCTTTCTCCAGTTCTCAGTATCTCGGCCTGTTGCTTCCAAAACTGCTATTTTCCGACTTAGGCAATCTGCATTCGTGTGTTTTTTGCCTGGTTTATGGATAACTTCGAAATCCATTTCGGAAAGACATAGGGCCTATAAAACAAATAAAATAAATAAATAAAAATATATTGTTATTTAGATATTGATTATTCTATCTGTATGATGGTAATTGTGATTGCAATTGTATTTGCTTATCTGGATCGTGGACGTTTAATTATTCGGTATCAGACGCTTGACAATGGCTTTTTCGTAAAGGCAATGTTACTCGTAGTTGACCGTGAAATAAAACTGAATAATCGGACTTCGTAATTAAATCGTTTCCAAAGACTGCTGCGGTAGGTGCGGACTCATAATCTAAATCTCAATATTACAATAATTTGCCAGCCATGCCAATACGTCGTACAGAGGTGATTGTCTACTAAACATAAAAAAGTTACACAGTTAGTTAAATCAGATATATTCAATGAATAAGCCTACAGTTCATAATCCTACTTACTTTTATAAATATAAATTCTTTACAGAATCGAGTGCCTAGTGTGGTTGCAACTCGCAGTATTCTTCTATAACATGAAATATGGCGGTGTGCCAGACAATAAAATAAAATACGTGCTTCTCGCACCACTTCAACCAGAGCTCTCCCTCTTTCTTAATCAAAAACATAAGAGTAACGTAATTGTGCTTTTGTTTTATCAGCGACACAGCGCTGCAGTTGTGTGCCATAGGCTTTATTTATTTGTCACTGATTATTTATTTAATTAATATTTCGTGTTTCCGAGGAAACTCACGCTCGGCATGCAAATGTGCCTTTATATTGCCCCCTGAATTGCGAGGCGAAAGGACACACCTGCAGGCGAGCAATTCACCTAAAGGCACAAGAAAATCTAAGTTATCTACAACTATTTACATGACTTACATTACACATTATACACATTATATACAAAATTTGAATGACGCGGGTGCGCCGTAAAAGTTCTTATGTTGGCAGATAGAGTGCGCGCATGCGCAGAAGCGTCTGTGTAACTGCGGCACTGCCGTTATATCGTACAGTTAGATCACGCGGCACAGTATTGCAGATCATATTGTTCGTGTGCGCGCGTTTTTCAGTCGTTGCACAAAGAAAATATTCAACCAAGATTACATATGAAGGCTACATTCTATGACAGGTAACTTAGTTTTAAATTTACAATATTTGTTACAACACAATACAACTTAGATTGTTGAATGTTCTTAGTTACATAGTATTGTTTTGAAATACTTCAAAGAAAAATGTCCGTATTTTTCAGGTGCGTTGACCTATACACATCGTGTCGTTATTACAGTTCATATTCATCCGCTGCACAATAATTTTTACAGGTTAGTATCGTCGTGGTAAAGTTTTTTGATCACAGTAACATCGTTGTATAACAACGTGATTAATACATAAGCGTGTCCATTTCTCATTTCCATTATAGTCGTAGTGATGCAGTTCGTTGTGACTAAAAGCATTGCTTATTACAGATCAGACGTGACCCGTCGAGTAATTGGTCCACGTGCAGTTCGTTTTTTACATTCCGTGGAAGCTTAGCTGCAGAACCTCGGACGGCACATAGCTGGCGTCGATCCTTGGACAGTCCAGGTAAGAGTGTCCGTCACATTTCGAGAACATTTCATTCCCTGAAGTTCCAACCAAAATTCTTCCACCAGTCGTGTTGTTTTCTGGATAGGCACTTTGTGTCTATTTAATCCAGTTAACATCTTGAAGTTGGGTACTGTAGTAATGTCACTAGACGATGCACGAATTATGCACTTCACATTTTCAGTTTTTTGCTGAATATAGCTCACCTAAATGTTCGTAGTTATTAATCAAGGAAATCGTTCATCGCGTTTACATAGATACGCTGCATAATGAATGGCATTAACAGTTTCTTTCACATAGGTTTCCGCGTAGTTGCAGAGTTAGTAATGTTCGTTAATGTCCGTGAACAGTGGTTCACTATGCAATGTCTTTTTGGCACTCGTTTTGTTCAAATTCTTACATAGTAACAGTTACACTATACATCAGTTAAAAAAATAAGTAATTATACATACACACGTCACATATTTTCTTAGCATAAACATAATATAGTTGCACATAAACATGTTTACATCATCATTACATCGCTATAGGTTATTACATTGTGTCACATTTGATTACATGAATTGCAGATATTTACATCCTCTTTAGCGGTTTTGCTGGGATATTATCGATGTTGTTTTTTTTTTTTTGTGATGTCATCTGAAATTAAGATAGGTTAGACACAACATTCATTACATCAGTAGGCAAGACCAGGCGTTTTCACTACTCAATAAATATTCAAAATAGTAAGAGAGAGAAAATGTTCGATTCCTCGCGTTTTGTGCGTGTGTGTAGAGTGTCTGTGTGGCCTTGACTACTGATAGATGCTTTTCGTTTTGAGAGATGTGTGTCTAATCTATTTCTCAAAGTAAAAGATCGCTTCACAGATGACGTCTGTCAGTTCGTCAGGTGTCACACCAAGTCAGTGGTACCTTCAGTAACAAATGTTCCGTGAAAAATTAATATGTCATCCACTGCTACGTAATCATAAATTTTACTTTAATATTCCGTCTTTCAGGTGGAGGCGCGCTATGAAAGAAGAGTTCTTCTGTCTTCAACTGCGTCACTGGAACCGCTGAAATGAAAATTTCTATACTACTTATTATCTGTGTTGTAACAAAAGAGTTTTTCGAGTTGCTTAGCAATATTTTGATGGGTATGACTTTGACATTTTTCAGCATGAAATGCTCTAAGATCTCGGTGTGCGTATAGCCCAATAATTTTGTTAGTTCTAGGATGTTGTAACAGATACGCACCAGGATGCGGTATGTTAACAATTATATAAGGTCCTTCATATAGCAGACGCCACTTAGCGTTGCATCGTTTGAGTGCTACAGATTTATGATGAGTACGAAGTAGTACAAGCATTCCTACCTCGAATTTTTGTTTTCTTTTTATTATGTTTCTGTGATGTTTGTTTCGTATTTGTGCGTGATGTGTCAATGTAGTCAATACTTCTTTTATTTTCTGTTCAGGTGTGATTTCCTTGTCTGACAACTTAGGTAATGGTTCTATCCACTGATCGTTCTGTTTGCAATTGAACATGATCTCGTTAGGTGTGTAATTCGTATCGTAAATATTCAAGTTATTGTGTACGTCTTCGAAAAGACTTAGGTAGGACACCCAATTAGTATGTTTTGATGAAATATAGGTCCTCATGAATCGATTTAATTCTCGGAAAAGTCTCTCAGTCGCGTTACATTGTGGACTAAACCTCGAAATAAATATACTTTTAATGTTATTGTCCTTCAAGAAATTTCTCCATTTGTACCCAGAGTAGTGTGCTGCATTATCTGATAGAATTGCTTTAGGTTTTCCCACGTGCGTCAGGTAATCACTTGAGAATCTTCGTATTATAGCATTTGCAGTGGCGGATTTTAAAGCATAAAGTTTTACATGTTTAGAAAATATATCGTAAAAAGCTAAGATATATTTGACGCCTCCAGAGCTTGCTGGATGCGGTCCACTGATGTCAGTACACAGAATTTCCAGGGGTTTACTAGGTAAAATAGAATGTAAATCTGTTTTTGTGGATAAATTCTGAGGTTTTGATTTTTGACATGTGACACATGTTTTTAGTTCCCTGTAAATTTTTCTTCTCATATTGCTAAAATAACAGTATGTACTGAGCCTTGCCAAACACTTTTTCGTCCCATAATGACCCCAAACTAAGTGTGTGTGCCAAATTAGATTACGTTCAGACTCTTTGGGAATGCATACACACCAGTTAGTAGCATTTGGATGTCGGCGGTAAAATAACACATCATTGTGTAACTTGTAATACTTAGTCAAAGGATGATTGTGTTTTTCTACCAGTAATGTTATTATCTTATACAAGTGAGGATCAGATTTTTGTAATTCAGCCATGTTTCTGCACATATCAATATAATATTGGTGATACTGCTTGTCTTGCATTAAGAGAATCCTGTAGTCATTTATATTTTCTAAGTCACTGTTGGTATCATTCATACCTTGTGGAAGTCTAGACAAAGTGTCTGCAATGGTGTTGTCCTTACCTCTTATGTACTTAATTTCAAAAGAGTAGTTCTGAAGTGTAACTGCCCATCGTGATAGTCTAGGATGTACAAGTTTACAAGTTAACAAAAATGTCAGGGCCTGGTGATCGGTGTAAATTACCGTATGTTTTCCAAATAAATAATAATTGAATTTCTTGAATGCCCATACTATGGAAAGTGTTTCTAACTCAGTAGTGGAGTATGTACGCTCACATTCAGTTAGAGTGCGACTCGCAAACCCAATAATTCTTATCTGTTCCTCCTCTTTATTCTTTACAACTTGAAATAAGCAACAGCCCAAGCCAGTACGTGAAGCGTCACAAGTCATACAAAAATCTAAATTGAAATCTGGATGGCTCAATATGTTAGCATTCACTAAAGCCTGTTTAATTGTATTAAAGTCATTCTGGCACTGTTCCGACCAGATCCAAACTTGATTCTTTCTGAGTAGATTTAGCAGATGTTTACTGTTCAAAAGTGGTTGTGGCAAAAAACGTCTGAAAAATGAACATAGCCCAAGGAATGATTTTAACTGCTTTTTAGTTCGAGGGCTAGGAAGGTTTCTGATAGCATCTAATTTACTGGGATCCGGACGTATGCCCTGTGAATTAATGATATGTCCTAAATACTTTATCTCACTGCAAACAAATTTTGATTTTCTTAGGTTGGCTGTGACTCCAGCTTGTGCAAATTTTTCTAAAATTCTTTGAAGTGTGTCAACGTGTTCATTCCAAGATTGTGTAGCTATCAGTATATCATCTACATAGTGTGTGACTGTCTCAACTAAATCGTCGCCAAGCACAGTATCCAGGGCTGTAATGAATACCCCAGAGCTGACATTCAGTCCGAAGGGTAGAACACAAAACTGATAGGTCCGCCCCCCGAACATAAATGCAGTATATTTCCGAGAATCAGGAGTGATACCCACCTGCCAAAACGAATTAGCGAGATCTATTGTGGAAAAATATTTTGCATCTAGAAATCTCTGTAATTGCTCTTCTAAATTTTCAGGTTTTGTGTGAACCGGTAAAATTATTTCATTAATAGCTCGTGCATCTAACACTAACCTAATGCTTCCATTCGATTTTTTGACAACAAGTAGAGGACTACAATAAGGTGAGGTGGATGGTTCAATGACCTTCCAGTCTAACATTTGTTTTAATTCTTGCCACACAGCAGGTCGTTGAGATAACGGTACGTTATATGTCTTATGGTAGAAGATCTTGTGAGGCTTAACTTCAATCTTGTACACATACGTGTTGATAACACCTAATCGTTTGGTAAAAACTTGTAAATATTTGGATAACACTTCCTGTAGTTTTATACGTTCATGTACACTGAGAGCTGTAGCTTCACTTATCTTATGATCAAGCAATGTTTTCAAGTCCATTAGCTCTGTGTCAGATGAGTGTGTTTGCATGTCTTGAATGTCATTGTGAAGTACTAACTGAACCTTGTACCCTGTACAGTGTTTGTCATGCTTTAGAGTTCTCCTGTCCAAATCAATAATAATTACACTGCTTTTATCATTTAAAATACATTTACCTTTGGAGAAGTCTATAATGCAGTCCTTCTCGCTCATAATATCTATTCCTAATATGCAATTTGTCACAAGGTTTTGTACAACCAGGAATGGCCATTGTACGGTTCCATTACCTATTTTAACGTTTACAAAAACTTGCTTCGTAACCCTACATGACTTATTACCTAGTGCAGTAGTTATTTTACAGTTTTGGGCAGGAAACTCAGGCACAGGTTCCAATTCACACATCTTTTTATAGAAATTAAAAGACAAAACGCTTACAGCTGCACCTGTATCTAGGATAATAGTAGTTGGAATCCCACCTACTACACCAGTAGTAGATGCTAAAACAATTTCATTTGTGTTTAAACGACATTGTGTACTGTCTTGTAAAAGTTCATCTGATATATTGTTATTGTGGTTGTATCTTATAAATAAAACAGGTAGTTTTTGTTTAGAATTACTCGGCATATCATTATTCTGTTGTTCAAGTGTGGTGTCAAATAACTGATTAACATTGAAGTCGCCCCCCAAGAATTCTTCAGCCACGACCTGGGGCAAAGTAGTGACTGTTTCTAGTTTGTTGGATTAGCATTTGTACTAGGTACTGACACAGATTGAGGTTGTGCATCAGGTGTCATTTCTATTATATTCACATTCGGATATTGCCTATTATGATTTCCAAACTTTTGCGGTTGTTGTTGCTGTTGCGCATTATAACTTACCTGTCGGTCGTAAGGTATGCTCCAATTTTGACCTGGTGGCTGCTGTGGTAAAGCAGAGTTTGAATGAAAGTACTGATCGTTACGAGTCCAACCTTGATGCTGTCTTGACTCGTAGTTATTATTATTTCTATTTCTGTTTGTGTTTTTGTTATTACCTTTGTATCCGTTGTTACCGTTGTAGTTATTACCGCGGTGCCTTTTGTATGGATTGCCGCATGAAATGTTATTACTGTTGTAACTATTGTTTGCATTGGAATACGCGTGTTGATTTTGATTTCCGTACTGAGACGGCATGTGAGTTTGCTGTTTTTGTTGTACCGCGTATCCAACTGTGGGCGCGCCAGAATTGTGTTGGCAAGCCTGCATGTTTTGCATACCACTAGTGTAAACATTGTGGCTGCTGTTTTGCCGCGCGAAGCGCTGATCTTCAAGTAACATGTCAACCGAATCTAAAGCTGTTAAAAAATAATCTGAATCGTCATCCGGGATATGTAGAAGTTTTTCCTTAATGTTGAAAGGCAATTTGGCCTTCAACGCTCGGAGTATATCACGCGTTGCGACTGGTTCGTCTAAAAAATGTCCCATGTTCAAGTATTTTTCAAAATATCTGCGTAAGTTACCATTTTTACTGTTAAAAGTTTCAGGTTCTAAAATTTGTCTTCTGAGTCGCTCCTGGACGGATTGCGACCAGAATTTGTTCAGAAAAGCACGCTCAAACTCACTGTACGTGGTACATACGTCAGCTTGACTGTATGCCCAGACAGCTGCATCGCCTTGGATGTAACCGACAATATATGAAATCTTTTTCCGGTCACTCCAAGTGCGTGGAAATGCGTTACTAAAAGATTTAAGAAAAATCACCGGATGAATGGTTCGTTTTTCTGGGATAAAAATCTGAAATTGCCTGTGTTTCATTAAGCTTTCATCTTCCTTCGCATTGTGATATGGATTTATTCCACTGTAATTACTGGTATGTTCAGCTGGCGAGTAATTACGATAATGTTGCTGTGGTTTACCATGATAATAGCTTGTGTTTGTGTTTCCACATCGTGGTATGTGTTGTAGTCGTGGTGTGTTTTGTTCTTGTGTATTTGTCGTGTGCGGAACGTGTGTATCATACTCGAATGTATATTGGTTTCTGAACTGTACATTTTGACTGATATTTTCGTTACATTCAAACTGTAGTTGATCGGTGAATTGTCTCATGGGTGCAGTGACGGATTGTACTGCGTCACTGATCAGCTGTTTGTTATTAGTAATGTATTGCGCTACGGAGTCGTGCACAATTGTTGGTAAATTTTCACGTAAGCATCTATCAAAATGTTTGTCTTTGTTCTCAACCCAATCATGAAATTCTTTATTAATATTTTGAAAATGAGCTGTGGCATCTGATTGTAAGATGTCAGTCAGGTGTTGTTCAACATTGTCAAATTTATTCTGTACGTCAGTAATTCGTTTTTCAAGTTTGTCATGTACTGAAGGATATGTTTGAATTTGTTCAGTAAGAACTTCACACGTGACATTAAGGTTTTTTACTTGTGTCTGTAAAAGTGCTACGTCAGTTGTAGTCTTTTCTTGTCTCGTATTGAGCTGGGAAAATTTAGTACTGAGTTCGGTCATCTGTTTGGTCAGTGTGGCGTCTATAAGTTCCACACGTTTACACAAAGTGTCTTTATCTATCTTGATTGCTATGAGATCAGATTTGATTTCGTCATTTTGTGTTTTTAACTGTTCATTTAAGGTTGCCATGTTTTCGGCGTTTTGTTTCATTAGCATTTGTAACATGTCGGCAATGTTTACCGTTTGCAAGGTCTCTGCCCCCGCCGCGTCATTAGACGTGACGTCATGCATTAACATGGGCTCTGATTGAGATTTTGAAATTTTTGTAGTGGACGGCCTATCGTCAAAATTTTCGTCAACACTTGCGTCAATATTTGATGAATCGTCACTACCGGTTGCTGTCGTAAAGTCATTTTCTAACACTTGTCTCACGTCCGAGTCGGATTGCGTCTGAATAGTACGTCCTTGCTGTTCTATTTTTGCGTATTGTTTTCTAGTTATTACCATGCCACTCGTGATATATGTTTCAAGAAAATTTTTTGACACTGATTTTAAAATAAAATGTAGTTGAGCATGAATCGCTCGTAGCAACAATGGCTGTCTGTTAATTTAAAAATATAAACTGAATTTGAGATTATTGGTAATGGCTGCTGGCCATGTTACATGATATCGTACAGAAGTCGGCCATATTGTACACTCGTGTATTGGTATTGTTGCATACGTTATTGTTTAGGGAAAAGTACTGAGAATGAAATTTATCACTGAAACTGTTATGCAGAAAAGAAACACTACAGAATTTACTGAAAAGCTAATACACTGAATTATACGTCTGGTCAAGCCTACCAATGCAAAGATGCTGCGTCTTACCTTATTTTGCTGGAAGTTTCATTGCGTCTTCCCGCAAAATTTCAGAATTGGAAAATATCTTCAGATTTTGTTATCTCTCATACATTGACGTCCAGGTCCAGAAAGTTGATTTTTTACATGAAACAAAGAGAACAATGTAACAAATGACAAAATAACAAGTCCGACACGCAGTCGCCAATATAAAATAAATAAAATAAATAAAAAAAATAAATGTTGTTATTTTAAATATTGATTATTCTATCTGTATGATGGTAATTGTGATTGCAATTGTATTTGCTTATCTGGATCGTGGACGTTTAATTATTCGGTATCAGACGCTTGACAATGGCTTTTTCGTAAAGGCAATGTTACTCGTAGTTGACCGTGAAATAAAACTGAATAATCGGACTTCGTAATTAAATCGTTTCCAAAGACTGCTGCGGTAGGTGCGGACTCATAATCTAAATCTCAATATTACAATAATTTGCCAGCCATGCCAATACGTCGTACAGAGGTGATTGTCTACTAAACATAAAAAAGTTACACAGTTAGTTAAATCAGATATATTCAATGAATAAGCCTACAGTTCATAATCCTACTTACTTTTATAAATATAAATTCTTTACAGAATCGAGTGCCTAGTGTGGTTGCAACTCGCAGTATTCTTCTATAACATGAAATATGGCGGTGTGCCAGACAATAAAATAAAATACGTGCTTCTCGCACCACTTCAACCATAGCTCTCCCTCTTTCTTAATCAAAAACATAAGAGTAACGTAATTGTGCTTTTGTTTTATCAGCGACACAGCGCTGCAGTTGTGTGCCATAGGCTTTATTTATTTGTCACTGATTATTTATTTAATTAATATTTCGCGTTTCCGAGGAAACTCACGCTCGGCATGCAAATGTGCCTTTATAGGCCCAATGGGTAAGACGACTAGATGCATCCTTTAATCCAAGCAACCATTTTAAAGCTGCGTGGTCTGTAATGACCTTGAATTTCCTACCATACAAGTAGCATTTGAAGTATTTGATACCATAAATAACACTTAACAATTCTTTCTCCGTTGTGGAATAATTTCTTTCTGCCATTGTTAGTTGTCTCGAAGCATAGGCTATGGGATGTTCCGCGCCATTAATATTCTGACTCAAAACAACTCCTACTGAATGACCACTTGCGTCACAGGATAAAATAAATTCTTTGTTATAATCTGGGTAGGCTAATACTGGACTGTGTGTTAACTTATCTTTAAGGGTTTGAAATGCTGATTCACAATCTTCAGACCAATGAAATTTTGCACCCTTTTTCAATAATTGGGTTAAGGGTCGGGCAATTTCAGCAAAATTTTGAACGTATTTTCGGTAATACGATGCGAGACCAATGAAACTTTGTACTTCCTTAACGCGTTGTGGTGTTGGGAAGTCCTTAACTGCCGAAATTAATAGAGGATCTGTTTTAATTCCTTTTTCACTAATGACATGCCCTAGGTATGTAACCTCTGTCAATGCAAAAGTACATTTTTCCATATTTAATGTTAATTTAGCTTTTCTAAGTCTCTGAAAAACATTACGCAGACGCACAGCATGTTAATTAATGTCTCTGGAGAATACAATAATATCGTCTAGATATACACAACATTGCTGAGTTTTGAGTCCTCGCAATAATCCATCGAGTAGTCTTTGAAAAGTTGCTGGTGCATTTTTCAAGACAAAAGGCATTCTTTTAAATTGCCAGTGGCCTCCAGGGGTAGAAAATGCTGTTTTATGCCTATCTTCAGGTGCAACTTCCAATTGATGATATCCGCTACGTAAATAGATTGCTGAAAAGTATTTACTGTTACCCAAACTGTCAATGATATCTGTAGTGTTTGGAAGAGGATAAACATCTGAGATTGTTTGTTAAGGTGTCTGTAGTCACAACAAAATCTATATCGTTTCGTACCGTTGAGAGAATTCTTTGGAATAATTACAATATTTGAATTATAAGGAGAATCAGAATATTCTATAATTACATCTTTTAGATGCTGTTCTATAAATTCATCCAGTACTGGCTGTAAGTTATGCGGAACTCTATAAGGCTTCCTATAAACTGGGGGGCTATTTCCTGTTGGTATCCT
Organism: Schistocerca serialis cubense; assembly: GCF_023864345.2. NCBI lineage: Eukaryota > Metazoa > Arthropoda > Insecta > Orthoptera > Acrididae > Schistocerca > Schistocerca serialis. Next base: position 960,963,580 of record NC_064639.1, read on the forward strand.
ATGCTGTGTGATGTCTGTTGCTGGCAATGGACCTTCTGCATTAAATAAATCTTGGAACTCAACTAAAACTGCTTCTATCATGTCTCTATCCTTTCCTTTCAAATGCTCAATCTTCTGGCGCAATGCGGTTTTATAGGTGTCTGGTTTCTGACCATCATTAATATCTGACCAAATGAAATCTTCTTCTTCAAAAGTACTGACTGTAGCTACTAATATTCCCTTATGCAACTCTTTGTCCGCCACTCCGAAATTGTCAATATGTACCGGTACTTTTCTTTCTCCCTCAACGTCTTGAACCCGTACAACACTTCTACGTACAAAACAATGTGATACATCTAATTCCTCATTTTCCTCTAAAGGCTCTATTAGACACACTGTATCTGTAGGTACCTCGGGGTCAACGGTCATCCAGAGAAGTTTTCCTGAGCCAGATGGTATCTGATCCCGCGAATCAACCTTCAAGGACGTTGCACGCAGTATAGTTGATTTCGCCTTCCGGTTAGGGAAATCTTGCGGCAGAGGGCCCTTTGCAGCGGTGTCACCTAGCTGAAACACTATTCCGCTAAGTTCTACAGTTTGCTGTCTGAGGTCGATTTTAGCGTAATGTTTATTCAGGAAATCCAACCCTAGGATCGCGTCGTACCCGCCAGTTACCTTTGTTACCACTTCTACATCTTCTTGAAATTGTACACCGTGAATATAGAAAATCAATGATGTACATCCTAATGACTTAACTGTACCTCCTCCTACTCCATTCAATCTATACCTTGGAGGGTCATATTTCTTTTCTCCAATACATTCATTTCTTACTATTGATACGTTTGCGCCTGTATCCACCAGTATCCTTGCCTCTTTATCCTGTATGGTAGCAGATAACCAGCATTCCGCCTTCACATTCGCCTTAATGGCATGAAATTTTATTGGGAACGCCTGGCGGCGGCTCCGACATTCCCGTTTGAGTTTAACTGATTTCTATTTCCAAAAACTTTCTTATACCTGCATTCCTTGAATGTGTGACCTATTCTTTGACAATTAGTGCATTGAGGTTGTCTGCAGTTTTTTGCTATATGTCCCTGTCGATCGCACCTAAAACATCGTACTCCTGCTGAAAATATATTTCGCTTCTCCTTGTATCTGGTGGCAATGTCAATTTCTTCAAAAGCTGTCGCCACAGATACAGCTTCTGCTAAATTTGTAGGAAACTCTGCCCTGACACGACGGGACGTTTCAGGAGGTAACCCACGTAAAAATGTATCCAGAGCTCTATCTTCTGCCTCTTGTAAAATAACCTTATTTGCTTCATCACTAGTTGTCAACTGATAGGTGTTAATATTAACTTTTCTAATCCTATCTACAAAGCTTTCTAACGACTCGTTTTGCCTCTGAGTGATAGTGTTTAATTTTTCCCTATAAAATCTACAGCTGTTATGTTTTTGAAAACGTTTAAGCAATCCTTTCTTCAATTCCTCAAATGTGGAGCATTCCGTAATTCTTCATGGTATAAGACGTGTTGCTTTAGCCTCTGCTGTCAATCTTAACTTTGTCATTTGTAAGAGCTGTTCATCTGACCATGATCCTAACTTTGCAGCTGCTACTAAATCATCAAAAAAGGCTGTTATGTCCTCGCCAGGTTTACCTGAAAAAGGAGTTACTAAGGCTGCTGCTGAGGAATCTAGGGTGGGAGGGATTGAACTGGTTTGCCTAACCTCACACAACTGCTTAAATAATGCATTATTATCATTTTTAAGCAGTGCTATTTGATTAACTAAGCTCTGAATAGCTTCACCAGTAGAAACCGCTTGTGGTGCTGACTCTGACTTTGTACGATTTCGTGTCATCATTTTACAAACTGTTAGTTACACAATCTTCCTATACTGAATTTAAAAGATGTTTAAATATTTTCGACAAACACTTAAAATCATGAAAGAAAGTACACTTCTAAATAAAGAAAATATTACGACTGCTATGCAAACCTCTATCCCTTCACACATTAAAAAATACTAACTGTGGACCTTTAGTGACTGTCATTCACACCTCATATTGAGCCAAGGGTTTTTTCTCTGACACCAAATGTAACAACTAAAACGGCTTCTGACATCAATTGTAACAGTTGTGTTACTAAATGTGACACTTCTGTCACTCAATGTAACTGGGTTTTCTCTTTGGATGCTGTCAATTGTCAGGTGGAGCATTCTAAAGCATTCTGTCAGGGTGAAAATATTAAATAAATTAACTTTTCTCTCTTAACAACATGTGGGCAGGGTGGGTTCTCCCTTGGCTCGGGTATGAGGTCGAATGAAACATCATTTTTACATAAGATAACTTTTATTGAAGATTTGTTCAACTGTATCTTACGGGATGTTCTGGTTCGGAGAGCGGCAGCTGTGTCGTTTGTGAAGTCTTCTGCTGCGGCAGCGGCGGCGGCGGCGGCGGCGGCGGCGGCGGCGGTGTCTGATTACGCGTAGCGGTGTGTATCTCGTGTCGCCGTCTCGCCCGGCTGACCGGAGACGCGCAGCGTGAGGTGGCCGGTTTAACTATTACGAGCGAAGTCGTGCATCGGATGATACCTTGGGTGTGGCGTCCCAGTGTTTCTCTTCTCTAAGCGGCCGCGTGTGTTGTGCGTCGACCAGCGGAGCGGCGCGGCGGGGCAAGGCCAGTGTCCCGAAATCGAACCACGGACTCCCGCTTGCCAGTCTTCGGCTGTCAGGTCTTCATCCCAGCTCACAGGTGACTGCTGAGGTAAGGCCGTCCCGTTCCCGTCCTCACGAGTCACCCGGGTACGTAAAAATCAGACTTCAAATACCTTTTAACTTCTGTCTTCTGGCGCTGCGGCTGCTGCTTGCTATTCCATTACAGCGGCGGACTTGGTGCGTCTGTGCATGATGCAGTCTCTTCTTGCATGATGGTCTTCAGCACCGAAACTGACTGAAAACTACTGCTGCTCTTCTTTTCTTCCTTCGTCTCTCGTCTTCGTCTCCGTTCCCATCTCCGTCTTCTTCTTCGTCCCCGTCTTCATCTGTCTTCATCTCTCGGGCCCACCGCGTCTCGCGTATTTATTCACTTCAGTTCACTGGAGGTGAACGACTTCACGGCCATTGCCTCTTCTGTCACGTTGAAAAGCTTCTCGAAGAATCTTCTTGACCTCGGTCATTGGCTCTTGGAATGTAGGCGGGGGCCTCTGATCGCATGTGACGACTAAGAAACACGTGAGCCGGTCATTGCCTCTTCTGTCACGTTGAAAAGCTTCTCGAAGAGTCTTCTTAACGTCGGCCATTGGCTCTTGGGACGTAGGCGAGGGCCTTTGCTCACATGCAACAACTGAGAAACACGTGAGCCGGTCGGGCGATGCCCTGACGGCTGAATCGACAGCGCCCGCTTATGTGGAACTTGCTGACTTCACGGTCATCGTCTCTTCTGTTCTGCAGTTCTGCCCGCTGAATGCCAGTATGTAACTCTCTAAACTAAACCAAGTCTTCCATTTATATTCTAATTTCTAATTCACTTTGATTTCACTAATTTATTTACTTAAGTACCACTCAACAAAACATCTGAGTGTCCCAGTCAATATCTGGTAAATTGAAATCTCCACCTAAGACTATAACATGCTGAGAAAATTTATGTGAAATGTATTCCAAATTTTCTCTCAGTTGTTCTGCCACTAATGCTGCTGAGTCGGGAGGTCGGTAAAAGGAGCCAATTATTAACCTAGCTCGGTTGTTGAGTGTAACCTCCACCCATAATAATTCATAGGAACTATCCACTTCTACTTCACTACAGGATAAACTACTACTAACAGGGACAAACACACCACCACCGGTTGCATGCAATCTATCCTTTCTAAACACCGTCTCTTTTGAATTCGTGACTTTCCCAGCAATACTCCTAAAGCTTCTTTAGCTGCTTCCCTTAACAACATCTTGATATCTCATATTCCCAGAAGAGTCTTACGTTAATCAGTTTCAACTTTAATCGTAGCCTGTACAGGAATGTTGTCGATTCATTCTCCAAACTTTTACGTTTGTAATTCACTTTGCTTACCTCTTTTTCCTGATTTATAGAAGGTGTTGCTATTGGAAAAAATAATTTACTTTTCAGAAGGTAATGTTCAGTACCGTATTCTGCACCTCTATACATTCTCATGATGTAAAATTTTAAATAAGTTTTCTATCTACTTACACAAAGTCATAAACAGATTTTCTTTTGAGCGTAGCCTCTTTCTATGTCCGTTTCAACATTATCGCAATGACTGCTCCGTTTTCAGCGTCCCCCCCCCCCCCCACACCCCCCCCCCCACCTCAACACGTCTTATATACCATCCATTGCCAGTGCTGACACCTGCCGTCTATAAGTGATTAAGTGATTACAACACGCCGGCCGGAGTGGTCGTGCGGTTCTAGGCGCTACAGTTTGGAACCGCGTGACCGCTACGGTCGCAGGTTCGAATCCTGCCTCGGGCATGGTTGTGTGTGATGTGCTTAGGTTAGTTAGGTTTAAGTAGTTCTAAGTTCTAGGGGACTGATGACCTCAGATGTTTAGTCCCATAGTGCTCAGAGCCATTTGAACCATTTTCGATTACAACACACTGACGCCGAACGTAGTCGGTGGTAACATTAATGTAACTACACTACTGGCCATTAAAATTGCTACACCACGAAGATGACGTGCTACAGACGTGAAATTTAACCGACAGGAAGAAGATGCTGTGATATGCAAATGATTAGCTTTTCAGAGCATTCACACAAGGTTGGCGCCGGTGGCGAAACCTACAACGTGCTGACGTGAGGAAAGTTTCCAACAGGTTTCTCATACACAAACAGCAGTTGACCGGCGTTGCCTGCTGAAACGTTGTTGTGATGCCTCGTGTTAGGAGGAGAAATGCGTACCATCACATTTCCGGCTTTGATAAAGGTCGGATTGTAGCCTATCACGACATTGCTGCTCGCGTTGTTCGAGATCCAATGACTGTTAGCAGAACATGGAATCAGCGGGTTCAGGAGGGTAATACGGAACGCCGTGCTGGATCCCAACGGCCTCTTATCACTAGCAATCGAGATGACAGGCATCGTATCCGCATGGCTGTAACGGATCGTGCAGCCACGCTTCGATCCCTGAGTCAACAGATGGGGACGTTTGCAAGACAACAACCATCTGCACGAACAGTTCGACGACGTTTGCAGCAGCATGGACTATCAACTCGGAGACCATGGCTGCGGTTACCCTTGACGTTGCATCACTGACAGGAGCGCCTGCGATGGTGTACTCAACGACGAATCTGGGTGCACGAATGGCAAAACATCATTTTTTCAGATGAATCTAGGTTCTGTTTACAGCATCATGATGGTCGCATCCGTGTTTGGCGACATCGCGGTGAACGCACGTTGGAAACGTGTATTACTGGCGTATCACCCGGCGTGATGGTATGGGGTGCTATAGGTTACACGTCTCGCTCACCTCTTGTTCGCATTGACGGCCTTTGAACAGTGGACGTTACATTTCAGACGTGTTACGACCCGTGGCTCTGCCCTTCATTCGATCCCTGCGAAACCCTACATTTCAGCAGGATAATGCACGACCGCATGTTGCATGTCCTGTACGGGCCTTTCTGGATACAGAAAATGTTCGACTGCCCTGGCCAGCACATTCTCGAGACCTCTCATCAATTGTCAACCTCTGGTCAATGGTAGCCGAGCAACTGGCTCGTCACAATACGCCAGTCACTACTCTTGATGAACTGTGGTATCGTGTTGAAGCTGCATGGGCAGCTGTATCTGTACACGCCATCCAAGCACTGTTTGACTCAATGTCCAGGCGTATCAGCCGTTATTACGGCCAGAGGTGGTTGTTCTGGGTACTGATTTCTGAGGATCTATGTACCCAAACTGCGTGAAAATGCAGTCACATGTCAGTTCTAGTGTAATAGATACGTTCAATGAATACCCGTTTATCATCTGCAATTCTTCTTGGTGTAGCAATTTTAATGGCCAGTAGTGTATGTACTGTAAAACATCGAATATTACGGGATATGATCTATTAGTTTAATAGTCAAGCCTCACAACATTTTAGATAGTGAAAAGGAGAGGAAAAATGGTAGAATAAGACGCGAATCCCCTGCACATTGTTTTGTAACTTGGTACCTCTCCCAACGACGCTACATGGAACAGCTGCAGCAAACGATCTTCTGAGGACTTCAGTCGACTATGTGTTAAAGTTACACTTAATTATAACAAATCATACCAAGAACGACGCATTATTGGTGAATCTTAAATATGCCGCTGCTTTAAAATGGTGTACTTCGACAACACTTAAGTTATAACACGCAAATAACTACATACGAGAACTTTGTATGCAATCCTTAAAATGACGTTTCTCTTCATTTTATTACAACAAGCGGTACCTGTAACGACGTGTTTTCAGGAATCGCCAATGGGGTGCTGCTCAGAAACATCGTATATTCAAAGGGTGCAAGTTGCAATACAAAACCGATCATGTATGGGCTTCAACTAAAAACGACAAATGCAGTACGGCGTCTCGCAAGCAGCGGAGAGAGCGTTCTTACCTCTTGTTGGTTCAACCTTTCGTAGCACCGTGTCGAAATATCGCAGAACTTATTTTGCGTTTCACACGAGCTAGTGGCTTCTCAGCGTGAAATTACAGGAAGAGACGTCACAAAAGTCGTACAGTTCCACGTCAAAGTTAACTCATCCTGTCTGGTGACGACTTTAGAAAGTTTTCGCGTGTGCGGTGGACGCAGATCAGTTAGTCACTCATCAAAGAATGTGTATGCACTGTATCAGGTCTGCACATTTCGAGGACTGTGCTTTGCTGTGAATAAGCCTTGAACTATATCGTGCCATTCATTGAACTGAAATTATTTCGCGGGTGCCGCTGAACAGGACATCGAATGTAGTCCGTAAGCACGTCAATGCCACATACATGTGGACACTCTATAACTATAATCCCTCGGCACCAAGCTTGTTACTCTGGCTGCGTCAGTACAGGAGTCCTATATATGTACAACGGATCTGGAGCCATTATTTCCTTCGCACCAGCGTCGCGCGTCATCGTCGTCACACCACATAAAATTCCTATGACGACGTGAGGCGCAGCCAAAGCAGAAACTGTTAAATACGTTCAGCGTCTCAATTGCAAAAGTAACTTAGTACCTCTTTTTCTTTAAAATATGGTTGTTCCAGTCGTAATATTGCAATTTATTGATCTACGAAATCACTGACATTGAAACAGTAACAACATATAAAGGTAATGTTTGCTTCACCTCTCTCCCTAGTATTATTTCTACTGTTTAGTAAAAAAACAATACACACCTGTTCCCAGTCACAAAATGTACCTTTCAGGTCTCTCAGAATTTGATTTCTCACATAATAAACAGATAACTGTCATATGAACGGATATGCATTCCGCCATTATGTGGCGTGCACACACACTATCGTAAGTGTGCTTTGTTCAGATTGGCCAAGAACCGCAGCGCACGTGGCATTCGACACTGACAGCTGTTTGACATGTATCTGGGGATGGATTGCTTACAATATTACACGCGGTGTATGGGTTGGGCGCGTCAGTATATTTTGAGTAACTGAATAAATCTATGGGCGCATGCATTCTTATTATTCAACAGCACTGGTACTATACTTAATTCCATAAACTGATGTTTATTTAACATTCTTGATTCTGGTTTTTGCATGTTTGAGTAAAGCTTTTGTGTCAGGAAATCACAAGCACAACAGAACACTGAGACAGATGGCAGAAACGCGGCCCTCTAGGTGCCGTGATCAATCTTCTGACTCGCTGGATGTAGCCCGCCACGAATTCCTTTCCTGTGCCAACCTCTTCCTCTCAGAGTAACGTTTGCAATCTACAACCTCAGTTATTTGCTGGATGTATTCCAATCTCTGTCTTTCCCTACAGTTTTTACCCTCTACAGCTCCCTTTGGTACCATGCAAGTTATTCCCTGAAGTCCTAACAGATGTCCTATCATCCTGTCTCTTGTTCTGGTCAGTGTTTTCCATATATTCCTTTCCTCACCGATTATACGGAGAACCTCCTCATTCCTTACCTTATCAGCCCACATAATTTTCAACAACCTCAATTACTCGAGTCTCCTTTGTTCCGGTTTTCCGACAGTCCAAGCTTCACTACCAAACAAAGACCAGCTCCAAACGTACATTCTCGGAAATTTCTTCCTCGAAGATACTAGTAGACTTCTCTTTGCTTGGAATGCTCTTTTCACCAGTGCTAGTCTGCTTTTTATGTCCTCCTTGCTTCGTCCATCTTGGGCTAATTTTCCTACCTACGTGTCAGAGTCCTTTAACTTCATCTTCCAATCCTGTTGTTAAGTTTCACGCTATTCTCGTTTCTGCTCCTTCTCATTACTTCCGTAATTCCTCGATTTACTTTCAGTCCATGTTCTGTTCATTTCATTCAACACATCCAGAAATTCTTCTTCACTTTCATTGAGGATAGCAATGTTATGGCCGGCCGCGGTGGTCTCGCGGTTCTAGGCGCTCAGTCCGGAGCCGCGCGACCGCTACGGTCGCAGGTTCGAATCCTGCCTCGGGCATGGATGTGTGTGATGTCCTTAGGTTAGTTAGGTTTAAGTAGTTCTAAGTTTTAGGGGACTGATGACCACAGATGTTAAGTCCCATAGTGCTCAGAGCCATTTTAGCAATGTTATGAGTGAATCTTACCACTGTGAGCCTTTTACCCTGAACTTTGATTCCGTAATTGCTTCTTCGATGTATAGACTGAGAGACTACATCCCTGTCTTACATCCTTCTTAATCCGAGCACTTCGTTCTTTCACTTCCACTCTTACTGTTCGCTCTTGGCTCATGTACATATTGTATGTTGACCATATTTCCCGGTATCTTAGCCCTATGTTTCTCAGAATTTCGAACATTTTGCAGCATTTTACATTGTCGAATGCTTTTCGAAGTCGACATATCCTATGAACGTGTCTTGATTTTTCTATAGTTTTGCCTAATTATCTATCGCAACGTCAGTACTGCCTCCCTGGTGCCTTTGCCTTTCCTAAAACCTAAGTGATGGGACTCGGGTTCGCACTTGTCGTCTTTTGCGATCTTGGGAATTGTGTAGGTGACGTTTTTGCACTCACACATTCCACACGTCACGTGAACAGTCGTTTTGTTGCCACTTCCCCCAGTGAGCTTAGAAATTCTGATGGTATCTTATCCATCCCTTCTGCCTTATTTGATTTTAACTCTTCCAAATCTCTTTCAAATTGTGATCCCAATAATGGATCCCCAATCTCTTCTACATCGACTGCTGTTCGTTCTTCTATCACTTCATCAGACAAATCTCCCCCCCCCCCTCTCACATAGGCCTTCACTGTACCCTTTCCACCCATCCTCCCTCTCCTCTGCATTTAACAATGGAATCCCCATTGCACTCTTAATGTTAACACCTTTGTTTTTAATTTCACCGAAGGCTGTTTTGACTTTTCTGTATACTGAGTCGATCCTTCCGAAAAAAAAACGTATTTTTCGATATCTTCACAATTTTCATGCAGCCATCTCACCTTAACTTCCCAGCACCCCCGATTTATTTCATTCCTAAGTGACTCGTATTTCTGTATTCCCGAATTTCCCTAAACATTGTTGTAATTGCTTCTTTCATCGATCAGTTGAAGTATTTTTTCTGTTGCCCATTGTTGTTTCGCAGCTACCTCTTTGTACCTGTGTTTTTCTTTCTAACCCCCCTGATTCTCCATTTTAGAGTCCTCCATTCCTCTTCAACTAAACTGCCTACTGAACTATTCATTATCGCAGTATCTATAACCTCAGAGAACTTCAAGCGTATTTGTTCATTCCTTTATACTTCCGTATACGTTTTCTCTGCGCAAAGGTATGATAGGAAAAAAAAACAGTTCCGACCAATGACAACAAGATTGGTCTGCTGTCATGTGGAGGAGGCGTGGGTGTCGGGGTTCTACATACATTCTCTGTATACGTAGCCACAAGTGGTCCGGGCTGTATCCTTCCGCCCCGACTGTAACTAGAACACCACACGGCCGCAGTAGAGTCAGTCGAAGCGAATGCACCGTCCTGGACCATCGCCTCCGGAGCCCCTACGAGCCGTCAGTAGTTCACCAAGAGCAACGCTCATCGGCCTCGGCTTCACGGACTCAACTGCAAGGAACTGGTATTCACTGGTCTTAGACTTTACTATGATTGTGAGTTCTGGGTGGTCGTTCGAACAGTGATTCTTCAAGGTACAGAATTTACTCTTAGATTCACCGTTACAGTGTTTCCCTATGAACCTATAACATTCAGACTTCTCAGTCTTCTTCACTTCACGTATCAAGCAAATTGCCTGTTAACTTATAACTGAGAGCGTTTACCGCAAATCTTCCATCACCCTCTCTGTCTACATGTTTCTTCCATTTTCTCTTGCGTTCCTTTATTTTTTTCGTTAAGGTTCCACATGCCTAAACATTTTCTTATACTCTCATTTACGACTTTCCCTTGTACATCCTTCCACTCTTCTTAGAAATCTCAGTCCTTGAGCCTGCATTATACATTCTTGCTTTTTTTTATTTTTTGCCTATTCTTCATTTCCATAAGTAAGAGCTGGTACTTCTTTTGTTTATAAACTTCCAGATGCGTCCCTTCCTGGCTTTATTCTGGAAACTTATTATTGCGATTGTTCCACATATGAAAATAAGTTATTTAATGTTTGGTCCACGCCACTCTTATATTCGTAAGTGATGTCGCATTCTAGGTATTTAAAATGTTTAACTTGCGTATTTTTTTAGTCATCAGTCTTCTGATTGGTTGTATGCGGCCACGAATTCTTCTCCTGTGGCAAACTTTACACCACAGACTAGCATTTACAAGCTGCGTTGCTGGGTGTATTCCAATATCTGTCCTCCACAGTTATTACTTACTACACTTCGCCGGCCGCTGTGGCCGAGCAGTTCTAGGCGCTTCAGTCCGGAACCACGCTGCTGCTACGGTCGCAGTTTCGAATCCTGTCGTGGTCATGGATGTGTGTAATGTCCTTAGGTTAGTTAGGTTTAAGTAGTTCTAAGTCTAGGGACTGATGACCTCAGATGTTAAGCCCCATTGTGCTTAGAGCCATTTGAGCCTACTACACTTCCGTCTAGCACCTCGGAAGCTATTCCCTGATGTCTTAATAGATGTCTTATCGTCCTCACCCTTCTTCTTGTCAATGTTTTCCATATGTTCCCTGCCTTGCCGATTCTCCGAAGAACCTCCTTACTCCTTACCCTATCAGTCCACCCAGTTTTCAACATTCTCCCGTAGTTCTGTAGCACCACATCTAAAATGCTTCGATTCTCCTCTGTTCCAGTTTTCCCACAATCCAAGTTTCACTACAACAGAATGTTGTGCTCCAGACGTACATTGTCAGAAATGTCTTCCTCAAATTATGGCCTATGTCTGATAACAGTAAACTTCTCTTGGGTAGGAATGCTCTTTTTGCCAGTGCCAGTTTGTTTTTGTAATTTTGCAAGAGGTCCATGAATAAGGAATTTATTGCTAGCGCACTCGAGCAGATGTAACTTCGATGGATTGCTCACGCGCTGCCTGCAGTATGAAAGCTACAATAGAATCGCAGACCAGAGAGCAGTGTCGGCAGCAGTGGTGGTAGAAGCTCGCAGTCGGGCGGGTGGGTCGGACTTTGCGAGTGATGGCCGTGCAAGAACGATGTAGTATAAGGTAAAAGCACCCACGCACATATGTAAGTACTGATTTTGTACTATTGTTATATCAAGTCCCATGTAAATGTTTTTAAAAATCTTTTGAATAATAATCTTTCTTATAAAGATAACTTTCGACAATTATTCATCTGAATTTAAAGGATTTTACTAATATCTCTTATCCATGGTCATCCCTATTATCGTAAAGAAAAATCGGTTGTTTCTTTTTGTAGATAACAAATCTAGTGGCCAGCATTGCACTGGGTTGTGCCAGAAAAATTTCTCATCGGAGCAGATATAAACGCGAAACTTCTGGCAGATTAAAACTGTGTGCCCGACCGAGACTCTAACTCGGGACCTTTGCCTTTCGCGGGCAAGTGCTCTACCATCTGAGTTACCGAAGCACGACTCACGCCCGGTATTCACAGCTTTATTCTGCCAGTACCTCGTCTCCTACCTTCCAAACTTTACAGAAGCTCTCCTGAGAACCTTGCAGGACTAGCACTCCTTAAAGAAAGGATATTGCGGAGACATGGCTTAGCCACAGCCTGGGGGATGTTTCCAGAATGAGATTTTCACTCTGCAGCGGAGTCTGCGCTGATATGAAACTTCCTGGCAGATTAAAACTGTCTGCCCGACAGAGACTCGAACTCGGGACCTTTGCCTTTCGCGGGCAAGTGCTCTACTATCTGAGCTACCGAATTTCTTTTATATTTTCTTTTTTTTTATTTTAACGGGCCTCCCATCTCCCCTTATAGCCCGGCCTTTTCGCTCTCCACAATACACCTTCTTCGGCGAGCTTCTTAGCTATAAAAAGATGCTGTTGGCAGTGCAGGACGAGGAACGAAGAGGGGGCGTAATGATTGCTCCTTCTCGCTCTTCGCAGATGGTATGTGCAGGATGGAACGTGAAGAGGTCCTCTTCTGGTGGCGTAGGAGCTGCGTGTTCATCAAAGGGGGAGGTAAGTACTTAGATGACGTTGAAGGAAGGAGAAAAGTGATGTAAAGAAATCCAAACTGAAAAGTTCTTCCATAAAGCGGAGGCAATCATTGTACCCACCAGATATTGAAAAAGAAACGAATAATAATAACTTCCAGTTAAAATAACAATTGCAATCCTGGCAATGGCGAAGAAAGACACCCGTAAACGTAATGCCTGGGAGGTACTTTTGTTGACGTATGGAAAGAAAATTAACATATCTTCTTCTCGCGGTGAAGGAAGAATGAAATAAGGTGAAACGTCTCCCCTAATTTGAAACATAATTATAAAAGAAACGAAACCGCCACGCTTCCACTGGCGTTAAATAAAAGAACATAAAAGCATAAGATGGTTTCGGTATAATCACCAATGCACGAGAACCAGTCAAAGAACAATCAACCTAAATGGCAGAGTATTGTTTTCACACGCAAGATTGGTAAAGAAAAAACATTGGCTCACGAACAATTGGAACACAAAATACTGACAGAAAGAAACTTCCGATGTGACACTTGTAAGGTAGTTTGCACTTTCCGTAGAACGAAGAAACAGGAAACTGTCACAGTTCGTGATTGTTATTATGTTTAGGGTTATACCAAGTACAAAAAACTTGTCCAGAAATTTCTCGTACAGTGTTCGTTCCTATATATCACATAATCAGGAATAGGTTTATAATTACATATTCATTGATATAACTCACTTTTAAGGATGGGACACGATCGAGTGAAACGCATGTGACCAGGCCACATGCAAAAAGTTAGCGAACTTCGCTGAATAGTTGCTTCTGGCGCGTTCTTCATTGTGTAAAGGCCATAAACGGGTGAGAAAAGTCACAGTATCGGTAAGTTTAAGACTAAATATGGTATGAATCGTATGACCATATATCCATATGGCGGCATTCCGCTTTGTGGACGGGTAAGGCTTCCACTGTGGCACTATCGCGTCCGTCACGGTAACCTGCCGGACTGTCAATCTGTTAATGAGGCGAATCATGTCCCTGGCACAGTACCAGATGTCGCGGAACCTGGAACAGTCGAAGCGGTGTCCGATATCGTCCGGTACTCCGCAGGTCTCACACTGGCTGAACCGAATGAGCTCGATGGAGTGTAACTTGCAGTTTGTGGCTACAGTGCGGTTGACCACCCTGTACCACGTGGCCCTCACGTCAGCTGGTAGGACGCGGGAGCTTATGGTCCTCCACACGGCGTTCCAATCATGTTGCGGCAGACGTAACTCCCACTTATTTTTCGGTGGCCGTCCTCGGATGACATCCGTTAAATCGGCGACCGCATGTCCTCGCACTTCGTGTAGACTAACGTAGCTGTGCGTAATGTAGAAACGGCGCACATGGGAGATGGAGAAGGGGATGCTGTTGACGTAGATCGGGACGGTGTCTGAACGTGGCCGGTGCTAGTGGAAAAGAACTGCCTTGGGGCTGCCCAAACCTTTGCCAATTAAAACGTTGGTCCTTTTACAAAAGAGGGCCTCACATTTGGCGTTAAAATCCACAAGTCCGAGACCGCCTTCCGATGGTGTCAGGGTACATGTGGCCATAGCGACTTTAAAAATATCCCCTTTCCACAGAAACCAATAAAACACTTGTCTTATGGACCACGCGATTTGCTTCGGTACAGGCAAGATTTGCGCCAGGTACCACGCCCTGGCCAGAATGTTGGTATTAATGAGCGTAACTTTGTCCGACGGGGCTAAGTCGCGTTGCGCATGAATTTTAACCTCGGCGCGCACCTTGTAAAGAGTGGACCGCCAATCGAGGGCTTGCATCTGCTGTAAGTTGTCTGTCAGAGTCACACCTAGCACCTTAGACTGGCGTTTGACGCAGTACCAATGCCTGAATTCGGTCCGCATTCGCTCTGTCAATGGGAGTAGAAACGTCTTGCGTGGATTTACGACTGCGCCCGTTGCCCGTTCGTACTGTTGGAGGACATCATAGAGGCGGTCGATGTCTTCGGCCCGTTCTACGAAGACGCCCAAATCATCGGCGTATGCTCTGCATACAAGCCGGTCGTCTCCCACGCTAATCCCTCGACAAGTTCGGCCAATGGTACGGAGGAGCGGGTCCAGGGCGATCGCGAACAGCGCCATCGACAGGGGGCAACCCTGTCGGACGGGGCGGCTGATGTGGATCCTCTAGCTCGCGATACCGTTTACGATGACGCGCGATGTGGCACTACGCAATATGTTACCTATCATGGTGGTAAACTTCGTCCCGAAACCCATGCGAGTCATTAATCTGCGAAGGTATAAATGGCTCACACGATCGAACGCGTTTTTAAAATCGACTAATAAAATGCCTGCACTTCGAAGTCTGCAGCTTTTCGTGTGGCCGATGCAGTCCCTGTAGGCTAAAACGGCGTCAAAAATATTTCGATCCCTCACAGCGCATGACTGCGATTCATCTAAAACTTTTCCCATAACTTGCTTAAGGGGCTCCGGAAAGGCTCAAAATCATGAAAAGTTCAATTTTTACTTTTTTGCGTTTTCTGAATCTGCAGACTATTACCTTTTAATAGATATATAATTCATTCAATTCCGAAGACTACAACTATTTTTAAATTTTTTTTGAAATGTGTTCTACATGGGCGTGACCCACTGTGGCGCTGTTAAACTGCTGTCAAATGGTGTTATTATTAACGTCCGTGTTCATCAGGTACATTTTAGTGATGTGAGATAAAGTATGTGTTGTGGCTAACCTGTGATGGTTCAAAATATATCGCTGGTGTGATTGTCGATTGTTTCATGTTTATTTACTCTGTCGTTATCTCGAAAATATTCGTAATTAATTCTGTTTCTTGAGTCTCTGTTTTGTTGAAGTATAATAATGAGTAAAAGTAAAGTTATTAGAAATCCTCTGAAGGCTTTTAAGAAAAGGAGAAATGTTGGAAAGCCAAAGGTATGTGTTATTACTGTAAACAATAAAGACGATAACCAAGTGAGTGAACCTAACCTCTCAAGTACACCTGCCCATAGCAGTCAAAGTGGGAAAGAAAATACTTCACAGAAGAAGCTTGGTTCAATGAGTGAAAACTATGAATGTTTTATGGGGGAATCGGATGCGAATTAAATATTTGATATGTCAGTTCTCAAAGGAATTTTTTCAAACTGTGTAAGATGTATTCATTGTAGTGAAGTTGGTCTGGAACTCTCCATAATAAAGCACGTAGGACTTGCTAGTGAAATACAACTGAAATGTGATAAGTGTTCATACATGACCACCTTTTGGAACAGTGTTGCAGTAACTGCAACTGAAGAAAATGGTAGCAAAATCTACGAACACAACAACGAGCGATGCTTGCTTTAGACAAGGAACGCCTTCGGGCTGCAGACAGGGCTGTAAAGAGTCTAGAAATACAAGCAAGAGTAAACAGGAGGAGGAACAAGAGGAAGCTGGAGGAGGAGTTTGCAGAGGATGAAGATAATCCATCCTATGGACCTGGAATGCACTAAAAAGTTAATCCAATCTTTGTCGCTCGATTCCCAAAACTTTTATTTTCTCATACTAATTACATGTTTTCTAAGGATCTTCCAAACATATTTGTTTCAAACTTTCAGTAAATGTTACACAGTACCTTCTGCATAATTTAACAAAGCCTTTTTCCAAAAAACTGTATATTTTTGAATATATGAATAAAAAATTGTAAAAAAATGTTATGAATTTTCATTACAATTGAAAAAAAATCATCTTTAATAACTGAACTAAAATTTTGTAAAATCCCTGTGTCAAGTTGTAGCTCATATTCCAATAAATAATCTGTAAAAAGTTCAACTTCCTACCTCAAATACTTTGTGAGGAAAGATGTAATTTATAAGCGTTATTTTAACATTGCAAGTATAGGGCGTTCCGGAGCCCCTTAAGTCTGTTTGCAACGCACCTGGCCATTATCTTGTAATCTGAGTTGAGAAGCGTAATGGGACGCACATTTTCTAAACTCGGCGTCGCTGTCGATTTCGGAATGAGAACGATACGTCCTTCTTCAAATTCCGCTGGGAGTTCCGCGCCTTTTCGGATGTCATCCATTTCCGTTAAAATTTCACTAAAAGTGTCAAAAAATGTAAGATAAAACTCTGCTGGTATGCCGTCATTCCCGGGGGATTTCCCTGTCTGACTTGCTTTAATGGCATCCTCTATGTCATCCCCGGTATAAACCGCATTGAGATTGAGTCTATCCCGTCTTGTTAAAATATGCGGCACTTGATCCAAAAGAACATTGATTGCGGCGGCATCAACAGCAGTGTCGGTAAAAAGAGAGTTAAAATACTGGTATATTTCCGCCTGAATTTCCTGTTGGTCCGTGGTTCTGGCGTCCACATGTTTAGTCGTAATTTTACGCGGCGGCACCTCTCCCTACGGAGGTGGTACGCAGAGACCGTCTCCCCGGGCACGGCGCCCACAGGCTGGCTCCACCTCACATTTTCACCGCAAATCCCGCAGCAACTTTGCTTTAAATTCTCTCAGAGTGGGCAACAGTTCCGGCTGCGCAGTAACGCGCTGCGCGAGCTCGCGCAAACACTGGCGGTAGAAGTCGGCCGTAGCCCGGCGCCACCGTGCCGCTTCGTGACTACAATCGATTAAAAATGTTCTGATCGCCGGTTTGGCCACCTTGGTCCACCAGTAAATAGCGGTGGAACCGACCGGTCGGCTCCGCACAAGGTTGTGCCACATATTTAAAAAACTCGTTTTAAAATATTTATCATTTAAAATGCTACAGCTGAATTTCCACACATTTTTAGGTGACGAACGTTGCTACATGCCTAAGTCTAACTGACAAATGTAACTGCAATGGTCAGAAAAAATCACCGGTTGCACCTCTGCAGTGACGACGGTATGCGCAAGCTGTGGCGAGACGTAAATCCTGTCTAAACGACTATGGCCGTTAGCATAAAAGTAGGTAAATTCAATACGGTGGGGGTTGAGAACCCGCCACGTGTCTCGCAGCTGTAAACCATTGACCACTGTCTTCAGTTCGTCACACCGATTTGGCTGTGGTTCCTGGTTGCAATCGTCAATGACTCCATTAAAATCTTCCCCGAGGATAAAATTATCTCTATTTTGATATAAAACCTGGCACAGTTCATTAGCATAAAAATGATTTCGCGCAGGTTTGTTGCCAGAGTGCGCGTAAACGTTAACAAACGCGTAACCATTAATTTCACAAACTATGACCCGCCCATTTGGTAAGCATTCAACATTTTGCACCTCGATGTCCGATCGGACTAAAATAATAGTTCCTGTACTGTCATCTGCTATGATATTGTCGTACGCAGTGAACTCGTTAAAATCGCGGGTAAAAGATAATGCTTCAGCGGTCACCTCTTGTAAAAAAGCTACCTGACAACAATTTTCTGTTAAAAAATTATAAAGTGCTATCGCCTTGTGATGGCTACGCATTTTATTAACGTTGGCCGTTAGTACCGTGAACTGATTACCAGCAACCATAAAAGAAGAAAACAAATAAAACACAGATAAAACAGTGAAAACACTCACAAAAGAAAACGTTAAAATACAAATATGACTCTGCATGGGTTGTCGTCTGCGTGCCTAAAATACGGAATGCCACACTTTAAGTAGGTGTAAATTAATCATCAGGAATCTCATAACCCCACGCCCACTGTCGGGTAACAGGTGGGGACCCCCCCGCGACAGACATTGTGGACAAGTCTCTACGATGTTGCGTTACTACAGCGTCCTGTGTGACAGGGCGCACGCTCGTAACCGGAGGTGTATCTTTCGCCTCAGGTTGAGGAACCGTTTCACTCGGATGCAGCACGTCCGATTGGTGGATGACGGCTTGCAGACGCCGGACCACTTCGGCCCTGTGCGCCTCCGAGCCCGCAGCCTGGCCGCCGCCAGCACCGCCGCCGTCCGCTCTCGCGCCTACAGCTGATCTGGTCACGTGAGCGGCCGCGCCGGGCCGAACTTCCGCGCTCTCGCGCTGCCCCCCCCCCCCCCCCCCCTTACGCCGCTGCCGTTTTGGCTTCCCTTCAGAAAGCGTTTTCCTAACAGATGACGGACTACGCCCTCTTCTCGCAGACGACCGTCTAGAATCGGTCGACGAACTCCTACTTCTGTCGCGCCTATCAGTTTCCTTATCACTACGCGATCGAATCGACGCACGAACAGAAGAGGACGAGTCTTGGCTGTCGAGAGAGGGGGCAGTGTCCACGTGTGCACGGCCTGCCGTGACCACATGCGAGACGTCCGTCACCTGTTGTGGCAGGACGAAAACTGCCCTGTCCACGTCCTCTAAAGTCACAGATTGATCGACTGCCACGACACCGGGACTGGCTGTGGGGGTAGGCGTCTCGTCGGTGACCAATTCGGGTACTGAGGCAATGGCTACTCTGGCGGCAACGGCCGGGGCGGGTTCTGTTCCCGTGACGGGTGTTGTTGCACGCGCGTCTGTCTCTGGTAAGGCTACCGCGTTTAATATGACGGGATCACTGTGAGTCTGCAGGTCCTTCGTAACAGTGGCAGGGGACAAGTCCATTTCTGCTGGAAGGTCTACACGGCAATCTGGTTGCGGGGGGGGGGGGGGGGGGGCCTAAAGCGACCGCCGCCCAACTCATGGGTTCGCTACCTTGGTCGCCCAGGGGCAGTTGCAATGGTCCCTTACGCCGTGGGCAATTTTGGCGAAAGTGATCGGGTCTATTACAGAAAGAACATGTTTGTGGTTGCCCACTGTTCGTGGTAAATGCACGATGCCCGGCCATGTAAACAAAGGACGGCACATGCTTGCGAACAATCATACGAACACTCCGCACACCGTTTTCGCACTGTATAGGGTACGCGGCAGACCACTTTTCTTTTAGAACGGAGAGCACAGTACCGTAAGGGCCGAGACATCTAGAAATGGTTTCATTTTTCACTTCGAAAGGCAGATTAAACACCCTGACAGTTCGTAAGCCATAACCCGCGTTCGTCACTTTCAGGTCACTCACGGTTTGATTATTGTGCTTAAAGTGCCGCACACCGTCATTTACATGAACAACTGTCTCACACAGTTCGGAACTACGTAATTTCAAAAAGACAGAATTCAGAAAAGTGTCCAGTTGGAGTCCTAAAATGTCACAAGCTGGTATTTGCAAATCATTAAGTATCCAATGGTGAATTTCGATAGCGATCGGACGAGGTACAGATCTGTCAAATTCGCATTGAATATTGTTAGTCCGATCTTCACTTTCCATCGTTGGCTGTATGTACCGTTAATAAAGCAGCAAAGCAAGCAAGTCGCCTCGCGAACACCACACGCTGCGGCGCCCAGAACGTAAACACCACGGGCCGGCGGAGCTCTACCCTTCATTCGATCCCTGCGAAACCCTACATTTCAGCAGTATAATGCACGACCGCATGTTGCAGGTCCTGTACGGGCCTTTCTGGATACAGAAAACGTTCGACTGCTGCCTGGTCAGCACATTCTCCAGATCTCTCACCAACTGAAAACGTCTGGTCAATGGTGGCCGAGCAACTAGCTCATCACAATACGCCAGTCACTACTCTTGATGATCTGTGGTATCGTGTTGAAGGTGCATGGGCAGCTGTACCTGTACACGCCATCCAAGCTCTGTTTGACTCAATGTCCAGGCGTATGAAGGCCGTTATTACGGCCATAGGTGGTTATTCTGGGTACTGATTTCTCAGGCACCCAAATTGCGTGAAAATGTAATCTCATGTCAGTTCTAGTATAATATATTTGTTCAATGAATACCCGTTTATCATCTGCATTTCTTCCTGGTGTCGCAATTTTAATGGCCAGCAGTGTATATACCTTTCAAGTATTTAAATAAATTATTTAAGCAAATTTACTTGTCGTAAATCAGTTATTATTTCTGAGATATGGCGTGCATCGAGACGATTCTGAGTTCGTGTTAGAAACCTGCTAAAAGTGCTGCTGTTAGTTTTAAATCTGTTCAGGAATAATGTGGCCCCACAGCGTTGCGCGCAAGGTTATGCCAACAGGGACGCATTCAGCTTCAGCGTCAACGGTTCGTTGACATGGTGAAGTGAAAAGTATCAAATGCACTTCTTAGTGCTTTTCGGAGTATGTACTCTGAGGTGACTTGATATAGCGACATGCACATGAACAGATAGCGCCAGTATCGCGTTCACAAGGTATAAAAGGGCGGTGCACTGGCTGAGCTGTCATTTCAGGTGATTCATGTGATGAGGTTTCCGACGTGATCACGGCCGCAAGACGGGAATTAAAAGACTTTGAACGCAGAGCAGAAGTTGCAGGTAAAAGCATGACACATTCCACTTCGGAAATCGTTGGGGAATTCAATATTCCGTGATCCACAGTGTCAAGAGTGTGCAGAGAATAGCAACTTTCAGGCATTACCTCTCAACACTGTGAGGTAATAGGCGAGTTGTGGCGCCCTGGAAATATTATATGTTCGGAGTTGGGGCGGCCGCAAAGGACACTCGTCAAAGCTGGAGCCCAGCAGCAACCCCGTGGTGCCGAACGTTAGCCGAGCATGAGGAGAGCCCCAGCGCGTGGTGCGTCGAGCACTTGGCTGGTAATTCCTTGGTGATACGGTGCGCCGGGAGAGCCAACGATGGTGGACTTCGTGAAACCTTAATGGCAGACATTTCACAATTCGTACAGAAATTAATAGTAGCCAGATGAATTATGATACCTCAAAAAGAAACATGTACATTACTATTATTTACACGATAATTCTGATGGTGTAATTAGATTTTCAATATATTTATTAGCTTAAAGTTTAGTATCTGACGATAAATTATACAAGTAACACCCAGCAACGAATTTCCAAAATCTAAACGGCTCACGCAATTTCGTCGATCTACATGTCCTTAGAAAGCCAGTAGTCTAAACCAAAATTGGAAAGAATTACAGGAATGTAACTTGAATAGTATATGATTATTGGAGGTCAAAGTGGCCGATTACTATGGATCGCGTCAGGCCGTAAGTACTCCACAGTTACACGAAAATACGGTAGCAGCATGCTTCTAAATATATTTATTCATCTATGTCTTTGTTTATACATGATATATACCATTCATGAAGAAATTGGTTAAATATTTACTGTGTTTTAGAAAGCACACAGACATTAGGCTACTGACCTACCTTTTGTTGCTGTTACTTTGATATAAGGAGGATATAAGATGAACATCAACAAAATCAAAACGAGGATAATGGAATGCAGTCAAATTAAATCGGGTGATGCTGAGGGAATTAGATTAGGAAATGAGACACTTAAAGTAGTAAAGGAGTTTTGCTATTTAGGGAGTAAAATAACTGATGATGGTCGAAGTAGAGAGGATATAAAATGTAGACTGGCAATGGCAAGGAAATCGTTTCTGAAGAAGAGAAATTTGTTAACATCGAGTATAGATTTAAGTGTCAGGAAGTCGTTTCTGAAAGTATTTGTATGGAGTGTAGCCATGTATGGAAGTGAAACATGGACGATAACTAGTTTGGACAAGAAGAGAATAGAAGCTTTCGAAATGTGGTGCTACAGAAGAATGCTGAAGATAAGGAGGGTAGATCACGTAACTAATGAGGAGGTACTGAATAGGATTGGGGAGAAGAGAAGTTTGTGGCACAACTTGACTAGAAGAAGGGATCGGTTGGTAGGACATGTTTTGAGGCATCAAGGGATCACAAATATAGCATTGGAGGGCAGCGGGGATGGTAAAAACCGTAGAGGGAGACCAAGAGATGAATACACTAAGCAGATTCAGAAGGATGTAGGTTGCAGTAGGTACTGGGAGATGAAGAAGCTTGCACATGATAGAGTAGCATGGAGAGCTGCATCAAACCAGTCTCAGGACTGAAGACCACAACAACAACAACAACAACTTTGATATATGTTTATTTAATTTATTTATGTATTTAATAATGTGTGTTGGAGCATTTCATGGTCCAGCCATAGGAATATTTATTTAATTTCAAGTTATTTAAATGTAAATCCAGTATTTCATCTGAGTTCAATATGTTGGTGAGTGCACGTAGGCTTGGAAACATGGAGGGAGCGCTCTAGCCAAACACAGCGCTCGTGAATGTGGAGACTGGACGGAAGCGAGTTTTGGGAGAGAGGACGACAGTTCGGCACAGGACAGGGGAAGTGCTGGGCGCGACGGCGCGACGGACGCGGAGTTGGCAGAAAGACTTGGACAGTGGAGCAGTTTGCGCGTGGTCGCGGAGGATAGAAATATTTCGAGTGCCGACCTCTGCTCTTGTGTGACTTTCGTGGCTTCTGCAGTGATCGTTTTATGCGTTCAGAAGTGAATATTCCACGAGCTATGTTGTTGTTCATGACTTATTACGTGAAGTAGGAATCTATTGTTTCCCTGTTGTTCAACTTATATTTTATTTAATTGCTGGACCATCGACACCAATAAGTGTTTTGCAGAAATATACCCCATTCTCAAAAGTACTTTTACTAGCGTACTCATCATTTAAAGTCGTTAAGATAGTAGCGCGACTGCTACGGTCGCAGGTTCGAATCCTGCTTCGGGCATGGATGTGTGTGATGTCATTAGGTTAGTTAGGTTTAAATAGTTCTAAGTTCTAGGGGACTGATGACCACAGATGTTAAGTCCCATAGTGCTGAGAGCCATTTTGAACCATTAAGATAGTGCCTGCAGATTTTATTTAATTGCAATCTTTCACTTATAAATTAATATGTTATATTTATAAATCGCAATTGCCAAGTGATAGAAACCTTCGACCATTCGATTCATGTGTGCAATCGTATAGTATACTGTAGACTCAGCAGTATTTGGCCTGTAATGCGGCAACTACGTATCCCAGCCCCTAGACAACGAAAGCAACCAAAACTTTTAATATTGCAACTCTGAGTTGGAGGAACGTGGTTGAGGGCCATCAACATCATTTCATCATCAATTTATTTGAAAGCCCGCAACACGGACAACGCAGTGGCCTTCATTTAATGGCCGAGGGCAGAGGTCTTTGCTTAGAGATATCAGAGCTAACAGACAACCAACGGCCGGCCGAAGTGGCCGTGCGGTTAAAGGCGCTGCAGTCTGGAACCACAAGACCGCTACGGTCGCAGGTTCGAATCCTGCCTCGGGCATGGATGTGTGTGATGTCATTAGGTTAGTTAGGTTTAAATAGTTCTAAGTTCTAGGGGACTGATGACCACAGATGTTAAGTCCCATAGTGCTGAGAGCCATTTTGAACCATTAAGATAGTGCCTGCAGATTTTATTTAATTGCAATCTTTCACTTATAAATTAATATGTTATATTCATAAATCGCAATTGCCAAGTGATAGAAACCTTCGACCATTCGATTCATGTGTGCAATCGTATAGTGTACTGTAGACTCAGCAGTATTTGGCCTGTAATGCGGCAACTACGTATCCCAGCCCCTAGACAACGAAAGTAACCAAAACTTTTAATATTGCAACTCTGAGTTGGAGGAACGTGGTTAAGGGCCATCAACATCATTTCATCATCAATTTATTTGAAAGCCCGCAACACGGACAACGCAGTGGCCTTCATTTAATGGCCGAGGGCAGAGGTCTTTGCTTAGAGATATCAGAGCTAACAGACAACCAACGGCCGGCCGAAGTGGCCGTGCGGTTAAAGGCGCTGCAGTCTGGAACCACAAGACCGCTACGGTCGCAGGTTCGAATCCTGCCTCGGGCATGGATGTTTGTGATGTCATTAGGTTAGTTAGGTTTAACTAGTTCTAAGTTCTAGGGGACTAATGACCTTAGCAGTTGAGTCCCATAGTGCTCAGAGCCATTTGAACCATTAGCCAGACAACCAACCACAAATCATTGTGGGATGTACGATGAACGTATCCACTGGGACAGTGCTGCGAAATTTGGCCTTATTTGGCTATGGCAGCAGATGTCACTTTTGCCAACAGTAGACATCCCCTGGGCTCGTGACCATATCCGTCGAACCCTAGACAACTCTTAAACCGTTGTCTGGTCAGATGAGTCCCAATTCCAGTTGGTAAGACCTCAAGATAGTTTTCGAAAGTTGCGAAAACCGCACGAAGCAGTGGACCCAACTTGTCAACAAGGCACTGTGCAAGCTGGTTGTGAGCCCATAATGGTGTGAGTTGTGTTTGTATGTAATAGACAGGGTCCTCTGGTCAAACTGAACTACTTGGAGACTAATTGGACTTCATGTTCCCAAACAACGTTGGAATTTTTATAGATGACAATGTGCCGTGTCACCGGAGCCACAATTGTTCGCTACTGGTTTCAAGAACATTCTGAACTATACGAGCCAATGATTTGCCCCCCCCCCCCTCCACATCTCCCGATGTGAATCCCATCGAACATTTATGGGACATAATAGAGAAGTTAGTTAGTGCACATAATCCTGCACCGGCAACACTTCCGGAATTAAGAACAGCTATAGAGACACAATGGCTCAATATTTCTGCAGGGGACTTCCAACGACTTCTTGAGTCCACGCCTCGTCGAGGTGCTGCACTACTCCGAGCAAAAGGAGGTCTGACACAATCTTATGTGGTATTCCATGATTTTTGTCACTTCAGTGTAGGTCGATATAGGTTAACGTGCGCTGTACTACCCGGCTGGAAGACATGTAAATTGCGCCCGCAATGTTCCCTTCGACCCTCCAACGCCTCAGATGTTATTAGTCCAATTATAGTTAATGACGACTCCTCATGAGGCAAGTAGACACGAGAGAGAATCACGTCTTTGTGCATAACGTCTAGAGACAGTCATGTAATTTCGAGCGTTTGTGGGACGCTTTACGTGAAATCTCGTCGGGCCGCGAGATATTAAATCCGATGCTATTGCATTCCACAACAGGTCGTACAGTCGGATTAACTGCCGAAACGTTACCGCCCCTTTGAGCGTCAAAGAGCTTTGATGGAGCCCGCGCTGTAAAGTACGGAAATTGGTCACCCTGCAAGGCTGTTAACTGGAGAATGGCTCGATTTCACTTAGCTACGTATAATACCCGTCTTCGTGTCGGAACATTAAGTTCGCAGTAGCGCTATACCAACCAAAAATTTCTCATCAAATCATAGCGCTGGAGAGATTTTTTTAATAGTCAGCAGAAAGTACTAGAGAAGTATTGGTGTACAGTTACTCGTCATTACACGTTGAAATGCTCCCGCGGTGTATGGTGGTGTTGCGTAACTAAGTAAAACTGGCAACTGATTGCTGTTTTTCTTTTCTTCTGACTAGTTTGATGCGGACCGCCACCAATTCCTCTCCTGTGCTAACCTCTTCATCTCAGAGTAGCACTTGCAACCTACGTCCTCAATTATTTGCTGGATGTATTCCAATGTCTGTCTTGCTCTACAGTTTTTGCCTTCTACAGCACGCTCTGGTACCATGGAAGTCACTCCCTCATGTCTCAACAGAAGTCCTATCATCCTGTCCCTTCTCCTTATCAGTGTTTTCCACATGTCTCTTTCCTCTCCGATTCTGCACAGAACCTCATAATTCCTTACCTTAACTGTCCATCCAATTTCAAACATTCGTCTATAGCACCACATCTGAAATACTTCGATTCTCTTCTGTTCCGGTTTTCCCACAGCCCATGTTTCATTACCGTACAATGCTGTACTCCAGACGTACATTCTCAGAAATTTCTTCCTCAAATTAAGGCCGATATTTGATATTAGTTGATTTCTCTTGGCCAGGAATGCCCTTTTTTCTCCTTGCTAGTCTGCTTTTGATGTGCTCCCTGCTCCGTCCATCACTCGTTATTTTACTGCCTAGGTAGGAGAATTCCGTAACTTCTTCTACTTCGTGACCATCGATCCTGATATTAAGTTTCCCGCTGTTCTCATTTTTACTAATTCTCATTATCTTCGTCTTTCTTCGATTTACTCTCAATCCATACTCTTTACTCATTAGACTGTTCTTTCCATTCGGCAGATCATGTAATACTTCTTCACTTTCATTCAGGATAGCAATGTCATCAGCGAAACGTGTCATTGATATACGTCCATCTTGAATTTTAATTCCACTCCTGAACCTTTCTTTTATTTCCATCATTGCTTCCTCGATGTACAGATTGAACAGTAGGGGCGAAAGACTACATCCTTTTTAACGCCCTTTTTGATACGAGCACTTCGTTCGTGGTCGTCCACTCTCATTATTGCCTCTTGGCTGTTGTACATATTGTATATGACCCGTCTCTCCCTATAGCTTACCCGTATTTTTCTCAGAATTTGGAAAATCTTGCACCATTTTACATTGTCGAACGGTTTTTCCAGGTCGGCAAATCCTATGAATGTGTCTTGATTTTTCTTTAGTCTTGCTTCCATTATTAATTACAAAGTCAGAATTGCCTCTCTTGTGCCTTTACCTTTCCTAGAGCCAGGCTGATCGTCAGCGCACTTGTCAGCTCTTGCCGTCTTCGGAATTATGTGGATGATGCTTTTCCGAAAGTCAGATGGTATGTCGCCTGACTCATACAGTCTACACTCCTGCGTGAATACTTGTTTTGTTGCCATTTCCCCGAACGATTTTAGAAATTCTGATGGAATGTTATCTATCAAAAATGGCTCTGAGCACTATGGGACTTAACATCCATGGTCATCAGTCCCCTAGAACTTAGAACTACTTAAACCTAACTAACCTAAGGACAGCAAACAACACCCAGCCATCACGAGGCAGAGAAAATCCCTGACCCCGCCGGGAATCGAACCCGGGAACCCGGGCGTGGGAAGCGAGAACGCTACCGCACGACCACGAGATGCGGGCTGAATGTTATCTATGCCTTCTGTCTTACTTGATCTTAAGTCTTTCAAAGCTCTTTTAAATTCGATTTTAATACTGGGGCTCCTATTTCTTCTAAATCGACTCGTGTTTCTTCTTCTATCACATCAGACAAATCTTCCCCCTCATATAGGCTTTCAATGTATTCTTTCCACCTATCCGCTCTCTCGTCTGCATTTAACAGTGGAATTTCCGTTGCACTCCTAATGTTTTCACCCTTGCTTTTAATGTCACCGAAGGTTGTTTTGACTTCCCTGTATGCTGAATCATTCCTACCGATAATCATATCTTTTTCGATTTCTTCACAATTTTCATGCAGCCATTTCGTCTTAGCTTCCCTGCACTTCCTATTTATTTCATTTCTCAGCGACTTGTATTTCTGTATTCTTGAGTCTCCTGGAACATTTTTGTACTTCCTCCTTTCATCGATCAATTGAAGTATTTCTTCTGTTGCCCATGGTTTCCTCTTTGTACCTATGTTTTCCTTCACAAATTCTGTGACGGCCCTTTTTAGGGATGTCCATTCCTCTTCAACTGTACTGCCTGTTGAGCCATTCCTTATTGCTGTATCTATAAACTTAGAGAACTTCAAGCGTATCCCGCCATTCCTTAGAACTTCCGTAACCCACTTCTTTGAGTATTGATTCTCTCTGACTGATGCCTTAAACTTCAGCCTACTCTTCATCACTACTGTGTTGTAATCTGAGTCTATATCTGCTCCTTGGTACGGCTTGCAATCCAGTATCTGATTTCAGAATCGCTGCCTGACCTTGATGTAATCTAACTGAAATCTCCCAGAATCACCCGGTCTTTTACAAGTATACCTCCTCCTCTTGTGAGTTCTTATCAGAGTATTCGCTATTACTAGCTGAAGCTATTACATAATTCAATTAACCTTTCTCCTCCCTCATCCCTTGTCCCAGGCCCACATTGTCCTGTAATTTTTTCTTCTACTCCTTCCAACTGCATTCCAGTCCCTCATGACTGTTAGATTTTCATCTCCCAGTTTATACTGTATTACCCTTTCAATATTCTCATATACTTTCTCTATCTCTTCATCTTCAGCTTTAAACGTCGGTATGTATACCTGAACTATCATTGTCGGTGTTGGTTTGCTGTAGATTCTGATAAGAACAACCCTATCACTGAACTGTTCATAGTAACACAGTCTCTGCCCTACCTTCCTATTCATAACGAATACTACTCCTGTTATACCATTTTCTGCTGCTGTTGACATTACCATATACTCATCTGACCAGAAATCCCTGTCTGCTTCCCACTTCACTTCACTGTCCCCTACTATAACTAGATTGAGCCTTTGCATTTCCCTTTTCAGGTTTTCTAGTTTCCCTACCACGTTCAAGCTTCTGACATTCCACGCCCCGACTCACAGAATGTTATTATTTCGTAAATTATTCAGTTTTTTTCTCGTGGTAACCTCCCACTTGGCAGTCACCTCCCGGAGATCCGAATGGGGGACTATTCCGGAATCTTTTGCTAAAGGAGAGATCATCATGACATTTCTTCAATTACAGGCCACCTGTCCTGCGGATACACATTACGTGTCTTTAATGCAGTGGTTTCCATTGCCTTCTGCATCCTCATGTCGTTGATCTTTGTTGATTCTTCCGCCTTCAAGGGCAGTTTCCCACCCCTAGGACAAGAGACTGCCCTGAACCTCTATCCGCTCCTCCGCCCTCTTTGACAAAGCCGTTGGCAGGATGAGGGTGCCTTCTTATGCCGGAAGTCTTCGGCGCCAATGCTGATTATTAATCAAAATTTAAGCAGAGGCGGGATTCCAACCCGGGATAAAGCGCAAAATTTGTAAAAAAATTAGACCCATCAACATAATCATTTACAGACATCGACAATAAGCTATAGACCTACGCAAGCATCACTATGCCTTGTCTGAATCAGTAATATGTTCTGCGGCGAGCACATGGGCGCACAGACTCTGCCTGACAACGATCAAAGCCGTTGTTCGGCGAGCTCGAAGCAGAGTGCTGCTGAGATTAATAGGGGATTTCAGCACCAGGTCAGTGGAAGCACTATACCTGATGCTGGGTATGTATCCGAGTCTCCTAACAACCCATCAGCGAGCTGTGACTTACTGGCTGAAGAGGTGCATACTACTTCGTTGTAATGGACATTAACGGGGAAGAGTAAAGGGGCAAGCGCCAACTAGAGAAGGTTGAACACGTGGACCAGGCCGGGAATCACCAGAGATGAACCTCAAGCATTGGAAGGATCCGGCACAGAACAGACAATGACAATCTATAATTAATGAGTGGGCGCAGTGGAAGCAAAGTGGGGTATCCAAGACCATGTTAATAACAGACAGATTGGCGGCTAGCAGCCCCCAAATCAGGAGACATCAAGAAGTAATATCCGTAGATTAAATGTAGCTACAACCGTAACCGGATGTACCCTGTATAGGCAAGTTAAATCCGTAATAGCTACATGGAGAAGTAGTATTACTAGATCACAGGGTAGTGTATAAATGAAAAACACTAACTAGACTCATGGAACAACACAAGGACATAGATTAAGTTAGAATATACTCGAAATTAAAATAGAATAGCGTAGAAGACAGAGTCAAGGCAGCAACTCAACGTTAATTCAGAGATGCTTTTCCAGAAGGGGCAATGAAATGAAAATTAGGCACATGGAAACAAGTAAATAAATTATTATTTCAGAGGTGACCGCCCAACCTGTTAGAAAGCAAAATAAACTATTATTTCAGAAGTGATTATCAAAACTGTTAAAGCATTTACCCCAGTGTGAGACGAAACGGTAAAGGTCTGCAGGGAAAAAATATTAGCGGTTGCCTACGGAACCAAGATCGTACCCAGGCGTGCACCTCTTCGTCCGAAGAGGCTCCAAAAATATGGGAATTCCACGGGAAGAGGGCGGGACTGTAAGAATAAGAATGTGTAAGGGGCTTCCATGGGAAACATCTGCAGAGTTCTCTAGAAAAACCCTGGCAACATATAGGCGGGCATTATTCTGCAACAGAGCCACGCCATCCGTCTGTATTCCTTGGCATTTGTACTAGATGGCACGCTTCAATTTCTGCAAAGTGTCCACATACCGCTGTGCGTTAACTGTGTCATCGTGATCCAGAAAGTCATGTCACAATGGGATAAGTATGTTACCAGTTATTGCAATGACTTTTTAAATAATAAACCGTTTACTTTCTTTATTCCATGCGCCTCCTCTTCATTTGATTACCCCTTATACAATCAGTTAAGGGCTGTAGGATTAGAAATCTGTATGCAACACAGGCAAGAGGCTCGAAGTGAACAAATGAGGTCCTCGCATTTGAAATAACACTGGTGGTGGAATTTACACAGTCTGTCCTACTTCTCCCTATGTTTTTACTTCCTAATCAAACAACCCCAAGTTAAAATCTTCCAGTGTGTTAAGCTAACGTTACTATTATTTTTTATTTGTTTTGTAATATCGAAAGTACGTACTAACATACAAAAAATATTTTTTACACCAAGTAAAAAAAAAGGAATTCAGATAAACTGTCCACTTAGTTAGCTAGTTGGTGGACCATCAGGGGAGTGGCGATATAGACGACTCTTAGGAATATAGTTGAAATAATACTAGATGCATGCTACATGAATTTAGGAAAGATGCAGGGGCTATCGGACTCAATTTCCTTCAAGAACGGTTATGTAAATATATTCCGAGACCGAGAAGAGCTAACCGAATCACCAGGATATGCAAGACATTCTAAGCATCTCGAGTCAAAATTATACAGACGACGAACATTCTCTTACTTCTGCTGAGGCACAACTTAAACCTTAAGCCAGCTGTGGATGACAGGTTTTGTGAATTAGATAAGAATATGCTTCACGCTACTGTATCATATGAAGTACTTCGAAAGTACGCCTTAGCTGGCTTGAGGGAGGTCTTCCAACTGAACACTGTAGAAAATGTTCATCTAGACCACAATACTACTGTGAAGAATGAAACGTTAACAGTACCGGCACCAAACTCATAATGGCATATCAGGATGACCTTCCCCGCTGGTAGGTCAGAGCGAGCTATGGAGTGCAACAGCAAGCAAGGGAGATATTCAGCTGCCTGGTATTAGGCGACCACCCGAAATATGGGCACTTTACCCTAATTTTACTGCTCAATTCAAAGGCAATAGAACTGTATTCATATACCTTCTGAAGAGACCTGTCTAGGGCTCACAACGCAAGAACAAGCTCTCAGATGGAAAAACGACCATAAACACTTTACTAACAATAAGATTAATAGATGCTTCTCATTAAACTACAAGACTGGACAGTTAATTATGTCACTGTAGACAACAAGACTTTTCGGATCAATCTGAATAGCGTCAAACCGTTTGTACTTGAGTCACCACTGGTAAGTCAGTAATATAGCTGAGAACAGAAGGCTAGACCATTATAAAGAGTTATGGTATGATAAAACTTTAATTCAGACGTTATCTGAGCTAAATGACACAAAGAGAGTGGACGATGTTGATATGAGGAAACTGATGAAAGATCTAAAATCTTGAAACTTTCTGAGATTTTCGTTCGTAATCGGTAGCTGTGTGTGTGAAAACCTCTCGTTAGTGATATGAATGCAAGTACTTTCAAATTCTGATTACAATGTCAGATCTAGAATCACCTAGCTATCCTACTTTTAAACACGAACAGAACTGGGCAAATTACTTTTTATGTCAGTTAATCTACACTGCACTTGACTGTCTGTAAATGGATTTGAAAATAACAAATGGTGTAACACTCAGAATGGCTTTGTCTTGAAACAATCACGCGCAATGTCTAACTGTTGCGTAATGTCAATGTGCCCTGTCATGAAAAGTTATCTATTGAATTTAAGTGTTATTTTTTAATGAAAACAGTTTCTAATATTCTCAAAAAAGTTCATTGTGGCCCTACAAGAGTATCTTACCTTGAAATGGACAACTTGTTCTGTCTTCACTGCAAGAATGGTGAGCTGAAAGAAACCACTGCGTGACAGTTTGCCTTCGTGTCTTATTAACTGTGCTGTTTTCCTATATCAGACTTCCCTTCCTTTTCTTAAATACGATTCATTGACCATGCAATAGTCCAAGGCGTGACAGTGCCAAATCTATCTTTTCTGCTAATGATGTGGATAAGCTTCACGAAATATCTGTAAATGAACAAGAAAATATTCTGTAATAATATTTAATACTTGTAATGACACAAGAGGAACTTGAACTAACATTGTCAATGCACTCCCGGATAGCCGTGCGGTCTAACGCACTGCTTTCCGGGCGGGAAGGCGTGCCGGTCCCCGGCACGAATCCACTCGGCGCATTAGTGTCGAGGTCCGGTGTGCCGGCCACCCTGTGGATAGTTTTGAAGGCGGTTTTTCACCTGCCTCGGCGAATGCGGGCTGGTTCCCCTTATTCTGCCTCAGTTACACTATGCCGGCGATTGCTGCCCAAGCACTTCCTCCACGTACGCGTACACCATAATTACTCTACCACGCAAACATTGGGGTTACACTCGTCTCGAACGAGATGTTCCCGTGGGGGTACCACTGGAGGCCGAACCGCACAGTAACCCTGGGTTCGGTGTGGGGCGGTGGTGGGGTGAGTGGACTGCTGTAGCCTGTTGTGTTGTTGTGTACCATTGCGGGCTACATCGGGGACGAAGCCTCTCAGTCGTTTCTAGGTCCCCAGTTCCATACAATACAACATTGTCAATTGAGAACAGTCTTTTAATGTAGTGTCATATATCATAAATTCTACTTTTTGATACGATCTTCAACTTGCTTTGGATTCATTCTTTGTCTTATTTAATGAATTACCGTAAGTAACAGTTGAGAGAGGGATCTAATTAGAATAATGAATACAGTCTGAGAATTCACTCTGGACACCTACACGTAGATATTATTAGATACAATGAAATCTTTACACTACAGCAATTGCTGAACTCGCGCTTGCAGCGAAATCAACTCAATGCATTCATCTTTTTCCAAATGATCTGTTTCCCAAAAATTATTCTTTAACATTAAATTCAACCTCATGGAGCATC
The DNA here is from genome assembly GCF_023864345.2 of Schistocerca serialis cubense. Lineage (NCBI taxonomy): Eukaryota > Metazoa > Arthropoda > Insecta > Orthoptera > Acrididae > Schistocerca > Schistocerca serialis. Next base: position 960,997,026 of record NC_064639.1, read on the forward strand.
TAAACTAAAAACCTCTGTACGGCACATCCATCATCCAAGCTCCTCACTCAGCCATGACACAACTCTCTCTCTCTCTCTCTCTCTCTCTCTCTCTCTCTCTCTCTATCGTTGTTCACGACTCGATTTCTACTGCAACAACCTCATTCGCTACCTCGAGCTCTACCAAATGATAAGTATCATCTACATGTTTGGCATGCAAAGACACTCGAAGTGGTAAACATTCCAGACAACCGTGATTTCTTTTGATATTTACATTCAAAAATACACCTAGTGGCCAACTTTCCAAATCAACAAACAAGATAACTTTTCTCATGACATATACATCTTTCATAACCATTTCGACTAGTATGTAAACCAGTGAAGCTACAAAGAACAGGAAAGTCACTGATGTAGATGGTATTCATATGGAACTGTGGCAATGTGGAGAGCTATTCTTACATCTAAGTGATCTTCATATATTTAATCAATGTCGGGGAAATAAGAAGGTACCAAAAAACTGGCTAAGACCCAAAGTAATATCTATCTTTCAAAATGGTGATAAAAATAAATGTAGTGACCGTCTTGGTATAAGACTCCTGGATTCGGCCTATTTGGAAAGAAACGACCAACTGCTGGCACAACAAGTTATGGGAAAAAGACAATAGCTCAATATGGAAACTCATCTTGCTTTTCCAGATTTTGATAAAGCATTTGATAATGGGAAGAGAGAAATGTTATGGAATATAGACGCTGAACGATGTTAGCCATCTCACCTCATGAATGTTACACTACTGGCCATCAAAATTGCTACACCAAGAAGAAACGCAGATGATAAACGGGTATTCATTGGACAAATATGTTATACTAGAACTGACATGTGATTACATTTTCACGCAATTTGGGTGCATAGATTCTGAGTAATCAGTACCCAGAATAACCACCTCTGGCCGTAATAACGGCCTTGATACGCCTGGGCATTGAGTGAAACAGAGCTTGGATGGCGTGTACAGGTACAGTTGCCCATGCAGCTTCAACACGATACCACAGTTCACCACGAGTAGTGACTGGTGTATTGTGACAAGCCAGTTGCTCGGCCACCATTGACCAGACGTTTTCAATTGGTGAGAGATCTGGAGAATGTGCTGGCCAGGGCAGCAGTCGAACATTTTCTGTATCCAGAAAGGCCCGTACAGGACCTGCAACATGCGGTGGTGCATTATCCTGCTGAAATGTAGGATTCGCAGGGTTCGACGAAGGGTAGAGCCATGGGTCGTAACACATCTGAAATGTAACGTCCACTGTTCAAAGAGCCGTCAGTGCGAACAAGAGGTGACCGAGACGTGTAACCAATGGCACTCCATACCATCATGCCGGGTGATACGCCAGTGTGGCGATGACGAATACACGCTTCCAATGTGCGTTCACCGCGATGTCGCCAAACACGGATACGACCATCATTATCCTGTAAACAGAACCTGGATTCATCCGAAAAAATGACGTTTTGCCATTCGTGCACCCAGGTTCGTCGTTGAGTACACCATCGCAGGCGCTCCTGTCTGTGATGCAGCGTCAAGGGTAACCGCAGCCATGGTCTCCGAGCTGACAGTCCATGCTTTCCCCTAATTTCATTCTTTCTGCTCAGAATCCCAAACGTTTGATTAACCAGTAAGTTCATTCAATGTGACATTACGAAATTCAGTCATCACTTGATTACACAGTAACTGACACTGTTTAGGTTCAGGGCAATCGCGTCCGTTGTTGTGCCATTTTCAGCAATATATCGAGATGACCCACTTCTTTATCTCTCCGGAAACTGGATGTAATCGGAAAAGAAAAGAATCGAAGCGTTTGAGGTATGATGCTATAGACGGATTTTGGAAAAATAGGTAGACTGATTAGATAAGAAATGAGGAGGTTCTCTACATAATTGGCGAGAAGACATTGAAAAAGAAGAGGGACAGGATGATAGGACAGGTGTTAAAAAATCAAGAAATAACTTCCACGGTACAGGAGGGAGCCGTAGAAGATAAAAACTATAGAGGAAGACGGGTAATACATCGAATAAGTAATTGAGGACGATGGGTGCAAGTGCCACTCTGAGATGACGAAGTTGCACAGAATTGTTTCTAGCAAAGCGACTTTGAACTGTCATTTGTTTCATGTTTTGACTTGTATAAAAGGAAAAACAATTACTGAAATACACACCTTTTACTTCACTGTAAATCTGGCTGGATTTCAATAAACAAACTAACAGGATAAGCAACGATGACGGTAAACCAAAATATTATGGTGAGCTGTCGTCGGCGGAAGGAGGGAGCCGCAAAGTTGAACTTTTCCTTGGGCGCCACAGTCACACTAATTACGCCACTGACGAAACGTTATTACGTTACACATTCTCACATGCATTGCATGTGCTGCACTTTGTACCATTTAGAGTAACCACTTCATATCATTTGTTCATTATTTCAAAACAATCTGATTAGGAATGTTCGTCGTCTGTATAATTTTGACTCGAGATGCTTAGAATGTCTTGCATATCCTGGTGGTTCGGTTAGCTCTTCTCGGTCTCGGAATATATTTACATAACCGTTCTTGTAGGAAATTGAGTCCGATAGCCCCTGCATCTTTCCTAAATTCATGTAGCGTGCATCTAGTATTATTTCAACTATATTCCTAAGAGTCATCTATATCGCCACTCCCTTGATGGTCCATCAACTAGCTAAATAAGTGGACCGTTTATCTGAATTCCTTTTTTTTTTTTTTACTTGCTGTAAAAATGCTTTTTGTATGCTAGTACATACTTTCGATATTATAAAACAAATAAAAAATAATAGTAACGTTAGCTTAACACACTGGAAGATTTTAACTTGGGGTTGTTTGATTAGGAAGTAAAAACATAGGGAGAAGTAGGACAGACTGTGTAAATTCCACCACCAGTGTTATTTCAAATGCGAGGACCACTTTTGTACACTTCGAGCCTCTTGCCTCTGCGTTGCAGACAGATTTCTAATCCTATAGCCCTTAACTGATTGTATAAGGGGTAATCAAATGAAGAGGAGGCGCATGGAAAAAAGAAAGTAAACGGTTTATTATTTAAAAAGTCATTGCAATAACTGGTAACATACTTATCCCATTGTGACATGACTTTCTGGACTTTTTGGGTAAAGGTCACGGTTAAAGCAGGCTCAGACATGGTAATTGGATGTCTCTATAAGCCCCCTGGCTCAGCAGCTGTTGTGGCTGAGCACCTGAAGGATAATTTGGAAAATATTTCGAGTAGATTTCCCCACCATGTTATAGTTCTGGCTGGAGATTTTAATTTGCCGGATATAGACTGGGAGACTCAAACGTTCATAACCGGTGGCAGGGACAAAGAATCCAGTGAAATTTTTAAGTGCTTCATCTGAAAACTACCTTGAGCAGTTAAACTCGTGGCGATAACATATTAGACCTTCTGGTGACAAACAGACCCGAACTATTTGAAACAGTTAACGCAGAACAGGGACTCAGCGATCATAAAACGGTTACGGCATCGACGATTTCAGCCGTAAATAGAATTATTAAAAAACGTAGGAAGATTTTTCTGTTTAGCAAAAGTGACAAAAAGCAGATTACAGAGTACCTGACGGCTCAACACAAAAGTTTTGTCTCAAGTACAGATAGTGTTGAGGATCAGTGGACAAAGTTCAAAACCATCGAACAATATGCGTTAGATGAGTATGTGCCAAGCAAGATAGTAAGAGATGGAAAAGAGCCACCGTGGTACAACAACCGAGTTAGAAAACTGCTGCGGAAGCAAAGGGAACTTCACAGCAAACATAAACATAGCCAAAGCCTTGAAGACAAACAAAAATTACGCGAAGCGAAATGTAGTGTGAGGAGGGCTATGCGAGAGGCGTTCAATGAATTCGAAAGTAAAGTTCTATGTACTGACTTGGGAGAAAATCCTAAGAAATTTTGGTCTTATGTCAAAACAGTAGGTGGATCAAAACAAAATGTCCAGACACTCTGTGACCAAAATGGTATTGAAACAGAGGATGACAGACTAAAGACCGAAATACTAAATGTCTTTTTCCAAAGCTGTTTCACAGAGGAAGACTGCACTGTAGTTCCTTCTCTAAATTGTCGTACAGATGACAAAATGGTAGATATTGAAATAGACGACAGAGGGATAGAGAAACAATTAAAATCACTCAAAAGAGGAAAGGCCGCTGGACCTGTGGGATACCAGTTCGATTTTACACAGAGTACGCGAAGGAACTTGCCCCCCTTCTTGCAGCGGTGTACCGTAGGTCTCTAGAAGAGCGTAGCGTTCCAAAGGATAGGAAAAGGGCACAGGTCATACCCGTTTTCAAGAAGGGAGGTCGAACAGATGTGCAAAACTATAGGCCTATATCTCTAACGTCGATCTGTTGTAGAATTTTGGAACACGTATTATGTTCGAGTATAATGACTTTTCTGGCCACTAGAAATCTACTCTGTAGGAATCAGCATGGGTTTCGAAAAAGACGGTCGTGTGAAACCCACCTCGCGCTGTTCGTCCACGAGACTCAGAGGGCCATAGACACGGGTTCACAGGTAGATGCCGTGTTTCTCGACTTCCGCAAGGCGTTCGATACAGTTCCCCACAGTCGTTTAATGAACAAAGTAAGAGCATATGGACTATCAGACCAATTGTGTGATTGGATTGAAGAGTTCCTAGATAACAGAACGCAGCATGTCATTCTCAACGGAGAGAAGTCTTCCGAAGTAAGAGTGATTTCAGGTGTGCCGCAGGGGAGTGTCATAGGATCGTTGCTATTCACAATATACGTAAATGACCTTGCGGATGACATCGGAAGTTCACTGAGGCTTTTTGCAGATGATGCTGTGGTGTATCGAGAGGTTGTAACAATGGAAAATTGTACTGAAATGCAGGAGGATCTGCAGCGAATTGACGCATGGTGCAGGGAATGGCAATTGAATCTCAATCTACATCTACATTTATATCCGCAAGCCACCCAACGGTGTGTGGCGGAGGGCACTTTGCGTGCCACTGTCATTACCTCCCTTTCCGGTTCCAGTCGCGTATGGTTCGCGGGAAGAACGACTGTCTGAAAGCCTCCGTGCGCGCTCTAATCTCTCTAATTTTACATTCGTGATCTCCTCGGGAGGTATAAGTAGGGGGAAGCAGTATATTCGATACCTCATCCAGAAACGCACTCTTTCGAAACCTGGCGAGCAATCTATACCGCGATGCAGAGCGCCTCTCTTGCAGAGTCTGCCACTTGAGTTTATTAAACATCTCCGTAACGCTATCACGGTTACCAAATAACCCTGTGACGAAACGCGCCGCTCTTCTTTGGATCTTCTCTATCTCCTCCGTCAAACCGATCTGGTACGGATCCCACACTGATGAGCAATACTCAAGTATAGGTCGAACGAGTGTTTTGTAAGCCACCTCCCTTGTTGATGGACTACATTTTCTAAGCACTCTCCCAATGAATCTCAACCTGGTACCCGCCTTACCAACAATTTATTTTATATGATCATTCCACTTCAAATCGTTCCGCACGCATACTCCCAGATATTTTACAGAAGTAATTGCTACCAGTGTTTGTTTCGCTATCATATTATCATACAATAAAGGATCCTTCCTTCTATGTATTCGCAATACATTACATTTGTCTATGTTAAGGGACAGTTGCCACTCCCTGCACCAAGTGCCTATCCGCTGCACATCTTCCTGCATTTCGCTACAATTTTCTAATGCTGCAACTTCTCTGTATACTACAGCATCATCCGCGAAAAGCCGCATGGAACTTCCGACACTATCTCCTAGGTCATTTATATATATTGTGAAAAGCAATGGTCCCATAACACTGCCCTGTGGCACGCCAGAGGTTACTTTAACGTCTGTAGACGTCTCTCCATTGATAACAACATGCTGTGTTCTGTTTGCTAAAAACTCTTCAATCCAGCCACACAGCTGGTCTGATATTCCGTAGGCTCTTACTTTGTTTATCAGGCGACAGTGCGGAACTGTATCGAACGCCTTCCGGAAGTCAAGAAAAATAGCGTCTACCTGGGAGCCTCTATCAAATATTTTCTGGGTCTCATGAACAAATAAAGCGAGTTGGGTCTCACACGATCGCTGTTTCCGGAATCCGTGTTGATTCCTACATAGTAGATTCTGGGTTTCCAAAAACGACATGGTACTCGAGCAAAAAACATGTTCTAAAATTCTGCAACAGATCGACGTCAGAGATATAGGTCTATAGTTTTGCGCATCTGCTCGACGACCCTTCTTGAAGACTGGGACTACCTGTGCTCTTTCCCAATCATTTGCAACCATCCGTTCCTCTAGAGGCTTGCGGTACACGGCTGTTAGAAGGGGGGCAAGTTCTTTCGCGTACTCTGTGTAGAATCGAATTGGTATCCCGTCAGGTCCAGTGGACTTTACTCTATTGAGTGATTCCAGTTGCTTTTCTATTCCTTGGACACTTATTTCGATGTCAACCATTTTTTCGTTTCTGCGAGGATTTAGAGAAGGAACTGCAGTGCGGTCTTCCTCTGTGAAACAGCTTTGGAAAAAGGTGTTTAGAATTTCAGCTTTACGCGTGTCATCCTCTGTTTCAATGCCATCATCATCCCGGAGTGTCTGGATATGCTGTTTCGAGCCACTTACTGATTTAACGTAAGACCAGAACTTCCTAGGATTTTCTGTTAAGTCGGTACATAGAATTTTACTTTCGAATTCACTGAACGCTTCACGCATAGCCCTCCTTACGCTAACTTTGACATCGTTTAGCTTCTGTTTGTTTGAGAGGTTTTGGCTGCGTTTAAACTTGCAGTGAAGCTCTCTTTGCTTTCGCAGTAGTTTCCTAACTTTGTTGTTGTACCACGGTGGGTTTTTCCCGTCCCTCACAGTTTTACTAGGCACGTATCTGCCTAAAACGCATTTTACGATTGCCTCGAACTTTTTCCATAAACACTCAACATTGTCAGTGTCGGAACAGAAATTTTCGTTTTGATCTGTTAGGTAGTCTGAAATCTGCCTTCTATTACTCTTGCTAAACAGATAAACCTTCCTTCCTTTTTTTATATTCCTATTAACTTCCACATTCAGGGATGCTGCAACGGCCTTATGATCACTGATTCCCTGTTCTGCACATACAGAGTCGAAAAGTGCGGGACTGTTTGTTATCAGTAGGTCCGAGTTGTTATCTCCACGAGTCGGTTCTCTGTTTAATTGCTCGAGGTAATTTTCGGATAGTGCACTCAGTATAATGTCACTCGATGCTCTGTCCCTACCATCCGTCCTAAGCATCTGAGTGTCCCAGTATATATCTGATAAATTGAAATCTCCACCTAAGACTATAACATGCTGAGAAAATTTATGTGAAATGTATTCCAAATTTTCTCTCAGTTGTTCTGCCACTAATGCTGCTGAGTCGGGAGGTCGGTAAAAGGAGCCAATTATTAACCTAGCTCGGTTGTTGAGTGTAACCTCCACCCATAATAATTCACAGGAACTATCCACTTCTACTTCACTACAGGATAAACTACTACTAACAGCGACGAACACTCCACCACCGGTTGCATGCAATCTATCCTTTCTAAACACCGTCTGTACCTTTGTAAAAATTTCGGCAGAATTTATCTCTGGCTTAAGCCAGCTTTCTGTACCTATAACGATTTCAGCTTCGGTGCTTTCTATCAGCGCTTGAAGTTCTGGTACTTTACCAACGCAGCTTCGACAGTTGACAATTACAATACCGATTGCTGCTTGGTCCCCGCATGTCCTGACTTTGCCCCGCACCCGTTCAGGCTGTTGCCCTTTCTGTACTTGCCCAAGGCCATCTAACCTAAAAAACCGCCCAGCCCACACCACACAACCCCTGCTACCCGTGTAGCCGCCTGTTGCGTGTAGCGGACTCCTGACCTATCCAGCGGAACCCGAAACCCCACCACCCTATGGCGCAAGTCGAGGAATCTGCAGCCCACACGGTCGCAGAACCGTCTCAGCCTCTGATTCAGACCCTCCACTCGGCTCTGTACCAAAGGTCCGCAGTCAGTCCTGTCGACGATGCTGCAGATGGTGAGTTCTGCTTTCATCCCGCTAGCGAGACTGGCAGCCTTGACCAAATCAGATAGCCGCCGGAAGCCAGAGAGGATTTCCTCTGATCAATAGCGACACACATCATTGGTGCCGACATGAGCGACCACATGCAGATGGGTGCACCCTGTACCCTTCATGGCATCCGGAAGGACCCTTTCCACATCTGGAATGACTCCCCCCGGTATGCACATGGAGTGCACATTGGTTTTCTTCCCCTCTCTTGCTGCCATTTCCCTAAGGGGCCCCATTACGCGCCTGACGTTGGAGCTCCCAACTACCAGTAAGCCCACCCTCTGCGACCGCCCGGATCTTGCAGACTGAGGGGCAACCTCTGGAACAGGACAAGCAGCCATGTCAGGCCGAAGATCAGTATCAGCCTGAGACAGAGCCTGAAACCGGTTCGTCAGACAAACTGGAGAGGCTTTCCGTTCTGCCCTCCGGAATGTCATTCGCCACCTGCCACACCTTGAGACGACCTCCCACTCTACCACAGGTGAGGGATCAGCCTCAATGCGGGCAGTATCCCGGGCAACCACAGTCGTAGTCCGATCGGGGGATGCGTGGAACGAGCTGGCCGTCCCCGACAAACCCCCATACGGACCCCCACAGTGATGCCCATTGGCAACAGCCTCAAGCTGTGTGACCGAAGCCAACACTGCCTGAAGCTGGGAGCGAAGGGATGCCAACTCAGCCTGCATCCGAACACAGCAGTTGCAGTCCCTATCCATGCTAAAAACTGTTTTGCAAAGAACGTCTGAACTAATCTACAGAGAGCACAAACAAATCGACAAAATTTAAACGGTTATTAAAATACAAGATTGTCTAGTAAATGCAGTAATGCTGCTACTTGTGCACTGCTGACACTGCTCGGCGGCGGAAGGAGACTACGCGAATTTACACTATTCAGGTACTAAAACGCGATGCTACAACTCTCAAATACTATAATACACCCGAAATTTATGAATTAAACAATGCAAGTACCAAAAACACGCAAAGAAATTAAGAATTAAACTATGTAACAAATGAGTAAGCTAGGAGTAAACGACTTGCTGCTGCAGCTGCTTATCCAACGGCAGCAGGGAGCACACTGTAGACAAGTGTAGACAAGTGTAATGTGCTGCGAATACATAGAAAGATAGATCCCTTATCATTTAGCTACAAAATAGCAGGTCAGCAACTGCAAACAGTTAATTCCATAAATTATCGGGGAGTACGCATTAGGAGCGATTTAAAATGGAATGATCATATAAAGTTGATCGTCGGTAAAGCAGATGCCAGACTAAGATTCATTGGAAGAATTCTAAGGAAATGCAATCCGAAAACAAAGGAAGTAGCTTACAGTACGCTTGTTCGCCCACTGCTTGAATACTACTCAGCAGTGTGGGATCCGTACCAGATAGGGTCGATAGAAGAGATAGAGAAGATCCAACGTTACAGGACCATTTAGAAAGCGTTACGGAGATGATAGATAAACTCCAGTGGAAGACTCTGCAGGAGAGACGCTCAGTAGCTCGGTATGGGCTTTTGTTAAAGTTTCGAGAACATACCTTCACCGAAGAGTCAAGCGGTATATTGCTCCCTCCTACGTATATCTCGCGAAGAGACCATGAGGATAAAATCAGAGAGACTAGAGCCCACACAGAATCATACCGACAATCCTTCTTTCCACGAACAATACGAGACTGGAATAGAAGGGAAAACCAATAGAGGTACTCAGGGTACCCTCCGCCACACACTGTCAGGTGGCTTACGGAGTATGGATGTAGATGTAGATCACGGTGACACAGTTAACGCACAGCGGTATGTGGACACTTTGCAAAAATTTAAGGGTGCCATATAGTACAAATGCCAAGGAATACAGACGGATGGCGTGGCTCTGTTGCAGAATAATGCCCGCCTATACGTAGCCAGGGTTTTTCTAGAGAACTCTGCAGATGTTTCCCATGGAAGCCCCTTACACATTCTTATTCTTACAGTCCCGCCCTCTCCCCGTGGAATTCCCATATTTCTGGAGCCTCTTCGGACGAAGAGGAGCACGCCTGGGTACGATCTTGGTTCCGTAGGCAACCGCTAATATTTTTTCCCTGCAGACCTTGACCGTTTCGTCTCACACTGGGGTAAATGCTTTAACAGTTTTGGTAATCACTTCTGAAATAATAGTTTATTTTGCTTTTTAACAGGTTGGGCGGTCACCTCTGAAATAATAATTTATTTACTTGTCTTCCATGTGCCTAATTTTCATTTCATTGCCCCTTCTGGAAAAGCATCTCTGAATTAACGTTGAGTTGTTGCATTGACTCTGTCTTCTACGCTATTCTATTTTAATTTCGAGTATATTCTAATTTAATCTATGTCCTTGTGTTGTTCCATGAGTCTAGTTAGTGTTTCTCATTTGTACACGACGTAGTGATCTAGTAATACTACTTCTCCATGTAGCTATTACAGATTTAACTTGCCTATACAGGGTACATCCGGTTACGGTTGTAGCTGCATGTAATCTACGGATATTACTTCTTGATGTCTCCTGAGTTGGGGGCTGCTAGCCGCCAATCTGTCTGTTATTAACATGATCTTGCATACCCCATTTTGCTTCCACTGCGGTCACTCATTAATTATAGATTGTCATTGTCTGTTCTGTGCCGGATATTTCCCATGGTTCAGGTTCATCTCTGGTGATTTCCCGTCTGGTTCACGTGTTCTACATTCTCTAGTTGGCGCTTGTCCCTTTACTCTTCCCCGGTAATTTCCATTACAGCCAAGTAGTATGCACCTCCTCAGCCAGTAAGCCGCAGCTCGCTGATGGGTTGTTGGGACACTCGGATACGTACCCAGCATCAGTTACAGTGCTTCCACTGACCTGGTGCTGAAAGCAGCTCCTAATCTCAGCAGCACTCTTCTTCGAGCTCGCCGAATAACGGCTTTGATCGTTGTCAGACATTCTTTGCGCCCATGTGCTCGCCGCGGAACATATTATTGATTCAAACAAGGCACAGTGATACTTACGTAGGCCTGTATAGCTCGTTGTCGATGTCTGTAAATGATTATGTTGATTCGTCAATTTTTTTACAAATTTTGCGCTCCATCAGTTGCCTCCCGCCTTCGGTCCCGGGCTCGAATCCCGCCGCTGCTTTGATTACTAATCAGCTCTGGCGGCCGAAGATTTCCGGCATAAGAAGGCACCCTCATTCCGCCAACGGCCTTGTCAAAGAGGGCGGAGGAGAGGTTCAGGGCACTCTCTTCTCCTAGGGGTGGGAAACTACCCCTGAAGGCGGAAGAATCAACAAAGATCAACGGCATGAAGGTGCAGAAGGCACTGGAAACTACTGCAGTAAAGGCATGTAACGTGTATCCGCAGGACAGGTGGCCTGTAATTGAAGAAATATCATGATGTTCTCTCCTTTAGCAAAAGATTCCGGAATAGTCCCCCATTTCGATCTCCGGGAGGTGACTGCCAAGTGGGAGGTTACCATGAGAAAAAGAATGAATAATTTACGAAATAATAACATTATCTGAGAAGGAAGATTAAGGAAAGGCAAACCTACGTTTCTAGTATTTGTAAACTTAGAGAAAGCCTTTGACAATGTTGACTGGAATACTCTCTTTCAAATTCTAAAGGTGGCAGGGGTAAAATACAGGGAGCGAAAGGCTATTAACAATTTGTACAGAAAGCAGATGGCAGTTATAAGAGTCGAGGGGTACGAAAGGGAAGCAGTGGTTGGGAAGGGAGTGAGACAGGGTTGTATCCTCACCCCGATGTTATTCAATCAGTATATTTAGCAAGCAGTAACGGAAACAAAAGAAAAGTTCGGAGTAGGTATTAAAATCCATGGAGAAGAAATAAAAACTTTGAGGTTCGCCGATGACATTGTAATTCTGTCAGAGACAGCCAAGGACGTGGAAAAGCAGTTGAACGGAATGGACAGTGTCTTGAAAGGAGGATAAAGATGAACATCAACAAAAGCAAAACGAGGATAATGGAATGTACTCGAATTATGTCGGGTGATGCTGAGGGAATTAGATTAGAAAATGAGACACTTTAAGTAGCAAAGGAGTTTTTCTATTTGGGGAGCAAAATAACTGATGATGGTCGAAGTAGAGAGGAAATAGCAGAAAGATGAAACTAATGAGAAGTAGCAGAACTGAGAATACCGAGAAACTTAACATCAGAATTGGGGAACACTAAGTAGACGAAGTTAACGAATGCTGCTACGTAGGCAGCAACATAACCCATGATGAAGAGAGCAAGGAGATCGTAACCTCCCAACAGTTTACTTCTGTAACCTCGCAATAACTAACGTGTCAAGTATTGTGACTAATATATAACCTTTCAATAATTAACTTACTGTGAACCTAAACTGCCAAATCTGGACGTCAGCTATGCTGCGTCAAGGCCCTGAAAAGTCATTTTGAATAAATTGAAAGATCTTTCCCCAGTGAAGTCGCCACATAACGCGTTTATATCTCCAGAATGAGATTTTCAGTCTGCGCTGACATGAAACTTCCTGGCAGATTAAAACTGTGTTCCCGACTGAGACTCGAACTCGAAACCTTTGCCTCTCGTTGGCAAGTGCTCTACCATCTGAGCTACCAAAGCACTACTCACGCCCGGTACTCACAGCTTTACTTCTGCCAGTACCTCGTCTCCTACATTCCAAACTTTACAGAAGCTCTCCTGCGAACCTTCCAGAACTAGCACTCCTGAAAGAAAGGATATTGCGGAGACATGGCTTAGCCACAGCCTGGGGGATGTTTCTAGAATGAGATTTTCACTCTGCAGCGGAGTGTGCGCTGATATGAAACTTCTTTCAGGAGTGCTAGTTCTGCAGGAAAGGAATTCGTGGCGGGCTACATCCAGCCAGTCAGAAGATTGTTCACGGCACCTAGAGGGCCGCGTTTCTGCCATCTGTCTCAGTGTTCTGTTGTGCTTGTGATTTCCTGACACAAAAGCTTTGCTCAAACATGCAAATACCAGAATCAAGAATGTTAAATAAACATCAGTTTATGGAATTAAGTATAGTACCAGTGCTGTTGAATAATAAGAATGCATGCACCCATAAATTCATTCAGTTACTCAAAATATACTGACGCGCCCAACCCATAAACCGCGTGTAATATTGTAAGCAATCCATCCCCAGATACATGTCAAACAGCTGTCAGTGTCGGATGCCACGTGGGCTGCGGTTCTTGGCCAATCTGAACAAAGCACACTTACGATAGTGTGTATGCACGCCACATAATGGCGGAATGCATATCTGTCCATATGACACAGTTATCTGTTTATTATGTGACAAATCAAATTCTCAGAGACCTGAAAGGTACATCTTGTGACTGGGAACAAGTGTATATTTTTTGTTTACTAAACAGTAGAGATAATACTAGGGAGAGAGGTGAAGCAAACATTACCTTTATATGTTGTTACTGTTTCAATGTCAGTGATTTCGTAGATCAATAAATTGCAATATTACGACTGGAACAACCATATTTTAAAGAAAAAGAGGTACGACGTTACTTTTGCAATTGAGACGCTGAACGCATTTAACAGTTTCTGCTTTGGCTACGCCTCACGTCGTCATAGGAATTTTATGTGGTGTCACGACGATGACGCGCGACTCTGGTGCGATAGTGACTGGCGTATTGTGACGAGCCAGTTGCTCGGCTTGTAACGCCGGAAATGCATATCCTCCTATTTCCATCTATTGTACTACTATTTTTTTCCTTGTTTTGTTACCTCAAGATATGACATTTCTGTCTCTTTATATATTGTAATTGTTTTACTGTTTGTATATATATATTTATGCACTTATGTCGATGTATAATTGGTTTGTTTCGTAAATATTATTTGTATTTTTACGCTGGGTCTTGCCTAGGGAAAACTGCTATCGAACGATTACATCGATGGGTCGTGTGAAGAATCAAAGTGTGTAGGATCTTTGGTAGTGTTAACTCTGCCGCGTGGAGCGCGGGCAGTGAGAGTCTGGCGGGAGTAGCGAGTGGAGCAGGTGTTGTGTGACGCTCCCGCGAGTTGCCGCGCTTTCGGGGTTTGGCAGCATGTAATTGCGCTCGACTCGCGATGATAGTTTCTGACATGGTGTCGCGGACGGGAAGCATTAGCTGGCGCACATCAAGAGCCCATTTCGCCTGATGACCGTGTCGAGAAGAAGGCGCGCCAACATCCAGCTTCTGCAACAGCGACGGCCGACAATGAGTGACTGTCGCCACCTCCTCGATCGACGGCTTCAAACCTTCAATCAACCAACAAGGAAGACCAAAAGCACGTAAAGTTTCAGAACTGTATGGCAGACCTCAGCTTTTCAAATTGTTCCATTTGCCTCGCAAAATTACAGCAACTTAGCATGAACCTTTGTTGCTCATTGTCCCAATTGCATTGCCAAGCAGGGTCCCTTCCTTTTCCGAAATGAACCCGAGTGTCGTTGAAATTCAAACGCCAGCATTAAAATAATATAATTAGATTTCACTTCATTAATTTCAAAGTTCAGTAGCTGGCTACAATATTTAGGTTACACGAGCACAAATTTAGAGTGCGAGTTTTGTTAGCATATTTTAGCTTACCTGTGACTGCAGCTCAGCTTGGTACGTACTAAATTTTACTATTGTTAATAGTTCAGAATCATTTAATTCAAGTTCAAAGTAAAATCTCTTGTTTCTAAATTGCGTAGAGTCAAGTTGCTTTTGAAATGATTGTTGAGGTAGTCCAAGACTAACCGTATTTTACTGGATTTCGATGTGCTTCAGAAAGAAAGCTCACTATTAACTTCAGTCACTAAATTAACTTTCGATTTTCCGGTTTTATTAATTCTTTTGCTAAATTAAGTCAGAGTGTAGCGAAATTTATTACTTCTGACAAACTTTCAGTTTTCACACTACACGTGTCAACCTTCAGTTGCCACGCTTCTAGTGTTAATTATATGTGTAATAACCTTTCTTTTTCAGTTACTATAGTAATTGTCCTTAGGACTGGCGACCGTGATTTCCCCCAAATCTCAAATATCTAATTACCGCTAGTTAATTGTTAACGTAACGGCCGCACATTTACTTTCTTTATTAACTTTACCCCTTTTCAAAATTAATTTCCACCAGTTTCATTTGCATTTTTCCTTTCATTTAGATGTAACCCTTTCCTCCCTCTTTACCGATAGATTAACTTCGGTGACGATTGCTTTTCCCAAATTTCCATTAGGTACACGCGGTTTAATTTTTCACTGTCATTAAGGTCGATAAGTGAGGGGGGAGGTTACACGTGGCGACCTGGTGACAGGACTATCTTCGGATTTGAGGTTGTTCTGGACACGAATTTTGTTTGGTGCAAATGTCGTAACAAAGTATTGGTTACGAACAGATAGTTACGTCAGCGAGATTAAGTAGTGGGAGGAATCCTAATTAGATTTGAGATTTGTTATTTATATTGAAAATTATTAAAATGAGTGAAGGCAACAATTACCAAAATTTGGTAGACTTGGATACGGAACAATCGGTCGAACAGTGGGAAACGCGCACCGCGGTACCCATTGTTCAGGGGCAGGCGGCTAGCGTGAAAGACGCGACCGCCGAAACGCAACAAAGAGCAGAAATGGAATTCCAAACTTTAGAAAATGTTTCGGAATCGGAAGTGAAAATCAAATCTGAACCCCTTGAGGACGAACACGCTGGGACAATTAAAGAGGAAGCCGCTACGGAAGTAAAACCGGTAGTTTCCGGGAATTTAGCTGATTTATTGAATGTTTTGATTAACGAAATCAAGAGTCAATCGGCAGAAATTAAAGATCAGGCTGCCAAGCAAGAAGCTCAGGCTGCCGAGCAAGCAGCTCAGGCTGCCAAGCAAGTAGCTCAGTCTGAAAAAATTGAACGAATGCTAGACAATCAGAACAAAGCTATTAATGTTGTTAACTACAATGTTGAAGTTGTTAACACAAAAGTTGATAAAATCAAAGACGATATTGTCGTGATTAATACCGAAATCGGTAACCTTAAACAGGAAATGATAGGCGTTCAGGCGGAAATTGCGAGCATAAATACTCGTTTTAATTCTGAAATTGGCAGAATCGAGAAAAGTGTAGGAGAATCAGTTGCTCCGATCATCGAGAATAAGGTGACGGAACAAATTCAATTAGTGAAAAAAGAGGATCAAAAGAAGGTGGAAACTTTAAAGGCTTTAGTATCCGAAGTAGATACCAAAGTGACGAAGCAGGCTAACACCTGCGAAGAGAAAAAAAGGGAAGTAGAAACGCTTGCGACAACCACTTGCCAAGTTATTGCGAGGGTGTCGGAATTAGAAAAGAAACTTGACGAAAAACAGAGCTATGTGCCAATCTGTGCACATAGTTCGGAGTTGTTGGCGAAAGAGGAGCGGTTCGACCCCTTGAAAAAAGGCGGTATACACCCGACGGATTTCATTAAAAATGGTGAAAGAGTTTTACCCAGATCATGGACTAATGAGAGAAAAATTAATGCGGTTATTGATGTGTTGGCTGGTGATGCCAAGCGTTGGGGCCTAAACCTCAACATTACGAACCTGACTTTTGACGAGTTTAAAAATTTGTTTCTGGCTGAATACTGGTCAGAGCAAAAACAGCAAAGTGTCTGGCGCGAATTTGTCGTATCGAGGCCTTTCGATGCGAATTCGCGCGGCTCGATGAAGGAGTTTTGTGAGGGCTGGATCCGCAAGTTGGAATATTTGCGTGATCGCCGCACGGAATCCGAAATAGTCGGGGAACTCTACAAAAAGCTTCCAGATGATACAAAACGCTACGGAGGAAGCAATTACAGGACAATAAGTGATTTCCTGGAAAGAGTAGAGGACGAGGACAATTGGCGCAATAATCGCGACAGTGGTAGAGGCCGTGGTATCAACAACGGGTACCACAGCAACCACACCAACGATAACCATGGGAATAATGCATACCGTAACCATGGCAGCAATAACAATAATGGTTCGGACCGTAATAACAATCGGTACAATGCAAATAATAACCGGAATGACGGAAACCAGTATCATACTAGCGTGATACGGTCTGCGCAGAATAGTAATAACGCCAGAGGGTGTGACCAGCCGCCTCAGCAGTATCCGGGGAGCGTATCTGCTGGGACGAGACAGGGAAACCATTAGCCGCGCCGGTGAGGGGCCGACCGGGCGTGGAGAAATTTTGGCGGCCCAATAACAGGAGAAAACCCAGGTGTCGTCGTTATGAAAATTCCGTATGGAATAATCAACGGCGGGAGAGTGTGCCAGTGTTAGGAGAAAGGAGTGCGCCCACAAGTTGTAGATCAGCTGTAGACACGGCAGTAGGAAGTACATTCACTGTCAGTGAGAACAATTTAAGTAGTGTTCCGGAAATCGATTATAAAGTGGCAGCTGTAATACCCACAGCGGAACTGGAGATTGAGTGTAAGAATGATTCGCAAGTGTTGAAAGAAGATCAGATGTCGGATAAAACGTCCGTCATCGAGCGAGGAGATGCAGAGAGGGATGAGGTCTGGTTAAGGCAGTTCGGTCGCTTATACGACGAACTAAGAGATTATAGGAGCCTGTACGGGAGAAGTGTTTATGGGGAGCGCGGGCAGGATGTGCCGCGTCTCGTCCCGCAGGAAGATAGTGATTGTGAAGTGATAGAAAGTTCTGGCCCTAACCGGCAGACTTTACTAGAAATAGTTGATGTTAATGGGGAGCACGAGCAAGATGCGTCGTGTTTCGTCCCGCAGGAGTTGAATGTTGAAGTAGTAACGGAAAGTTCTGGCCCTAACCGGCAGACTTTACCGAAAGTTGTAATGGTAGAAGTAGCCGACCCACCCGACGCGAACATCCAGTTTAAACATTGCGAGAGTATTAAGGAGAAAGATTACGAAAATTTTAGTGATAGCCGGACACGATTGGTAGAAAACCACATAGATTACAGTGTGTATGAGGTTAGAGCTGACGTTATGCAGTCAGACGGTAGCAGCGTGGGTTGCGCAGATTCAGAGGAAGTAATTTCAGATGCGACTGGGCACATTCCTCCAGGTAGATTGGCAGATGAGATCGATCTGACCAAAGAGGAATCAACGAAGGTGACAATTAGTGAATCGATAGCAAAGCAACACTCACTAGTTGACGAGTTACAGGAAAAGGTTTCGGTATTGGAGGCGAAGCTACAGACTAAGCCTCAGGACAGACGTGTTGAAATTAAAACTGTATGTGAACAGAGGCTGAAAAAGCCGCCAGATAAACCGGATTTGGGATCAAAGCCGGATGGTTTTTTCTGGAATGACCTGGATATAGACGAGGATTTACTGTGGGAAAATAAAGAAACAATCGAGGACAAGTGTAGACAGATAGTAGTGTCTGTTAATATGCACGACCTACAACTAAACGTGTTGATTGACACCGGTGCAGAATTGAGTGCTGTATCTGGCAAAATATTTGAGTTACTGAAAGACAGACCTGGCATCGTAGTTATGCCAGTAACAGGAGTGAAAATTATCGGTGCTACTGGGAAGGCCAGTAATCCGGTCACAAAACAGATTTTGTCAACTTCGAGATATGTGGGGCACGATTTGAACAAGAGTTTGTCGTCGTGCCAGACTTAACTACGGAAGTAATTATCGGGTTAGATTGGCTATTAAAGTACCGTGCAGTGATTAATTGCGAAAGCAAAACTTTGACATGTACGTCACAAGATAAAGCAATAGTAGTTAGTTTTGACGAGGCAGGAGACGGTGTGCATAGGCAATACCAGCCTATACACATTGTTAACTGGCCGGATGACATTGACGTAGGAATGAATTTGAACTGCCGTAACGTGAGGAATCTCGGCATTGACAAAAGTGTAGAAAGTGAATTGGAAGAGATAATCAAATTCCCTCCACGGATTGACATTAGTATTGGTGTGAAAAAAGATCGTTTGCGAGAAGTAATGAAGCTAAGAGCCGATGCACGCATACGTCGTCATGACGCTAAAGCGCGTTTTGCTAAGTTTGCAATCGGAGACTTAGTACTTGTAAAAGCTCATGAGAAATCGAGCGAGATAGACAATGAAATCTCTAAATTTAAGTTTGTTTATAATGGACCATATAAAGTCATTGGTATACCTCACACAAATGCTTATTGCTTAGAGTATCCAAGCTCTGGAAAAACGATTAGGTATACGGAATATAGTAGACTTGAAATTGTACCAACCTAGGATCGATTAATACCACACAATGCGTAATTTGTACAATATGTAAATATAGAGTGTAAGATTTAAGGTTTGCTAGATTGCCATGCTTTTGCCTGACCAAGAGGACATTAAAGAAGTTGTAATTAATAAGTAATTAATTTTGACTAAATGATTTAAGAGAAAGTGATTATTTATCAATTGAAAAATCCAAGCTGCTAGTTTAAGTTTTCAGCTGAGTCACAGTAGATTAAGCAATGTAAATATGATTTTGTAACTAGCTGTAAGATTTCATGAATATGTGTTTTACTAGTCATTGCCGATGTACTTAGACGGTGTTTTAAGTTTCAGGCTAGTACATGCGTGTGATGATGGACACTGTTGAGTTATTCACTGTGATAGTGTTAATGGACTCCTTGAGATTACTCGCGAGTGAGTTTTTCCCAAAGAATTCAGTGAAGCGGACGTTCTGGAAATGCCGTTAGACAGGCGAGTGAGATCAAGCGTGCCGCACAGGCGGGCGCAACAATACTGACGAGGCGGAGCCGCTGTCGGCTCTTGTGCCGCCGTAGGCTCTCCGTGCCGCTCTCGGCATTCTTTGTACTTGCGAGTACGGAAGGCGGAATTGTTTTTCTTCCCGGACAGATGATGTGAAAGAATTCTGCTGTCAATACTTATGTTTTTTTCGATCTACTGAATATTATTTTCTTGTTTAGCATTAAGTGGACTCTCATGGCAAGCGTATTAATTACGAAAAGGTTATATAAAATGTGTATTCTATGTAATTAATAATTAATTTGCGTACTTTGATCTACCTGTTTTTATGACCATGTACTCTGATTAATTTTGTAAATAGTATTCCATTTCTTGATAGTGTTACGAATTTTGACGATTTTAGAATAGCTAAATCATTTTCTATGTTTTCTATGAATTTTAATATGTTGTCAACCTGTTTTATTTTGATCAAGATGACAGAGTGGAATAAGATTAGGAGTTTCTACACTCAATTATTATCGTCTAAAAATGGGTTTATGGTTAATTAGGCGAATGCTAAATTTTGTTGATGTTTTGAGCATATGCATTTCCGATGTTTTTTCTTTTTTTTTTTTGGACATTTTCTGAGTCTGTTTACGTTACACGAACATCCTCAGACAATGTGGGGCACGTGTAACGCCGGAAATGCATATCCTCCTATTTCCATCTATTGTACTATTATTTTTTTCCTTGTTTTGTTACCTCAAGATATGACATTTCTGTCTCTTTATATATTGTAATTGTTTTACTGTTTGTATATATATATTTATGCACTTATGTCGATGTATAATTGGTTTGTTTCGTAAATATTATTTGTATTTTTACGCTGGGTCTTGCCTAGGGAAAACTGCTATCGAACGATTACATCGATGGGTCGTGTGAAGAATCAAAGTGTGTAGGATCTTTGGTAGTGTTAACTCTGCCGCGTGGAGCGCGGGCAGTGAGAGTCTGGCGGGAGTAGCGAGTGGAGCAGGTGTTGTGTGACGCTCCCGCGAGTTGCCGCGCTTTCGGGGTTTGGCAGCATGTAATTGCGCTCGACTCACGATGATAGTTTCTGACATGGTGTCGCGGACGGGAAGCATTAGCTGGCGCACATCAAGAGCCCATTTCGCCTGGTGACCGTGTCGAGAAGAAGGCGCGCCAACATCCAGCTTCTGCAACAGCGACGGCCGACAATGAGTGACTGTCGCCACCTCCTCGATCGACGGCTTCAAACCTTCAATCAACCAACAAGGAAGACCTCAGCTTTTCAAATTGTTCCATTTGCCTCGCAAAATTACAGCAACTTAGCATGAACCTTTGTTGCTCATTGTCCCAATTGCATTGCCAAGCAGGGTCCCTTCCTTTTCCGAAATGAACCCGAGTGTCGTTGAAATTCAAACGCCAGCATTAAAATAATATAATTAGATTTCACTGCTTTAATTTCAAAGTTCAGTAGCTGGCTACAATATTTAGGTTACACGAGCACAAATTTAGAGTGCGAGTTTTGTTAGCATATTTTAGCTTACCTGTGACTGCAGCTCAGCTTGGTACGTACTAAATTTTACTATTGTTAATAGTTCAGAATCATTTAATTCAAGTTCAAAGTAAAATCTCTTGTTTCTAAATTGCGTAGAGTCAAGTTGCTTTTGAAATGATTGTTGAGGTAGTCCAAGACTAATCGTATTTTACTGGATTTCGATGTGCTTCAGAAAGAAAGCTCACTATTAACTTCAGTCACTAAATTAACTTTCGATTTTCCGGTTTTATTAATTCTTTTGCTAAATTAAGTCAGAGTGTAGCGAAATTTATTACTTCTGACAAACTTTCAGTTTTCACACTACACGTGTCAACCTTCAGTTGCCACGCTTCTAGTGTTAATTATATGTGTAATAACCTTTCTTTTTCAGTTACTATAGTAATTGTCCTTAGGACTGGCGACCGTGATTTCCCCCAAATCTCAAATATCTAATTACCGCTGGTTAATTGTTAACATAACGGCCGCACATTTACTTTCTTTATTAACTTTACCCCTTTTCAAAATTAATTTCCACCAGTTTCATTTGCATTTTTCCTTTCATTTAGATGTAACCCTTTCCTCCCTCTTTACCGATAGATTAACTTCGGTGACGATTGCTTTTCCCAAATTTCCATTAGGTACACGCGGTT
This sequence comes from Schistocerca serialis cubense, assembly GCF_023864345.2. Classification (NCBI taxonomy): domain Eukaryota; kingdom Metazoa; phylum Arthropoda; class Insecta; order Orthoptera; family Acrididae; genus Schistocerca; species Schistocerca serialis. Next base: position 961,018,935 of record NC_064639.1, read on the forward strand.
TAATTTTTCACTGTCATTAAGGTCGATAAGTGAGGGGGGAGGTTACAGGCTACCATTGACCAGAGGTTGTCAATTGGTGAGAGGTCTCGAGAATGTGCTGGCCAGGGCAGTCGAACATTTTCTGTATCCAGAAAGGCCCGTACAGGACCTGCAACATGCGGTCGTGCATTATCCTGCTGAAATGTAGGGTTTCGCAGGGATCGAATGAAGGGCAGAGCCACGGGTCGTAACATGTCTGAAATGTAACGTCCACTGTTCAAAGGCCGTCAATGCGAACAAGAAGTGAGCGAGACGTGTAACCTATAGCACCCCATACCATCACGCCGGGTGATACGCCAGTAATACCCGTTTCCAATGTGCGTTCACCGCGATGTCGCCAAACACGGATGCGACCATCATGATGCTGTAAACAGAACCTAGATTCATCCAAAAAAATGATGTTTTGCCATTCGTGCACCCAGGTTCGTCGTTGAGTACACCATCGCGGGCGCTCCTGTCTGTGATGCAACGTCAAGGGTAACCGCAGCCATGGACTCCGAGCTGATGGTCCATGCTGCTGCAGACGTCGTTGAACTGTTCGTGCAGATGGTTGTTGTCTTGCAAACGTCCCCATATGTTGACTCAGGGATCGAAACGTGGCTGCACAATTCGTTACAGCCATGCGGATGCGATGCCTGTCATCTCTCGACTCCTAGTGATACGAGGCCGTTGGGATCCAGCACGGCGTTCCGTATTACCCTCCTGATCCCGCCGATTCCATGTTCTGCTAACAGTCATTGGATCTCGAACAACGCGAGCAGCAATGTCGTGATACGATAAACCGCAATCGCGATAGGCTACAATTCGACCTTTGTCAAAGACGGAAACGCGATGGTACGCATTTCTCCTCCTAACACGAGGCATCACAACAACGTTTCACCAGGCAACGCCGGTCGACTGCTGTTTGTGTATGAGAAACCTGTTTGAAACTTCCCTCACGACAGCACGTTGTAGGTGTCGCCACCGGCGCCAACCTTGTGTGAGTGCTCTGAAAAGCTAATCATTTGCATATCACAGCATCTTCTTCCTGTCGGTTAAATTTCACGTCTGTAGCACGTCATCTTCGTGGTGTAGCAATTGTAATGGCCAGTAGTGTAGTTACACTAATGTTACCACCTACTACGTTCAGCGTCAGCGTGTTGTAATCACTTAATCACTTATAGACGGCAGGTGGCAGCATTGACAATGGATGGTATATGAGACGGGTTGGGGGGGGGGGGGGGGGAGGAGGGGGACGCTGAAAACGGAGCAGTCATTGTGACTATGTGGAAACGGAGCGATTTACCTGACGTACAAAAAGGCATGAGCATTGGCTTTCAGGCCAACGGTGGATTCATTCCCGAAACAGCCAAGATCGTTACATATTCGATTGTCCCAATGGTTAAGGTATACAAGGCATGGAAAAATGGCACTATTCAAAACCGGCGCCGAGGCAACAGTGGTGCATCAGCGGCCATAACGAAAGGGGTGAACGATGGCTGTGGAGACGGGTATAGGCGAATATACTGGCAGTTCTTGAGCAGTTGACTGCCCAGATAACTAAGGAGCTACCGACAGTGTCCACTCAACGACTGTTGATAGAACGCTGCTGCATGGGCCTCCGCAGTACTGCAACTGAACGTTCACTAAGTGGCGACAAGTGGTCTTTATACATGAATCACGTTTTATGCTTCGTCGGACTGGTGAACGTTGGCGTGCCTGGCGTGAAACGTCTGAAAGCAAACACCTTGCTACCAGGAGGGAGTGTCATGTTCTGGTAAATATTTTCGTGGAATTCCCTGGGTTATTTCGTCATTCTGGAAGACACAATGGATCAACACAAGTACAACCTATCCTTGGTAACCATGTCCACCCCTGAACACAATCGCAGCTGGAGATAACATTTGCCGAATATGGGCTGAAATATCACATATAGCCAACAAATGAAAAAAAAATAAGCCTGTTAGAAACACTTGAGGGAAGAGAAAAAGCTTCACATGACTTAATCAACTACCCACATATCCACAAACCGCCACAATGACACATTCTGCTACACAAAATTGAAACACAATAGAATTTCCTATTCCTTACCTTGCTTACCCCATAAACCTCAACAATATAAATCGTAATACTCCAATATTGTTTATTTTAACTAAGTACTGGTTTAATATAGCCCATTGCATAAAATTCAATTTACAATGTAAAACATCTAAGTTTTTGGTGCTAAGTTAGACAGTTTTCAACCAATGCCGTGAATAACCTTATAAACTGTATTACTGTAACATTGTGTATATTACTTATTGTGTGTAACATTGTACATTGCCTGAAGTTTAATGTACGAACTTAAAGACATATTGCGCAACATAAATGAATAGTTGAACTGTTCCTCAGCCAACGTCAAGACCTCACAAATTTTAACGTTATAACCATTTAACCCTTAATATTGTGTGGTTTTATTATTTATTGTACCTAATATTGTACATTGTATAAAGTGCAATTTCAACGTTAAGAAATAAATTTGATGCACACCACGCTATGCATGTTGATTTTATCTTTGCTAATAAAGTTTGTGCACCTAAAACCCTCCAGATTTCCACCTGTTTCAAAATTGCGACCCCACGGAAATGGCGCCTCGGCAAGAGCCCCAGTTGCCATCGTCTGGTGAAGCCCCTGCGTTAGATGAGTCACAACAGGTAACTGGTAGCCTCATGGGCGCTGCTGGCACCTGTCACAGGGAACCGGCCAACATTCTATACAACTAACAGTTCGCACCGCAGGATTTCAGGAGGTGGTATGAGATCACGTGGGACAAAATAATCAACATCTGTCAGCTTGCTCCTGACACGCACACTACAAAGAATGCAGAGATCAGAGTGTCGTTGGAGCAGCAGTTACACCACTGTCATAAGTAACAGGCCCAAGCAGTGGGGGAAAATGATCCCGAACTCCAATTGCATCCGTGAACTATCCATCGCAGTACTGCAGTGCCGAAATTTCTACTATTTATAGTGTACGGACATGAGGCCTCTTTCAAATTACACCATACTTATGTCTGAAGGGGTGGAAAACAGTTCGACTGTACAAGGCCACGAGCAACTATTTCCCTTCAATTTGTATGCTACAAATTATACAATGCCAACTAATAGTACATTAATTGCTGACACCCCCGCCCTCCCCAGTCTGTGTGATGCACATTACCTCAAGTTCATTCGAGATGAGCTGCCACGGTTTTGTAGACTGTACTTTATATCGTACTTCAGAGAGTGTTGTTTCGACATGATGGTGCACTGTTCCGTGCACAGCTCATCTTCATGCCATTTATTGTTTGTCTTCTTCTATTACGGTACTGCCGCCTCATTTCTTATTTTATTTACTGGCGTCACTAAATTCCTGCCTTACTAGCCTGAGAGTGGCAGCACCAGCGCGTATCGATAGTGCACTGTCGTACCATCTCTGGAGCGACCGATAGTATTTCCGGGCCGTCGTGTGTCTGGAACTCAGTTGTAGACGGACCAGCAGTGCAGTCGGGGACGGAGCAGCGGTCGGCGACGAAGGAGCGTCGAGGACGGAGCACCAGTGAGGTGCGGACAGCCAGTACTCGCCGACCGCTGGCGACACACATGCACTGTCCGACTGAAGGAGACTGGAGCGGGGACGACCGTTGGTTGGTCGTTCGGTCGGTCATCCAATCAGCTGACGTCTATTTGGTTCCTTGACCGTTCCCGTGTGTGGCGGTCGGTCGGATGGCGTAGAGCAGCGAGGCGGTCCCCGTCGCGCGGAGTCGGGCCGGAGCCGATGGCGGTGGGCTCTTCTTGCCAGGGTTACGAAGTTCGAAAAAAATGGCTCTGAGCCCTATGGGACTTAGCGCCGGAGGTCATCAGTCCCCTAGAACTTAGAACTACTTAAACCTATCTAACCTAAGGACATCAGACACATACATGCCCGAGGCAGGATTCGAACCTGCGACCGTAGCGGTCGCGCGGTTCCAGACTGAAGCGCCTAGAACCGCTCCGCCACTCCGGCCGGCGTTACGAATTTCGCCGCCCACCGATCTTGGACTCTAAAGTCGAATGCTCACTTAATCTACTATCAAGCCACAGCTGCTATAACTTCTTTTCGTTTAATCCTGGTTGTTGCTTTCTGCGAGATTCCCATGAGCAACAACATGTGTGCATTGAAGTCTGCTAGAATTGCAGACATTTCCTTGGATGGGTTAACTTAACTAAATTCAGTTCTTCATTAATGAAGTGCACCAGCAGTATCTTCTGCCTTGTGGCCGTTAACGTTGCGATTGTCCGCCCCCGGTAGCTGAGTGGTCAGCGCGACAGACTGTAAATCCAAAGGGCCCGGGTTCGATTCCCGGCTGGGTCGGAGATTTTCTCCGCTCAGGGATGGGATGTTGTGTTGTCGTAATCATCATCATTTCTTCCCCATCGACGCGCAAGTCGCCGAAGTGAAGCCGGCACAGTAGCTCAGCGTGTTCGGTCAGAGGGTTAGCAGATCTCTGTAATAAAAAAACTGAGTAAATCGATCAACAACGAACTTAAACGGATGTCATACAACGTCCGCCCCGAGCATATGCAACGAACGAAAGCGAACAAAATGATATTAAAAAAATAGAAGTGGCGTCAATTCGAAAGACTTCCACCATGCGACCGGTCTACCCGACATTTCATTTCATTTCAACGTTCCGGTTACCTGCCCTGGGCGATGAGGTAGTTTTTGGCAGCGTATTTCCCTCGTCGTGTTGTTGCTGTCCAGCACGGCGTGTTGCTCGACAGCTGAGGTGTGTTAGTAGTTTTGGGCGTTAATTCTGACTTGGATGGATTGGGCACCAGTATCCAGAACGTTCACTATGTTGTCATTTTGCTCGTCGGATGGAGCAGAAGTGATTTTCTTGGTTGGTTTGTCGGCTGGCCTACGGTTGGGTTGCCTCCCGATTAAGAGGTTGTCGGTCTGGCTGCCTGTCTCACCTAAACGTGCGTTGGTGTTACTCCCAGGCCGACCCTTGGAACCTTCTGAGCGCCGCTCCTTGAGTTTTACATAGTGATTTCCTTTTAGTCCTAAGTACTCTGTGTGGCCTTCAGCCGAGTTTTAGCTTATTAAAATTGTAAGCTTTTTTCTCTTTAGGCCTTAAGCAATGAAATTGTTTTGACATGATGTGTGGTTTTCAGCCGAGTTTTAATCCCTCTTGAATAAAAAATTCAAATTTTTGTCTTGTTCTTAAGTCATAACATTGTTGTTCTTAGTATGAGACCTTCAGCTGAGTTTGTATGGAATGCTCTAAGCTAAGGCCCTCAGCCTGTTAAATTGAATGCCCTTCTTCCAAGGTTTTAAGCAGTTAAACTGTTTGGTTGACAGGCGGCCTTCAGCCGGGTTTCAGCATATTTAGAATTAACATTGAAAATCTTTGTTTTTGCCTTAAGCCGTAACACTGTTCTTTCTTAATGTGTGGCCTTCAGCCTATTTTTATTGAAGTAAAAAAAATTTTTTTTGAAAGAAGTGAAACTTTCAGAAGAACTCTTATACCTCAATTCCCTGCTTAGGCCTTGGGCCCTGGATTTTCGTATGTGGCTTTCAGCGTATTCAATCAAATCAAAGGAGATGTTTCGTTAAAACCTTGAGAATTTTTAATTTTTGATTGTGTTATTGTGTGTTTTGAATAATAAAACTTACATGTTGAGTATAACTGATAGCAACTTATTTTGGCCCCTTTCCACAAATATAACGTCACCCGCTCTGTCCTGCTAGTCCAGGGATTTCATGCACCATCCCATTTCTTTATTAATATTTGTGAGCATCCGTACAACAGGTACATTGTGCGAGTGGAAGGGGAGGTCTTGCATAATGGATAGCACCATCTTCGGATCTCAGTTCTATAATTTTTTCCCATTTGGATGAAATCAGCCTTCTGGGGACTATCAGCTAGTTGCGTTGGGGCGACTTAGCATCCAAAGAGCTCGAAGACCAACAAGGAAAGCTAGGTAGCTAGCCTGCTAGTTGGTTGGAGGTGAGGGGAAACTCGGAATAATTAGTCCGAAACGTAGGAGGCGGTATCTGTTCTCCAGTGTGGGCGGCCGTGAGTACCAAGAAATCCAACACCTCCGAGAGTGGAAGTGGGAACTGCTCCTGCAACAATCACAGACAGAAGACACTTTTGCCCAGAAATGCTGCTGCCTTGCAGTGAACGACGTTGATTCATCAAAGCTTAGGGGTAGAAAACCCTGAAGAAAATTTAACTGGTCCTCTTAGTAACGAGTTGCGGTAATATTTTGCTTTTCAGAAGGTAATGTTCAGTACCGTATTCTGCACCTCTATACATTCTCATGCTGTAAAATTTTAAATAGGTTTTCTATCTCCTTACACAAAGTCATAAACAGATTTTCTTTTGAGCGTAGCCTCTTTCTATGTCAATGTATGTATTCTTTATGCTTAAAGTAAACATACTGAGTCCTTAGTGATTGCGAGTCTATGGAACAACATTAAATCACTGAAAGTCCTAGCAGGAAAAAGCGGGATCGGTTTAACAGAAGACGGCGATAAAAACGAAAACGGGTTATGAATTTTGAAACTTGGAATAAGTAAGGCTTGCAAACAAAAATGAAAGAGGCTGCAGAAGAAGTAAGTCAATTTCAAATGAATATAGTGGCTGTTAACGAGACTAAAAGGTAGGGGAAAGGAAGCGAACAACTGGAATGTTACCTCGATCTGTACAGTGGTGTCTATAAATACAAGGGAGCTAAGTCTGCAGTCTCTACACTTACCAAAGAAAAATTTTGCTAAAAGGTTTAAAGATTGGGATGCAACAAATGAGCGTACTGAAAACGTGGAGTTTAAAGTAAAATGGTATGAAGTGGTAGTAATAACAGTGTGTGCTCCATCAAATGATGATAGAGTAATTCCAAGGATGAGCAACATAAACTTTAAGCCAACTGCTGGAACATATTAATATCAGGAAAGAGATTATTCTGTTTGGCGACTTTAATGGTGTGTTGGGCTCAGCCTAATGGATGCAGTTGTCGGACCAAATTGGGAAAAGAATGTGAATGATAGTCGTGAACGACTTGTAGACATACGTCAGCAACAACCACTAAGTACTCATTATGTTAAACTTTAAGCGTAAAGAATACATAAATTGACATAGAAAGAGGCTACGCTCAAAAGAAAATCTGTTTATGACTTTGTGTAAGGAGATAGAAAACTTATTTAGAATTTTACAACTTGAGAATGTATAGAGGTGCAGAATACGGTACTGAACATTACCTTTTGAAAAGTAAAATATTTTTTCCAATAGCAACACCTTTTATAAATCAGGAAAAAGAGGTAAGCAAAGTGAATTACAAACGTAAAAGTTTGCAGAATGAATCAACACTGTTCATGTATAGGCTTCGATTAAATTTCAAACTGATTAAAGTAACACTCTTCTGGGAATATCAGATATCAAGATGTTGTTAAGGGAAGCAGCTAAAGAAGCTTTAGGAGTATTGCGGGGAAGCTCACGAATCCAAAAGAGAAACGAACGATGGAATGGTAAATTTGAGAAATTGGTACAGGAAAAGAAAAGAGCATTCAGCGTTTGATGTCAAGAACAAATCAAATAGGAGTGACTATGTAAGGTACAGAACAGAGGTCAAGAAAGCAGTCAGCAATGTAAAGAATGAAGTATGGGATAATATATGTAGGCACATGATTAATATATTGGAGGTAGGCGAAGCAGTCAGGCATAGAGAACTGAAATATCTGCGATTCCAATCTCCTTAATTTCATTGGAAGACTGGAGGATGTATTACGGGAATCTATTTATTGAAAACCGTCTACAGTTATTTGTAAAAAAAAATGACGATGAGTTTTTATCTAGGATGCATCATATGAAGAGGATGAAATACATGGCTTTTAAAGGTAAAAAATTGCTGAAGAATGGACGAGCCTCAGGTTCAAATGGACTGTCCGTAGAATAGTTCAAAAGAGAATCACATAAACTTCAGGAATTAATGGCTTATGTTTTTAATTGTTTCCTAAACGATCAACAATTAGCAGAGAAACAGAATGCATCATACATACCCAACATACACGAAATGGGAGACAGGAAAAAGTTCTCAAACTACAGAGGAGTGGGACTGTAGACGAAGAAGAACAGAATGGGTTCCATGCCGCCTAGGTATTTGGGTTGAGTTGTTAGGGGGAAGAGACCAAACAGCGAGGTCATCATTCTCATCGGATTAGGGCAGGAGGGGGAAGGAAGTCGGCCGTGCCCTTTCAAAGGAACCATCCCGGCATTTTCCTGGAGCGATTTAGGAAAATCACGGAAAACCTAAATCAGGATGGCCGGACGCGGGATTGAACCGTCATCCTCCCAAATGCAAGTCCACTGTGCTAACCACTGCGCCACCTGGCTCGATGGCTAGGTATTTACAGACCCACATGTTTGTCATTGATCCTATGAGAACCTATGATAGCGTTCTAGTCTGTAAAATGTGGACTGTGCTGTTAGAGAACAGAATGAGTTGTTTATATGTTCAAGCTGTTAGAGCATTATATAATGACACAACTTGGTTCGAAATGGTTCAAATAGCTCTGAGCACTATGGGTTCAAATGGTTCAAATGGCTCTGAGCACTATGGGACTCAACTGCTGAGGTCATTAGTCCCCTAGAACTTAGAACTACTTAAACCTAACTAACCTAAGGACATCACACACATCCATGTCCGAGGCTAGATTAGAACCTGCGGTGACACAACTTGTCGCCTTACAGTAGGTATGAATATAACTGAACAGAACCCTGTGACCAAAGAGTTGCGACAAAGATGCGAGACGGCACCTAAACTATTGCATTCTGCCTCAAGGTTACTAAAACGTTGCTGTCGTTGTATGTGTGTGTTTACAGGGTATCCCAGGAGGGATTAATGTTGAGTGATGTGACAGAAATGATCATTCGCAGTAATAAATACAGTAAACATGAACTGAAGTAAACTAAATTAAACTTAACCCGAACAGGCTATGAAGTTCCAACGGTACCGACCGGCCGTCGTGTCATCCTCAGCCTGCAGGTGTCACTGGATGCGGAAATGGAGGGGCATGTGGTCAGCACACCGCTCTCCCAGCCATGTGTTAGTTTACGAGACCGGACCCTCTACATCTTAATCAAATAGCTCCTCAAAAATGGTTCAAATGGCTCTGAGCACTATGGGACTCAACTGCTGAGGTCAAAAGTCCCCTAGAACTTAGAACTACTTAAATCTAACTAACCTAAGGACAACACACACATCCATGCCCGAGGCAGGATTCGAACCTGCGACCGTAGCGGTCGCGCGGTTCCAGACTGTAGCGCCAGAACCGAATAGCTCCTCAGTTTGCCTCACAACATTTGAGTGCACCCTGCTTACCAACAGCGTTTGGCTGACTGGATGGTCACCCACCCAAGTACTAGCTCAGCCCGACAGCACTTAACTTCAGTGATCCGGCGGGAACCGGTGTTACCACTGCGGCAAGGCCGTTGGCACATAGTAAACATGGGCTCTACAATCCATACCTTAATTCACAACTTCATCTTCGATACTGTGAAGCAGATCTTTCTACTGCTACCTTTGCTTTCGATATTTTGGGAGAGGGTGACTTACTTGACTTCTCACTTGTTTCTTTTATGCAAAACCTAGGGCTTCGGTGAAAATCCGCCAGCGGATTCAGTTTAGAGTGAAGATCTTCAAAGCTGCAGATATTCTCCCCTCTTTCTTGGCTTCTTTCTGCACTGTTCTCCTCCATGACGCCCTTGTTCTACCTCGGTTTCTCTTACCCTGTGAGCTCCAGCGGATGGCTTGTCTCGGTACAGCATCCTGGCTTTTCAGTAGGGTGTGTCCAATCCAACTCCATTTCCATGTCCTGATTTGCATAAAATATTTTGCCTTTGCCCAAAATAAGAATTTTCCAAGACATCAAATGGGGAAGTCTTGCAAATTCTTGGAGTTAAAGGGGTAACCTTCCAGGTTTCCATCTATATTGTGTGCACATTTATTCTGGATGCTGGATGGGGTGTATTTGTGTGAGGTGAGAGAGAGGGGGAGGGAGGGAGAGAGAGAGAGAGAGAGAGAGAGAGAGAGAGAGAGAGAGTACATCATCAATGAAAGAGCTGTGTTGTTACTTGCATGATTCCCAAGTGGTTTCTGTTAGAGTTTAGCTTATTATACCGTCTGTTGTTACCCATGTGATTTCCAAATGGTTTTTGTTAGAGTGTTGCTTATTATATCGTTCTTAAGTCACCCTTCTCCCATGCACACTGTATCAAACAGAGCTAATAATTAAATAAATTGTACAACATTTCTCACTGTTTGGAACATTCTCGTTTTACGTGTACATTACACTTGTTACCTTTTAATATAGTATCAATGCTTAGTGCAAATTTATAGGAACTGTATGTTATGTAAATACGACGTATGATTCAACTGACAGAAAATCTCTCATCAATACGTATTATGAAAGAACTTGGTTTAGATTCAAAACTGCAAACATTATTCATGACACGTTAATAAATACTTCATCTAAAGTGAGGTTTTGTTCAGAATACTCCTAAAACTTTGAGAAAAAAAACAGGAATCAGGCAGAAGGATGAACAGCCACTTTTACTTTTCAACTGCACACTGGAGCAGGTAATTAGAAAATGGAGAAACAGGAAAGGCACCAAATTTGACTGCCTAGTATTCACAGGTGACACTGCCTTGCAGTCAAACACACCATAAAACAACAAACTCAAACTAGAGGAGCTATGCGCGCAAGCAGGGAAAAACTGTTTACAAATTTCTTTTTCAAAGGTAAAATTTATAACGAACGTTAAGAATGACCCATAGAAACTGATCAGAACTCGAGACAAAATTAAGAAAGTCAGCTCATTCAAATATTTGATGGATAGTCTGGAGTGCAAAGAAGATGAACATCGCATTCTAGAAAACAGCAGAGACATATACAAGATGAAGGCTTTATACTGATACAGAATAATCATAAAGATTATAAAAAGTAGTGAGACCTCAGCCCCTATATGACGTTGATAAATTAAAACTAATGCGGAAAGGCGGCAAAAGTTGAAGGATGACTGATTAGAAGCATACTTGGCCAAAGGACAGAAAAGAAAATTCAACAGGCCACGACCTTACAAAAAGTCTATAACATCTGGGAGCATAATATACACCATCTGCAAAAGAAAAAAATGTCGTTCTTCGGGCATTTGGCTAGAATGGATGATCATGGATTGACAAAGCAAATCTTTGGGCAAATTATGAATCTACAAGCAGCATGGTTTACACAGACACCAAATGCCTCCAGAGAAACAGACACCAACATAGTGGATACACGTAGCAGGAATTTACATAGGAACAAAATTCAGGAAGTGGTCTTCAGATATGGAGAAGGAAGAATGAAGAAACAGTCTCATAACAGGTTGAAATTACAGATAGTCAGCATTAACTGGATGAATGGGGAAGGCTGAAATTAACTGTGCACACAGTTTGCAAAAATCAGCAGAGTCCTCTGTCTGGGGAGCGCATCAAGAACAGTGTCCCACAGGATTCAGCCTTGGGTCCCTTATTATTAATGACTTGCCACTCTATATTCATGAAGATGCAAATCTATTTCCTTTGCTGATGATACAAGTGTAGTAGTCACACTCAACAATCAAGAATTAGGTGGTGAAATTGTAAATAATGTCTTTCACAGAATTATTCAGTGGTCCTCTGCAAATGGACTCTCATTAAATTTTGAGAAAACACAGTTTATACACTCCTGGAAATTGAAATAAGAACACCGTGAATTCATTGTCCCAGGAAGGGGAAACTTTATTGACACATTCCTGGGGTCAGATACATCACATGATCACACTGACAGAACCACAGGCACATAGACACAGGCAACAGAGCATGCACAATGTCGGCACTAGTACAGTGTATATCCACCTTTCGCAGCAATGCAGGCTGCTATTCTCCCATGGAGACGATCGTAGAGATGCTGGATGTAGTCCTGTGGAACGGCTTGCCATGCCATTTCCACCTGGCGCCTCAGTTGGACCAGCGTTCGTGCTGGACGTGCAGACCGCGTGAGACGACGCTTCATCCAGTCCCAAACATGCTCAATGGGGGACAGATCCGGAGATCTTGCTGGCCAGGGTAGTTGACTTACACCTTCTAGAGCACGTTGGGTGGCACGGGATACATGCGGACGTGCATTGTCCTGTTGGAACAGCAAGTTCCCTTGCCGGTCAAGGAATGGTAGAACGATGGGTTCGATGACGGTTTGGATGTACCGTGCACTATTCAGTGTCCCCTCGACGATGACCAGTGGTGTACGGCCAGTGTAGGAGATCGCTCCCCACACCATGATGCCGGGTGTAGGCCTGTGTGCCTCGGTCGTATGCAGTCCTGATTGTGGCGCTCACCTGCACGGCGCCAAACACGCATACGACCATCATTGGCACCAAGGCAGAAGCGACTCTCATCGCTGAAGACGACACGTCTCTATTCGTCCCTCCATTCACGCCTGTCGCGACACCACTGGAGGCGGGCTGCACGATGTTGGGGCGTGAGCGGAAGACGGCCTAATGGTGTGCGGGACCGTAGCCCAGCTTCATGGAGACGGTTGCGAATGGTCCTCGCTGATACCCCAGGAGCAACAGTGTCCCTAATTTGCTGGGAAGTGGCGGTGCGGTCCCCTACGGCACGGCGTAGGATCCTACGGTCTTGGCGTGCATCCGTGCGTTGCTGCGGTTTGGTCCCAGGTCGACGGGCACGTGCACCTTCCGCCGACCACTGGCGACAACATCAATGTACTGTGGAGACCTCACGCCCCACATGTTGAGCAATTCGGCGGTACGTCCACCCAGCCTCCCGCATGCCCACTATACGCCTTCGCTCAAAGTCCGTCAACTGCACATACGGTTCACGTCCACGTTGTCGCGGCATGCTACCAGTGTTAAAGACTGCGATGGAGCTCCGTATGCCACAGCAAACTGGCTGACACTGACGGCGGCGGTGCACAAATGCTGCGCAGCTAGCGCCATTCGACGGCCAACACCGCGGTTCCTGGTGTGTCCGCTGTGCCGTGCGTGTGATCATTGCCTGTACAGCCCTCTCGCAGTGTCCGGAGCAAGTATGGTGGGTCTGACACACCGGTGTCAATGCGTTCTTTTTTCCATTTCCAGGAGTGTATAATTCTGTAGAGTAACTGGTATAACACCAATGATAAATATAAACTATGAACAAAAGTCTGTTGCCAAGGCAGAATATTCAAAATTTCTGGGAGTGTGCATTGATGAGAAATTGAAGTGGAAGAAACACATTGGTAATATGCTGAAACAGTTAGGTTCAGCTACTAATGCTATTAGGGTTATTGCAAATATTGGTGATAAACATATCTTTAAATTAGCCTAATACGCCGACTTTCATTCACAGCTTTCATATGGCATAATTTTTTGGGGTAATTCCTCATTAAGGAAAAAAGTATTCGTTGTGCAAGAACGTGTAACCAGAATAATAGCTGAAGCCCACACAAGAACACCTTGCAGACTTTTATTTAAGGAGCTCGACATGTTCACAGTACATTCACAATACATGTATTCCGTTATGAAATTTGTTATTAATACCCATCCCATTTCAATAATAATAGCGAGGAGCATAGCTAAAACATTGGAAGAAATGATTATCTTCACTATTCTGAGTTAAATCTGACTTTGGCACAGAGGGGGGAGGATTGTGCTGCCACAAAAATCTTTGGTCGTTTGCCAAATAACATTAAAAGTCTGTGGGATAGTCAACTAACATTTAAAAACAAAAATAAAAGCATTTCGGAATGACAGCTCCTTCTACTCAATAGATGAATTTTTAGATGTGAAGTAGGAAGTGTGAAAAAAAAATGTTTAACGAGAACTTATGTTAAACTGACACGCTCCACATCACTGCGAAATGTCGTATTTATGATCTACAGAACAAGTATTAATGCAATGTAATGTAACACTGAACAACTCCGGAAGCACACTGAAATTTGAAACGTATGAGGGCGAAGAGGAAGAAGAATGCATGTAGCAACAATTAAAATATTGATTTAACGTGCTCTGATGAAAGTCTCTTACAATAAGTAAATAAATACGGATTTAAAAGCAGCATGTGGCGACTAACAGGCGTTAAGCTTTGTGCTAGAATATTTTTTTTTTGTCTTCTTGTTCCGGCCTGTGCCACAGATTACCCAAATGTCGAACATAAAAGTCATCACTGTCTTTATTAATTGCTATAAATCCACCTGATGACGCTGATACAATTCTCCGAAGCGAACAGTGAGAAAATAATAACTGTGACTGGTTACAGTAAAGAGCTAAAGCCTGGACTAAAATGTTTGCACTTGGACGTGACCACATTTTGTCTCCAAGAGACATGATGCTTCTCTTGGAGACTTGACTCTATCAGAGAGTATATGCCAACTACCAGGTGAAGGGTTCATGGAGTACGTCACAATTAACTTGGGATTGTATCTGTGCAGCTTCAAGCAAGACAGATAGGAGTGAAGGTGGACAATTTAATTTTCCCTTTATATCGCATTGTACCTATTCGCTGAAGTTTCTCTCGGCTTCTCTGGTCGCTGGACTTTATAGCACAGATAATGTAACAACGTGATAACCCATGGTCGGACAGGACAGCACTTGCGAGCGTGCAGTAAGCTTGCTTAAGCCCTGCGACAGCGGAAGCGGTCTGTCTGGCGGGTAATTCGATTAATCAGGCCAGTGAGTCCCAATTCTGGCACGCCTGGCTGCCTGTATTAGACTCAAGGCGCAGGGTAGGGCAAACAGCGTGCCTGGAAGAATGGGTAATGTTACGCAATACACAAGGACCACGTGTGCGACACGGCCCTTTCTCTTCGCAGACAGCGCCTGACCAGAAGGAGGAAATGGAGCGAATACAAATACTGCAGCGAAAAACACAGTAGAACGTACAGTGGAAAAATTATGCAGCAGTATGCTGTTATTACCCAAGGAAGGAAGTCGAGAATTTAACATATCATCAGTACGGAGGTCAATAGAGAGGTCTTCTTGAGAATACCGCTCTGTTCTCTTAATAAGTTCATCACCTCCCGTAAGCCCTTGGTGCAGTTCTGTCGTTCAGGTCACTCCTTTAGAATAACGTTGTACTTTTCGTCATTAACTCCAAAATGTCTCTGTTGTCTGTTGTGAAATGAGGTAGGTAGTTCAAAATGGTTAAAATGGCTCTGAGCACTATGGGACTGAGGTCATCAGTCCCCTAGAACTTAGAACTACTTCAACCTAACTAACCTAAGGACATCACACACATCCATGCCCGAGGCAGGATTCGAACCTGCGTCCGTAGCGGTCGCGGGATTCCAGACTAAAGTGCCTAGAACTGCTCTGCCACATCGGCCTGCGGTAGGTAGTTAAACCCCCACTAAACTTCAATTCCTATTGTGGATCTAAATACTACTTCAGAAATGTATTTTGTGATTAAATACAACAATACACTTGTTTCTCATGTCCTAGCGTCCAGGCTCTCCTACTTTCCCAATCTTCCGCCTGCCAATTCCTCTCTGACACAGTTCTCAGTCCATCTTCCTAGTTGTTTCCAGGGGTCCTTTTCGGGCCTAACATTATCTACGGTGTCAGTACAGACACAGAGATTTGTGACCATGAGGTCATCATAGCGACGATTTTTGCTGATGTTAATAAATCCATTATAAAGGATAGGAAAGTATTTTTGCTCAAAAGAGCAGGTGAGCAGTTGTTGTTACCCCACTTACAAAATGAACTGATACCATTTAGTTCCATTATGACGGACATAGAGGAAGTTTAAACGGAGCGTTCTGGAAAAGGACGAGAAGGGCAAGTGTATTAAGACGGAGAACACCTATCGTTTGTTTAGTAATGAAATTCGGAAACTGCTGAAGTAGGGGACACAGTTGCACCTTCGGTTCAAAGAGTAACGTCCAAACGATGACAGGCAGAAGTTAGTAGAAATTCGTGCGTTTGTAAAAATATCGATGCGCGAAACATAGATGGACTACAACCGTCATATCTTAGCAAAAGATCTTGTCGAGAACCCGAGAAATTTCTGGTCCTACGTAAAATCGCTAAGTGGAGTGATGCCTTCTATACAGGCACCCGTTGATCAGTCTCGTGTGGTAACAGAAAACAGCAAACGAAAATGAAGCTTTAAATTTCACATGAAAAAAAATCATTCTCACAGTAGGATCGTAAAAACGTACCGACGTTTCAGCGTCGAACAACTTCCGTATGGAGGACATAAATAGGCATCCCTGGCGTAGAGAAACAACTGAACGAGTTGAAAACAAATGTTTCTCAAGCTCCGGATGGTATCTCAATTCGGTTTTACGGAGAGAACTGTTAGGGTTTTACCCCTTACTTAACTTGCGTTTATCACGAATCTCTCGCCCAGCATAAAGTCTCAGGCAAATAGAAAAATGTGCGCCGGCCGCGGTGGTCTAGCGGTTCTAGGCGCTCAGTCCGGAACCGCGCGACTGCTACGGTCGCAGGTTCGAATCCTGCCTCAGGCATGGATGTGTGTGCTGTCCTTAGGTTAGTTAGGTTTAAGTACTTCTAAGTTCTAGGGGACTAATGACCACAGATGTTAAGTCCCGTAGTGCTCAGAGCCATTTTTGAGAAAAATGTGCAAGTGCTTCCTATACAGGGTGTCATTCAAAAGTTTCAAGACTTAAGTCAGAACTAGAAATTCATTGGACATTTAAGTACAGCGGACTAAAATTCTTCAAAATATGATCGTTGAGCATCAACACAGCGCTGCCAGCCAGTCTTCCACTGTTCGTAGCCCTTCTGGAAGGCCGCGGTCGTCATGCTGTCAATGGCTCTCGTCGAAGCCTGCTGGATGGCGTCGATGGAGTCGAATCGCTTCCCTTTTGGGCCTGTCTTGAGTTGGGAGAGGAGGGAAAAGTCACTTGGGGCCAATTCGGGGCTGTAGGGTGGATGCGGCAGTGTTGTCACGTTGAACTTGACAAATACTTAGGCGCCGGCATGCGTCGTGTGAGCGGGCACTTCACACACGACTTGCTCATGCGAGCTTTATTGGGCTTCGGGATAGGAAGCAGTGTGCCATTCTGAGCTTTGACGCTTCGACTCACGATCGTACTTGCAGACTCAGGTCTCATCACCAGTAACCACTTTCGACAGAAGGTTCGGATCAATGTTCAACCGTTGGAGCATTTCCTGGCAAACAGTCATGCGCCGTTTCTTCTGATCCACCGACAAAACTTTTGGCACCAGTTTGGCACCCACTTTTCACATCATCGAATTCTCCATCACATTCCTCCACACCGTACTCTGCCTGAGTCCCAGTTCATCGGCAATTAATCTGGTACTAAGACGACGGTCATTGTTTAAAAGTTCCCGCACTCTCTCCACATTTTGATCCGTTCGGCTTCATGATGGCCTCCCAGAGCGGTCGTTGTCTTCAACATTCCCGAGGCCATCTTTGAAACGTTTGCGCCATATGAAAACCATTGCACGGGACATGGCTTCTTCCTTAAAGGCCTCTTGAATCATACCGAAAGTCTCCGTGGTGGTTTTGTTCAGTCACACCCAAAACTTAATAGCATAACGCTGCTCCATTTTCGCCTCTCCCACTTTTCGACCGAGGTCAATGACACCCACTCATGCTGCAAGCCATGCGCACTCTCCAAGGTTCCGAAGGCAAGTGCTGCAGCGTCAGTTCGTTCCCTGGGACCCCCCACTACTTCCTCCACCCGGTGGAACCGGTCTGCACGCGCTCCCCTACTTAGAAATGAATCAGTCTTGAAACTTCTGAATCACACCTTGTATATGGCAAAAGGATGGACCAGTTAAAAACACAGACCAATTTCCTTAACGTCGCTTTGCTGCACAATTCTCGAACATATTCTCATTTCGACCATAACGAACTTCATTGAGACGGTAAAGTTGGCGTCCACGGATCGGCACGGTTTTAGAAAGCATCGCTCAACTTGGCCTTTTCTCACATGATACGCTGCGATCTATGGACGAACACATTCCCAGGCTTCCAGTAAGCGTTTGCCACGGTGCCCCCCCCCCCCCAAGCACACTGTTAACGAAGCTACGAGCATACGGAACAAGTTCTCAAATATGTGAGTCTCTCGAGGAGTTATTAGGTAATAGGAAATAGTATGTTGTCTTCGCCGGCCAGTGTTCACCAAAGACAAGGATATCTTCAGGAGTGCCCCAGGAAAGTGTGGCAGGACTGCTATTATTTTCTACGTACATAAATGATCTGGAAGACAGATTGAGGAGCAATCTGCGGTTGTTTGCTGATGATTCTATGGTGTACGGGAAGGTGTAGACGGTTCGCTGGGTGCAAGTCTTTCGATTTGACGCCACGTCGGCGACTTGCGCGTCGATGGGGATGACATGATAATGATTAGAACAACATAGCACCCTTCCCTGAGCGGAGAAAAATCCCCGACCCAGCCGGGAATCGAACCCGGGCCCTTATGATTGGTACTATGTCGCGCTGACCACTCAGCTACACGGGAAGGTGTCGAAGATGAGTGACTGTAGGACTGTAGAAGATGACTTCACAAAATTGCTAGCAGGTGTGACGAATGGCAGCTGCCTCTAAATGTAGGAAAATGTGAGTTAACGCGGATGAATAGAAAAAATAAACGTGTGATGTTCGGATTCAGCATTAATAGAATACTGCTTGACACAGTCACGTCGTTTGAATGTCAGAGCGTAACACTGCACAGAGATATGCGAGCACGTGAGGACTGCGATAGGGAAGGTGAGTGGTCTATTTCGGTTTATTGGGAGAATTTTAGGAAAGTATGGATCATCTGTAAAAGGAGACCGCATACAGGACACTAGTGCGACCTACTCTTGAGTGCTACTCGAGTGTTTGGTATCCGCAACAGGTCGTATTAAAGGAAGATATCGAAGCAATTCAGAGGCGGGCTGCCGGATTTGTTACTAGTTTGCTCGATCAACGCGCGAGTATTACGGAGATGGGAACAGGTGGAGGGAAGACGACAGGTGCCATTCAGAAAATTTAAAGCACCGGCTTTTGAAGCAGACTGCAGAACGATTCTACTGCCGCCAACGTACATTTCGCGTAAGGTCCACGAAGGTGAGAGAAACTAGGGCTCTTACAGAGGGATGTGAACAGTCGTTTATCCGTTGCTTTATTTCTGAGTGGAACATGACAGGAAATGACAAGCAGTGGTACAAGATACCTTGCACTTCACACCTCACCGAGGCGTGCGGAGCATGTACGGTATGTGAATGTAGATGCATTGAGATTAGTCGGAATCCATTCCATCATCTTCTTAGGTCATTTGTCATCACACAAATGGCATGCATGCCAGTACAATCACCATCGTTTTCCTTCGGTCGTATCCATTACAGTTGGGTCCAGGTTCATTCTCTTACGTAGATCTAACTTTTTATTTTTATCCCTCAGTGTCAATTTACAGCAACACCTCCAAATCTCTATTAAGAAGACCCTTTTATCCTTTCAGTTCATTTCCCATCTTTCTGCTATACACTTGCTACAACAGTTTTGAATCAGTTCATTTCCCATCTTTCTGCTATACACTTGCTACAACAGTTTTGAATATCCTAATCTTCGTTTCGTATCTAGCATGGGTGCTCCATAACCAACCTGTTTTCACAAAAAAGTGTTGCATTACTTACTGAACACCTGTCGTACATACTGTCATAGTCTGGTTGGCCCCTTAATGCGAATGCATGTCATTGGATGGCTACAGTTAATGTTGACGTTTTTCAGTGCATGTTCATCGCTTTTTTACGATTTGAAGGATGAGAAGATGGTTGTAGAAACCAAATGAAACGAGTAGTCGTGTTTTAGTTATATGCTGAAAACTGCGGTCTAGGCATAAAATATTGTATTAAAATATTTTTATTTCATAAATACATTTTTTTTAGATTGCGTTTCCAGTTGCTGTTGTCTTAAAATTACCTTGACTGCGATATCAGTTAAGATAGAAATAAAACATCCTGTGTTAAAGTGCCCCAACACAACTGCGGAAACGTGCCCGAGCCTCATTCAAATTATGCACATGCACAGTCGTGGACAAAACGAGCGAGACCCCTCAGCTTTTCGTTATGCTGATCCGCACGGCTTTAAAGTCTGCTACACAGCATAACAAGCAAGGTGACGAAGTGCTACCAACATACTATGCACAGGCGTGAAATTTACAAACTATCTGAACTTTTTTAGATTGTTTTCAATAATTTGTAAGACTATATTAATGCTCATTAGTGTGTTAAATACAACACGTAAATATAAGACAGAACTGAAAGAAGAAACGCTAATTGGTATGAACTGGACCAATAAATATGAATTTCAACTTATCGAGATAACATAACTGTTTCAGTAAGACAAAGAACCCCAGATCGTTACGAATTAGCAAAATATTATCCACATTCGGGCGCGAAACGGTCTGTGTCAACGTTCAGACCAGTCATACTGGATTACCATTGCTGACCTACAATGAAAGTATGCAATTTTAGCAATGCGTGAAGAATCATAACGAAATTCACTTAAAAATCATTCAGTGCCACACTTAAATCAATTCCATTATTGACAGAAGCGAAAAAAGGAGGCAGTAACATGTATGAAATGCTACAAGAGTGTCATATTGACATCCACAGGGCGCCAGTACAGAATAAAGGTAGCGATAA
This sequence comes from Schistocerca serialis cubense, assembly GCF_023864345.2. NCBI lineage: Eukaryota > Metazoa > Arthropoda > Insecta > Orthoptera > Acrididae > Schistocerca > Schistocerca serialis. Next base: position 961,039,654 of record NC_064639.1, read on the forward strand.
AACGTATTGGGGGCGCGAGAATTTCTTAAAATTGCTTTACTGATATTCTACCTGCCTCCATCGAGACTAGAATCGAAAACAAACCAGACCTTCCTTTCACAACGCTAGCAGACAACCCAGGCAAACAGCCCTCTATTATTACCCCAGACATGAACAAGCCGGCAATTTCGCAATGAAAATATGCAGTTTCTGTTGCATAGAGCTTTCTGGACTAAAAAAAAAAAATGGCTCTGAGCACTGTGGGACTTAACTTCTGTGGTCATCAGTCCCCTAGAACTTAGAACTACTTAAACCTAACTAACCTAAGGACATCACACACATCCATGCCCGAGGCAGGATTCGAACCTGCGACCGTAGCAGTCCCGCGGTTCCGGACTGCGCGCCTAGAACCACTAGACCACCGCGGCCGGCTTTCTGGACTCAAAAACATGAATTTTCTTCCTTTATGTCACCGCTTATGTGACAATCATTCGGGGTGTTTATCGAAATAAACAAAATACTGTTATTAGAGAATAAATTTTGTAGGATAATTCTGCACCACCCCAGGAAATAAACGGCTACATAGCTGCCAAACGTATTCTGCACTGTATCGAATTCTCCACTAGACTCGCCACAGCCAGTAGACGTTCATTAGCCGAAGTGTTTCTTAAGCTAGCTAGCAATGGGAATGTTCGCACTTCTAAAACGCGGTGGCATTAATACTGGGATGTGAATTACCACGTGTATAGGCAAATGGATTCTATTTGTATACCTGTAAACGTGATTTGGATCAAAAGCGTAGCTACGATTAATATGCTGATGTATCGACTGCAACTAGAACATTTCGAATAAAGAGTAGCGGGTGTTATTTATGCGGCCCTCATCTTCAGTAGCTGTCGTAGCTGTTTTCGTTGTTAGAATTTCGTCACCTAAACCGGTAGAAACGGAACCCTACTAGTCTCACTTTCTTGACCGTCTATCGGTCAACCCAACCCTTAAAACCCGTTTACCTCCAGAACGGGTGGACATAATAAGCGGAAATGTATCGCACTTCTTGCGGTAACCGGTCCCTTGGTGGTGTAAAAAAGTGAGTTTCTATGTCAACGCAATCTAAAGATACGACCGTTTATGTAAAGAAAATTTATCGAAAGGTCAAAAAATGGCTTCAAGAATTATGCGACCTAACTGCTTAGGTCATCATCCCATGGACCTAGAACTACTTAAACCTAGCTAGCCTAAGGGCCTCACAGACATCTATGCCCGAGGTAGGATTCCAACCTGCGACTGAAGTAGCCGTGCGGTTCGTGACTGAAGCGCCTGGAACCGCTCGGCCACCGCACCCGGCGAAACCCTATTCACCTCATGTACGTACAATGATAATATATACTGTCTAGTGATGATAAACTGTATTCGCCAGCAACTCAGATCGTTTGATCACGGAACTTTTACGAAGCTACATTCAAACTTTGTTCGAAGTCGTCTGCTATATCCATTTATAAACACCCTAGGATCGTCGTATGCGATATCCACTTCTGAAGACGCTGGCAGATACTGCAGTACTATAACATGTAGGTGGGAATTTATTGTTGTTGGTCCATGCATGACATTTTATTTCTATATCAATTTAACGCGCCTAGGTGTTCGTATATGGCTGAAACTAATGAACAAAAAGTAAATAAACAGCAAACAACTTCGATGTTCAAATCAAAGGAAAGTCACATGTCGTATTTACAACATAATTTCGTTGTTACATTTACGTGACTATATCAACAGGATTTCTTTGCAATCCGGTCTTACGTGCTTGGCAGAAGGTTCGGATTATTTCTCTACCGTCCCACTCATTAACAGTGTGCGGGAAAAAGGACCACTTAAATCTTTTCTTGCGAGCCTTGAATTACATTATTACTATGGTTTCTTCCTGTGTAAGTTCCCTAGGAAATAATGTTTTGGCATTCAGAACAGATGGTGGTGACTGAAATTTCGTGAAAAGATCTCGTGGCAACGAAAAACGCTCATGTTTTCATGAATGTTACCCCAACTCGATTATCAAATCTGGACCCTCTCCCCCTGTTTCGTGACATTACAAATCGTGCTACCGTTCCTTGGACGTTTTTGCGTGCACAGTCAATCACGTCTGTCAAGGATATTATAGCAGTGGACGGACAAACGTAGTGTAGGCAGTGTTTTCAGTTGGCGTGTTGCGTATTCTTAGTGTGCGGCCAATAAAACGCAGTCATTCGTTTGCCTTCCCCACAGAAGTATGTTTTCGATCGTTCCAGTTTAAGTTTCACTGGGTACTGAGATGAACTGACAGTGCTTGGACTTGTGTTTTGTCATGTAACCGAAAGTTAATTATTGTTATAGGACGCTGCTTTCGTGTTTAATGTATTCCTCATTCAACAGAGTACACTCCTCGTACACCACACATAACTGTTTCAAAGTATTAAATTGTTACGATGTTACCAAGTTGCAGTGGTCATCTTAACTTGCCGTTTTGAAACAAAGGAAAATATTTTAGCGAAATGTAGCAACTAAGAAGCGGGGTATCCAAACAAACAAACATTTCCGGTTTAAGTAGTTGCAGCAGGTCTACTAAACAGTAACGTAAATTAGGAGCAAAGTCCATAAGTAGATCGTTATCAGGAAAACCAGCCCTCGTAATGCAAAGTGCCACTACAAGAAAGAAAGTTTCCAAATATGTCAATGAGTAGTCGAGGTAAGTGGACGCATTCTGTCTACTGAATCCCAACGCACGCCACTTACGAGGGGACACGCCAAGTATCACACCCCGATCTTGCTGAAACTTCGCTCAGTGAAAGAGGGGACAAAATAAGCGAACGCGTGTCTCGGCTTATATGCTTACACTCTACCGCTTCTGAGAAAACGACGGTCAAAGTGTTCAATGCGTTGTTTCAATAGTGTAGATACCTCTTAGCGGGTAAGGATTCAACTGAAGCGGTGGCTCTGCGGCTACCATAGCGACTTCGGAACTTTGCGCTGCGAGTTCGAAAATATATTTCCAGTTGCCGAAGGAGTGGCAGGTAGTCGGTAACGGTATGGGCATGGATATCGGCCGAATGGTATGGGCTCCTGTGGGAAGTGCAAGGAAGATTCGATGCGCGCAATTACATATCAATTCTGGAGAACGTGTTGTTGCCTTCTGTGGCAGCAAGATCTGGCGATGATCAGATCATGTTCCAACAAGATAGCTCGCCTATTCATATGGCTCGTGTGGTTAAGAGGTGGTGCGACGACCATAGTAATATTACTGTAATGGAATGGCCACCTACAGGAGCTGACATGAATCCCATTGAGAATATTTGGGCAGAAATTGTTAGAGTAAGACGAGAAAAGGGGCAGTCACCGTCGACTCGCCGACAGCTTTCTGATGTGATTCATGACGCTTGGAATGAGTTACTTGAATCTCCTAGTTATGTGGCTCGAGTTGTGGGCTCAATGCGCAACAGACTTCGAGCTGTTGTGGAAGCCGAAGGAGGCTATACGCGATACTAAGCAGCGTCAGCAGAGGTGTTTCTTTTTTCAGCTCTTCACCAATCAGCTGAAAAAGCTGTTTCAAGCTTTTTTTTTACTTACAGGCGTATATTTTATATAATTTCAAGGAAACGCAGTAAGTGGAATGTGGACTGATTTTTGAGACTACATTTTGTGACGGCTAAACAGTGCTGTATCATGGGACCCGCTATTTGTCCACATGTGGGTGAACAACAGAGGTGTAAAAAATTTTGAGAGTTGCCGAAGTTCTCTGGAAGAGTAACGTGTTTTAGACAAGGAGATGATTTTTAGTTCATTTCATTTTAACCATTCACACTATGCTTTGATTTAGCAGCGCAGAATATTAAATCACAGTTTATAGATCAGGAACCTAATCCAACTGCCTTTAATTTTATTTTCACGGATGACACTGAGAGAGTAAATAACAAGAGAAACAACAAAACTCTCAGAATCAGTATAGAGAATTCAAGTGTCTAGTGGATTCAAAAGTTTGCTATAATAGCGAATAATTGCTTTTACAGACTCCTACATGCCTACGTTTTCTGTCAGACAATGTTTGAAACTAGGACTAACAAGGTAAACAATTTTTCCACAAATTGTCAAATTGGAAGTCGGAGAGCCAGTTACATAAATTACGATGACAACAAACGTTTTTCAAGTAAACTGGTCACAGGAGGCATCCAACGCATTTATTGTGTGTTACATGCACAGTATGTAAACTGGCAACGCCACCAACACACAATACCACTAACAAGGGAACATCCCCATAGCACCGCCCTCAAATTTAGTTATAAGTTGGCACAGTGCATAGGCCTCGAAAAACTGAACACAGATCAATTGAGAAAACAGGAAGAAGTTGTGTGGAACTATGAAAAAAATAACCAAAATATACAAACTGAGTAGTCCATGCGCAAGATAGGCAACATCAAGGATAGGGTGAGCTCAGGAGCGCCGTGATCCTGTGGTTAGCGTGAACAGCTGCGGAACGAGAGGTCCTTCATTCAAATCTTCCCTGGGGTGAAAGGTTTAATTTTTTATTTTCAGACAATTATTATCTGTCCGTCCGTCCGTCCGATGCGAGGTAACTGCGCCGTAGTATGATGACGCTACACCTAAACAAACATCGAAACGCATGACGTCAGTCGACTACAGCACACGGAAGAAACAGTATTCCTGCTAACGAGGCTCCCTGGCTGGCAACTGACTGTTCGCTACTTTGGACGAGAGTGCATTAAATACGTGCGATGCATTGCGTGGGCAACATGAATCCAGCAAGTATAGCTCGTGACTTCAATAACAATGTCAACGAATATTTTCCGAACCGTAAGGCATCGGAAAGTTCCTTAAGGGATCGTACGATTGTCGAACTTTTGTTTGATTATTTCCTACATTTGTTGATAAACAGTACGTGTGGTGATGATTGTCTGAAAATAAAAAATTAGACAACTCACTCGAGGCAAGACTTGAACCAAGGACCTCTCATTCGGCAGCTGTTCACTCTAACCACGCGACCACGGCGCTCCCGAGCACACAGTCTCCTTGATGTTGCTTATCATGCGCATGAACTACTCAGTCTGTATATTTTGCTTATTTTTTTCATAGTTTGTAAGAGGTATGTGCTGCCTGCGATATGTAAGCTATAAGAGAATCTGAGACCAAAGAGCAGTGTTGACTGCAGTACGAACTGTGTAGCAGTAGCAGTAAGTTGTTGCTGGCGAGCAGTCGCCTGTCTGCGCTGGTCAGTCGAGTCTGGTGTATCATGTTGGCTGGGCCGGTCGCGGTGCAGCAATGCCGGAGCCTGAGTGTTATTGTATAAGGTAAAAAAAAAGCAGCCTCGCGCATATCTAGTAATATTATGTAAACTCACATGTAAATCTTTTAAAAATGTCCTAATAATAATCTTTGTCTAATTTCTAACAAGCGTTCATTTCAATTTAAAGAATTTAATATTTTTTTTAATGCAAAAGAAAAATCATTTGCTTCCTTTCATAAATAACAAATGTATAGGCCAGCATTACACAGAGCTGTGCCGGAAAAGAGCTATTGTAAGAGCAGATAGTTGCCGACTTTATCGAGGTGAGAATTTTTGCTTTTTATTCAGAATGATCTTACAAGGCCATGACGCAGCACTGCTGTCGTCCAAATTTTACCAGGTTACTGAATTTATTTTTTATTACGATGTTTAGGAATTTTTCTGTTTCGAGCTTACATTAAATGGGAAACAAATTTTGTGTGGAGGTTAAATGTGAATGAATTTCTGCAGGGAGGTTATAAATGAAAAAGAATTTCTGTAGAGAGGTAACACTAAATAAGAATCACAATAATTATTATTTAATAAATTTTGTGGGGAGGTTACACTTGGCGACATCCGGCCAGGATCGTATTTCTTTGTGAATCTCTGAGAAGTAGTCATATATCTGCTCTTATTTACTTAAATGTAGTTTGCATCTGGCGCAACGCATTTACTAATTTGTCACTCTTTCTTTCACAGATCATCGGCAATTTGTTGCTCTTTGTTGTAATTGTTTGTTCCAATTTTACTTTCTCTTTGTTTCATTTTTGTGCTTATTTTTTGATTTGTGAAAAATGCCGCGAAAAACTCTTAACTGTATGTCGCGATGTGCAATGAGTGAAATAGATGACTCAAATAATTTGACCGATAATAATTGCGACACACAGTGTAATAGTGATAATCGTCTAAATACAGACAATCAGTGCGTACCGATCACTAGTAATGATTTTAATGCTAATGATGAGCAATCAAATTCAATAGTGTCCACACTTAATTTAACGGCAAATGATGACGAGGCACGTTCCGTTACAATGAACGCTGCCCAGCTTGACACACCCGATTTGCAAAATTTACCTAACGAACAGATAAATGCTTCTAAGGAAAATGAACAGTGTACTCAAAATACGTCAGATTTATTTGATTCCGAGGTAGTGACTAATAATGCACATCCAATTGGCGAACCTGTTCAAGAATCAGAGAATGACCAAATGGTTACACAAAACGCGACAAAAGCAGATACAGCATCACACAGCACAGAGAATACAGTAGCTAATTTTGGCATGGATCGAGTTATAGCATTAATGCTACAACTTAATGAAAATTTCAAACAGTCGAAGAAAGAACAAGACAACAATCACAAACAACTTAGTGAAAATCTCAAACAACAAATTAATGAAAATAGTGCAAACCTCAAACAACAAATTAATGAAAATAATGAAAATCTCAAACAACTAAATGAAAAACAAGACAGGTCGATCGACCAAATTAATGAGAACTTTAAACAGATTAATGAACAGATTGCAGCCGTTGCCTTGCAATGTCATGATACTAAAGAACAATTACGTGAGGAGATTAAGACTTGTGCTAGGAACAGTAGTGAAGAAATTAGATCTGTGGCACAAGAATTAAATAAGACACATGCAGCTACAACTAAATTACATAGAGACGAAATTAGTGTAGTCGCTAAACAATGCTCTGAAAACGCAACACAGTTACGCGACGAGTTTAAATTAATGTCAGCAGAACTTTCACGCACACTGGACGCGAAAGTAGATACGAAATTTGAACAACAGAACAGCCAAATTGACGAACGTTTTAATCACCACCTACAAAATAATGAAATGCGTTACCGTACATTTATACAGGAACAGAATAAAGTAAAGCGACAAGTCATGGAAACAATTACTGCACAGAAACAGGAAGATAAGCGTTAATTGTTTAAGAATGCAAAAACATACGTAGAAAACAATATTGCTACAGTATCAGACGAAATCAAACCGTTGAACACCGAATTGCATAATGAAATCTCCGATCTTAAAACAAAAACAGACACACACACATTAGACTTTCAGACAATGACCAACAGACTTGAAAAGTTGGAACTATACAGGATCCGGATGCCATCAAAGCAGACGTTAATAAATTGAACAAAACCACACGTGAAATACAAAAACAAATTAATGCTTGTGATACTAAAAACGATGATCAGGTAAAAACACTGACTGAAAAATATGATGAATTGGCCAATCGTATTGATGTTATCTAAAGTAATAATGACACCAAATCAGACGATACGTCACCAGTTTCGTTTAATTAAACACCCGAATTCCAAAATTTACAGCAGACGATCAGTGAGATAGGTTCGTCTAATAATATATTACGTAGAAAATTGTCAACTTTATAGCAAGAAGCGACAGAGATGAAAAATTTTTCAGCCTCTAACACGGCACAGCATACGCCACATTCCGAACATTTCTCACACTCACACAGCTTGCGTAATTTAGGTAATTTACAGAGAGTACGTGAGTTAGATTCCGAACAGTCACAGACAAACAGATTATCATACAATCCTGAACCTGTTCACACATTCAGAGACGATAACGTTGATTATAAGCAATTTTTATCAGTGAAAAAATTTAAGGTACTTAATAATGACAGAACACAGATTCACGTTTTTGACTGGATACGACAATTTGCTTTCGTATTTTCATCAGCTTGGCCTGTAATGCAGAAACTAGCATTGGACTGGATACGACAATTTGTTTTTGAATTTTCACCGCCATTGCCTGTAACGCAAAAACTAAAATTTAATTGTAGCGCGTAATTGATCTCAGGGGATTCATTACACTTCGATGAATATTTGCCGTAGCGTGCACAGGGCCCCGAGCCATAGTAGTGCTATTTCATCTTTAGTTTTCTGCACTGCTGCTACTATCCTTTATATCTATCAAAACAGCTCTTCAACTATCGATCTATCTAGGATTAAGGATGTATAAAGAAAATCTGATATGACGAGTTTTACCTGAAAGTGACAGTTTTCATTAGACTCTCTCGAGATGACAAGAACTTCCAGCATAATTTTAATAAGTGACAAAATTTTTAATTATCAGTATCGTCAAAATTATCAGCAACCACATTTTGGTAACAATGGAGGTTTTTCTCAACAACAGCATCAAAACCAGCCGGTTAGCATACCTAACCAACAATGTAGTCTGCAAGGTCAACCAAGCTTTAATGTTTCGCCGCCTACATGCATAGCGTCGGCTCCACCAAATAGTAACGCACCGCAACAAGGAAATAACTACGTACAGAAGACACAACATTTCAACTCCTATCGCAACGCGCCGTATAGCAATGATTATCATGGCATACGTAAAAGTAATGAGCATAGTTTTCAGCGTAACAGTCGGTCTTACCAGCCGCATAATCATCCGCAACAAAAAATTATCATGAATGAACCAGACAGTAGATATCATCCCGAACGTAATACGTCAGTACGAAGTAAAAGGACAGTACAAATAGTTGAAATGCCACAGCATCCTCCCGCAAATAATAGCACGTCAGAAAGAATTTGACTATATACAGTACATGTTGCATCTTCCAGCAACGCAAGCAATACTTTTGACACACAGAATCTTGTTCACGAAAATGTTATTAGTTTTGACGACATCCGATACACACTTTTGAATTAAAGGACAGAATCACAACGTATGTAGACGACATTCTTATTGCAGAAGCTAACTGGTCTGAACACAATCTGATTCTTGAACAACTGTTACGAACTTTTCGTGTACAAGGACTCACAGTTAATCTTAGCAAATCGCACTTTGGCAAAACTTCTGTAAAATTTCTTGGACTGTAATTTCAGCAGAAGGCATTGCGCCTGACCCGGAAAAACTTCAAGCTTTACGTGTCATTACTGTTCCTACGACGAAGAAACAACTACGCAGCTTTTTGGGTTTAATTAACTTTTTTCGTAAATTTATTCATTACTCTGCTTTAGATACCCCTAGATTATGTCAATTGACAGATAAAAACACTATTTGGTCCTGGGATAACCAAGCACATTCTAAATTTGTGAATCTGAAAGAAGCTTTGTTGAATGCACCACTTTTATCACATCCAGTTCTTACTAGAAATTTTTCCATTGCTACCGACAGTTCTAACACCGCTTTAGGCGTACACGTTTTTCAGGAAATTGAAGAAGATAGTTGTACAGTAATTAAAAACATCGGCTTTGCGAGTCGCATTCTGTCACCTGCTAAACGCAGTTATTCTGTTACAGAACTTGAAACATTATGTGTTGTATGGGCATTTACGAGATTTAGGCATTTTCTTTATGAAAGACACACTACCGTTTACACAGATCATAGAGCTATACAGTTTTTACTTTCCGCTAAATTTACACACGACAGATTAAGCAGATGGAAACTTTATTTACAAGAATTTAATTTTACAACTGTTCACATTCCCGGTACACAAAATATTGTAGCAGACGCACTATCCCGTTCTCTCAGCAACAATCAGCAAGACATCGCAACCAACTTCTGCAAAGCAAATTTCAGCGTCATGTATATTCAACAAGTTGCATTTGAAAATTTCATTTCGTCGTCATTACGAAATATAGCACAGGAGCAGAGCAAAGACAACGTATGAAAGAAATTAAACACCTTTGGCAAGATAGGAATAATGTTACCATTAGAAACCATTACACTGTACGCAATAATATTCTGTTTCGCCGCTCTCACCCTGACAGCAACAACTGGTTACTATGCATACCGGTGACCGTAGACTGAAGCGCTTAGAACCGCTCGGCCACTCCGACAGGCGCATCAATGTGGAACCCCGCGACCGCTACGGTCACAGGTTCGAATCCTGCTTCGGGCATGGATGTGTGTGATGTCCCTAGGTTAGTTAGGTTTAAGTAGTTCTAAGTTCTAGGGGACTGATGACCTCAGATGTTAAGTCCCATAGTGCTCAGAGCCGCCGGGCCGTCAGTACCGGTCGTTACCAGTCGGCATCATTAACAATTCGTGTCGACCCCTCTCTGTTTCGCACTGTTGCCACGCTCAGCGACCCCAAAGTTGTAACAGTGTTCGTGCCTGGCTAAGTGTTGTTGTATTGACTAATTGAGTGGATGATTAACTGATTAATAACAGTGATCTTAATTCTGTTTAAATGTATTATGCAATATGAGCCACGATCACATATGTTTACTAAATGTTTTGAAGGTCATTTTTCTTCTACCCGTTACGCTGTATAAAAACAACTTAATTTAATTTCATATTCCTTGCTACAAATACGTCTTACGTTTGAAGATGACCTTCTTTACAATGCGCATTCATGATTCCATAATACATCCGTTTGAAATTTATATCATAGAAGCTGATCGGTACGAGGCACACACGTCCATGCGTTGTCAGCACTGGGAAACAAACAAGAAAACATTCCCCTTATCACATTCCCCCCCCCCCGCCTCCTACCCCCCCCCCCCCATCCATAAAGAAAAGCAAATCTGCCACTGCAGCCAGCTTCGCCCCTGGTGTGAACGACCCACTACTGTAATTAGTTCAGTATATTTTTAATTCGACGAAGGAGTCCAGTATTTACGTCAGTTTTGGATATACGTAAATTACCCTTCTTTAGAACATATTGAACGTTAAAACCTGTTACAAATGGAAATGTCATATTCGAAACCGCTAAAGAATAAATGCTTACCATTCGCAACTATTGGCTAACTATGTGTATGTGCATCCTGTTCTTCGGGATTCTGATATGAGGATATAGGACCTATTTGTCACTGGCGTTGAAGCTAATAGCTTATAAAATATCTAGTGGTCGTATGAAAACATTTATGTATTACGTATCCTACGAGGATGTACTGGCTCTCAGTTGTCAGCCACATTTTCTCTGGTATTTTGGCAGATATTTACAACTGCGTTTTTCCAGCGTGTAGCTGGAGTCAGCAAAAACAAATATTGCTCATAAAGTCTTTCATGCGAAGCCCCAGCGTTGACGGAAAACGTCTGTTCATTTCCAGTTACAAACAAAATACGTTTTTTAGAAGTATTTTAGGTGCTCATTCGATAGATCGGTCAGAAATTAGTCAATTGGGATATTTATATTATCGTTATGTGTTCAGTGTGATTTATGACACCATCTCCGGTTACCCCTCACCTTCAAATTGCCTTATGTATATCTGGCTCATTGTTATCATGTTGGTTGGGAAGGATATTTATTCAGTTTCCATTTCATTACCCAATTTATTATCCCTATCAATACAATTTATCACCCAATTAAGATAAATTTATTACCCTGGGACTGGTGTTTACTTAGGATCCATATCGGTGATGTTATTTACTCAGTACGGATAATTAATGACCAAAAAATGTTCAAATGTGTGTGAAATCTTACGGGACTTAACTGCTAAGGTCATCAGTCCCTAAGCTTACACACTACTTAACCTAAATTATCCTAAGGACAAACATACACACCCTGCCCGAGGGAAGACTCGAACCTCCGACGGGGAGAGCCGCCCGGACCGTTGCACGAAATTTACATCTACATTTACATGAATACTCCGCAAATCACATTTAAGTGCCTGGTAGAGCGTTCATCGAACAACCTTCGCAATTCTCTGTTATTCCAGTCTCCTATAGCGCGGAAAGAATGAACACCTTTATCTTTCCGTACGAGATCTGATTTCCCTTATTTTATCGTGGTGATCGTTCCTCCCTAAGTAGGTAGGTGCCAACAAAATATTTTCGCATTCGGAGGAGAAAGTTGGTGATTGGAATTTCGTGAGAAGATTCCGACGCAACGAAAAACGCCTTTCTTTTAATGATGTCCAGCCCAAATCCTGTATCATTTCTGCGACACTCTCTCCCATATTTTGCAATAATACAAAACGTGCTGCCTTTCTTTGAACTTTCTCGATGTACTCAGTCAGTCCTATTTGGTAAGGATCCCACACCGCGCAGTAGTATTCTAAAAGAGCACGGACAAGCGTAGTGTAGGCAGTCTCCTCAGTAGACCTGTTGCATTTTCTAAGTGTCCTGCCAATAAAACGCAATCTTTGGTTAGCCTTCCACACAACATTTTCTATTTGTTCCTTCCAATTTAAGTTGTTCGTAATTGTAATACCTACGTATTTAGTTGAATTTACGGCTTTTAGATTAGATTGATTCATCGTGTAAGCGAAGTTTAACGAGTTACTTTTAGCACTCACGTGGATTACCACACACTTTTCGTTATTTGGGGTCAGCTGCCACTTTTCGCGCCATTCAGATATCTTTTCTAAATCGTTTTGCAGTTTGTTTTGGTCTTCTGATGACTTTATTAGTCGATAAACGACAGCGTCATCTGTAAACAGCCTAAGACGGTTGCTCAGATTGTCTCCAAAATTGTTAATATAGATAAGAAACAGCAAAGGGCCTACAGCACTACCTTGGAGAACGCCAGAAATCACTTCTGTTTTACTGATGACTTTCCGTCAGTTACTACGAATTGTGACCTCTCTGACAGGAAATCACAAATCCAGTCACGTAACTGCGACGGTATTCCATAAGCAGGCAATTTCACTACGAGCCGTTTGTGTGGTACAGTGTCGAAAGCCTTCCGGAAATCCAGAAATACGGAATCGATCTGAAATCCCTTGTGAATAGCACTCAACACTGCATGTGAATAAAGAGATAGTTGTGTTTCACAGGAACGATGTTTTCTAAACCCATGTTGACTGTGTGTCAACAGACCGTTTTCTTCGAGGTAAGTCATAATTTTCGAACACAATATATGTTCTCAAATCCTGCTGCATATCGACGTTAACGATATGGTCCTTTAATTTAGTGGATTACTCCTACTACCTTTCTTGAATACTGGTGTGACCTGTGCAACTTTCCAGTCTTTGGGTACGGATCTTTCGTGGAGCAAACGGCTGTATATGATTGTTAAGTATGGAGCTAATGCATCAGCATACTCCGAAAGGAACCTAATTGGTATACAGTCTGTACCAGAGGACTTGCGTTTATTAAGTGATTTAAGTTGCTTCACTACTCCGAGGATATTTACTTCTACGTTAGTCATGTTGGCAGCTGTTCTCGATTCGAACTCTGGAATATTTACTTCGTCTTCTTTTGTGAAGGCATTTCGGAAGGCTGTGTTTTGTAACTCTGCTTTGGCAGCACTGTCTTTGATAGTATCTCCATTGCTATTGTGCAGAGAAGGCATCGATTGTTTCTTGCCGCTAACATACTTCCCATACGACCAGAATATCTCTGGATTTTCTGCCAGGTTTTGAGACAAAATTCCGTTGTGGAAACTGTTATAGGCATCTCGCATTGAAGTCCGCGCTAAAAAAATGGTTCAAATGGCTCTGAGCACTATGCGACTTAACTTCTGAGGTCATCAGTCGCCTAGAACTTAGAACTAATTAAACCTAACATCCGTGCCCGAGGCAGGATTCGAACCTGCGACCGTAGCGGTCAGTCCGCGCTTCTGTAAAAGATCTCCAATCTTGGGGATTTTGTGTCTGTTTAAATTTAGCATATTTGTGTCGTTGTTTCTGCAACAGTGTTCTAACCCGTTTTGTGTACCAAGGAGGATCAGCTCCGTCGTTTGTTAATTTATTTGGTATAAATCTCTCCATTGCTGCCGATAATATTTCTTTGAATTTAAGCCACATCTGGTCTACACTTACATTATTAATTTGGAATGAGTGGAGATTGTCTCTCAGGAAGGCGTCAAGTGAATTTTTATCTGCTTTTTGAATAGGTGAGTTTTTTGCTTATTTATCGAGGATTTGGTGATTACAGTATTCAATCTCGCTACGACAACTCTGTGTTCACTAATCCCTGAATCAGTTTTGATGCTCGTTATTAGCTCAGGATTTTTTGTTGCTAAGAGGTCAAGTGTGTTTTCACAACCGTTTGCTATTCGCGTGGGCTCATGAACTAACTGCTCGAAATAATTTTCAGAGAACGCGCTTAGCACAATTTCTGATGGTATTTTATGCGTACCTCCGGAATTAAACATGTATTTTCGCCAACCTATCGAGGGTAAATTAAAGTCACCACCAACTATTATCGTAAGAGTCCGGTACAAATTTCAAATCAAACTCAAGTTTTCTTTGACCCTTTCAGCAACTGTATCATGTGAATTGGGAGGTCGGTAAAAGAATCCAGTTATTATTTTACTCCGGTTGCCAACAATGACCTCTCCATACTAACTCACAGGAAGCATCTACTTCAATTTCGCGACAAGTTAAACTACTTCTGACAGCAACAAACACGCCACCGCCAACCGTGTTTGGCCTATTCTTTCGGAACACCATTAGGTTCTCCGCAAAAATTTCGGCTGAGCTTATATCCGGCTTTAGCCAGCTTTCAGTGCCCATAACGAATTAGGCATCAGTGCTTTCTATTAGCGCTTGGAGCTCTGGTACTTTCTCAACACAGCTACGACAATTTACAACTGTTATACCAATGGTTCCTGTATCTACGTTTTTCCTGTGTTCAGCCTGCACCCTTTATGACTGAAGCCCTTCTTGTGCTTTCCCGAGACCCTCTAACCTAAAAAACCACCCAGTCCACGCCACACAGCCCCTGCTACCCGTGTAGCCGCCTCCTGCGTATAGTGGACACCTGACCTATTCAGCGGAACCCGAAACCCAACCACCCTTTAGCGCAAGTCGAGGAATCTGCATCCTACACGGTCGCAGAACCGTCTAAGCCTCTAATTCAGACCATCCACGGCTCTGTACCGGAGGTCCGCAATCGGTCCGGTCCTGTCGACTATGCTGCAAGTGGTCAGCTCTGCTTTCGTCTTGCAAGCAAGACTGGCAGCCTTTACTACTTCTGTTAGCCGCTCGAAACCAGAGAGAATCTCCTCTGATCCAAAGTGACACACATCATTAGTATCGACGTGAGCCACCACCTGCAATTGGCTGCACCCTGCGCTCTTCATGGCATCCTGGAGGACCCATTTCACATCTGGAATGACTCCACCCGGTATGCACACGGAGTGCACATTGGATTTCTTTACCCTCTTTGTCGGCGAAATCCCTAAGGGACCCCATAACGTGCCTAACGTTGGAGCTCCCAACTACCAATAATCCCACCCTCTGCGATTGCCCAGATCTTGCAGGCTGAGTGGTTTCCTCTGAAACAGGACAGGCGACAGTATCTGGCTCAGCGACAGTGTCAGCCACAGACAGCACCTGGAACCTGTTTGTCAGACAAACCGGGGAGGCCTTACGTGCGGCCGCCTGGGAAGTCTTCCATCGCCTGCTTCGCCCCAGGGCGACCTCCCACTGTACCACAGGTGAGGGGTCAGCCTCAGTGCCAGCAGTAACTGGGTTGGCCAGCGGTGAGGACCAATCGGAGGACTATGACGTGCTGGACGTCCGTTGGATCCCCACGGCCGGCCCACAACAGTGGTGCCCATCCACTGCAGCCTCAAGCTGTGTAACCGAAGCCATCACAGCCTGAAGCTGAGAGCGAACTGCCACCAACTAGGCTCGCATCCGCACACAACAATCGTAGTCCCTGTCCATACTAAGGACCGTGGAAAACTAAACTATGCAGATAAACGGACTATCGACACGTGCTGCGCAACTCTACTGAAGACCCTGACGAAACGCACGAACTGTGTCTAGTAATACGCAGACATTCAAAAGCTATCTACCGAAGCACTCAGGTGAAATTAAATAATTTGGCCCTGATTAGGAACTTTTAATATGTCACAAAATTGGTTTACTTTCCGACGCAAACAAAAACGCGACAGCTGTGGCTATTAGATATTAAATTTACACGCAGAAAGACAAGAAACTGAACGATTAAAGCACACAGATGATATAATAAAATTCGCTCCTGGTTAGGAACTCGTAAATGAGAAAAGCTGTTTACTTCCCTGTTGCGTCTGTCTTGGTTGGCTAGTGCTACGACCCCCTAGACTGCGCGGCTACCACGCGCGGCCTCTTTATTTACATAAAAAAAAAACGTAGCCAGCAGCCACTGTAAGGGACTTCCCAGCCACATGTGCTAGCACCAGATGGGTGTTTTAGTAATATTATCTTGACTTAGGATGCTTTACTTAACGTTTTAAACCGTTAAGTGAGATTCTCTACAGTTCAGAATACGTGGCAACAGTCCACGGAGGTGAGATTGCGTGGCACAGCTGAAAGCCGCGCACCGGGCTTGTGGCCATGTTGTCTTGTCTCAGCTCACTCGCCGCCACCGCTGCAGATGGCCCAGGCCGTATCCACCCTCACTGAACCCGCGCACACTCAGACGGAACAGTTGCACCGACATTTCTCCAACGGGCTTGTGTTGTTGTTGTCTTCACCCCTAACACTAGTTTGATGCAGCTCTCCATGCTACTCTACTCTTTCCAAGCCTCTTTACCTCAAAATAGCTACTGCAACCTACATCCTTTTGAATCTGCTTACTGTATTCATCTCTTTGTCTCCCTCTACATTTTTTACCCCCAACATTTCCCTCCAGTACCAAATTGGTGATCCCTTGATGTCTCAGAATGTCTCTTATCAACTGATCCCTTCTTCTAGTAAGGCTGTGCCACAAATTTCTTTTCTTCCCAGTTCTAGAAAGTAACTCATCATCAGATACGTTATCTACCCATCTAATCTTCAGCATTCTTCTGCAGCACCACATTTCAAAAGGTTCTATTCTCTTCTTGTTTAAGCTGTTCGTCGTCCATGTTTCACATCCATACATGACTCCACGACATACAAATGTTTTCCGAGATGTCTTCCTCCCCTTAAATCCATATTCGATGTTAACAAACTGCTTTCCTGGCCATTGCCAGTCTACATTTTATATCCTCTCAACTTCGGCCATCATCAGTTATTTTGCTGCCCAAATAGCAAAATTCATATACTACTTTAAATGTCACGTTTCCTAATTTAATTTCCTCAGCATCACCTGATTTAATTCGACAACATTACATTACCCTGGTGCTGCAGAATGCTGAAGATTGGATGGGTAGATCACATAACTAATGAGGAGGTATTGAATAGAATTGGAGAGAAGCGAAATTTGTGGCACAACTTGACTAGAAGAAGGGATCGGTTAGTAGGGTATATTCTGAGGCATCAAGGGATCACCAATTTAGTATTGGAGGGCAGCGTGGAGGGTAAAAATCGTAGAGGGAGACCAAGGGATGAGTATACTAAGCACATTCAGTAGGATGTAGGTTGCAGTAGATACTGGGAGATGAAGAAGCTTGCACAGGATAGAGTAGCATGGAGAGCTGCATAAAACCAGTCTCTGGACTGAAGACCACAACAACAACAACAACAACATTACCCTACTTTTGCTTTTATTGATGTTCATCTTATATCCTCCCTTCAAAGCCCTATACATTCCGTTGAACTGCACTTCCAAATCCTTGGCTGTCTCTGACAGAATTACGATGACATCGGCAAACCTCAAAGTTTTTATTTCTTCTCCCTGGACCTTATTCCTATTCCAACTGTTTGTTTCCTTTACTGCTTGCTCAGTGTACAGATTTAATAACATCGGCGATAGGCTACAACCCTTTCTCATTCCCTTCTCAATCATTACTTACTTTGCGAACCCCTCGATTCTTGTGTGTCATCTGGTTTCTGTGCGAGTTGTAAATAGCCTTTCGCTTCCTGTATTTTACCCCGCTACCTTCAGGCAGCTGTCAGCCGTGAAATAGTGTGCCTCCATACGTGAAGGGGCATCTCACAAACCCTGGTGGGAACGTTAAGTAATACACACGAGACATATACACATTACCGTGTCTAGAAACTCTAACTTCCAGACATCTGGAGATCATAGTATCTGTGCCTTCATCTTCTCCCTCCCCTCTGGGTCACTTGTCCAACTGATGGGAAATTCGAGGGTGGTTATTCCACTGGTGAAAATGTACAGGACCCGGCTGCACAGGTTGAATCCATATCAATAATAATCTGGCTATTGACCGTGAGACGCATGTGCGATCACGCTGAAGATGATGGTGACGACCGTAGACCTCCACATCTGGATAATAATCCAAGTAAGAATAAGAACGTTTTATATATATTTCTTTCCACATTCGTATAGGTATGTGTGTGTCTGAGAATTCCTAAAGGATCAAACAGCTGAGATCATCGGTCCCTAGACTTACACACTACTTAAACTAACTTATGCTAAGAACAACCCATACACCCATGCGCGAGGGAGGACTCGATCCTCCGGCGGGGGGGTCCGAGCAATCCGTGACATGCCACCCTAAACCGCGCAGCTGTGCATAGCTATGATATAATGATTTTTGTGTGTTACGCGTGACAGAATAGCATCCCCAGTGATGAGTGACGATATACTAGCCATATTGATGGACAATATACACTGAAGCGCCAAAAAAAAAAAATATATATATATATAATAAAATTAAAATAAAAAACTGGTATAGGCATGCGTATGCAGATACAGAGATATGTAAACAAGCAGGACACGGCGCTGCGGTCAGCAACGCCTATATAAGACAACAAGCGTCTGGCGCAGTTAGAACGGTTACTGCTGCTGCAGCGACTGGTTATCGAGATTTAAGTGACTCTGAACGTGGTGTGATAGTCAGCGCACGAGGGATGGGACACAGCACCTCCGAGGCAGCGCTGAAGTGGGGATTTTCTCATACGACCATTTCACGAGTGTACCGTGAATATCAGGAATCCAGTAAAACATCGAATCTCCGACACCGCTGCGAACGGAAAAAAGATCCTGCAGGAACGTGACCAACGACGACTGAAGAGAATCGTTCAGTGTGACACAAGTGCGACGGCCCAGCAGATTGCTGCAGATTTCAGTGGGGGGCCATCAACAAGTGTCAGCGTGCGAACCATTCAACGAAACATCATCGATACGGGCTTTCGGAGCCGAAGGTCCACTCGTGTACCCTAGATGACTGCAGGAGCTTTACGCCTCGCTTGGGCTTGTCAACACCGACTTCGGGCTATTGATGACTGGAAACATGTTGCCTGGTCGGACCTGTCTCGTTTCAGATTGTATCGAGCGGATGGACGCGTAAGTGTATGGAGACAAACTCATTCATGGACCATGCGTATCAGCAGGGGACTGTTCAAGCTGGTGGAGCCTCTGTAATGGTGTGGGGCGCGTGCAGTTGGAGTGATATGGGATCCCTGATACATCTAGATACGACTCTGACCAGGTGACACGTATGTAAGCATCCTGTCTAATCGAGTCTCAGCCATGTCGTGTTTCGGGACTTCTGCGCAACGCACGATATTAACCAGATGTTCGAGGAGAGTGGGTGGATAGGAGCGGCTGAACCAGCACTGATAACCACTGACGATTTCGCTCGTAGGAACCACTCTTTGTACACGGGCTGAAAAATAATTACATTTACATATAATGGTTATTAGTTGTTTCGTTATTTCCAAGGATTTTTGAATGATGTAAGTCTGCTGAGTGTGCATACAGTTAGCTCCCAGAACTATGAAATCGCTGCAGTCGTTTTGACTGAGACCAGGCCGGTGGATGTGGCAACGGCTGTAGATGACTGTATACGTAAGTAGCACAACTCTCTATCTGTCTCCACATACACAGTGTAAGTGCACATATTTACAGCATATGGACGACTAAGGACAGTACACTAAACATTACATCAGCGTTTACTTCATCTGTAGTGTAATAATGACAGCTATTTCGAGCAGTCTGTTTATAGTTTGGTTAGTACCGCCAAATACGCGTGGCACAAGCAAGCCATTAATGTTCATTTTCCACACATGCAGATAAGGAGTTATCTGGAGGGGTAAAGCGCCTTCCTCCACATGTATATTCCGCAAGCAGCCTTATGGTGTGTGGCAGAGGGTACTTTGTGTATCAATGTCACTTCCTCTTTCTCCTTTTCCAGTCGTGTGTGGTATGCGGCAACAATGATAGCTGGCAACTGGCAAGCCTCCGTGTGGACTGGAATCTGTTTAATATTATCTTTACGGTCTGTTCGCGAAATATACATAGGAGGAAGTAGTGTACTGATTAGCACTTATAGGAATGTACGCTCTCGGAACTTTGACTGTAGACCACAATGTGACGCTGACACCTCTCAAACGACGTCTGTCAGTGGAGCTGCCTGATCATCTCCATGACGCTTTCGCGCTTGCTAAATGGACTTGAAACGAAACGTGCTGCTCTTCTTTGGATGTCCTCTATTTCCTTTATCAGTCCAGTCTGGTACAGATCCCTTACTGAAGAGCAATATTCAAGTACCGATCGAACGAGTATTTTGTAATCTACTTCCTCTGTTAATAGACTGCATTTCCTGAATCTTCCAATGAATCTGAGTCTGGCACCTCCCTTACCTGCTATTTATTTCATGTGACCGACATACTTCAAAACGCTCCGTATGCATAATCCTAGACATTTTATGGAAGTAACTGCTTCCAGTAATTGAGCTGCAATTTTGTAATCGTACAATAAACGGCCTTTCTTTCTATGCATTCAAAACACGCACATTTGTTTATCTTGATGATCAGTTCCCACTTCGTGCACAGAACATCGATCCTCTGCAGCCGCTCCGAGTGGCCGCGTGGTTTGAGGCACCATGTCACGGACTGCGGGGCCCCTCCCGCCGGACGTTCAAGTCCTCCTTCGGGCATGGGTGTGTGTGTGTAGTCCATAGCGTAAGTTAGTTTAAGTAGTGTGTAAGTCTATGGACCGATGACCTCAGCAGTTTGGTCCTTTAGGAATTGGTTGGTTGGTTGTTTTGGGGAAGGAGACCAGACAGCGAGGTCATCGGTCTCATCGGATTAGGGAAGGACTGGGAAGGAAGTCGGCCGTGCCCTTTGAAAGGAACCATCCCGGCATTTGCCTGGAGCGATTTAGGGAAATCACGGTAAACCTAAAGCAGGATGGCCGGACGCGGGATTGAACCGTCGTCCTTCCGAATGGGAGTCCAGTGTCTAACCACTGCGCCACCTCGCTCGGTCTTTAGGAATTCACACACCCTGATCCTCTCCAGGTCTTCTTGCATTTCGCTACAATTGTCTAGCGCCGTGACTTCTCTGTATACAACAGCATCAACTGCGAAAAGTCTCGTGGAACTTGCGACTTTATCTGCTACGTCATTTGTATACATTGTAACGGCCCTACAACACTCCACTGGAGCACGCCCAAAGCTACTTTTACGTCTGAAGACTTCTCTCCGTTCAGAATGAAATGTTGTGTTCTTTTTGCTAGAAACTCTTTAATCCAGTCACACAGTTGGCCAGATATTCCATACTCTCGTATTTTGTTCATTAGTTGGAAATTTAGAACTGTATCAAATGCCTTCCGGAAGTCAAGGAACACGGCGCATACCTGAACGCCCGTGTGTACTGCTTTCTCTGTTTCGTGGACGAACAGAGAGAGCTGGGTTTCACATGCCCATTATATTTGGAACCCATGTTGCTTCCTACAGAGCAGATTTCCATCTCCAGAAATCTCATAATACTCCAACATAAAGAATGTTTCATAATTATACCAACAGGCCAACGTCAGAGATATGGGCCTATAGTTTTCTGCGTCTGTTCGATGACCCTTTTTTAAAGCAGGTGTGACCTGTCCTTTCTTCCAATCATTAGGAGCGCTTCGCTCCTCAGGAGACCAACGGTAGACTGCTGTTAGAAGAGGAGGAAATTCTTTCGCATACTCTGTGTAGAATACTATTGGTATCCCGTCAGGGCCAGAGGCCTTTCCCCTGTTGAGTGATTTCAGTTGCTTTTCTGTCCCTTGCCCACTTATTTTTGAAATCTGCCATTTTGTCGCTCATGCGATGATTTAAATGAGGAGATACAGTGTGATCTTTCTGTGTGAAATAGTTCTGGAAAAAGATGTTTATTATTTCGGCCTTTTGTGTGCCATCCTTGGTTTCATTGCTATTACGGTCGCCGAGTGTCTGGCCAGAAGGATTCAATTCGCTTACTGATTTAACATAAGACCAGACTTGGTAAGACTTTCTGTCAAGTTGGTAGACAGAGTTTTACTCTCGTCTTCATTGAATGCTACACGTATAGCCTTCCTTGTGCCAATTTTGGATTCGTTTAATTTTTTGTCTGTGAGGCTTTGGCTACGTTTAAATTTGCAGTGAAGGCCTCCTTGCTTCCGTAGCAAACTTCCTAATAAGGTTGGCGAACCACTTTGGGTCTTTTCATTCCCTCAGAATTTTTATCAGGATGGACGTGTCTAAACTGTATTGTACGAAGCTCTTGAACTTTGTAAATTGCTGCCCAGCATTGTGAGTGCTGGAGATGAAATTTTCGTGATGATCTGTCAGGTAACCTGAAATTTGTTTCTCGTAGCTCTTCTTAAACTTGAAGACCTTCCTGTCTTTCTTTGTATTCCTATATCCAGTCGTATTCAGTGATGTGGTTACGACCTTATGGTTACTGATTCCTTGTCCTACGAAGATCTAAGATGTTATCTTCACGATAGCGCAAACGAATGCCAAGGTCACTCTCACGAAACTAATAACAAATGGAGGAATCAGTCAGTGTTCTTACGCATCAAAATAATCATTACTTGCCGTACAGTGCAGCGACGCCGCAGTTGTAATTCCATGTGTTATAATAAAGTGTATTTTATCTCTGAACTTGTTTATTTGAGCTGCCAACGGCTCATCACCTCATCACACCCGCCGCTGGTACCCGATTCTGCACTGAAGTGGACACTGCAGCGCCAGTCCACTTCACCTAAGATGAAGAGGCAAATTAAAGCTGCAGCGGAAGAACACAGATTTTAATCTTTCACATACAAACTGGCCAAGCTATCTTTTCAAGATGGGATGGCATGGGGAGAAACGCGACTGTTCACTAAAAACTCAGCCGGCTGGGGTGGCCGAGCGGTTCTAGGCGCTACAGTCTGGAACCGCGCGTCCGCTACGGTCGCAGGTTCGAATCCTGCCTCGGGCATGGATGTGTGTGATGTCCTTAGGTTAGTTAGGTTTAAGTAGTTCTAAGTCTAGGGGACTGATGACGTCAGAAGTTAAGTCCCATAGTGCTCAGAGCCATTTGAACCATTTTTGAACTAAAAACTCATGGAAAATCCCACTGCTGCTGGTTGACAAGAGCACCTTCTGTGAACTTGACGCGAAAGTGAACTCCATGGCTGACGTTTTCACCAGTAATTTTACTTCGATTATCGACCCAATTGATCCGTAACATATCGACCTTGTCGCTGAGTAACTATCAGCATTCCCAGATTAAGGAGCAAAAGCTGCAGTTTTACAGCCAATAATACAACAAGAAGGCAAGAAACAGCTGTACTCCCTTATTAATCAAGTACTCAGCTCATGAGAGTTCTCGATAGTCTGAAAGCATGTTGATATCGTCGCGATTTACGAAGCCTGGCAAGGATAAGCCGTCTCCAAAAGGCTATAGACGATTGATCTCCTTTTTTGGGTTTCAAAACTGTTTGAGTGGCTATACCAGCTATACCTCCAGAGATACAATGATACCGAAGAGCTTCTCTCAGATCACCAATTGGGTTTCCGACGTCGCCATGTCACTAATCATCAGTTCCTACTATTAGTAGAAGAAGCTATGCAAGTCATGGATCGTCGGGAGTGTTTTGGAGCCATCTTCCTTGACATTTCACGAGCTTTTGATACCGTCTGGTAGAAGGGGCTCTTATACAACTTACCTGTGCTAGGAGTCTCTGTGTCACATATCAAGTTACTACAGAATTTCATACAAGGAAAGAAGTCTCCGCTTAAGAGCGAAAGAAGTCTCCACGTAAGAGCCAACAACAACATCTCCACTCGTTATGGCATTAACACAGTTGCTCCACAGGGCTCCGTACTCGGTACGCTCCTTTACACGCTCTATACGCCGAAACCTACCTTAGACTGAGCGGATGCAACTCTTCATATATGCTGATGACACTGCTGTGATGACACACAGCATGAACTCCGACATGATGCGGCGACTACTGCAGCAGACAACTGACAACCTCTCCGAGTGGGCAAGGAAATGGCGTCTCTTACATAACGCCTCGAAAACACAGACTATCACAGTGAAAGGTGGCTATACTAAAAAATTTTCATTCTTGATTGCTTGTTCACTGACTGAAGCTAGTTACAAATCTCGTGTAAGTGGCTCAAACAATTTTTGTGAATCCTTCTGCATTGTGAACAGAATATGAAGGGTGAGAATATATCTTTACTTTATGTGGCAACGAGCTTCGTTCCATGTCCTTCCCATTGTCACAGATAATCTCTGTTTACTTTGAATCTGTGAGCCTCTGTGTCCGAATCTGTGACAGCAGAGGTTTTCTTGTGTGTTGATAGCTATAACCTACCCCAGAGAAGTCTTGCCAGATAGCTTCCTCCACAAATTAGAGCCTCCATCCCCGTAAAAAAACACTCTCTTGAGCCTTCCGCCTCCTCTCGCAATTTTGAAGCAACATTCTGGTTCCAGACACTGCATGGCAGGACTTGATGTTCCTTCGGAGTGTAGAGTAAGACAATTGAGTATGGTTAGTGCAGTTAGATGTTGACTAGGTATGAAGAAATCGTTTCGTTCGGTTCATAGTAAATTCAGGAGAGCTTTTATTTTGTTTCACTGAATTTTTAGAGTTATTATTCATAAGAAATATGTGTACAGGCACTTGCGCTTTGTTCATGCTAGAAGTGCCCATGTGCCCCTCATCAATAGTCGCTCTTTCGATTAATTTCACGCCGTGTTTTATTTTAGTGAGGTGCACTTCATTAAATTTGCTGAAGCAACGCTTAGATCTGCATTATTTCTCGAGCGTCACCAACTTTAATCTTTTGAGGAACTTTATGTGAAGAACGTTAGTCAGTGTTTCTATGACTTCATTGCCTTCTGTCGTCACTCGTGTTCAAATAATATGTTTCTGTGAATCATCTCACGCAATTCAGAAGTCTGAATTCGTAGTTTAGGATATGGCCTCATATGCCAGTTCTCGGCCACGTGTGAATGAGATCATGATATTACGAGTTCAAGTAACTCCATCGTGAAGATCATTCACTACTACGCAGAACGAATCCCGTTTCGGGAAGCTTTTGTCGACTGGTCTAACAAGTAACTTCATTGGGGGTGAAAGATATTGTTTTATGGTTATGTTTAAATGGATTTAGTAAGTAATTTTGGTTTATTCTCTCTGTTACATGACTTTCCGTTTCCTTCCTACTCACATGTGTGGCTATTCTGCCACATACAAACATTTTAAGTGAGGGAATGCAATCGTCTACGTTGTTTTATGTACTTAGCGTGGGTTATTTTTCCACCTACAATAAATGGTCGTTATCGTAGGAATCTGTCTCGCTAGTGATTTCACCTCATCCCAAGTTTTCCCACCTTCTGATATCATGCACACCAAAAGGTTTTTCAGAAAGTTTATTAGGAAGCACATGTAAGAGAATAATGTCCTATGTTTATGTAACACATGTCACGTCCACTTGTAGTCGGACTGAACCATTGGTAGCGTTTCTGTTGCGACATTTCTATAACAGGGTTTCTTAAAATACAGTTCCGATCAGAGCATTATGAAAGTTACATGGTTCGCTAGTTCAGATGATTGACAAGAAAGAAAATTCGGAAAGTAGCCATGTCGATTGAGAAGTAACATACGGGTTACAGTAGTTACAGGGGCAAACTCAACGAATAGTCCCATATAGCCAAGTATGTTGCTAAGGACTGCCCTTTAGTCATAATGAGACAATAGGTTTATTTCAGAGAGGTAAGGAAGGGGCCGAAGTCATTTCCATTAGTTGATCCCGTTAAAACTGATAAGAAAGGCTCTGTGTCACTTAAGTTTAGTTGGTTTTCATACACAGCTTTTTGAAATATCACAAATATTTTTGTCCAGAGTAACATGTTTCAGGCAACTTGGTTCCTACACAAGACAGTAGGTATTTTAATTAATATGAATAATATCAATTAAACAAAGAAAACATCGATTAGTCTCATACATACTTACTTGTCAAAATGTGCTTTCAGCTTCATAACAGGATTTCTGATGTTCACCTATCGCAACGACTTAATACTGGACATTTAGTACCACAAGATTCGATAAAGCTACATTAATTTCAAAGCTACAGAATTGCGCGCGCCGATGAAACGAGTCCATCGCCTCTTGGATTGTTTTTATACACCGAAACTTCGCTGGTTTCCGTAATATTAATAAGTTTCATTTACGCTGATTACTTTAACAAATTAATTGTGTGAGATCCTTACGTGCTACGACCTCATACGAGGTAGCAAACACAGCTGTAACATTTGAGCACAATGCTTCAATACACTAAATATGTTAATTAACTTTAAGTGCAAGTGATGGGAAATTTTTCAGACTGAGTGTAGGCACATTTGTTGCCTGTTCCTTGTCTTGGTGATCCTACAATATTCTGTATTTATAATAGTGATATTAAAGTTCTTAAATCGGCCCTTATTATCCGCTTTTTCCAAATGAGTTTGGTGTATGTATCCTAAATTCCGAGGACACCAGATGAAAGGTCGTCAACAGAAGATTCAATGACCAATTAATTTCTATAGTAATTTACAATTATGTTTTCTTTGTGTAAAACAATTTGTAAAGAGGTTTCATTGTGACTTTTACTGATAACAAGAGAGTAAATTGACTTGGGAAGTAATTTGTAGGTTGTAAATGACCAGAAGAGAGTCAGAAGACGTTTTACATGCTAAGTTTAATGTTGTATTTGTAAAACTAAAATGGTAGTTACAACGTTGTAACAGACATGGTGGCTGCGTCAGCGATCATTGCATCGAATGAGAAAGACAAACTATATTCCATATATTGACTCTGTTTCATTTCATCAGTCACGGGCGATAGCTATTCGCAGAGTGTGATAACGCTGACTTTAGGTGAAGGTAAGTCGCTGAAGCAAGAAATATTGCTTTTTACGAAAGCGACTAGCGAGACAGATTCCTACGAAAGAGACCGTGAACTCAAGGTTGTTTAAATTATTTTCTGGGACACTATTAGCGCTAAAGAGAAACTAAACTGATATTATGGGCCAGTTTTATTACTGGTGTTCAGTGACTATGTCACAAGGCACCACACTTTTTTTCTCAGATCGTATTCAATCTTAAAGAGTCAGAATTTGGTGACAAACATCACCCAACTTACCTTTTACGTGTACTGATTCTCTACATAGTCTACATCACATTCTGTAACTTTGCACCAGCGTTGGTAGGAGTGTGTATCTCCTCTTCTTAAATGCTCTTGTCCTGTACTCGTAGCCATATTTTCACTGCACGAATTACACTCTCATCTTCTTCGAAATGTATTCCACCTAGAGAATCCATAAATGGCTCTAACAGACGGAAGGCTGATGGCGGTAGCTGTCGACCTTAGAGTGGATGTGGTAATGATGTTCAGCCCCATTTGGTGACATGTTCCCAGGTTCTCCGTTTGTATGTGGGCGCACGCTGTTATGTTCGAGAAAGATTTCTTTCGGATTCTTGTCAGACCAGACATGTTACAAACAGTTTGCTTAGAGCCTGCACATGTGCCTATGAATTAGCGGTTCACCCTTTTGGTAACACATCCACGAACATGACACTATCCCTGTATCAAAAGATTGTGCTCAGGACTTGGATTGCAGAGGGAATTGTCTTAAATTTCTTCTTCTTTGGTTGTTGCAGGTAATACCATTCCAGTGGCTGATTTTTTGTTTCTGGCTCAGAGCGATGCATCCAGATTTCGTCACCTGTAATGATCTATGGTAAAAAGGCCTCCAACAGTTCTGATGAGACGGCTTTCCTTTGACTCTTGTGGTCTGCTGTGTGGACCTCCAATTCTTACGGACAAACATTGCGCCAGTTCTCGGGTTGTGATGCTCCAGTCTGCACGAATAGAGGTATCAGTGGGATTCACCACGTTGTGAGCAATGACTGTAACTGACTTTCCAAAACGCGGCTGATCTTGAAGCTCCGTTTCTGCATTTCCTGAAGCTTTAAAAAAATGGTTCAAATGGCTCTGAGCACTATGAGACTTAAAATCTATGGTCATCAGCCTCCTAGAACTTAGAACTACTTAAACCTAACTAACCTAAGCACACCACACAACATCCAGTCATCACGAGGCAGAGAAAATCCCTGACCCCGCCGGGAATCGAACCCGGGAACCCGGGCGCGGGAAGCGAGAACGCTACCACACGACCACGAGCTGCGGACCCTGAAGCTTTAGCTGTCTTTTTCCTGATGTACACTGCTGTAACCAAGGATGCAGTTAAGGTACGTTGCTTGTAACTGTTGTCTTGTGTAGATGCCATTTACATGGTTCATTTCGGCTCTATCGGAAGTGTTTGAAACGTCTCACACATGCAGAAAAACATCAGGTTTAAAACACCTAAAAGGATGTTTTCGATGCAGTATATATTGATGACTGTAAAAAATCGGGGCATTATTTAAAAAGGATAGCAGGGTTCATTCTGGTGTTGGTAAACATCGGGTGATGCATCACTTCTGGTGAGTAACCTTTCCAAAACACCTCAGCATCCACCGAGAAAAGTGATGGGGCCTCAGTTATCAGTATGCGCTTCTGATACGATAACGCTCTAACTGACAAGCAGTAGTCTACCAAGGAGAGTTCTAGATGACCTTGACCTTGAGTATCAGCTTACACATTTGGTGTCAGTTTACACACCTGTGCTCCTTCATGACTCTCACACTCTCCTCTGAGGAAAGACTGGGCAAATACACAAATCAAAAAAAGTTTCGCATCATCTTCATTCTGAGAGTTCTGGAACCTGTACAGAAAATTGAGCTACAGATCAATATAAACGCCATTTCCAACCTTTTTACTGCGCATGAACACCACGCTTTGCCTGTTGTACCACCATACAGCGAGACTTTCAGAGGTGGTGGTCCAGATTGCTGTACACACTTCTAATACCCAGTAGCACGTCCTCTTACATTGATGCATGCCTGTATTCGTCGTGGCATACTATCTACAAGTTCATGAAGGCACTGTTGGTCCAAATTGTCCCTCTCCTCAACGGCGATTCGGCGTGGATCCCTCGGAGTAGTTCATGGGACACGTCGTCCATAAACAGCCCTTTTCAATCTATCCCAGGCATGTTCGATAGGGTTCATGTCTGGAGAACATGTTGGCCAGTCTAGTCGAGCGATGTCGTTATCCTGAAGGAAGTCATTCACAAGATGTACACGATGGGGGCGCGAATTGTCATCCACGAATACGAATGCATCGCCAATACGCTGCCGATGTGGTTGCACTATCTGTCAGAGTATGTCATTCATGTATCGGACAGCCGCTACGGTGCCTTTCATGATCACCAGCGGCGTACGTCGGCCCCACATAATGCCACCCAAAAACTGCAGGGAAGATCCACTTTGCTGCCCTCGCTGGACAGTGTGTCTAAAGCGTTCAGCCTGACCGGGTTGCCTCCAAACACGTCTCCGACGATTGTCTGGTTGAAGGCATATGCGACACTCATCGGTGAAGAGAATGTGACGCCAATCCTGAGTGGTCCATTCGGCATGTTGTTGGGCCCATCTGTACCGCGCTGCATGGTGTCGTGGTTGCAAAGATGGACCTCGCCATGGACGTCGGGAGTGAACTTGCACATCGTGCAGCCCATTGCGCACAGTTTGAGTCTTAACACGACGTTCAAATGGCTCTGAGCACTATGGGACTCAACTGCTAAGGTCATTAGTCCCCTAGAACTTAGAACTAGTTAAACCTAACTAACCTAAGGACATCACAAACATCCATGCCCGAGGCAGGATTCGAACCTGCGACCATAGCGGTCTTGCGGTTCCAGACTGCAGCGCCTTTAACCGCACGGCCACTTTGGCCGGCTCTTAACACGACGTCCTGTGGCTGCACGAAAAGCATCATTCAACATGGTGGCTTTGCTGTCAGGGTTCCTCCTAGCCATAATCCGTAGGTAGGGGTTATCCACTGCAGTAGTAGCCCTTGGGCGGCCTGAGCGAGGCATGTCATCGACAGTTCCAGTCTCTCTGTATGTCCTCCATGTCCGAACAACATAGCTTTGCAGAATGAGACATAGCTTTGGTTCAGTCCAAGATGCCTGGACACTTCCCTTGTTGAGAGCCCTTCCTGGCACAAAGTAACAATGCGGACGTATTCTAAACGCGGTATTGACCGTCTACGCATGGTTGAACTACAGACACACGAGCCATGCACATCCCTCCTGATGGAATGACTGGTTCAGAACGGCTGTCGGACCCCCTCAGTCTAATAGGCGCTACTCATGCCTGGTTGTTCACATCTTTGGGCAGGTTTAGTGACATCTCTGAATAGTCAAAGGGACTGTGTCTATGATGCAGTATCCACAGTGAACGTCTATCTTCAGGAGTTCTGGGAAGTGGGATGATGTAAAACTTTTTTGGGTGTGTGTTTTAGGATAGCAATTGAAGTACGAGTGCAGGTAAACATCGGGTGACACGTACTTCAAGTCATGCATCGCTAAATTTTTAGCAATGATTGTACTGCCATTATACTTATTTAAGGAATGACCGTCGTATAAAATCTACATATACATAGATACTCCGCAAGCCACTGTTCGGTTCATGGTAGAGGATACCCTTTACCACTACTATTCATTTCCTTTCCCGTTCCACTCGCAAATGGAGGAAGGAAAAAACGACTGTCTGTATGCCTCAGTATGAGCCTAATTACTCATATATTATCTTCGTGATCATTAAGTGCAATATATGTTGTTGACAGTAGAATCGTTTGGCAGTCAAATGCCAGTTCTCTAAATTTTCTCAGTTGCACTCGTCGAAAAGGACGTTGCCTTCCCTCCAGGGTTTCCCATTTGAGTTCCCAAAGCATCTCCTTAACTCTTACATGTTGTTCGAATCCACCCACCTCTGAATTGCTTCGATGCCATTCTTCAATCTGACCTGGTATGGGTACCAAACACTCGAGCACTACTCAAGAACAGGTCGCACCAACGTCCTATTTGCGGTCTCCTTTACAGATGAATCACTCTTTCCTAAAATTCCCCCAATAAACCAAAGTCGATCATTCACCTTCCTTACCACAGTTCTCACGAGCTCGTTCCACTTCATAATGCTTTTCAACGTAACGCCCAGATATTTAAACGACTTCACTTTGTCAAGCAAGACACCAGTAACACTGTTCCGAACATTACAAAATGGTTCAAATGGCTCTGAGCACTATGGGACTTAACATCTGAGGTCATCAGTCCCCTAGAACTTAGAACTACTTAAACCTAACTAACCTAAGGACATCACAAACATCCATGCCCGAGGCAGGATTCGAACCTGCGACCGTAGCAGTCGCGCGGTTCCGGACTACAGCGTCTAGAACCGCATGGCCACCACGGCCGGCCCGAACATTACAGATTTACGTTCATCACACCAACTGGAAATTTTGTCTAACTCATCTTGTATCTTCCTACAGTCACTCAACTTCGGCTCCTTACTGTACACCACAGCATCATCAGCAAACAACCGCAGACTGCTGCCGACCCTGTCCATCCAATCTTTTATATGTGTGGAAAACAACAGCGGTCTTCTCACACTTCTCTGGGACACTCCTGACGATACCCTTGTCTCTCATAAACACTCGCTGTCGTGGAACATATTAGGTCCTATTATTTAAGAAGTCTTTGAGCCACTCACGTATCTATGACTTATATATGGAATAAGTCCTTCGTACCTTCGTTAATAGCCTGTAATGAGGCACTGTGTCAAATGCTTTCCGGAAATCTAGAAATATGCAATCTGCCTGTTGTTTGCAGTGTATCATGTGAGAAAACGGCAATCTGAGTTTTGCAAGGGCGGTGATTCATGGACATAAGCTTCATAGTCTCAAGAAAGTTTATCATATTAGAACTGAGAGTATGTTAAAGGCTTCTGCAGCAAACCGAAGTTAGGGGTATTGGCCTGTAATTTGTGGGTCCGTTCTTTTACCCTTCTTGCATACAGGACTCACATGCGCTTTCTTCCAGTCGCTTGGGACTTCGTACTGGGCGAGAGATCCACTAAAAATTACGGTTTGCTTAACGATAAGGTGGTTTGGACTAGGTAAGAATTTATCCGCAGGCAAGGGAAGCTTCCCCTGTCCTTAAAACCGTTAGATAGCGCTATTTGCATAACAACACTTATCTCCCATTCTACCTCATTTCCGTCAAGGGGCAATCTGAGAAATCTATGAATCATTGATATAAAATAACCCGAATGGCAAGAGTGTGTATTAGTAATTGAGTCAGTGGTGGCTGGTTTGGAAAATTTACAGTGATACACAAATGTTCAAAAAATGGTTCAAAAATGGCTCTGAGCACTATGGGACTTAACTTCTAAGGTCATCAGTCCCCTTGAACTAAGAACTACTTAAACCTAGTTAACCTAGGGACATCACACACATCCATGCCCGAGGCAGGATTCGAACGTGCGACCGTAGCGATCGCACGGTTCCAGACTGTAGCGCCTAGAACCGCTCGGCCACACCGGCCGGCATACACAAATGTAAAGATGTCAGTAACTCAGTAGAGATCTGGTATTCTGAGGCCACTGGTTGCGCAGAAGAGACTGTCTGAATGTGCGAAATCGGCAGATGTAGCACAGGGTAACATTGGTGAGAGTTGTGCACATGTAACAACCCTTTATGAACTTGCAGTGGTGTAGAATACTCTTCTCCTTCTTTGATTCAAAGGTAAAGTAAATGTAACGTACATACATCAGGTGCATACATAAACATCAACAGTCTTGTAATCTGAAATGTTCATTATAATGAAAATAATTCTTCATGCTGTACGATTAAAATTTACATCACGGGGTCATCATTATATATGTATCCTGTTGATCCTATGATGTAAACTTTAACTGCACAGCACGAAGAATTCTTTGTGTCATAAAAAGTGTCTTTTGTGTGTGCGTACATCCGTTTGTGTGTGTTGTCATGTTTGAAAATCTCTGGCCAGAGCGTCCGGAGACAGCGGTCATGTGAGCTTGTCTGAATGTGTGTGTGTGTGTGTTTTCTACTCTGAAGAAGGCTCTGGTTGAAAGCAAAACGAGCAACAGTCTACTCGTTGTGTCTGTCTGCAACTCAATGTGTCGTCTTTACGGTGAGGAGCAATCTACGTTTTTCATGATATTGACAATAAAAACAAAGAAATATATAAATCCATCAATGACTCACTAGAAGTTTGGTGCTGTAGATTGCGAATGAATGAAAAACTTATATTTTTTGTATGTAATTTACATGTGAGAAAGTAATAAGTGTGAGGTTTGTGGATACATAAATGTGGCACTAAGAAACATAAAGACTCGCAGCAAAAAAAATAAAGTTCTGAGGAAAGGTAATGTTCGTGAAAATCAAATTTATAAGCAAACCTCTAGTCTCATTGCTCTGAATTGTTTTTTAACCAAGTCTCAACATCTCATTCATCCTATGAAAAAACGATGCAACCACTTTATGTTACGCAAGGTTAATTCAAATTGTTCAAATGGCTCTGAGCACTATGGGACTTAACATCGAGGTCATCATTCCCCTAGAACTTAGAACTACTTGAACCTAACTAACCTAAGGACATTACACACATCCATTCCCGAGTCAGGATTCGAACCTTCGACCGTAGCAGTCGCGCGGTTCCGGACTGAAGCGCCTAGAACCGCTCGGCCACCACGGCCAGCGCAAGGTTCATTCATATTTGTTTAATTATTTTGAGCTTTTCCTCATTACAGAGGCTTTTCTCCAACATAATAATTTACTCGAAAATTACAATACAAACAATAAACGTTCTTAAACTATATTTTCAATATATTCCTCCAGGTGTTTCGATCTTGTGTGTCCTCTTCCTTTGCGTTCATTCTACTTATTGTATGCTGTACGTTTTGGAGCCAGGTGGTCATAGGTCGTCTTCTTCTTCTTCTCCCCTCCGGTTCCCACTCCAGTATTATTAGTTTTTTTTAGCATTTTTAGGTTTTTATGTGAGTGAGGAGCTGGCCCACTGCACAACCTCCAACCCGGCGGACCAGGTAATTTTTACTCAAAGTTTTCTTCCTTTAGCCTTTGATAAGCCAATATCGTACTACAAGGCAGCAGTTGCTAGTTTTGGTTCAGCCAGGGTATTTTATTTCCCCGGTACCAACTTAATTTAGAGTTAAGCGCGAGTATTTAAGTTTTCTTCATCGTTAGTTAAAGGGTATTTACGTCGTGACCTGTGAATAGCTTCTGATGAAACTCTCGTATATGAAGAAATATAGAAGTCGCCGTACTCCCTGAAGATTTCATAGTTCAGCAGCAACTCTGCTAAATGAATTCTCCCGTCGCCTGTAATCTGGAATAGTGCTTTACTTATTCTCACAAAATCAAAAGTACGAGACTGGAAGATCTTTACAGCAGTATAGGACTTGGTAAAATCAGGAAATGTAATAACACTGTTTTCTGGAGAATAAATGACCATGCGAGTTAGTTAGGGCATTGAAACATCCAACAAATATCGTTCTGAAAATCCAATGGATGTGGTCTATAGGAACTATAGTACAGCTATAGTATATCAGTCACTGTTTTAAGAAATGAACTATTTTATACATTTCATTAAACAATATGTATTCTTGAATACTTTACATAAGTTCGAGGCAAAGCATTAACTCGCTGACACAAATTTGGCTGTTAAAACTAAATCAATTTCCGATAGCCTTCAGTGGTTGCTGGCAACAATACGATTATATAGAAATTTAGACTAGTACAGATACACATCCGCTCTAGACAAAACCCGAAACAAAAGAGAGCCCGTTCGTGGTATTAACGTAGTAAGGACATACTCTCCAGTGTGTGTGTGATTCAGGGTAAAATATGTGATTTTCCTGATTCGACGTAATAAATTATATAATCTATCCAAGATTGACTGGCGCAGGGCAACATAATTATGCTGTGTCTTATAACCTCACATGGAAATGAGCATTATAAAAGTCGATGAGAGCTTTTCGTGGATGTTCATATGTACAGTGTGGGGCTATACATAGAGCGTAGGGATACATGATAGGAGCATGCGTACGTGCTACAGTCTCAGAATTGATGACGATGTGCTTTAGGCACTTGAATGAAGGCAGGTCATTTCGACAAGCCTTTCTTCCACTTTATTTGACAGTCAAGCTGATGATTACAGCTTCTATGGTCACTAAGATTATTACAGAGGGCCGACAGTTGTTGTAACGCTGAATTGTATCGTAGCTATACACATGAAGTCACTTGAAGTGGAGGAGACAAGCGCTGGTTTTGGCCAGGCAGCCATGGCTTTGGCAACTGAGGCTGAATAGTGCAAGTACTGACAATGCAACAGGGCCCAGTTGTGCGACAGGCAACTGGCCGGATCTTGGCCACGGCAGTGCCCATCACAAAGGACGCAGCCGTAGCCACAGGGAGTCACTGGACACATGGAGTGGAGGGCCAGCAGCAGAGACTGAGTTGTATTGTCCGTGTAACCAGAGGAGAAATGCACAACTTTTTCGTAGAAGTTGCATAGGAACGTGCGAACGATAATTTTTCCCAGGCGAAGCGAGGTGCAGTCCACATTTCAGCAGGGGACCTCATACTGTCTCCTGTTTCTGCTAATATCGTATCCGCTCGTTGGCGAAAACATTACGTGGAAGCTCTGCTGGCTGGCCGAGATTGCTGTGGCGTCTTTCCAGGTCATGTTGACACTCCAGTCCACCTGATTTCTCACGTGTGAAACATGACAGTGTGTTGATTGGGTTGCCGTCCGTTACGTAAGAAATCTTCGAAGCGGGTGCCTGTCGGTGTGCAAGTATTAGAGAAACAGTTTCTTCACGTCTTACGGAGGAAGACTGTACAGTACACGAAGTGACGCATAGTTGGTGCACGAGTGTTTTCCGAGCAATTCGGTTGGCGGTTTTAGTTTGTTGGCGAGAACTCCACGCGGAGCTTTCCACGGTCTGGGAGATAGCGAAAGGAGAGCAGGGCAGATTCGGTCGTGATCCGAGCGGGAGTGCGGACGGAATTGGAGATTCAGTCGTGATCCGCAGAGGAGTGAGGAGTCCGGACGAGACGGAGATTTGGTTTTTGGATGTGGAGTCTGGCCGAAGCTGGATCTGAGCCAGAGGAGGTGACGGAGGTCCACCGTCCGATTCGACGCCGAAGCGCACTGTGCATCAGATTTCGAGTTTTCTGCGTGTGTATGGTGAGCATTTCGCAGCACCGACACTAGGAATCATTAGAACAAGTTCTCTTGCATTTCCGCGTGCACACGGAAGCTGAAGTCGATGTCTGATCTAAGTGGATTTTAGTAGTTTGTTTCCGATTTCAGTTCACAATCATTCTCAATCGTATTAATCATTGTCAGCTAGCGTTATCCCTTGAAAGTTGCAAGTAAGAGTCATCGGTCTCGGTTCAACTTTGTCAACTGCCAATCGGATCATTCTACGTTATGAATGTTAGATAGGGTATAATCGAGATGTTATGTTGACCGACATTCCATTCAACATGTATTTATATGAGTAAGTCTGTTGCGATATTTAATTCTGTCTTTCTTTCATTCAAGTTCACAAGACCCAATGATCACCTTTAGTAATTTTATTTAGTTACGTGGGATATAATAGTAGTCTTGTAGTGAAAATACGGTGTGTCGTCTTAAGTGTCACTACACAGGTCCACCTCTTATAGTCATTTGCACTGATACCATCGCGCAAAATTTTCATAGTAGTGTCACTTAAGTGGTGGTTCTGTGTCTTGGAGTTACTGAAAGGCAGAGACTGATTAAAGGTACTCATATGCCTGCCCACCAGAGACCACTGATACCAAATAGAGGGATATTTCCCACGAACGAGAGAAACGTAACCAAAAATTCGGTATTGTGGGAAAAAGGGAAAAATAACGAATAATTTCAGAAAAGTTGGAATTCTGGAATGATTTGCCAAATGAGTAAACTATGGAAAAATCTTCAAACATGTACCTATATTGCAAACAAAGGCAAAGGTTCTCGATATCTCATGCTACCAGCGAGCTCACTGCCAGGGATTCCCCCGTTTATAGAACCCGATTTTCCTTGATACTAGCGAGCTCACTGCCAGGGATTCCCCTGTTTATAGAACCTACCTCGAGACAGAGCAGCTTTACTACTTTAATTTCCCAAGCAGTTTTCTTAGTCTCAGTCAAAGTATACCTGTTGTTGTTGTTGTGGTCTTCAGTCCAGAGACTGGTTTTATGCAGCTCTCCACGCTACTCTATCCTGTGCAAGCTTCTTCATCTCCCAGTACCTACTGCAACCTACATCCTTCTGAATCTGTTCAGTGTATTCATCTCTTGGTCTCCCTCTACGATTTTTACCCTCCACGCTGCCCTCCAATACTAAATTGGTGATCCCTTGATGCCTCAGAATATGCCCTACCAACCGATCCCTTCTTCTAGTCAAGTTTTGCCACAAATTTCTCTTCTCTCCAATTCTATTCAATACCTCCTCGTTAGTTATGTGATCTACCCATCTAATCTTCAGCATTCTTCTGTAGCACCACATTTCTAAAGCTTCTATTCTCTTATTGTCTAAACTATTTATCGTCCACGTTTCACTTCCATATATGGCTACACTCCATTCAAATACTTTCAGAAACGATTTCCTGAGACTTAAATCTATACTCGATGTTAACAAATTTCTCTTCTTCAGAAACGCTTCCCTTTCCATTGCCAGTCTACATTTTATATCCTCTCTACGTCGACTATCATCAGTTATTTTGCTCCCCATATAGCAAAACTCATTTACTACTTTAAGTGTCTCATTTCGTAATCTAATTCCCTCAGAATCACTCGATTTAATTCGACTACTGTACATTATCCTCGTTTTGCTTTTGTTGATGTTCATCTTATATCCTCCTTTCAAGACACTGTCCATTCCGTTCAGCTGCCCTTCCAGGTCCTTTGCTGTCTCTGACAGAATTACAATGTCGTCGGCGAACCTCAAAGTGTTTGTTTCTTCTCCATGGATTTTAACTCCTACTCCGAATTTTTCCTTTGTTTTTTTACTGCTTGCTCAATATACAGATTGAATAACGAAAGTATACCTAAAGTAGTAAAAACTGGCTACATTAACATTTCAATGTTACTTATGATAAGTGTGTAACATGAGTGACAAACAAAGTACTCCTAAAAAGAGAGGAAGAGTTTTTTGTTAATTAATGCCAGAAGAATACGGTGAGAAAGTTTCGAGAGAGAAGAAATCTCAAGACCAGTGGCTAAGTGATCTTACTTTTAGGGGATAGTTAAGACAAATTCCATGTTATGAATTCAAATGTAGATGTGCTGCATTTAACGTGGAAATACAATGTGGAAAATGTGAACTATAGAAGCAAGCTCAATGTCATAAACATATCATGGCCACTCCGTCCATAAATGGATACGTATCTACAACAGAAATAAGAGAAAGTGCAGGTAACAGACCAGTCAAGAAGCAAAGATTAAACTGGCAACTTTTTTGCAAAACGTAATATTGCCTTTCTGGTTGTTGACCATTTAATCCCCTCGGTGAAAGATGTAATTTCTGATTCTAAAGTTGCCCTGAACATTCGAATGAAATGTTCAGAATGCACCAACATGATAAAAGAAATTGTTCCCAAAGTAGAAACAGATGAAACTGTAGAAGATATCAAAGTTAAGCCCTTTTCAGTGTTGTTGGATGAAAGTTCAGACATTAGCTTGCATAAATTCCTGTGTGTTCAGCTCAGATATATTTCTCGGAATTGGGGTGGGTTCAGAACCCAATTTCTAGAACTCATTAGTTTAGACGCGAGAGATTGCTGTGCAGATAAACTTTATATGACTTTTAAAGAATCCTTGCTTGCAAAGCCCATTGCACTAACGAATATTGTAGGCATTTCGTGTGATGTGTCAATGTAATGGTCGGTGTTCGAGACGTTCTTGTTTTTCTTCTTATCCAAAGCATTTGTCATTCAGCAGCCTTAGTAGCTAGTACAACTTGTGAAAAAGTCCCTAGTGCAATAGAAGATCGTTTAAGAAACATATCTTTGTACTTGCCTCAATACTTCGACAATATAAAATGGTGAAAGCTGTTCGAGATTCTGAAAAAAGTAGGGGTAAGCTATAGGGAGAGACAGGTCGTATACAATATGTACAACAGCCAAGAGGGAATAATAAGAGTGGACGATCAAGAACGAAGTGCTCGTATTAAGAAGGGTGTAAGACAAGGCTGTAGCCTTTCGCCCCTACTCTTCAATCTGTACATCGAGGAAGCAATGAAGGAAATAAAAGAAAGGTTCAGGAGTGGAATTAAAATACAAGGTGAAAGGATATCAATGATACGATTCGCTGATGACATTGCTATCCTGAGTGAAAGTAAAGAAGAGTTAAATGATATGCTGAACGGAATGAACAGTCTAATGAGTACACTGTATGGTTTGAGAATAAATCGGAGAAATGAGAACAGCGAGAAACTTAACATCAGGATTGATGGTCACGAAGTCAATGAAGTTAAGGAATTCTGCTACCTAGGCAGTAAAATAACCAATGACGGACGGAGCAAGGTGGACATCAAAAGCAGACTCGCTATGGCAAAAAAGGCATTTCTGGCCAGGAGAAGTCTACTAACATCAAAAATCGGCCTTAATTTGAGGAAGAAATTTCTGAGGATGTACGTCTGGAGTACAGTATTGTATGGTAGTGAAACATGGACTGTGGGAAAACCGGAACAGAAGAGAATCGAAGCATTTGAGATGTGGTGCTATAGACGAATGTTGAAAATTAGGTGGACTGATAAGGTAAGAAATGAGGAGGTTCTACGCAGAATCGGAGAGGAAAGGAATATTTGGAAAACACTGATAAAGAGAAGGGGCAGGATGATAGGACATCTGCTAAGACATGAGGGAATGACTTCCATGGTACTAGAGGGAGCTGTAGAGGGCAAAAACTGTAGAGGAAGACAGAGATTGGAATACGTCAAGCAAATAATTGAGGACGTAGGTTGCAAGTGCTACTCTGAGATGAAGAGGTTAGCACAGGAAATGAATTCGTGGCGGGCCGCATCAAACCAGTCAGTAGACTGATGACCAAAAAAAAAAAAAACTTGCCTCATAGTTCAAAAATTGTTCAAATGCGTGTGAAATCTTATGGGACTTAACTGCTAAGGTCAGCAGATCCTAAGCTTACGCACTACTTAAACCAAAATTATCCTAAGGACAAACACACACACCCGTGCCCGAGGGAGGACTCCGCCGGGAACAGCTGCCTCATAGTTCTAAGCGTTGTGCCCAGTTGGTTGAGAGCCAAGAGTTTATGAACGTGTAAAAGAATAAGATACTGAAACCTGCAACTACAAGACGGCCAGCAGTCCATCAGTGCGTATGCCACGTAACTGACTACTGGTCTGCATTAAAGTGCTTTTTTGATGTAGTTGCATTTGAGGATAAACAAAAAAGTGATGAAATCAGCTAATTTCTTCTTGAGTGAGCTAAGTAACCTGCACACCAAAGTTTATCTCTTGTTTCTTAAATATGCTCTTCATTTTTTCAACAGTCGTCCAGAGTCGAAAGATTAATATTCGTTCTCTACCAGAAAATTCTGTTAATCTTCTTAAAGAAATCGGCCAGAACTTTTTCTCAATAAGAGCAGTGCTGGAAGCTGAAATAATCCATGCAGTCTTCGAAACTTTCTTCCCTTAAGTGGAGTGTGTTTAGGACCCCAGTGTGAAAAGTTGCCAATGTAGCTGCCTGCTTTTGGCACTGATGAAACCAGAAAGAGATATCTGGAATTTTATGTAGGGGATGGGTTGATTTGGGGGAGGAGACCAAACTGCGAGGTCATCGGTCTCAGCGGATTCGGGAAGGAACCATCCCGGTATTTGCCTGATGCGATTTACGGAAATCACGGAAAACCTAAAGCAGGATGGCCGGACGCGGGATTGAACCGTCGTCCTCCCGAATGCGAGTCCAGTGTGCTAACCACTGCGCCTCTGGAATTTTATGCTGGAATTTTGCCGCTGAAGAAATACAAAGACGCTCGACAATTACGGATCCAATGTACGAGGGCAGTTCAATAAGTAATGCAACACTTTTTTTTTTCTGAAACAGGGGTTGTTTTATTCAGCATTGAAATACACCAGGTTATTCCCCAATCTTTTAGCTACACAACACTATTTTTCAACGTAATCTCCATTCAATGCTACGGCCTTACGCCACCTTGAAATGAGGGCCTGTATGCCTGCACGGTACCATTCCACTGGTCGATGTCGGAGCTAACGTCGTACTGCATCAATAACTTCTTCATCATCCGCGTAGTGCCTCCCACGGATTGCGTCCTTCATTGGGCCAAACATATGGAAATCCGACGGTGCGAGATCGGGGCTATAGGGTGCATGAGGAAGAACAGTCCACTGAAGTTTTGTGAGCCCCTCTCGGGTGCGAAGACTTGTGTGAGATCTTGCGTTGTCATGAAGAAGGAGAAGTTCGTTCAGATTTTTGTGCCTACGAACACGCTGAAGTCGTTTCTTCAATTTCTGAAGAGTAGCACAATACACTTCAGAGTTGATCGTTTGACCATGGGGAAGGACATCGAACAGAATAACCCCTTCAGCGTCCCAGAAGACTGTAACCATGACTTTACCGGCTGAGGGTATGGCTTTAAACTTTTTCTTGGTAGGGGAGTGGGTGTGGCGCCACTCCACTGATTGCCGTTTTGTTTTAGGTTCGAAGTGATG
Organism: Schistocerca serialis cubense; assembly: GCF_023864345.2. Classification (NCBI taxonomy): domain Eukaryota; kingdom Metazoa; phylum Arthropoda; class Insecta; order Orthoptera; family Acrididae; genus Schistocerca; species Schistocerca serialis. Next base: position 961,081,613 of record NC_064639.1, read on the forward strand.
AACCCATGTTTCATCGCCTGTAACAATCTTTGACAATAAATTGTCACCCTCAGCCACATGACGAGCAAGCAATTCCGCACAGATGGTTCTCCTTTGCTCTTTATGGTGTTCGGTTAGACAACGAGGGACCCAGTGGGAACAAACCTTTGAATATCCCAACTGGTGAACAATTGTGACAGCACTACCAACAGAGATGTCAAGTTGAGCACTGAGTTGTTTGATGGTGATCCGTCGATCATCTCGAACGAGTGTGTTCGCACGCTCCGCCATTGCAGGAGTCATAGCTGTGCACGGCCGGCCCGCACGCGGGAGATCAGACAGTCTTGCTTGACCTTGCGGTGATGATGACACACGCTTTGCCCAACGACTCACCGTGCTTTTGTCCACTGGCAGATCACCGTAGACATTCTGCAAGCGCCTATGAATATCTGAGATGCCCTGGTTTTCCGCCAAAAGAAACTCGATCACTGCCCGTTGTTTGCAACGCACATCCGTTACAGACGCCATTTTAACAGATCCGTACAGCGCTGCCACCTGTCGGAAGTCAATGAAACTATACGAGACGAAGCGGGAATGTTTGAAAATATTCCACAAGAAATTTCCGGTTTTTTCAACCAAAATTGGCCGAGAAAAAAAATGTGTTGCATTACTTATTGAACTGCCCTCGTATAAAGAAATGCTGTAGCACTTTGACAGGATAGGTCAGGACTTTCAGAATAGCGACATTTCAGTAAATATGCCAATGAAAACAATGTGTCTATACAGTGGCGACTGTCACTCTATTTTTTTGGTGAACGGGAGACAAGTAATTTAATAAGAACTGAGATAGATGAAATAGATGAAATGTGGCACTTCATAGCTAACGTTAAAGACTTTACTGATAAACTGAAATTTCCTGACTTAGGAAAACTTGCAAAATTGGTACTAACGTTACCTCTTTCACACGCAGAGTCAGAAAGAATTTTTTCAATAGTGAGTGATGTAAACTCTAGGTGTGGTTGCATCGAAGGGACTGACTCACAACGGAATGGGCTGCCGCTCGTTTAAGGTCACCAACACCCATCTGAAACTTCATAGTTCAGACGGCCTCTATTAAATTGTACAATTTACATATAACCAGTATTTTAGATATTTTATGAGCCTTTAATTGGTCAATTTTCTTCATACATGATTTCTAAAAATTTTCGAATGTGTGGGAAAAATCGTCGTCTTGTGGAAATTCTGTGCATACTTATGGGAAAATTGTGAGAGGGTGTCTGGCAACACTGCCGGAGAGACATCTTGTACCCTTATGGTTCTCAACCAGCGTACATGTCAAAACTATGTATACTGTAGTCGACAAAGCAGTTCCCAGTTATGTGACAGAATGGTAGAGCGGTCTGAATAGTTAATGAGTTCATCAGCACAGTTTCGCTCAGTAGCAGTCGCTGTACTTCATAATCGTTCCTTCTTCCACCATTAGCAACTTTGCGATGCACAGAGATCGATACCAAGTATTTTACTTTTCGCTCGAGCTGTACGGCATGAAAACTTATTTTCCGGTTCTGTACGAGATGCTTTTGAAGCACCGCCACTTTGTCTTTTGTTCTAATTGTTTCAAATATTTGTGAAGGCATTTTCTGTAGTCTTACGTGCTTTCTCGGTCTTCATTTTTGTTTATTTTAAGTTGAACAAAGAAAGTACGGTACAGTATTAAAATTTATTCTTTACTCTGTAGCGTCTGGTAAATGTTATGTTAATTTACTTTATTAAGATTTTGGGTGTTTCGCAATGCTAAACCTTATTTCGATATTCATTTTCTAGTTTGAAAATTTTATTTAATATCTTCTATTAATATTTTTACAGCCATTTTCCACCTTCAGTTTCTTGGGAATGTCCATTTTCAGTGTATTTGAGATGAAATAAATCAGTATTGTTTGCAACCTAACCTTTGCTTTTTTATTTGCTCATTAGTTATCTATTTTAGTTTCCTCTGTGGAAGAATAGCTTAAAAATTGAAATGGTCTCCCTACGTATTAAAACCAAACCGCATTTATTTGTACTGGAGGAAAATACGGGTTCTGCTCGAGTGAATACATCGGAGGTCCTGTAAAACTGTGCAATATTCCCCGCTTTCTCATTTCAACACAATCTGTACGACACGACTATTCATTCATGCGAAAACCGTTATTATTATGAACTACAACTCATCCTGAACCGTTTTTTTGTGTTATGTTACAATACAGCATCACCGGTCTTCTGCGGTCTGTGTTGGTGAGCAGTAAATTTATCCAGAGGGCAGTGACGCTGCGTCACTGCAATACACTTTGGAGGTGTGGCGGTGGGACTTTGAGTCCCGTACCACCCTCCAACGGTGACAGTCCTACATCAGTCAGGCAGAAAAATTTAGTCCGACATGGGCAGGCAGGGTGGGAAAGTATTGGACGCGGAATGGGGGGCTAGTTCCGCCAAAGGATGCGTCCGTGGTGGGCGTCTCAGGTCTAGCGTTAGCCATGGTGCGAATCAGATTCCTCTAGGATGGTTAGAGGAATCGGATGTCGATGCCAGCGGCGTGGAAATGTGGTCTCAACGTGGCGTAACCCACGGACAGTGTCCTGTGGGCATCCATTTTCTCATAGAGGCGCCGCGCGTTGTTGCGTATGGTCGTCTTGAGGGGAACGATACTCGCTTCCTCGTGGAGAGTCACAATTCTCTTGAGTGGAGTGCAGGCTCCACCTGAGAACTTTGTTCTGCAGGCGCTGCAACGTCCGCATCCTGGTGACACTAATCGTGGCCCATGTAGTAGAGCCATATGTGAGGGCAGGCAGGACAACTGTTCGGTAAAGCGGAGCTTGGTACGCAGGTTAAGTTCCCTACTGCAGAAGAGTGGGTACAAGGCCCTGGTCAGCTTTTGCCCCTTGTTGGCGACATACTCTGCATGACAGTGGAAGAGCAACTTGTGGACCATCTGGACCCCGAGATGGATGGTTGTCGGGGACCAGGGCCTGCACGCCTGCAATCGAAATATTGCGGCGGAGGACTGGGGGCCGTTTGGTGAAATAAACTGCTATAGTTTTGGCGGCATTGGCAGCTATTTCGTTTTTCCGTCACCAGGTGATGATGGCGTCCACGTGTCGCTGGAGGCAGGTGACGACGGCGTCAGTAATGCGGCCGGTGGTGTATAGTGCTGTGTCGTCAGCATATTGTGCTAGGTAGCTCTCGAGGATGACTGGCATATCATCCACATACATGTATAAAAGGATGGGAAATGACACCGATCCTTATGGAATACCTGCCGGCAATTGGCGAACACCGGAACGCATTCCAAGTTCAACCATTAGAAAATTCCTACCATGGAGAAAATCAACCAAAAGTAGTGGTGTTAGTCCTTACGATAAGGATTGTCTTTTGCAGATATTACACTGGTAAATACAGGTGCGTACAAAACACGGGAACACCAATAACGATGTGTTACCATGTCTAATACGGAGTAGGAAAACCAATGGCAAAGGAAAGAACTTCCAGTCGTCTCGGAATGGATAAATAATTCCTTGTATGGTTTTCAAGAGAGTCGTGTCCTCATGGACGAACACAGCAATCAGTTGCATATAAAACTGTATTTTATAGCAGATCTATGCATGTAGATTTCAGCTATGCTATAACCATCATCAGTCATTGACGATGGCTATACTGTAGCTGAAATCTAGCAAGATATGCAATAAAATACAGATTTATATGCAACTGATTGCTGTGTTTAGTCCTCATTATAACATTTTCCCAGTCGCAGAGCACAGCAATCGCTAATGTGGTCCATTCTGAGGGTTCCTTCCTTAAATAAATAGGGTACTAACTGCTTTTGTGAGTAAGAGAATCAGTGTGGGGACGGCAATTCTCTGTACCCATTACCGTGAGGATTGGAGTGAGTGGCTCGAAGACTTCTTAAGTAATAGAACGCCGGAGAGAACAGTAGTATCATCAGGAGTGCCCCAAGGAAGTGTTACAGGACCACTCATGTTAACTATAGGCGTGAATGTTCTGAAGGATAGCATGAGCAGCAGTCTCCGACTGTTTGCTGTTGGCACTATTGTGTATGGTAAAGTGTAGTCGTTGAGCGATTTTAGAAGGATACAGATGACTTGGAGTTTCTGTTTGGTGTAATGGTTCAAATGGCTCTGAGCACTATGGGACTTAACATCGATGGTCATCAGTCCCCTAGAACTTAGAACTACTTAAACCTATCTAACCTAAGGACATCACACAACATTGGTGTAATGAATGGCAGCTTGCTACAAACGTAGAAAAAATTTTAATTAATGCAGATGAGCGGGAAAAAGTATCCTGTAATATTCGAATATTCGGTATTATTGCACATACAAGGGATGGACAAAAATAAACCTCAAAATCGCATTACCATGCCTAATACGATGTAGGAAAACCGTTGACGTGCAAAACAGCTGTCGGTCTTCCCGGAATTGATAAATACAGATCATCTGTGGTTTTCAAGAAGATCTTCCTACAAAATAGTGGCTAATTCATCTAACGACGATGGAAGTGGATAGTAGTCACGCATCCTTCTCACCAAATAAGTCAACATAGGTTCAATTATATAGAGATTTGGTAACTGTGGTGGCCAGGGCAGATGTGATAATTCATCCTTGTGCTCCTAGATGATGCGAGCTGTGCTAACAAGGGTTCTGTTGTCTTAGATCACAACCCCACCTTTGGGTAACAACTATTTTACCATGGCATGGAGCTGAGCAGCTAAAATGTTCACACAATCCTTGACAGTAATGCTACCTTACGAGTAACCATGGGGCCCGTGGAATACCACGATATGACTGCAAAATCATCCAGAACACCTGCCGTGTTTCACTGTCGCCGCGCGGAGTGACCGCACGGTAGGAGGCACCATGTCACGGATTACCGAAACAAGACCCTTTCTACCAAATGACATTCTTCCATTGCTCCATAGTCCAGGTTTTATGCTAATTAACACAGAGAGATCCGCTTCGGTCGTACTTATATTTATTCAAACCACGACTCGTTTCGGTATTTTAAAATCCTATTTTCAGATGTGTGACATTATAGCATTTGGCAACAAGTAACATGCGGATGGGCCAGTCAGTACATGAGCTCCGATCAGTGCACTGATTGGCCCATCATCACGTTATATGTTACCAATATACTACTGGCAATTAAAATTTGCTACACCAAGAAGAAATGCAGATGATAAACGGGTATTCATCGGACAAATATATTATACTAGAACTGACACGTGATTACTTTTTCACGCAATTTGGGTGCATAGATCCTGAGAAACCAGTACCCAGAACAACCACCTCTGGCCGTAATAACGGCCTTGATACTCCTGGGCATTGAGTCAAACAGAGCTTGGATGGCGTGTACAGGTACATCTTCCCATGCAGCTTCAACACGGTACCATAGTTCATCAAGAGTAGTGACTGGTGTATTGTGACCAGCCAGTTGCTCGGCCACCATTGACCAGACGATTTCAGTTGGTGAGAGATCTGGAGAATGTGCTGGCCAGGGCAGCAGTCGAACATTTTCTGTATCCAGAAAGGCCCGTACAGTATCTGCAACATGCGGACGTGCATTATCCTGTGAAAAGTAGAGTTTCGCAGGGATTGAATGAAGGGTAGAGCCACGGGTCGTAACACATCTGAAATGTAACGTCCACTGTTCAAAGTGCCGTCAATGCGGACAAGAGGTGACCGAGACGTGGAACCAATGGCACCCCATGCAATCACACCGGGTTATACGCCAGTATGGTGATGACGAATACACGCTTCCAATGTGCGTTCACCGCGATGACGCCAAACACGGATGCGACCATCATGATGCAGTGAACAGAACCTGGTTTCATCCGAAAAAAACGACGTTTTGCCATTCGTGCACCCAGATTCGTCGTTGAGTACACCATCGCAGGCACTCCTGTCTGTGATGCAGCGTCAGAGATAACCGCAACCATGGTCTCCGAGCTGATAGTCCATGCTGCTGCAAACGTCGTCGACCTGTTCGTGCAGATGGTTGTTGTCTTACAAACGCCCCCATCTGTTGACTCAGGGATCGACACGTGGCTGCACGATCCGTTACAGCTATTCGGATAAGATGCCTGTAATCTCGACTGCTAGTGATACGAGGCCATTGGGATCCAGCACGGCGTTCCCTATTACCCTCCTGAAGCCACCGATTCCATATTCTGCTAACAGTCATTGGATCTCGACCAACGCGAGCAGCAATGTCACGATACGATAAACCGCAATCGCGATAGGCTACAATCCGACCTTTATCAAAGTCGGAAACGTGATGGTACTCATTTCTCCTCCTTACACGAGGCATCACAACAACGTTTCAGCAGGCAACGCCGGTCAACTGCTGTTTGTGTATGAGAAATCGGTTGGAAACTTACCTCATGTCAGCACGTTGTAGGTGTCGCCACTGGCGCCAACCTTGTGTGAATGCTCTGAAAAGCCAATCTTCTTCCTGTCGGTTATATTTCCCGTCTGTATCACGTCATCTTCGTGGTGTATCAATATTAATGGCCAGTAGTGTAGTATAATTTCATACACCTGAAGTCGGTATTTTAAAGTGCCGAAAACAGTCGTGGTCTGAATAAATATTAGTACAATTGTAGCGGATCTCTCTACATTAATTATCATGCCTCTCATTGCGGATGTTCTTCGTACCAAACCTTGTTCAGGTTTTATCGGCACCACATTTTCATTAAATTTGCAGAAGTTCAGGTTGGGGGGAAGGGTCGTCCCTGCCTTAACGCTGGCACGAGGCGCGATGACATGATCCCTGGGTTGACCTCGGAGACAAGGAAGTGCTACACTGATGTCAGAGAAATATGACATGCGTAATTGTCTCAGCTACAATACGACACTCCAGATAAGGAACCACTGTGTCATCACATTCTACCCCAGAACATACACTGCCACACTACTGTGGTTTCCGAGCTGAGAAACTTTTAACTTCTTATTTGACTCAGCATTTCAGACATCCGGTTCGACTTAACATCCGTTACAGGGAGCATCTTATCAGTAACATTTTGCAATTAACGATTCTCCCAAGCAATATTAATGGTACCCTTGGACATCAGAATTATCTACAGGTCAATACTCGTGGATGAGATCCGCACTCCCTTAGTGGTAGCCTTGCTAAGGAGATTAATAAAGTCGTTCAGTTATTGGATTTGTTCCTTGAATTCAGTCATACTTTGTCCTGCTGTCTTGCTGATCTTTTCGTTACCAATTTGGAGAACGATCTTTTCAACCAATTTACAGCAGTTTCAAATAAAATATTGGCCTTGTACCGACACAATGATTCAAACGAGGATTGCGAGATCTTCGTTATTCAGCTAAATAAGTTACATGCTGGCCTTAGGTTTACGATTCAATAAACTTTTCATGGTTCACCCCCCTATCTAGATCTATTGATTGCCCTATTGATTACCATCTGTGACAGACGCGGTGACCCAACATACGTCTAGCCACCCTCTCAGCTATGAAAAGGCCGCTTTCAGGTCCCTCCTTCATAGACTCCAAGCAGTTCTTATATCAGATAAAGCCTTTAACCGAGAATTAAGCACTACTAAGTACATTGCTTATGTTAAGGGCTGTATCTCCGATTTCATTATTAACACTAACAAAGGTACCCAAAAGAAAGCCAACCACATTCTCTCTCCTACCCGACAGCAAATTACTCTCGCACCGGCAGAACAGCCTAACCAAAAACCATCTTCCCATAGGTTAACCAATTTGCCGAATATTTCCGAGAAAACAGGTAAACAGTTAAAAGGAAAATGCATTTCCATAGCCTTTTTTATTCATAGGGGTACAGGTTTAAAATTCCGTCATAATAAGCAGTCCAATCTCAATGAAACTGATTCTACAGGTACCTGTATCTGTTCAATTTCTTGTAATGACTGACCGGCCTGCAACAATGAGTAAGCGGTGCGTAGTTTCCGAATTTGGTATAAGAAACATTTGAGCCTCAAATATGCGCTTACCACTCACCTACGTGAAACCTGGCATAAAGTCTTGGTACATATGAAGGGCTTATTTCAGTAGTGGTACAAGTCCATTACCTCCACTTTTCTGCCTATAATGCTTCTGAAATTAATGATCCAAACAAACAGAAAGAAAGGTTCATCTCTAGCACGGAGCCATATGTTGAATTTTTGTGGTATCTCTACTGCAGATTTTTCAGCGCTCATTTAACTTTAGACTCTGTATCTCAAAATGAACAAAAATTGACTTGTACTACTATTGAAATAAGCCCTTCATATGGAATGTACATTTAATAACTTTTCTTATGTCTTGACCACACTTTCATTTTTCATCAACCTTACACGCTTCGACCACGAGACTGTGTACGCTCGAGAATGTTGACGTGATACAATGTATCTAATGTTTTTATATTACTGACATACCAATGCCTTTGAAAATGACGGAAAGTCGAAACGGTAAGGTTGATGAGAAATAAAAGTGTGGTCAAGATAAGTGAAGTTATTAAAAGTGCATCCAGATAGCCGCGTCGCTTCGTGGCATTTTCATGCAAATTGCAGATGATGCATAGGAAATTCTAATAAATAATAATAGTCACTTTAATGTTAATAAATAATATTTTCAACATGATCTCCGTGCCTTTTAGTGCATAACTGGATGCGCTTCGAAAGATTAAGATGAACTGGATGGAATAGTTCCGAATTGCCGTCGATTTTAGCACACTGACTGGTAATGCGTTCTGTCATGTGGTTTAAGTTTGTAGTCTTTATCGAGTGAACTTCGACTTTCAGCAAACCCCAGAAAAAGAAATCAAGGGGAGAAACGTCGGGCGAACTCCACAGGACCTCTTCTCCCAATCGAGTGAGGGAAACTGTCATGCAATCAATCCCTAACATCTGCAGCTAAATGAACAGGGGCCACATCCTACTGAAACCAGCCAAATGCTCAATTTGAAGTATCAATTAGTCTCTCAGCATGTCCAGGTAAGTCTCACCCCTTACATTTTCATCAAAGAAGAAACGTTCTAACACGTGAGCTTTCCACAAACCACACCACATCATCACCTTTTGGCACTCTTCTATTTGGATGGACTCATCAAGTGCGAATTGCCTTGAGACCAGTATCAAAGATTTTGTCTGTTCACTCCATCATTGACATAAAACACAGCTTCGTCACTGAACAACACAACGTCGTTGGTAAAACTGATATTTTCATCCAATTTATCTGTAAACCATTCTCAAAAAAAAAAAAAAAAAAAAAAAAAAATGTTCAAATGTGTGTGAATTCCTAAGGGGCCAAACTGCTGAGGTCATCGGTCCCTAGCCTTACACACTGCTATAACCAACTTAACGCTGAGGACAACACTCACACCCATGCCCGAGGGAGGACGCGAACCTCCGGCGGGAGGGGCCACACGATTAGTGACATGGCGCCTCCAACCACACGGCCACTCCGGGCGGCAAACCATTCTCACATCTGCTTGCGTCTATCAGCATAATCTTCATTTAAGTGATGCAATATTTGTAACCTGTACGGATGATACCTCTCCTCTACCAAGATTTTGCAGGTGGTTGACATTGGAACACCCTGTTCCGCGGATGTCCGACGAAGCGATTTCCTTGGGCTAGCATAAACCTCGGCCAAGACCGCCTCTTTCGTTTCGTCTGAAGTCTTTGGTAGTCGGGGACGGGTTTTGTCTAACAAACTGCCTGTTTCTTTAGACTTGGTCATTACTTTTCTCGACGCCAGTAAAACAAATAGGGTGATTATGAGGGTGTCGGATTTGCGATTCGTTCATCCTTCTCGTCCAGTTAAGAGTACCAAGTCCACTCGTTCTTCTTTAGACAGAGCCGTCATTCTATCTAAAAAAAAAAAAACATAATTTATTACGATTATTATAATTTATTTTACTATTTATTTATTAATATTTGTAAATATTTATAGAGTATAGAATATTTAATAAAATATACTAGAACTCCCTATGTACCATAACTTTGTGGGCACCCTTTATTTCCGATACGGCCACTAATCTATGGATTTTACGTAAGGGTGACCGAGGCAATATCCTCAACGTTCTGGAGGATATCCACATTCCACACTCTTAAAAGTAGTAACCTGACCATACCCTGAATGGCCAGTTGGAACTCAGACACTCTGGCATCCTCTCAGTTTTGACTGCCTCTGCTCTCCTCTCGCCCCCAGTTTCTTAACACACGGTCTTCCATTAGGTACCGTTTTTCTTTTTCTTTTTGCATACTAGTCCTTGCAGTTTATGATCGCTTGGTCTTCCTCTCTCTGTACGTATCTGAACTACGTATGACTGGTATTAAGTTATGAGTATGGAGCGATTACTTGACTTCATCCAATTATTCCCTTAACGGGTTTTTGTTACAATTTTAACCATTTTGTAGATCACTCTGTAATTTAATGTTACATTGTATTACAGGAAGCTGTGATTCATTTCCCTGGCCAGCCCACTTACGTATTTGTACTCCCTACACCTAGAACTACACTCCTGGAAATTGAAATAAGAACACCGTGAATTCATTGTCCCAGGAAGGGGAAACTTTATTGACACATTCCTGGGGTCAGATACATCACATGATCACACTGACAGAACCACAGGCACATAGACACAGGCAACAGAGCATGCACAATGTCGGCACTAGTATAGTGTATATCCACCTTTCGCAGCAATGCAGGCTGCTATTCTCCCATGGAGACGATCGTAGAGATGCTGGATGTAGTCCTGTGGAACGGCTTGCCATGCCATTTCCACCTGGCGCCTCAGCTGGACCAGCGTTCGTGCTGGACGTGCAGACCGCGTGAGACGACGCTTCATCCAGTCCCAAACATGCTCAATGGGGGACAGATCCGGAGATCTTGCTGGCCAGGGTAGTTGACTTACACCTTCTAGAGCACGTTGGGTGGCACGGGATACATGCGGACGTGCATTGTCCTGTTGGAACAGCAAGTTCCCTTGCCGGTCTAGGAATGGTAGAACGATGGGTTCGATGACGGTTTGGATGTACCGTGCACTATTCAGTGTCCCCTCGACGATCACCAGTGGTGTACGGCCAGTGTAGGAGATCGCTCCCCACACCATGATGCCGGGTGTTGGCCCTGTGTGCCTCGGTCGTATGCAGTCCTGATTGTGGCGCTCACCTGCACGGCGCCAAACACGCATACGACCATCCTTGGCACCAAGGCAGAAGCGACTCTCATCGCTGAAGACGACACGTCTCCATTCGTCCCTCCATTCACGCCTGTCGCGACACCACTGGAGGCGGGCTGCACGATGTTCGGGCGTGAGCGGGAGACGGCCTAACGGTGTGCGGGACCGTAGCCCAGCTTCATGGAGACGGTTGCGAATGGTCCTCGCCGATACCCCAGGAGCAACAGTGTCCCTAATTTGCTGGGAAGTGGCGGTGCGGTCCCCTACGGCACTGCGTAGGATCCTACGGTCTTGGCGTGCTTCCATGCGTCGCTGCGATCCGGTCCCAGGTGGACAGGCACGTGCACCTTCCGCCGATCACTGGCGACAACATCGATGTACTGTGGAGACCTCACGCCCCACGTGTTGAGCAATTCGGCGGTACGTCCACCCGGCCTCCCGCATGCCCATTATACGCCCTCGCTCAAAGTCCGTCAACTGCACATACGGTTCACGTCCACGCTGTCGCGGCATGCTACCAGTGTTAAAGACTGCGATGGAGCTCCGTATGCCACGGCAAACTGGCTAGCACTGACGGCGGCGGTGCACAAATGCTGCGCAGCTAGCGCCATTCGACGGCCAACACCGCGGTTCCTGGTGTGTCCGCTGTGCCGTGCGCGTGATCATTGCTTGTACAGCCCTCTCGCAGTGTCCGGAGCAAGTATGGTGGATCTGACACACCGGTGTCAATGTGTTCTTTTTTCCATTTCCAGGAGTGTATTTTATGACTATGGAACGGTTACGTGACTCCTTTTAATATGTTCCCCTAACAGGTCTTGTTGCAATTATAACCATTTTATAGGTGACCCTGTAATATCTATATTACTATGGTTTTATCACAGGAAGTTTTTGTGTGGTACTTTTAATTTTATCTTATCGGCTTTTAGCGCGTGCCCTGTAATTTCCCTCTACGTACTTGTTATATATCTCTATCGTTTGCCTCCTTAATTTATTTTGTAACGGTTCCCAGTGTTCTGTTGGTACGTAATCGTGTTTCGTCCGTCAATATCATTACACCCGCCAGCGACATATTTCCATAACTTTTGTTGGCCGCTTCTCTCTGGCACACTGCACGCCTGTAATTTCAGTAACACTGCGTCAACTGGGCTGCTAGGTGGCCTGGCCTTCCTACATCAAGCTTAGTCACGTCTCCATCATGTGCTTCACGCAGGCATTTGTTGATTTTTCGTAACTGGTTTTCATAACTAGGTTTTGCAGACCAAGAGCATGGTGCTATAGAACATCGTTGTCAGGGCATCTGTGTGGATTCTGATGAATACCAAGGAGATTCCTTAAAAAGGGACAAGGTTAGGGCATGTTTCGGTGTCATGAAATGGGGCATTTGGTGCGTGAGTGTCCTGTTCAATGGAGGGAGAGACCGAACAGCCGGCGTCATCGGAAACAGAAACGTCCCCGAAAAATCATCATCACATTATAGCTGTGGCAGGGGGAACCCTTACCTTATATTTAAGCTCAACTTAACCAAGATCCTATTTGCCCACTTATTGATTCCGGCAGTTCAGTTTTCTTTCTTGACTACCAGTGGTATTTGGAATACAGAGCTATCTGTGAATTAGCTGGTTCGCGCCCTTCCTCTCTGGGATGTCGGGCTGATAATGGACTGTTGTTACCTCTGGTTGGGGAAATATGAGCCGCGTTAAGCGCTGGTAACTTTTCATGGCCGATAAATTTACTGGTGGGTAAGAACTTGTCCGTCAGTTTAATTTTGGGGTGCGATTTTATGCAGACTATAAGTTTAATGTTGTATTATGGGGACAGAGCTGTTTAAGTTTCATCCTGTTGAGAGGTTTGCCTTATGTTCCTGTCACAGTTCTTTGGAAGTTTGTAGTGTGTGGTGATCCTCTGGAAAATCTTGTCATTCACTTGAATCCAGAGGAGACCGATTGATCATTGCAGCTTCATAGTCGTTTCCCACAGGTATTAACTGACAAGCTGGGAATTACGAATAAGATTCAGTAGTCCCTACTCATGAGGTGCCTGTTCGGCAACCGTGCAGACTGTCCCCTTCGGAAATGAAGAACTTACGTTCTTTCATTGGTGCCATGTTTTGTGATGGAGTAATCAGTCCCTCTAAATCACCATATGCATCACCCATATTTCTAGTACCTAAGGACAACAGTGGGGAATTCCGTCCAGTCGTTGGCTATAGATTAGTTAACCAAAAGTCTGTTTTACAATCTGTACCTTTGCCTGTTTCACAAGTTCTTTACGGTTCTTGATCTTAATCAGGCTTATTATCAGGTTTTTATATCCGTTTCAATGGAGTTCCTTTCGACTTGTACACTGGTGTGATTGTTTTTTGGCAGCTTTTAGACTGTTTCTTGGGTGATCTGAAGTTTAAGTGTGTGTATGACTATCCCGATGATGTGGTTTATAGCGTCACCTTCGCTGAGCAATTGAAACACCTGGAGGTGGTTCTGCGACGTCTTAGAGAAACGGGGTTGACCGTCAAACTATCCAAAATTGCGTTGGCAGAAATTTTTGGGGCACTCAGGTTCTAATGACGGTATTAGGGCCGATCAAGATCGCACTAGAGACTTGTGTAGCTTCCCTGTGCCTAGGAATAAGAAGGCTGTGGCTACGTTTATTGGCTTCGCAAATTATTTTCCTAACATGATCCAAATCTTCCCCAATTAACTGAACCACTTAATGACCTTCGTAAGAAAGGAGTTGTTTTCCATTGAGCCGAGAGTCATCAGGCATCCTTTGAGGCAACTAAAGACGCCCTGAGGCGAGAGTCATCAGGCATCCTTTTAGGTAACTAATTAAGCCCTTGCTAACCCAGTTTTGGTTATTCCCGACTTTGAGGCTCCTTTTGTTGTCCATAGGGATGCTGGTAGTTGTGGAGTAGCGGCCATCCTTCTGAGTCTCATAGCTTCCTCTAGGAAGTTTTTAATCCCTGAAACTAAACGTTCAATTTACTAAAGGGGAATTTTGTTAGCCATCTTTGCCCTCGAGCTCAAAGAGTTTCTCCTAGAAATGGATAACCTCGCCCTGAGTTGGAATGTGGCATGTCCCCGGAAGACTGGACAAATAGTGCGCTGGGCCATTCGGATTTCCGTCTTTCGTTTTAAGGTCAGTCATATTAGGGGCCCTGGCAATCATGTGGCGGATGCTTTATGCATGTTCGAAGGCGATGTGCAGGATCAGGAAATGGGCGGGGGCTAGGGGGGAGGGAAGGGAGGTCTTCGAGAACTGGGGAACAGGGGTATTGACAGAGGTCCCTAACTCCTTACTAATCTGAAGGGGAAGGAAGATCTTGACCCTAGAATTGCCAGGATTAAACGGAGGTCATTGCAGAGGTACAGGTCTCAGGGTATAGCCTGCACGAGTACTGCTTTGGTATAGTCGGCGCGGTGAGCGCGAACCTACGATTTGTTTGCTCATGGAACTTGTCGTTCCTGTATTCCGTTACTTTCAAGATATTGTGGCGGATGTCCACTTGGATATCATTAAACCATTACTAAGTTTAGCCTACCCTTTGTAAGGATATTCGCAGGCTGGTAGGGCGTGTGAAAGCTGCAAGGCTGCTAAGCCCCATTCTAACTCAGGTAAGGGGTTTTGCAGTAGACTAGGGAGGGTAATCCTATGGAGAAACTTTTCATTGATTACACAGGACATAAGCCTCACACTCGTGCTAGCAGTAGGTATCTCCTGGTGGTTGTTGATGGTGTTTCCCATTTCTGCCGACTGATTGCGAGCAGCGGGATTACGGCCCCTTTGACCATTCGCCACCTTCTAAGTACTGTTTACACCTCTGAACCATATAGGACTCTTTGACATCCAAAGTGTTTAAAAGGTTTCTTGTTGAGAATGCAGTTAACAATATCGTAACCTCTCTGTACTACTCACAGCCTTTGGGGATCGAGTCAGTCGTATCTGAAGGCAGCACTGATCACTTTTTATGGGGGTTCTCAAAGGAAATTGGATCTTTCCATACCCTGGCTCAATTTCGCGATCAGTATGTCCCAATATTGGTCTCATAAGGTTTCCACGGCCTCATATTTGCTTATCACGTGAATTCCCCTTCAGCTAACTTATGGTATTAATCTGGAAATTATTCAGCTGAATTGGAAGAGAGCGAGACGCAACATCAAGCGCACCCGTCAGAAGTTAGCGAGGCGTTACAATCGTGGTCGTAAGGAGTTTATAGTATGGGGACCGAGTTTTTGTTCAGAACCCGAAAATCACCTTAAAAGAGAAGGCGGTTTACTCTAGTAAATATGCTCCGCGATTCCTCCGCCCCTGGGAGATCATGCAGAAATTAAGTTCCGTCAGTCTTCTTTTGCGCAATCTTCGCACAGGTAGATTGTGGCGGGTTCACGAGCTAGGTCAAGGAGAATTAGTTAATTCTATCAGAAAAAGGGGGAGCGGACCCTCCTCCCTTTTTCTAGTTCGGTGGTTGAGCTGTGTCGACTACCTTTCCTTTTACAAGTTGCTCGCCTCATCCGCATCTGTTCCCCACCGCGGTACAGAGGGCACTGTTCGTCTAGGGACTGTGGTGGTGGTGTCGTGATTCAGAAAGCGAGTAGTGTGGTGGGACCGGTGGTGCTGTGGCGGCGACGTCATCCTCTCGGTGCCAACGGGGTCGCGTGACTCGAATTTGTGCGAGGCATACTGATTTGGGCCATTCTAAAGTTTGTGTTGATCACAAAATATTGATCCAGAAGTTGGACCATTATGGAATATGGGGAGCAGCTCACCATTGGTTCACCTCTTACTTCAGCGACAGACAGCAAAAGTCATTATTCACAATGTTAGAATGGCTGTGATGTGGGATTCGAGTGGGGTACGGTCAAGTGGGGGGTGGCCCAGGGATCGGTCTATATAAATGATATGCCCTCTACTATTACAGGTAACTCTAAAATGTTTCTTTTTGCTGATGACACTAGCTTGGTAGTAAAGGATGTTGAGAGCAACATTCAAATGGCTCTAAGCACTATGGGACTTAACATCTGAGCTCATCAGTCCCCTAGACTTAGAACTACTTAAACCTAACTACCCTAAGGACATCACATACAGCCATGCCCGAGGCAGGATTCGAATCTGCGACCATAGCAGCAGCACGGTTCCGGACTGAAGCGCTTGGAACCAATCGGCCACAGCGTCCGGCGTGTGCAACATTGGCTCGGTTTCAAATAGTGCAGTTCATGACCGAAGTTCACGGCTTGTAGAAAATAAACTAACGCTAAATCACAGTAAGACCCCATTTTTACAGTTTCTAACACACAATTCAACAAAACCTGACGTTTTAATTTCACAGAATGGGCATATAATTAGTGAAACCGAACACTTCAAATTTCTAGGTGTTCAGATAGATAGTAAACTGTCATAAAGTCCACATTCAGGATCTTGTTAAAAGACTTAATGCTGCCATTTTTACTATTCGAACGGTATCTGAAATGAGTGATCGTTCGACACGAAAATTAGTCTACTTTTCTTATTTTCATTCGCTTATATCGTATGGTATTATATTTTAGGGTAACTCTACCCATTCTAATAGGATATTTTTGGCTAAGAAACAGGCGGTTCGGGCAATAAGTGGTGTAAGTGGACGAACCTCTTGTCGACCCCTGTTCACGAGTCTGGGTATTTTGACACTGGACTCTCAATATATATATATTCCTCATTGTCATTTCTTGTTAACAATTTTGGCTTATTCTCAAGAAAAAGCAGATTTCACTCAGATATTACATTGCAGAAATCAAACCTGCATTTGGATCGGACTTCGTTGACTCTTGTGCAGAAAGGTGTGCGGTATATTGCTGATCCCATTTTCGGTAAGTTACCATTCGAATTCAAAAATCTTTGCAGTAAGCCACGCGCTTTCAAATTGAAGCTGAAGAGTTTCTTCATGGGTCACTCCTCTATTCTGTCGAGGAGTTCCTTGAAAAATTAAGCTGATTCTTGTTGTATTGTTCACTGCGTTTACTTAAACTTATGGATTGACTTTTTCGGGTTCATAAACATTTTACTTTCATCTTTTATTACTTTTATGTTCTAATTTCATTTACTGACACGTTACATGACCTTGGAGATTTGCTCCTCAATTTGGTCCTACGGAACTTGACGTGTAAATAAATAAATACGATGGCTTTCTGGACTCAGGCCATTTCTTAGAGAAGAACTCAATCAAGTCTTCCTGAATTGATTAATTTTCCATGTGGTAATCTAGTTGTGGAGGTTCGAGTCCTCCCTCGGGCATGGCTGTGTGTGTTTATCCCTAGGATACTTCAGTAGTGTGTAAACTTAGGGACTGCTGACCTTAGCAGCTAAGTCCCATAAGATTTCACACACATTTGAACATTTTTTTAAATCTAGTTGCGCATGGCAGCTGATTCGTGGCAGTGTAATTAAGCCCCCTTGTTGCTTGTTTGTTCAGTGTGAGTTTTGGCTCTGACAAAATTACTTCTTCTCTGAAAGTGTAGATCGAACTTTTGCAAGTGAGCGTGACGCTGTTTAGGTTTCTTAGTCCAACAGTTCATTTGAACTTTAACACGTTTACACAGCTTTAGCTGATGTTTCCCTCAGCCGAAAGGCCTAAGCGTTCAGTGGAGGTCGTCGTTCGCTAACGTACGTAATTGTAATCTAGTAACTCTCTCACGTAACTGCTGTTTTTTAATTCTCAGGGCGTAAGCGGTCAGATATATTTGATGAGTGTAATATGTTTTTACACTTGGAAGCTACTCCTGTTGTAAACTGCTCATTCTCTTGGTTTAGTGGTTTATTTAATGTGGCAGTTCTCCCTCCCCCCCCCCCCCATTATTTAATTTTGGCGGCTGTAATGGAAATGGCTTTGGGCAACTCTCATTTGGTTCGGCAACTGCTGGCTGCATTTCGTAGGCTTGGTGTCAAGATGTAAACAGTTTTTTTTAGCACCACATGTAGGAAGCATCTATTCTCTTCCATACATGGCCACAATCCATACAAATACTTTCAGAAACTACTTCCTGACCATTAAATATATACTCTATGTTAACAAATTTCTCTTATTCAGAGACTCTTTCCTTGCCATTGCCAGTCTACATTTTATATCCTCTCTACTTCGACCATCATCAGTTATTTTGCTCCCCAAAGCATCACCCTATTTAATTCCATTATCCTCGCTTTGCTTTTGTTGATGTTCATCTTACATCCTCCTTTCAAGACACTGTCCATTCCGTTCAACTGCTCTTCCAGGTTCTTTGCTGTCTCTGACAGAATTACAATGTCATCGGCGAACCTCGAAGTTTTTACTTCTTCTCCATGGGTTTTAAATCCTACTCCGAATTTTTCTATTGTTTCCTTTACTGTTTGCTTAATATACAGATTGAATAGCATCTGGGATAGGCTACAACCCTGTCTCATTCCCTTCCTAACCACTGCTTCCCTTTCATGTCCCTCGACTCTTTATAACTGCCATCTCGTTTCTGTACAAATTGTAAATAGCCTTTCGCTCCCTGTATTTTACCCCTACCACCTTCAGAATTTGAAAGAGAGTATTCCTGCCAACATTGTCTACAAATGCTAGAAACGTGGGTCTGCCTTTCCTTAATCTATTTTCTAAGACAGGTCGTAGGGTCAGTATTGCCTCACGTGTTCCAACATTTCTACGGAAAAGAAACTGATCTTCCCCGAGGTCGGCTTCTACCAGTTTTCCATTCGTCTGTAAAGAATTGTGTTAGTATTTTGCAGCCGTGGCTTATTAAACTGGTAGTTCTGTAATTTTCACATCTGTCAACACTTGATTTCTTTGGGATTGGAATTATTATATTCTTATTGAAATCTGGGGGTATTTCACTTTTCTCATGCATCTTGCTCACCAAATTGCAGACTTATGTCAGGACTGGCTCTCCCAAGACTATCAGTAGTTCTCTAACTAGAAGTTCTAACTAGAAGCCGCGCAGGATTAGCCGAACGGTCTGGGGCGCTACAGTAATGGACTGTGCGGCTGATCCCGTCGGAGGTTCGAGTCCTACCTCGGGCATGGGGGTGTGTGTTTGTCCTTAGGATAATTTAGGTTAAGCAGTGTGTAAGCTAAGGGACTGATGACCTCAGAAGTTAAGTCCCATAAGGTTTCACACACATTCGAACATTTTTTTTCTAATTAGAAGTTGTTTGTATAGAATGTATCAGGTATTCCACACTCTTATTTCTTTTAAAACTCTAAAATTCAGGCAGTTTCGCCTTAGTTTCATGGTTGTTTAAATGTTGAGTGAGCCCAGTGGGGCAGGATAGTAACGTTCTTGTGAAAGGTTATGGAAAATTGTATTTGACTTACTTGGGCTTCTTGCTGTTCTCCCAAACTGTGCCTTTTGTTAAAATATATACAGTCTGTAGTTTAAATAATAATAGCATTTGATATAATTTGACATTTGAGGTTTCCAGTTTTATGGGAGTGTCTATAATGAGTTATAATTTGATAAAAGGTTCTGTTTCACTTCCCTATCCGTCGCCGGTATCCAAACTTTTATTCCCTTTGTTTTTTAAAAAGAAAGAAATGGGAGTGATTTAACCGGTGATATTTTTTTTTTTTATTTTCTGTTTATTGTATTTGCTTCTGATCACAGAAATCGTTTCTTATAGTATATAAGGAGCTTTTTTAAAATGGTAATAAAGTTTGGCAAATGTTGAATGACGTGTACTGAGAACCCTGGCTCAGTTCTTTCATGTGTTTCATTTTGGTTAAGCCGCACTATGAAAGGGCGGATTTGGTCGAGTAACACTGCAGAGCAGAAATCCACTAACTAGAAGTTGTTTGTATAGAATATGTCAGGTATTCCACATTCTTTCACGAGCTGTTCGTCTCTACCATGCTTTTACTGAATAAATTATTATGTTAACTAAAAGATTATTTCTGTTACATCATGTTAGATACGTCCGTTTCATATGAAAATATTTTTTGTGAAAATCTCCACTTTAGGATCTATAGCTAGGGCCTCAAAAACTGTGTTATCCATTGAAGTTGTGCATATTAAATTTGTAGCTTACATTTTAAAGGGCTGGCCGCCACACAATTAGTTTTTCGGTAAGGATGGCACACGTTGGATGTTTCGCAATAAGTGGTAACTAAGCAACTATTCAACTTGGTGTGCGGTATCTTTGAAACAGGCGACATACCGTCAGACTTTCGCAAAAATGTCATCCACACAGTTTCGATGATGACAAGAGCAGGTAAGTGCGAAAATTATCGCACAATCAGCTTACCAACTCTTGTATACAAGTTGCTGACGAGAATAATATACAGAAGAATTGAAAAGAAAACTGAGGATCTGTTAGATGAAGGTCAGTTTGGTTTTAGCAATGGCGGAAGCACCAGAGAGGCAGTCCTGACGTCACGCTTGACAATGGAAGCAAAAGTGAAGAAAAATCAAGACCAATTCGCAGGGTTTGTCGATCTGCAAAAAGTGTTCGACAGTGTAAAATGGTACAATTCTGGGAAAAATAGGAATAAGATATAGAGAAAGACGGGTAATATACAGTATGTACAAGAAAACAAGGATGCAGCGTTTCACACCTACCGTTTCATCTAAACATAAAAGAAGCTATGACGGAAATGAAAGAAAGATTCAAGGGTAATATTAAAATTCAGGGTGAAATGATATCAACAATAAGATTCGCTGATGAAATTGCTATGAAGACGATTTGCATGATCCGCTGAATAGAATAGTCTAATCAGCACAGAATATGGACTGAGAGTAAACCGGAGAAAGATCAAAGTAATGAGAAGCAGCTGATATGAGAGTATCTCGAAACTTAAAACCAAAATTGATGATAACGAAATAGAAAAAGGTAAGGAATTCTTTTATCTTCGAAGCAAAATAACGCATAGCGAATCAAGTAAGGAGGACATGAAAAGGAGACTAGCACAGGAAATGAGGGCATTCCTGGCCAATAGAGGTCCACTGGTATAAAACATAGGCCTTAATTAGGGGAAAAAATTCCTGAGAATATAAGTTTGGAACACAGCATTGTACGGTAGGGAACCATGGGCTATGAGAAACTTGAACTCAGGAGAATCGATGCGTCTGAGATGCGGCGCTACAGAATAATATTGACAGTTAGATGGACTGGTAAGGTATGGAATGATGAAGTATCCCGCTGAAACAGCGAATAAAGGAACATAGGGTAAACATTAACAACAAGAAGACACGTTTTCAAACGTCAGGGATAACTTTCATGATACTACAGGGAGCTGTAGAGGGTAAAAACTGCAGAGGAAGACGCAAAAGGAATAATCCAGAAAATAACTGAGGAGGTTGGGTGCAAGAATTTCTCTAAGATGAAGAACTTGGTTCAGGAGAGGAGTTGGTGGCTGGCCACAGAAGACTCACTACTCAAAAAGAAGGCGCCGAAAAGAAAAACGTTGCCAGATTGGATTATCATCACCACAATGGAACAGAACCTGGTGTTATGGCATGGGATGCCTTTGAATACACAACAGGATCACCTGGAAATCTCGTAGATGGTAGTTTTGACAGTAGCCACTACATGGCTGACGTATTAAGACTGGTGACTGTGAAGTTTGAGGTCTCTGACGCTAACTTTCAAAAACACAACGCAAGACCGCTTTTTGGTATCAGCATGTTTTTATGCTATCACGCTTAAATATAACTCAGATCTGCTTTTAAAGGATGTCACATTCGTAGTTACACGTTACTGTAGTATGTTAACGTATGAACATAATATTTTTTTTCTTAAGTTCAGGTTTTTGATTACCCAGCATGATCTGATTCAGGCGGCAACGATATTTTATACACTGAGATGAAAAATGTCATTGGATAGCGATATGCACATAAACAGACGGCGCCAATATCGCGTACACAAGGTATTAGAGGGCAGTGTACTGGTGCAGCTGTCATTTATATTCAGGGGATTCATGATAAAAGGTTTCCGACGTGATTATGGCTGCACGACGGGAAGTAATAGACTTTGAACACGGAATGGTAGTTGGAGCAGGACATATGGAATCACTCCGGAAATCGTAAGGGAATTCAGTATTTAGAGATCCACAGTGCCAAGAGTGTGCCAAGAAAACCAAATTCCAGGCATTACTTCTCACCCTGGACAACGACACTTACATTTAACGACCGAGAACAATTACGTTTCCCTTAACTTCTCATTGCTAACAGACAAGCAAGACTCCGTCAAATAACCGAACGTATCCGTTGGGCAATGCGGCGAAATTTGGCGTTAATGGACTATGGTAGCAGACGACCGACGCAAGTGCTTTTACTAAGACCACAACATCACCTGCAGCTCCTCTCCTGGCCGCGCGCGTTAGCCGAGCGGTCTTAGGCAGTGCAGTCATGGACTGTGCGGCTGGTCCCGGTGGAGGTTCGAGTCCTCCCTCGGGCATGGGTGTGTGTGTTTGTCCTTAGGATAATTTAGGTTGAGTAGTGTGTAAGCTTAGGGACTGATGACCTAAGCAGGTATGTCCCATAAGATTTCACACACATTTGAACATTTTTTTGATCCATAATGGTATGGGCTGTGTTTACATGGAAGGGACTGGGTCCTGTGGTCCAACTGAACCGATCATCGACTGGAAATGGTTATTTTCGGATAACTGGAGACCATCTGCAGCCATTCTTGGAATTCATGTTCCCAAACAACTATAGAATTTTTATGGAACACAATGCGCCATGTCACCTGGCTACAGTTGTTCACGATTGGTTTGAAGAACATTCTGGATATCTGAAGAGAATAATTTGGCTATTCAGATCCCCCGTAATGAATCCCATGGAATATTTACGAGACGTAAACGAGAGGTCAGTTCGTGGACAAAATCCTGCACCAGCAACACTTTCGCAATTATGGACGGCTGCAGTGGCAGCATAGCTCAGTATTTCTGCAGGGGAGTTTTAACGACTTATTGAGTCCACGTGACATCGAGCAGCTGCACTACGCCGGACAAAAGGAGGTTCGACACGATATTGGGAGGTATCCCACATCTTTTGTCACATCAATGTATACAATGGAGAATGTGTTTTCACTGGAAAACATTGTATGACACGCTGGTTTGTTTCTCGTGGCTATTAACGTAAATGTCCCACTGCATGGACATCTTAGAAGAAATACAAATCTTTCTTCACACGATGAAGCTTCAAGAACAAATGTTAAATGTACAAACGAAACTACAGAGCTAAAAGTTCACATAGTATTTCTATACCATCTTAATTAACATATTAAATGTATGCAATGCTACATTAATCACCTCTATACGACTGCAAATGAATCACAGAAACTTCCAATAGAACCTTCATCAGCAAGTGAACTGTGAAACTTCTTAATTTAAATGAGTGTGGCCGTACTTAAGTTGCTGAATGACTGAGACACCCAATATCCTAGCGCAACGCAATGTGACGCAAAGTAACCTGAATTCAAATAATTAATTAAAAAGAATGGCCGTGACTAAAAAGAAATCCAAACAATAACCTATACATTTCATTAAGCACTTACCTTACAAAAATCTTCATTACGCGAACTACTGCAATACAGCGAGCGTCAATACTGCCAGCTAAATAAAAGATTCTAGCTTCTAAAGCCACTAACTACTAATACACATGTGGTTAGCAAAGGAAAGATTTTGTTGCAAACCAAATAACCTATTTTTTACCTTAATGATGTGACATCCAGTTCAAAGACGAATATAAATCGTCATTGACATTTAGTACAAAGGAATCGTGAATAATATTCAATCTCCAAGTCGAACATGTACAGATCGTTAGCCTACGCTAAAACTTCAGACCTCTACCCTCCATCAATGCTAACTTCTCACATCTAACGTCCATCACTGCTGGTTGTTCACCTCCAACTGCCCAACAGTACTTCCATCACTGCTGAGAACTAACTTCCAACTGCCCAACAGTACTGGCTATTTAACTTCCAACGACGAGTCCGACCAGCCGCAGAGTCTCTTACAAAGAAAGCGCACTCAGAGATCCAATGCAAGGCGCCCACTTACAACTGCACTCCACCCCATCACAATCACTCACCAAATATGCGACTAGACACTATTCACTGAAAATTATAACTCCATAACAAAAATGAACCTTGCGAGAGCGATAGCTCATGCCACGTCTCCCGGAACACAACGTTTGGTATGAAGGGGTCGTGGCGCATTTACCACGAGTGCCATTGATGCCGGGATCCTGGCAGAGGCAGTCAGTGAAGCAGTATGGACAGCACAGTTCTGTGGGGCAAAAGGCCGGCTGTTTGTTCTACGGCCCGTGTCGCTGAGCATCTTCCGGACGCGACGGATGTGCGACGGAAACGGGAATGGACACTTTATTTCATTAGCCGATCAGGTCTGTTGATGATGATGATGATGATGATTAGTGTTTTAGGGCGCACAACAGCGAGGTTATCAGCGCCCGTTCCCAAAAGTTCAATTCAGAGCCGAATCGTGAGAGAAGTGGTATTGTTCAAATTGCAAGATTGGACACAGCACATCAAAACAGGGAGATAAAATTAAAAATAAAATAGCAGTACAAACAGGGAAAAATAAGTAACGGTGGCTGAGTGACCACTTACAAATAATGGGTGACCAAACCACTGGACAGCACATTAAGACTTCAATCCCAATATTTTGGGAAGAAGGCCAGACAACACACAAAAACGTAAAACTCTAGTGACACTCGCCTCATTATTAGTTAAAAGAGAGGGTAGGTCCGGTGGGAAACTGAAATCTTCCCTCAAACCTGCATATAAAACACACTCAGTGAAAATATGCCGTATCGACAGCTGTGCCCCACATGTCTGACACGTTGGTGGCTCCTCACGACGTAACAGAAAACCATGAGTCAAAGGACAATGTCCTATTCTAAGCCGTGTAAGGGCGACTTCCTCAGCGCGTCGTTGTCGGAAGGAGGTGAGCCACGGTCGGACAGAATCCTTCACCGCTCGCAACTTATTATCCCTCACGTCCAGCCACTGAGCCTCCCACCAACGCATGACCTTCCGAGTCACGAAAGACATAATGGCCTGCAGGGGGACGGAACAGCGAGCAGGAGGTGGGATGGAGCAGGCCTCCTTGGCAGCCGCATCTGCAAGTTCATTTCCAGGAATCCCTACGTGCCCTGGAACCCAGCAGAAAATCACATCCTTACCCTGCTGTTGCAAGAGCAGGAGTGCGTCCTGCACCTCTTGCACCATCCGATCTGCAGGGTACATTTGTTGAAGAGCGTGTAGAGCACTTTGGGAATCGGAGCAGATGATGAATTTCGTACCACGATGTCGGCGCATATGCTCTAATGCTTGCAGAATGACAAACAGTTCTGCGTAGTAAACTGAGAACTGCTCTGGGAGCCCTATCCGATGGACAGTATGGGGAAACACAGCAGAGCAGCCCATAAAATCCCCCTGTTTAGAACCATCCGTGTAAACAGGAGTAAAAAATCAGGTCTGGAGGTGAGCAATCGGTCGTCATCATCATCCACACATCCCCTGGGGGCTCCAAGTTTTTACACTGTGTGTCACCGCACAGCGGAATTGTGTACTCGGTGTTCTGGTGGAACTAACAGGAAGAGCGCAAGAGCAGAGAGGGCGGTGAGGCGACGCCAGCCAGTAGCCCGCTGACTAGGACCGCACCACGACAGGAGCGGCCTCTGCGAGAAGTGAATAAAAGCGCCGCTCCTGCCAGCCTCGGCCGGACATTAGTGATCAGAATTCGCAGAGTATTAGCACGGCCTAGCAGAGGGTGCTACGAGAACAGGTGTTAGTGATCCATATCCATTGCTTGTATGGACATTGTCTAGAGCAAAGAACATTTATATTGCATGTCGCCCATCGATTGAAACACCTTTGTTAATTCAAGTTAAGTATTGCCAATCTGCTTTATTGAAATAAAACTACAATTGTTACTTGCTTGAACTGCTGTATAGCATTCCGAGACCGCAGCAGCCCTTAGGCACCCTGTATGAGACGAGTGGGCAGGACCTCACATTTGGCGACGCGGAATCAACACTTCGGTGGCGACACCTATCGGTATTTGTAAAGATTGATCTTGCTCCCCACAGTGGGATTGATAACTGACTGTATCGCTTCCTGCACGTGTTTGTGTCGTGCTACTTCTATATTAGACTAGATACAGCCTCCAGTTGTTATTGTTCCCTGTTCCCGCGTCTGGTCAGGGGATTTGAGGAGTGTGTCACTCGTATCTAAACATAACTGCTTCCGCCGGCCGCGGTGGTCTAGCGGTTCTAGGCGCTCAGTCCGGAACCGCGCGATTGCTACGGTCGCAGGTTCGAATCCTGCCTCGGGCATGGATGTGGGTGATGTCCTTAGGTTAGTTAGGTTTAAGTAGTTCTAAGTTCTAGGGGACTGATGACCACAGATGTTAAGTCCCATAGTGCTCAGAACCATTTGAACCATAACAGCTTCCCTTTGGCAACTGTCATAGAGTTGTGATATGATTGTATGTTTTAAATTATTGACGTTTTGTAAATTTTTTATGTTCAGTGACTCATTATTCACATTATCCAAATTTTTTTTTGGCTGGTACGTTGTGCACTTAACCGCCAAGTGGCTTTCTTTAGTTATTTAGAGCGTTCAAGCTTATACGCCTTACTTAGGCAAATTCTGTATGTACTCTAGTGGGCTATACTCCCAAGCCAAGCTTGTGTTTGCGTAACTGAGGTTCATTGGCTAACCGTTTGTGTCTTCCTTCCAGATACGTTTTTCGTCTTGTGCGACGCTTAAGTACTTATCATTTCCATCTCGTGGCGTGATTTGAAGCTGAATCTCGCTTGGCTGCTGAACTTCTTTACTGCCAGGCGTAATTTGGGGTGATTGCCATGGCCAGTTACCTTATTATCTTTTAACGACTTTTCACAACTGTTTTGTCTGTGATTCTAGCGTGTAACCCGATGACTTAAGTATTTACTCGTTTTACTTAAAATTACTTCCCTGTTCATCAGGCTACCAATGTATGTTTCTGTCTTTGGGTGTGCATCCACTGATTACTTAGCAAAGGAGGAGTGTGGTGAGCAGCGTATCAGGCTTGCCCTACGTAATTTTGGGTCTATTCTCCTGGACAATATTGCCCGATGCATGGTGATTTTGCATCAAGCAGCTTTAATTGTTTTTGTTCTTTTTTCATGAACCCCTTTTTAGGTAAACCTGAATTATTTGTTGTATGTTAATCAAGCACATTGTAAAGATGTTTGTGGCCTCACTGCTTTGAAGACCGTTTTCTTAGAACCTTCGAAGAGATTTTTATGTAACTTCAATTGGTGAAATATTATATTGCTTCTCTATTGAAAATTTGCTGTAAATATTTCAACAATAGTAGTCAGTGGCACACAAATTTTGTATATATTTTTTAAGAGAATAACATTTGTTGTAAATTTAGATTTTCATACTTCATGTTCCCATGAATGACTTTTGGAGAGTTGATTGCAAGTATTTGAATTAACACTACAAGTTTTTTGTTATTTGATCTCACTAAAATATTTGGTAATATTGTTGATAGATTATCTGTAATTGATCTTAAATTCATTTATGTAATTGCATAGTTTTGTCTAAATACATCAAGGTCCTGTTGACCTAATTGTCAGTTCCTGAGAATTGTTAATAAAAATCTTCGTACAAATGATGATCAGTCCCCATTTTCCTGGTCCTTCCACTCCAAGGCACACTTACGCCCGTAGTGCCTGTCACTCTGGTAGCAGAGCGTGACTGTTTCTGGAAGTCGAAGGCCTGAATTATGCTAAACATCACTCGTATACCTTAATGCTTGTATTGTATCTTGCTAGGCACAGTCTGTTGTTTCTTGGCTTTGTGTTCCAGGAGAATCCGTCTGTTATGGAGTCTCAAGTTGTGGTGGGAGTGTGCTGCCTTCACAAGGACCAGGAGATATCAGGATAACACCCGAGGATTGGCAGACGATGGGAACAAGTCAGAATTATCTGTAAACTCCCCGCTAAAATAAAAGAAAAATATTTAAATGTTAATGGGAATAGAGCCAAGTGTAACCTTCCCGCAAAAATAAAAGAAAAATATTTAAATGTTAATGGGAATAGAGCCAAGTGTAACCTTCCCGCAATTATTATTAAATGATATGAATTGGATGTAAATGCAAATAGAGCCAAATGTTAGCTTCCCACAGTAGTAAAACTCAATGGCAATAACAGTGTGCAAAAATATTAAGTCCCCACAAAATTAACGTTATGATCAACCTGATAAATTTTATAAGGTCATCTGCGCTGACCTTAGGCCCTGTGCAAATCTGATAAATTGATTCTGGCAGGAAAAGCATAGGAAGTATTGTTTCAATTGTAATGATTATTTTCTTAAAAAATTGCTTTCAGAACAAAATTATTATTGGGGCGATTCTTGAACAAATTAATTACAGTTAACATACATTACATTATCAGATGAGCGCAATGCGGCTTCATTACCTTATTTAAAAATACACCTCGTCCTGAACCTTGACCAGAGCCCCATGTCGACGCCCGCCGACTGCTCACACACAACTCTGACTATCTCTCGCGCGCTACAAGCACTGACGAACTACATGCTCTCGCGACTCGCTACGTACAACAACTGCCTCGCAACTGCATCATCTCGCACGCGCTACTGCTCTCCAACTGAACTGAACTCTCGCGCGGTCAAGCGCAGACTAGCAACGATAAATAACTCTCTGGCCAGAGATTCTCCCATGCCTCGCCATCGCTGCTACCGAGTACATACGCGTTTCAAATCGGCACGTCTTCGTACAGCTATTTGGGTTCCGGTGTAGGTGACGTGACGGCAGAGCGTATTTTTCAGGTGACCTGTTGTCGATTATTGCGTCCTTAATCACACGGTAGTATTGGCGTCCCTCTTCCTGATCTACACGGAAGGGTGTTTTTCATGGCTATCCAGAGCTCTCTATTTTTCCGTTTTCTATCTTAACCGGGCTTATTATCAGATTCGCCCTGCTAAAGAACCCAAGGCAGCCACTGACTTATGCACTGAGTGCAACTTATACGAATTAAACTGGGTGCCCTTCGGCCTTTCTACCGGGGCGGCAGTTCTTTCTTGGCTACTCGACTCCGTGCTCGGAGATCTGAAGTTGCAAGTGTGTGTATAACTACTTGGACGATATCTCTGAGCATGTGGAGCATTTGCGACTGGTTTTGGAGTGTCCGAGGTAAGCGGGGATAACTGTCAAACCATTTGAAGTTACCCTAGCTCATTGTGAGGTATCTTTTCTTGGACATCTAGTCTCGGTTGAGGGACAGGGTTGATCGGTTTAGGACCTATGATGTTTACAGAGTCCGCCCTCCTAAGACTATGTAAGTGGTAACCTGTTTCATTGGAATGACTGACGTCTTCAGAAAATTCGTTCCAAAGTTTGCTGGGGCAGCCACTACGTCGAACCTGCTGCAAAAGAAGGGGGAGCCATTTGTCTGGACAGCCGGCAGGCTGAGTTTGATGCGTCAAAGATCACTCTGAGTGATCCCACCGTTCCGGCCGTTTCTGACTTGAATCAACCCTTCGTGGTTCAAACCGGCGGCTCTAAGTCAGAGGTTGCCACCATGTTGCTTCAGGAGCAATGTGGTGACCGGAGGCCCTTAAGCCTGTTCCTCTAGGTGCCTGCGTCCAGCTAACAAGAACTACTCTACTTGAGAGTTTTAAGCGCTGGCTGTCCTATTCGCGTTAGAGAAATTTAAATACTACCTCAAACACAGGGAATTCAAGTCGGAGACGGACAACCAGGGCCTTAGTTGGGTTCTGACTCGCCCATGTAAAGCTGGACTGTCCGAATTTCCGCCTTCTGTTTCTCTATGAGGGAATTTCGGAATTTATGTTTCCGATCAGGAGTTAAACTTGTCACCACAATGCCTTATTACCCCAACCTTCTTTCGTGGAGCGCGTCAATCGAAACCTAAAGTCCTCTCTGATAGTTTTCCACTGTGAGGCTGAAAGTAGTTTGCTATCTTCTTAATTCCTCTCCATGAAATATCTGGTTCATACATGATTTGTTCAAAAATGGCTCTGAGCACTATGGTACTTACCATCTGAGGTCATCAGTCCCCTAGAACTTAGAATTACTTAAACCTAACTAACCTAAGGACATCACCCACATCCAAGCCCGAGGCAGGATTCGAACCTGCGACCGTAGCAGTCGCGCGGTTCCGGACTGAGCGCCTAGAACCGCTAGACCACCGCGGCCGGCACATGATTTGTTGCTCAATGATATTAGTCCAGAGTTAACCAAGGATAATTGGCATAAAGCCAGGGCAAATATTCAGAGCGTCCATAAAAGGAAAGCGGTGCGGTATAACCACGGGTGACGTCTGGGGAACATTCAGGTTGGGCATACAGTCTTCGTGAGAAATTCAGTGGAAGAGACTGCGAGTAAGGTGTTCAGAAAACTGTCACCCCGCTTTGTGGCCCGTATAAGATGTTGCAGGTACCCATTTTGCTCTCGCTTGGGGTCCCTAACGAAAAGAGTGGAATGAGTTTTTTTTGTGGTTTTAGGGCGCACAACTACAGTGATCATTAGCGCCCAGACTAAGATAGAATTCACTGCGAGGCACAATGTTAAAACAGCAACTTAGAAGGACAGCAGTATAAAAGGCACATTAACAGGCAAGGGATTAAAAGAAAACAGGATAATCAAATGTCCTTAGACAGGTTTGTCAAGTGGATAAAACGAAGAACGCGAGCAGCTGCTCCTGGGTCATCCGCTAAATTGGCATCCAGAATACATGGCAGGCCAACATCAACGCGCAGTGTATTAAAATTCGGACAGGACGTTAAAATGTGGCGTACCGTCAGCAATTGCCCACATGTGCAGAACGGCGCCGGTGCAGCCGTCAGCAGATGGCGATGGCTGAACCGGCAGTGTCCAATTCGTAACCGGGCTAAAACGACCACGTCCCGCCGAGAAGGGCGTAAAGAGGTCGTCTAAGCGGTGGGGAGAGGTTTCAAGGCCCGAAGCTTGTTGTCAGTAAGTGTAGCCCAATCGGCATGCCACAGCGATAAAATGCGCTGACAAATGAGCCTGCTAAAATCAGATGAAGGCACACAACAAGAAGCTGTCCGAGGCTAGAGGACCGCAGCCTTGGCTGCGGCATCTGCGGTTTCGTTCCCAGGGATACCGACATGGCCAGGGACCCACCTTAGCCAAGTTAAGACAGGTGGTATTAATTAGGTCTCTTTTGTGAGACTTGAGGCCGCAAAGACTGGTGTTCAGGAATTTAACACCGCCCCTCTCTTCCTTTTACCGGCCAAATGCTGGCCGTGAAAGTTTTACACCACCAGGGTTCGAACCGACTGCTCTCAGTGTCACTCGCCATTGCATAAACGTGCGTTAGCGACCTCGATCACGGTGGCAGGTAAATGTAAGGTGACACTAAAATAAATACACGGATTTCTATTTTCCGGAGAACCCCAGTTAATGGTTTGATGACAGCTGGATACGATTTAGCACATCAGCTCAACCGAAAACAGTTTACTACGGTCTCAGTGTAAACACAGATGTACGTTCGTTTGATAAGAATCTACACGTACCGTAACATTTCTCTTGCTAAAAGAAATTTACATTAAGAAATACACCACAAACGTTTTTAAGGTGCACCAGTAAAAGACGGAGTGCCAGAGATTGATGTAGTGCAGAGGTAACATTTGACGGTTCATTGAGCTCTCAACAGTAGAGTATTACGAAAAGCTTTCGCTGAATGTAGAGGGTGAACATTAATAAAACCGACAAACTGCAGGGACGGATTCCTGACTGGAAATGGAGGAAGAAAGGTCCTGCGAACATGTGTCCGGAAACGCATCGTTGCCACGGTGGATGGCGCCGACGATTGAAAGTTCCCCTGACCACGTGTTCTGTCTGCAGCTTACAGGTGACTACGCAGATTGAGGATGCCACTTTCGGTAAAGGTTGCTTCATCAGTAACGGGGACTGATGACAGAAATCCTAATTGTGATGTTCTGGTGCAGAAACTATCGACAGTATCCTTCCCGTAAAGGGAAATCCGCTGCTGATAATCCTTGCACTCGTTGCAGGTGTTAGGGTTGTAGCGGTTGTCATGCAGGATACACATAACCGATATCTGGCTTACACCAAGTTGGCGGGCCACTTGCCTGGAGCTTGTATTGGGGTTTTGTCTCAATATTCTCTAGAACCCGGCCCTCCAAATCTGGTGACGCACAGTCCATCGCCTCCCAGCACGTGCGTCTGTCTGAAAGGACCCACGATGACACTAAGCCCTTTCGCCCAGAGAGGGCTTGAAATGTTTTGTGATGTGGTTGGTGTCTCGAGGGTCCTTGTTTTGCTATCGCATTACTGCCTCTTGACCGTTTCCATCTGCTTGGCCGTACACAAATTCCATCTCGGCTTGAATTCCCAACATGACTACTGGACCGTTCTGCTGCTTACAGTACGCTGCGTCAATCTCACAGCCTGCAAGACACAAGGAATACACGGCACGTGGTCGGAGGAACTTTTATTCGTCAGCGTCATCTACCGCCGCAACGATGCGTTTCCGGACACATGTTCATTGGACCTTTTACCCTCCATTGCCAGTAGGGAATCTGTCTGCAGTTTGATCTCCATCCTGTGTGATAAAAGTGAAAGGAGATCAAGCAGTGTTTATGTTTCTCAATGCTACGCCGATGGTACGTTTGCGAGAAATACAGGCAGAACGTTTGAGGGGAAGATATTAGACACGAATCACAGCGTAACTAATTTTACGAAGGCATACCAGCAAGACAGTTTTGCTGTCCTTTTTGTTCGAACTTTGTAATTTCTGGAAGCTAGCGCTCTCTCTCTCTCTCTCTCTCTCTCTCTCTCTCTCTCTATATATATATATATATATATATATATATATATATATATATATATGTGTGTGTGTGTGTGTGTGTGTGTGTGTCTCTCTGGATGTGTGTTTTGAAAGCTATTTGCCACCGTCCACAACTGCGGTGTGTCCACTGATCTCAATCTCTCTACATATTACAACTTCAGCACTGCAGCCAGCTAGCTATACACCGCAATTACAGGTACAGTAAATGGGATAGTGTCACTTATTGCTCAATTCATTTACATGAAAATTGAATAAAAACAAGAGAAAGTAAGGTTGTAGCATTTATTTTTTTCCATTTTTTTGTGTCGATGGGAGGAGGTAAACAGTTCCGGCATTCGCCTTACAACCAAGGAAAACCTCCCGAAAACCCTGGTCGGAACTGAGGAGCAGCTGCCCGTAGGCAGCTCGTCGCGGTGCAGGGGCGCACGACGGTGAGCAGATGTCTCGTAGAGTCGGTGAAGTTGCTCGTGGAGTCGATGAAGTGCCGCGTGGAGTCGGTGAAGTTGCTCGTGGAGTCGATGAAGTACCGCGTGGAGTCGATGAGGTGTCTCGTAGTCGATGAGGTGTCTCGTAGTGGATGAGGTGTCTCGTAGAGCGGTCGATGAGTTGCAGACTACCACGGACCCGTAGTGAAGTGTCGCGCTGCCGCTGAAAGTCAGTCCAGACCAGCAGCAGGAGAGAGCAACACGGGATGACGGCAACTGCGATTTTTCACCTGAGTGTAGCCACAATCTGTGACTCCACAAGTTCGTCGACGAAGCCGCGTCTGTGACTCTTCACATCTGCGGTTCACACAACTGCACAACTATGCGTTGGAGACTTTATGCGTCTGTGGCTCAACACAATCTATCTTTGACTGCTCTTCTGACTCCTACATGTCTGGAGCGGTACATCTGGGACACTACAAGTTTTGCCTACAGGGTTGTGACACATATTCAGGACTACGTACCTAACCCTCCTACACGTCTGCTCTACACATCTGCGACTCAAATCGTCGGGGACGTTACGCTCCACGTCAGAGAATCTCCGCTACGAGTCCGCGGTCTGCGAGTCTGTACTAGGCATCAACGAGTCTAAGCGTACGCGACTCTCCACTACA
Organism: Schistocerca serialis cubense; assembly: GCF_023864345.2. Classification (NCBI taxonomy): domain Eukaryota; kingdom Metazoa; phylum Arthropoda; class Insecta; order Orthoptera; family Acrididae; genus Schistocerca; species Schistocerca serialis. The sequence goes on from NC_064639.1 coordinate 961,115,738, forward strand.
AGTCCACGAATCTACGCTACGCAGCCTACGCTACACGTTCACGAGACTACGTTTTGTGTCCACTCGCCAGCTGTCAGCCCCGACAGTCTGAAGCATACTGTGTAGGCGTTGCCTTACAGTGTTCTTCTCCTGACCGAAGCATGACGTAAGCTCGTGGACATACAGTGAAGCCTCGTGGACGTTTATCGCAGGCTCTAGAATGTGCAGCGTAGACTCGCGGACGCGTAGTGCAGAGTCGCAGGCGCGTAGACTTGTGGATGCACAATACAGACTCACTGAACGCTTCTGATGGCGAAGATTCTCAGAGACTCGGCTCAGTCCTCAACGACTTGATTCACAGACACGTAGAGCACAGAAACGTAAGAGTCCTGGATACGTAGTCACAAAATATCTCCATGTCACAGCCGTGTAGCACAAATGGTAGAGTCCCAGACGCATGGTCCCACACATCTAGACGTCACGGAAGAGTAGGCACAGACAGATGTGTCGACCACAGACGCGGTAAGTCGCCATCGTGCAGTCGTATGAGCAGCAGATGTGAAGAGCCGCAGACGCGAATTCACTTACGAACCTGAGGAGTCACAGACTTGGCTACACCCAGGTGAAAACTCGCAGATGCCGCCACGCCGTGTTGACCTCTCCCGCCGCCGGACTCGACTGAATTTCAGGGACAGCACGTCTCCTTATATAGCCACTGCGGCTCTGTTGAGCGGCCGTTTCCGCGGAAACCGGGTGCGATATTGTTGCCTCGCCGCCCTGGTTCTGTTGTTACAATAATCGGTAATACGTTTCGCGTCACCCTTCTCATAATACCTAGTAAGACACAGTGATTCAAACCTTTTCGAGAACGTCGCCTTTAGCTGTTTTGACGTGTTTAATTACTGGTAACGATCAGCAAAAACACGGTTCAAATGGCTCTGAGCACTATGGGGATTAACTTCTAACATCATCAGTCCCCTTGAACTTAGAACTACTTAAACCTAACTAACCTAAGGTCATCACGCACATCCATGCCCGAGGCAGGATCGAACCTGCGACCGTAACGATTGCGCAGGTCCAGATTGTAGCGCCTAGAACCGCTCGGCCACTACGGCTGGCAGCGATTAGCAACCTCTAAGCAATTCTGCTAGGATTCTCACGTCGAAACCAGCAGACATTCATCGGCTCTTCTAAAATCCTTATCCTCTGTATGTTTCGGATGAAAACGGAATACATCATTCGATTCGTAATCTTTCTGAAATTATATACCCATCATTTTTAAGAATGTTCGCACATGTTTTCATTTTGTTACATCCAGAAGAAGTATATTACTTATGTGGATGCTTAGACGTTCGTACTACATTAGATGGCGAACACACAACAAATAAAATGCGGATTTTTGTCTAAGCTTTCGAAACGTTTACAGAAATTTCGGTTAGTGAGATGATGATCGTTTAATAACTCAGAACATGAAGTCCAACGCTTTACCACTGAAACGAATTCACGTAGATAATACACAGGCAGTATGACATAGTACAATAAGAGTATATCAACGTCAGAAATGCACACCAATCACTAGATATACTACCTGCGAAGAGATGGAGAAATTGGGGTAATTGTGATCGTTGCATGAACCAGAACACGTAGCCATCCGAAGCAGAACTGCCAGAGAATTGCAATTCTCGGAAGAGCAAAAGCGATTTGGATTAGCGACATTCGAATCTGTTACATTGTGTTACTTTTCCGTGTCAGAGTACCACGTCTACCATGAGGCTGCCTGTTCGGTAAATCTATCGTGGTGCAGCTGTCGGTGCTTGTCATTTTGCGCTGTGGGAAACATTGAAATGGTTAATACCTGGTCCTGTGGTGCTTTCAGAATTCAGCATGGAAGATATTGAGTCGTACTGTTCCCACAGAGAGTTTCATTTGCAGCAATTGCAGTCAGAATTTTGGTCCATCACACATGAAGCTCCGTAATAGTGCTCTGAAGTAAAAGGATATTTCCTAAAGTTAAGACACATGTTTTACTGTAATTAATGGCTTACAAAGGGTGGTAAATTACGGATTTCACCTCAGAAATGGCCTGAATCCTACTTTCGCACTGACTTTACTGCTCGTACGTGTAAGCAAATGTTCTAATTTTAACAAGAATATACTTGACAATACATTTATAGATAGTCGCATCTGTTAGGAACAGTACCTGTTCAGATGCCACAAAAAGTACTTTAAATTTGAGTTCCTCTTCTTGCCAGGAAAATATCTGGAAGTAACCAAGATTAGGAATTAACGACCGGTCGATAACTAGGTTATTGAAGAAACTCAAGCTCACGCAGGACATGGATACGCATGGAATTCTGTTCAAGGAAATCGTTCCGATTTTCGCCTTAATGGATCTATGGATGACCGGACATGGCTTCCAACTGCATTACTTCAGCATACCCGTCCTTTCCATTTAAATCTGCACCTGTGGAGATATCCTCGGAGCAACCACTCCGCATTTGCTTTACGCAAAATCACTTTACGAACCTCGGAGTGTATTCATTTCATATTAATTTCTGAGTTTATTATTTACGGTAGTTCTATATTACTGCCGAAGTAGTATTGACCAAACAAAAGTTTTAGGCCTTTGATGACAACGTAATATGAGCAGAAAAAAACTCAATTAGAAATCTGTCCGGTACAAATCTGACGCCACAAAATATTGCTCAGATGAAATAAATAAGTCCGATCAAATTTGCAACACCTGTTACCAAAGTGAGAATTAAAAAGACTGCCTTCTCGAACATTATCTAAACGGATCTGCGTCGCTACCCTTATTTTCTGTTGCGCTTGAGTTAAAACTTCCAGACTAACTTGCACGTGTTCTGCTCCCACCCTGGTTTGTAACTGAAGTGCTGTCGAGGCATTTGGCTCTTCATGTCTTCATTTCTTCGGATGAAGCTTGGTTCAGCCCTTTCGGTATGTCAACTCACAGATTTTCGCCTCTGTGCATCAGAAAATCTTCATCAAGACTTTGAGAAGCCGCAACATAATGTTGAGATTGTTGTTTATAACACAATTTCCCGGCCAGTTTCAGTTTGGTTATTGCCTGTCTACTGTAATAAAACAATCTCTACTGCTTCATATTAACGTAAGCTATTTTTCCCCTTGATCTATTTACTACTTAAAAGTTAAAAATCTGCAACGGCGTTGATAATTCTGTTAAGTAATGATGGTAGGTGGTCATTGTGGATAATGCTACATCCCAAATTTTCTAAAATAGAAAATTGGTGGGCCTATTCTTCCCGGTTTAAATGCGTCTCTCATCACAGGAAATTCTCTGTCTACATGACCAATACCTTACCTTAGATTCCATGATGAACTTTAATGACCCCAGCAACTCCCTTGGTAAGTCAATCCCAGGCGAAAGTAAGACAAGAACATATGACTACCAAGTGGATTGTACTCAGTAGAGCACTGTAATGTTCGACAAACCCTTCTGGTGTGTGAGTGGTTTGCTTCGACGCCTATTACGAAAAGTACCGAGTTTTGGAACTCTCTCATCGGTAACTGCCTTCCATAAGCGTTATAGCATATTATAAAACTTACTTTCCTTAGAAACAAATTCTCAGAAATACTTGAGAACAAGAGCAGAGGGTTAATTTTTATTCAGTTGTTCTACCATTATTCGCATATTATGGTAATAATGTAAAAGCTGTGAAACGTAGGTTAACTTGCACCAAGCCAACGTAACGGTTGGTATTGTGGTTCATGTGGGGGCCAGAGTACTGTTTTAAACAACATGGCCTCTATTAATGACTTGTCTTTGGCAGCAGACAGCATCAGTAGGAACAGGGCCTCTTAGTTAGTTTATAGTGTTGCTTATAAATCCTGGAGACATAGCGAAATATTGAAAAGAGTCTGGGAAGGGTGCATTCAAACGTTGTATATCTACGTCTACGTTATTACTCTGCTGTTCACAATAAAGTGCCTGGCAGAGGATTCAGTGAACCACTTTCAAGCTGTCTCGCAACCATTCTACTCTCGAACGGCGCGCGCGAAAAATGAGCTCTTAAATTTTTCTGTCCGAACCCTGATTTATCCTATTTTCTCGTGATGATCATTTCTCCCTATGTAGGTGACTACCAACATAATGTTTTCGCAATCAGCAACATGTGGACCTGTGCATAAATTTCTTTACGAAACCCTTATACATCCTCCGTATATTCCCGATCTCTCCTCATCCGATCTCCACACTTTTGGATCGCTGGAGAAAGACATTCGTGGCCGTCAGTTAGCTTCGAATGAATAGATGAACACCAGGATACAATTATGGCCCCGCAGGCAAATGCAAACTTCTTTCCATGAAGACATTGACCGTCTTCTCTCACTGTGGTATAAACATATTATCAGTTATGACGATTAAATTTTAAATAATAAACAGTGAGATCTAAGAAAGCTTCGAGATAAAAACAGGAGTCAGACTAGAGGATGGACTCTCCCCAATTCTCTTCAACTGTGTCCTTGAAAAGGTTGTGAGGGAATGGTGCAAGGAACTGACCAGTTTGGGTGTTCAGAGTGGTGTCTACCTAGGCCGTAAGAATGAAGGACTGATTGAAGGTGACATGGCACTGATTGCTGATTCTCTTGAAATGGCAACAATACAGGTAAACTGCCTCAGAAAACAGGCAGCCAAAGTGGGTCTTCAAGTGTCGCTGGAGGAAACAGAGCTCTTCACCAACATGAAAGAGGCTAACAGAGAGATGTTATTAAACCAGGGAAACTTCAAAAGAACTGAGAAGTTAAAGTATCGCAGCGAATGGATTCAACCCAACGTATCAGAAAAAACGTCATTATCCATGAGAGCCAACAAGTTGGAACTAGCCTAACGAGTGATTATGAACACCTACAACAAAAAATGCCTGTCACGCAACCTGAAACTTAAGCACTACACATCACCCATATGACCAGAAGCCCTGTATGCTGTGGAATGTCTTTCCATGAACCAGAGAGAGGAGAATCTTCAGGAAGATCCTAGGCCCGGTAGAGGAAGATGGAGAATTCAGAAGGCGACATAACTCGGAGGTCCACGAACATATCAAGAGGCTCTCTGACTGTGGAAGGAAAAGAGGCGTAGCTTTCTATAGCCACGTTTCAAGATTCCCTGCAAACAGACTGACCAACCGTCTGTTCAACTTCTGGCAATACAGAAAGGTTCGCAGCACTTGGCTGACAGAAACTGTAAAGGACATTAAAGAACTGGTAATAACTGATGTCCAGAACAGACAGTCTGTGAGATGTACCCTGAAGAAAGCCCAAGGATTTCAGGAAAAGCCCCTGAAGGAAAAGTACCCCCTGGCCAGAAGAAAGGAAGGAGTTACATCGGCAGCGGAAGCGACAGTACTAGGCAAAGATCAAAGCCCAACTATTGAAGAAACGTTGTCAAAAGTAGGCCCATTGGAGACAAGAAGAAGGAGGTGAAACAGTTTACTTACTTTTATACGGTTTCGTACTTCAGTCGGTAAAAACGGAACCGTTACAGGACTGCTTTGTTGTACGTCTGATTGTCCGACTGTTAAAAACAATTTTTGTCAGGAACAGATGGACATATTAAGTTGAAACTTATGTGACAGACTAAGGTAGTAGTATGGCTCTGAGCACTATAGGACTTAACTTCTGAGGTCATCAGTCCCCTAGAAAGTAGAACTACTTAAACCTAACTAACCTAAGGACATCACACACATCAATGCCCGAGGCAGGATTCGAACCTGCGACCGTAGCAGCATCGCGGTTTCAGACTGTAGCGCCTAGAGCCGCTCGGCCACCCCGGCCGGCCACAGACTAAGGTCTGTAGTCTCTTGGTGGTATAGTAAATGTAAGATTCTAAGTTAAAGCAATCAAAAGAAGCCGTTATTTATGTCGTGTATTTTGATGCTTGCGAACTCGCTCATCGAAATCGGTAGAGGGCCTCCCGTTGACTATGATCAAGACTTTGAAGAGAAGCAAGGGTTCACAGGACAAGTACAGGAAAAAGTTAGAAAATCGTTAATCTGTAATTACATCACACAAAAATATTTCTTTTGTTATTTATTATCCGACTTCAAATTTAAAACTTAAATCTGATAGAATTAAATTTTCCTGGAGACTTTTTAGTGTCAGCTTTGTCTACGATAATGATGGAAGGTGAATAAATCAATTACAATTTTTGCTATGCTGGGACTCGAACCCAGCTATCCTTACTTACTAGGCAGGTATGCTAGCCATGACACCACCACAACACTACAGCTTATTTTCGCCATCTTAGATCGTTACTACTGCCGAGGCTCTCTGGTATTGGAATAGTATCCCAGCGTTGGACGTAATTTAATTCTATCAAATCCTTAGCTTTGGAGCTGTTGGCGGTGATATAAACAGCCACTTGTATCTTAGCGTGACTCATTTGCACCTGTCGCCAGCCTAGTCTGGGAAGCGGTACCTGTGTCAATTAGAATTAAAAAATATTCGAGGCCCTAAAAATCTAAATAAACCATACTAAATATTATTCAGTTTAGTTAAAAATCAATATACTGCCCTTTGTTATTAAAAAGAAGATTGTGTAAAAATCACAGCTTTCTCGCTGGCATAGTTTTGGAGTTAGAGAAATTTACTTAAAAAAAATAAAAAACCGACACTTCTAAGATTAAAGTCAGTTGGGATTCATAACAGTTTGTCTTTTAGTATCATCTGGAATCATTACTGAAGTTCACAAAATGTTAGATCGTTTTTTTGATTTTTCGCAATTAGAAACATTAACAATTTTTCATTTTTCGCAATTTAAAATTCAGAAAAGATTATTATTTAGTTAATATACTGTTGTGTGAATAAATGAGAGTGAGTGCGAGTGTGTACGTGTGACGTACATAAAGATTCAATATTGTGTGATGTACAGCATTACGTCATGGAAGTGTTAAGCAAGCAAGTTGCAATGAAAAATGTAATTTCCCCACCATGCTGATGACGTAGGTCCAAGGATACTTGCTTTTGTAAGAAGGCAGCCAGAATACCCATTTTCAGAGTAATAGTTTTCCAAAGTTATTTCAATATTAGTTTTCTTTTCTTTTGGTTTTTTTAAGCATTTTACTAATATTTGCATGATGAAGTGACGTAAATGCGTCTGTGAACGTTGAATGGTGTATGGCAGTTTTTGCGCGAGAAAGAACTTGAAGGATTGTTTTGATTGGCTGGTCATTTTGAACAACCAATCAGAGTTAAGCATTTCCCGCACATTGCAAGTAGTTATAGGCTCTGGAAGGAACGGAATGAGGCAGTTGCTGGGTAACTATCGGACGTGCAGGTCATGTTGGACGTGTCCGTCTACATTATGAGTAAAATGAAGAAGTTACTGATTTCTCACGTCCACATTGTATTCCCGTGAAAGCAGTTACATTCACGAACAGATTGTGAAAATTGGGGCTTCGTGAAGTGTTTTGTTGAAAAGAACCGACGTTATTGAAAATTCCGCTTGGCATGTTTCATATTTGTTTATGGAATAGCAGTTTCTTTAATAGAAATCTACTGAAAAGGACCGAATGTGAAAGTCACGTACTGTAGCAGAGTAATGACAGTAAATCATGTAACAATTCGGGTCGGACTTAAGTACATTTCTGACTGAGCCGTTGTAAAAATTGCTGTTTTGAAAAGCGCGCCTCAGCGCGCAGTGTGAAGCAGTCGCCCTCCGTTTCTGGCGCCGCTGTGGCAATCGCATCTTTGGTGTCTCCCTCTGGTGGTTGCCTGTTTACGAGCATTTAAGGGGCGCTATGAGCTCGCCAGTCTGTCAGTCTGGGTGAGTCTCTCGTCCCCAACTTGCTAGTCTGTCTCTCGTCCGCATTTTTTAGGCAGTTAGTGTCAGTCTGTCGTTCGGACTGCTAGTATGTCTGTCGTTCGGATCAACCTTTAAAGCCGGCAAAATGAGAGTCTTTCCACTCCGCCAGTAAAAGAACTCAGCGACTGGTCGCCCGGTCGGGGCTGAGTTCCTGCATCTGAGTCTGCACGTTAGGCCGCCACTCTGCTCGAGTTTGCTCAGGCAACGGTCATTGGCGGTTGGATCGATCGGTTGGTCGGTCGAGCACTGAGACACAAGATGACTTGTCCGTCTTGAGCGTCGGGGCATGTGAGGTCACCACGTGAGTCCAGTGGGCCGCGACGTATAGAGAGGGGTCGTGACTTCGCGGTCGACACGAGAGCAACAGGAGTTAACCCACGACATCAGTCTGGCCGATGCGCGAGCTGCGACGCCATGACACGGAAGATCGGCGCGCTTTCCTGCGTCCGTTGAAGCGGCTGGTAGCGGACGGTTTGGAAGAACGATTTGGGGGTGCTGCGCCAGGTCTTCTCGAGAAATCGCAGTTTATTAGAAGTTAAGTGATTAGTGATATGTTGTTTGATTTACTCTTGTTAAATTCTACTTGTTTTCTTGGTGAGGTCACCAGCCGTTTTGGTTTGGGGTTGTCCCACCATTCTTCTGCGTGTGCCCACCCGCGGGAAGGTGGTTGTTTATAAATTGGGTGGTCCGTTTTTCCCTTGTGGAGTAGGTGTGGGTTAGAGCAACCTGCGGTTCGGGTTGTTCGGTAATCTCCCTATCAATCTACCGTACGTTTGTAGCTGCCTCTGTCATGTTTGTCGGATGTGGTGTGTTAACGAACTTATTGCTTGGAGTGTAACGGCCTAACACCTAAAATATGTTTTGATCTTTGGAAACTTGAGAGGTGGTATCTGTGTAATGTAGAGCATCTTAACTATTGTTTGGCCAAACTTGTAGAATTTTATATAAGATTGCATTTCATGGGCTTTTGTTTAAATGATCATTTTAGTATATAAAGTTGCCACCCTTTCACCGTAATCAAGCTGCACCTTCGGTGGCGAGGTTAATATTTTATTTGTTAGTGTTTTGTACCATTTCCATCCCTCCTACGGAGGGTGCATAGTTTGTGTGCTTGTGTAAATTGTTAAAACTCTTAGTTTAAAGTAATCTGGTGTGTTGCAGATTTGCACCAGTGTAGTCTTTCAGAGGCTGTTGTGAGCGGTCGTAACTACGGCTGTGTCAAAAGGGAGCGGCAAGGTTCTCTGCCCGAAAGCTCATACAGTCAAAACTTGTTTCTTTCTGCCTCTGAATAAATTGTAACGTTGATATCTAAATATATAATCTGATTATAATTTTAAATCTGTTTCTTTTAAAAATGCTTTTAGGCATTATAAAAGTGAATAAAATTCCCATTTGTTAAAAGGAATTTGGTTATGATTTCATCAGTTACTCCCTGGCAACTACTTCCATGCTTACATAGTGTGATTAAATGTATTAATGTTCTTGATGAATCGCTAGTAAATAAAATAAATTCTTAAGAATATTCTTTGAAAATAAATCACGGTTCACTGGTTGCCTTACTTGAGTACTGGGTTGTACGAACTGTGAGCTGTGAACAGTGATACTATCCATTAATTAAATTTGGGCTGATGGTAAGTGTTTGTTTTGAACCTAAAGAAATAAATGAACTCGTTGCAGAATTTTGACTTTTTTCTAAAGAGTGTAACAATCGCCCTCCACCCGAAAACTGTTATAGATATTACAGGATAGCTTGCTCCCAGAGTTTACGCGGACTTTGCAAACGTAAGTAATGACAGTGTTTTTCTTCAACGCTGCTTCTAACGCCGTCTGAACGGTATCTACGTATGCAGAGGAACGGGCTGGTGATCAGACGCCGTACTGAGGTAGGTGGAACTTTTGTAGTAGCGCACAGTACGACGAGAGACAGTGGACAATCAATTACGCCTCAACATCTTTCAAACCCCCCCCCCCCCCCCTCCGCCGCACCATCATTATCAAAATTAAAGTCGATGGTGAGTGTTCATCGGAGGTGAGGGTATCATCTTGAGTGCCCCAGGGAAGTGTGGTAGGTCCGCTGTTGTTTTCTATCTACATAAATGATCTATTGGATAGGGTGGATAGCAATGTGCGGCTGTTTGCTGATGATGGTGTGGTGTACGGGAAAGTGTCGTCGTTGAGTGACTGTAGGAGGATTCAAGATGACTTGGACAGGATTTGTGATTGGTCTAAAGAACGGCAGATAACTCTAAATATAGATAAATGTAAATTAATGCAGATGAATAGGAGAAATAATCCTGTAATGTTTGACTACTCCATTAGCAGTGTAGCGCTTGATACATTCACGTCGATTAAATATTTGGGCGTAACATTGCAGAGCGATATGAAGTGGAACAAGCATGTAATGGCAGTTGTGGGGAAGGCGGATAGTCGTCTTCGGTTCATTGGTAGAATTTTGGGAAGATGTGGTTCATCCGTAAAGGGGACCGCTTGTAAAACACTAATACGACCTATTCTTGAGTACTGCTCGAGCGTTTGGGTTCCCTATCAGGTCGGATTGAGGGAGGACATAGAAGCAATTCAGAGGCGGGCTGCTAGATTTGTTACTGGTAGGTTTGATCATCATGCGAGTGTTACGGAAATGCTTCACGAGTCTCTAGAGGAAAGGAGGCGTTCTCTTCGTGAATCGCTACTGAGGAAATTTAGAGAACTAGCATTTGAGGTTGACTGCAGTACAATTTTACTGCCGCCAACTTACATTTCGCGAAAAGACCACAAAGATAAGATAAGAGAGATTAGGGCTCGTACAGAGGCATATAGATGCTAGTTGTGGTACGAGGTACCCTCCGCCACGCACCGTATAATGGATTGTGGAGTATGTATATAGATGTAGATGTAGATGAAACATTCTCAAGAGTCTTGGAAATCCCAGGGACGATATATTGCCAGTATCAGGCAAGAATAGTCGAGATTATCTATTCCCAGGATGGATGAACTGACTCTATACATAACTACGTCTGTTCGGAACCCTCAGAGCGCGAGTCGCATTCACACATGGCTAATTTTTTCCCGTCTATTTCGTTTTCATTAGACTGCAGCATGTAGTATCACACCTAGGCCGTAATCTGGGGAACAGATTTGTGAGAATGTACAGTATATCTAGAGCACAGCATTGTATGGTAGTGAAACATGGACTGTGGGAAAACCAGAAAAGAAGAGAATCGAAGTGTTTGAGATGTAGTGCTATAGAAGGATGAAAAAAAATCTACATACTCCACAAGCCACCGTATAGTCTACGTCACCTTGTATCCTCCTACAGTCACTCAACGACGACGTCTTCCCATACACCACAGCACCATCAGAGCACAGCACCCCCAGACTGTGCTTGAAGGAGATGTATGCGTCAAGCAAGTTGACGAAATCAATGTTGGCCGAAGTCAGTGTCGTGGTAAATATTTGCACAGCTCTCTTACATGAATCTGCTGACGTTCCAAAATGCCTTATGAAGGAAGAGCGTGGTAGCAATGTTTAACTAAACATTTCAGTAACTATGTCAGTGAAAACAATGTGTCTATACGGTGGCAACTGTTACTCAATTTTTTGGTGAACAGGAGAGCAATAATTTAATGACAACTGAGATAGATGAAATGTGGCATTTTTAGCTAATGTTAAAGACTTCACTGATGAACTGAAATTTCCTGACTTAGGAGAACTTGCAAAGTTGGTACTAACAACGCCTCATTCCACGCAGAGTCAGAAAGAATGTTTTCAATAGTGAGTGATGTAAACTCTCGGTGAGGTTGCAGTCGCAGGCACTGTCTCACAAACCAAGGGAATGGGCTACCGTTCGTTTAAGTTCACCAACACCCACCTGAAACTTCATAGTTCAGACGGCGTCTATTAAATTGTACGAGTACAATTTAAATACAACCAGTATTTTAGATATTTTTATGAGCCTTTAGTTGGTCAATTTTCTTTATAACTGATTTCTAAAAAATTTCGAATGTGTAGGAAAAATCATCGTCTTGTGGGAAATTCTGTGCGTACTTGTGTGAAAATTGTGATAGCGTGTCTGGCAACACTGCCAGAGAGACGTCTTGTACCTTTATGCTTCTCAACGAGCGTACATGTCAAAACTATGTATACTGTAGTCGACAAAGCAGTTCCCAGTTATGTGACAGAATGGTAGAGCGGTCTGAGTAGTTAATGAGTTCATCAGCACAGTTTCGCTCAGTAGTAGTCGCTGTACTTCATAATCGTTCCTTCTTCCACCACTAGCAACTGTGCAATGTACAGAGATACATACCAAGTATTTTACTTTTCGCTCGAACTCTACAGCATGAAAGCTTAGTTTCCGGTTCTGTACGAGATGCTTTTGAAGCACCGCCACTTTATCATTTGTTCTAATTGTTTCATATATTTGTGTAGGCACTTTCTGTAGTCTTGCGTGCTTTTTCAGTTTTCATTTTTGTTTATATTAAGTTGAACAAAAAGGTGCGCTACAGTACTAAAATTTATTCTTTCCTCTGTAGCGCCTTGTAAATGTTATGTTAATTCATTTCATTAAGATTTTGGGTGTTTCGCAGTGCTAAACCTTATTTCGATATTTATTTTCTGTTTTGAAAATTTTATTCACTATCTTCTATTAATATTTTTACAGGCATTTTCGTCCTCTAGTTTCTTGGGAATATCCATTATTAGTGTATTTGAGCTCAAATAAATCAGTATTGTTTGCAATCTAACCTTTGCTTTCCTATTTGCTCATTAGTTGTTTCCTCTATGGAAGAATAGCTTAAAAATCGATAATTCGATTACTACTGGATTATTTAAATGAGTCCATTTGATGGTCTCCCTACTTATTAAAACCAAACCGCATTTATTTGTACCGGAGGAAAATCCGGGTTCTGCTCGAGCGAATACATAGGAAGTTCCGTAAAACTGTGCAATATGCCCCACTTTCTCATTTCAACACTATCGGTACGACACGACTATTCATTCATGCAAAACCCGTTATTGTTATGAACCACAACTCATCCTGTACCTTTTTTTTGTGATATGTTACAATACAGCATCACCGCTCATTTGCGGTCTAACTGTGTTGGTGAGTCAGTAAATTTATCCAGAGAGTAGTGACGCTGCGTCACTGCAATACACTTTGGAGGTGTGGCGGTGGGACTTTGAGTCACGTACCATCCTCCAGCGATGAAAGTACTACATCAGACAGGCAGGTAGGGTGGGAAAGTATTGGATGTAGAATGGGGGCTAGTCCCGCCAAAGGATGCGTCCGTGGTGGGCGTGCCGAGCCTATCGGTAGCCATGGTCGGAATCCCATTCCTCTAGGATGGTTACGGGAACCGGATGTCGATACCAGTGGCGTGCAAGTGTGGTCCCAACGTGGCGTAACCCGTGGACAGTGTCCTGTGGGGCATCCACTTTCTCACAGAGCCGCCGCGCGTTTTTCCGTATGGTCGTCTTGAGGAGGACGATACCCGATTCCTTGTGAAGAGTCACAATTCTCGTGTGTGACGGGGCGCCGCCCGTTTTTGCGTATGGTCGTCTTGAGGGGGACGATACCCGATTCCTTGTGAAGAGTCACAATTCTCGTGTGTGGCGTGGCGTGCAGGCCTTGTTCTGCAGGCACTCCAACGTCCGCATCCTGGTGACACTAATCGTGGCCCAAACAGCAGAGCCATATGTGAGAGCAGGCAAGGTAACTGTTCGGTAGATGCGGAGCTTGGTATTCAGGTTAAGTTCCCTACTGCGTAAGAGTGGGTACAAAGCCCTGGTCAGCCTTTGTTCCTTGTTGACGACATACTCCGCATGACAGTGGAAGATAAACTTGTGGTCCATCTGGACCCCGAGATAGATGGCTGTCGTGGACCAGGCCACCTGCGCGCCTGCAATCGAAATATTGCGTCGGAGGACTGGGGGCCGTTTAGTGAAATAGACTGCCCTAGTTTTGGCGGCATTGAGAGCTACTTTGTTTGTCCGACACCAGGTGATGGTGGCGTCCACCTGTCGCTGGAGGCGGGCGACGACGGCGTCAGTAATGCCGCCAGTGGTATATAGTGCTGTGTCGTCAGCATATTGTGCTAGGTGGCACTCGGGGATGACTGGCATATCATTTACATACACTCCTGGAAATGGAAAAAAGGAACACATTGACACCGGTGTGTCAGACCCACCATACTTGCTCCGGACACTGCGACAGGGCTGTACAAGCAATGATCACACGCACGGCACAGCGGACACACCAGGAACCGCGGTGTTGGCCGTCGAATGGCGCTAGTTGCGCAGCATTTGTGCACCGCCGCCGTCAGTGTCAGCCAGTTTGCCGTGGCATACGGAGCTCCATCGCAGTCTTTAACACTGGTAGCATGCCGCGACAGCGTGGACGTGAACCGTATGTGCAGCTGACGGACTTTGAGCGAAGGCGTATAATGGGCATGCGGGAGGCCGGGTGGACGTACCGCCGAATTGCTCAACACGTGGGGCGTGAGGTCTCCACAGTACATCGATGTTGTCGCCAGTGGTCGGCGGAAGGTGCACGTGCCCGTCGACCTGGGACCGGACCGCAGCGACGCACGGATGCACGCCAAGACCGTAGGATCCTACGCAGTGCCGTAGGGGACCGCACCGCCACTTCCCAGCAAATTAGGGACACTGTTGCTCCTGGGGTATCGGCGAGGACCATTCGCAACCGTCTCCATGAAGCTGGGCTACGGTTCCGCACACCGTTAGGCCGTCTTCCGCTCACGCCCCAACATCGTGCAGCCCGCCTCCAGTGGTGTCGCGACAGGCGCGAATGGAGGGACGAATGGAGACGTGTCGTCTTCAGCGATGAGAGTCGCTTCTGCCTTGGTGCCAATGATGGTCGTATGCGTGTTTGGCGCCGTGCAGGTGAGCGCCACAATCAGGACTGCATACGACCGAGGCACACAGGGCCAACACCCGGCATCATGGTGTGGGGAGCAATCTCCTACACTGGCCGTACACCACTGGTGATCGTCGAGGGAACACTGAATAGTGCACGGTACATCCAAACCGTCATCGAACCCATCGTTCTACCATTCCTAGACCGGCAAGGGAACTTGCTGTTCCAACAGGACAATGCACGTCCGCATGTATCCCGTGCCACCCAACGTGCTCTAGAAGGTGTAAGTCAACTACCCTGGCCAGCAAGATCTCCGGATCTGTCCCCCATTGAGCATGTTTGGGACTGGATGAAGCGTCGTCTCACGCGGTCTGCACGTCCAGCACGAACGCTGGTCCAACTGAGGCGCCAGGTGGAAATGGCATGGCAAGCCGTTCCACAGGACTACATCCAGCATCTCTACGATCGTCTCCATGGGAGAATAGCAGCCTGCATTGCTGCGAAAGGTGGATATACACTGTACTAGTGCCGACATTGTGCATGCTCTGTTGCCTGTGTCTATGTGCCTGTGGTTCTGTCAGTGTGATCATGTGATGTATCTGACCCCAGGAATGTGTCAATAAAGTTTCCCCTTCCTGGGACAATGAATTCACGGTGTTCTTATTTCAATTTCCAGGAGTGTAGATATTAAAAAGTATGGGAGATAACACCGATTCTTGTGGAGAGCCTGCTGACAAGGCGAATGCGAGAACGCATTTCAGGTTGAGCCACTAGGAGGGTCCTACCGCGGAGGAGGTCATCAACGATCTTGGCATAAATATCCGGTATAGGGGTCTGTGTCAGCATCTTGTGTACGAGGTTGTCTTGCCAGGTAGGCGTTTTGCGGGGGGGGTTGGGAAAGTCGGTGAAGGATCACAGGTTCAGGGGCCTTTGCCAAAGTCGGTGAAGGATCACAGATTCAAGGACCTTCGCCAAAGTGTTTGGGAGGATGATGGGCCTGTTGTTGGTGGGGACCGTGTGGTCCTTGAGCTTCTTGGAGATCTCAATCAGCTTAGCTCGTATCCACTGAGGTGAGGGAGGCCAGGCGTGGGACAGCAGTTTAAACTCTTGGTGAAGAAGATGAGTGATATGCGGGAAAGGTGGCAAAGATGTTACTTTTAAAATAAGATTTATTAAATACTGAGCCTGCGAGAAAAGTAGTGGTGTTAGTCCTTACGATAAGGATTGTCTTTTGCAGATATTTTACTGATAAATACAGTTGTGGACAAAAACATGGGAACACCAAAACAATGTGTTTCCATTCCTAATACGGCGTAGGAAAACCAATGGCAAAGGAAAGAACTTCCACTTGTCTCGGAATGGATAAATAATGTCTTTTATGGTTTTCAAGAGAATCATGTCCTCAGGGACGAACACAGCAATCATTTGCATATAAAACTGTATTTTATAGCAAATCTATGTATATAGATTTCAGCTGTACTATAACCATCATCACCCACTGACGATGGCTATACTGTAGCTGAAATGAAGCGAGATCTGCAGTAAAATACAGATTTATATGCGACTGATTGCTGTGTTTATTCCTCATTATAATA
This sequence comes from Schistocerca serialis cubense, assembly GCF_023864345.2. Classification (NCBI taxonomy): domain Eukaryota; kingdom Metazoa; phylum Arthropoda; class Insecta; order Orthoptera; family Acrididae; genus Schistocerca; species Schistocerca serialis. The sequence continues at coordinate 961,132,023 of NC_064639.1, forward strand.
TTTTCCCAGTCGCAGAGCACAACAGTTGCAAATGGAGTCCATTCTGAGGGTTCCTTCCTTAAATAAATGGGGTACTAACTGCTTTTGTAAGTAAGAGAATCAGTATGGGGACTGCAATTCTCTGTACTTATTACCGTGAGGATTGGAGTGAGTGGCTCGAAGACTTCTTAAGTAATAGAACGCCGTACGTTGTCCTCGACGGAGAGGACAGTGGTATCTTCTGGAGTGCCCCAAGGAAGTGCTATAGGACCACTATTGTTAACTATAAACGTGGATGATCTGAGGGATAGCATGAGCAGCAGTCTCCGACTGTTTGCTATTGGCACTATTGTGTATGGTAAAGTTGAGCGATTTTAGAAGGATACAGATGACTTAAAATTTCTGTTTGGTGTAATGAATGGCAGCTTGCTATAAACGTAGAAAAAATTTTAATTAATGCAGATGAGTGGGAAAAAGAATCCTGTAATATTCGGATGTTCAGTATTATTGCACATACAGGGGATGGACAAATATAAAGAAACATCAGAATCGTATTACCTTGCCTAATATGATGGAGGAAAACCGTTGGCATGCAAAACAGCTGCCGGTCTTCCCGGAATTGATAAATACAGTTCATCTGTGGTTTTCAGGAGAATCTTCCTACAAAATAGTGGCTAGTTCAGCTAAAGACGATGGAAGTGGATAGCATTCAGGCGTCATTCTCAGCAAATAAGTCAACATATGCTCAATTATATAGAGATTTGGTGACTGGTGGCCAGGGCAGATGTGATAATTCATCTTTGTGCTCCTAGAACAAGTCATGGATGATGCGAGCTGTGCTAAAAAGGGCTCTGTTGTCTTGGATCACAACCTCACCGTTGGGTAACAACTATTTTACCATGGCATGGAGCTGATCAGCTGAAATGTTCACACAATCCTTGACAACAATGCGACCTTATGAGTAAACTTGTGCCCTGTGGAGTACCACGATATGACTGAAAAATCATCCAGAACACCCGCCGTGTTTCACTCTTGCCGCGCGGAGTGGCCGCACGGTTAGAGGCACCATGTCATGGATCACGCTGTCTCTCCCGCCGGAAGTTCGAGTCTTCGCTCGGGCACGGGTGTATGTGTTGTCCTTAGCATAAGTTAGATTAAGTTGATTTAAGTAGTGTGAAACTCTAGCGGCCTATGACAAAGCAGTTTGGTCCCTTAGGAATTCACACACATTTGAACTATTTTTTTTGTTTCACTCTTGGCTCGTAAACTCGGCTAGAAGTTGACAACAGTGTGAAACAAGACCCTTTCGACCAAATGACATTCTTCCATTGCTCCATAGTCCAGGTTTTATGTTAATTAATACAGAGAGATCCGCTTCGGTCGTACTAATGTTCATTCAAACCACGACTCGTTTCAGTATTTTAAAATCCTATTTGAACAGTTCTCGGGTATCCGACCGGGTAGCGTCGTAATTTCTCCACAATATTTCGGCAGACGTACACGCTGCCATCTTTGGGTGGTTCCTGACGAATGCTGTGCTGTTGATCTCGGCACCCTATATATACTAGCCGTTACCCCCTCCACCGTTCCTCTCCTGGTGTCTTCGGTGCGGCCGGCGCGGCGGCTACTGGAGGTGGCGGGGGAAGCGGCGCCTGGGTCTGAACTGGGGTCTGCAGTCTCCCTGCTGACGCCGTCGGAGGCGGTCCTCGATCTCTGGGATCGCGTCTTTCTCTCCAGGCTGAATGCAGGGTTCCAAGCCTGACTAAGTTGAAGGCCGCTGTCTTTATTAATTAGATCGTCCTGTAGTCGGATTTGGCCTCTTTAGTAACGCAGTCCCAGAAGTAGGAGGATTGACAGAATATTTTTGTTTTTTTCGTAGTCCATAGACTGGCCAGCCTTCATACAATGGTCGTCACGGCTTATTTAGTGGCCTGGCGTAATTCGGTATGGCGCTTGTGTTCGCGGCACCTCTCTTCTACAGTGCGGACTGTCTCCCCAATGTATGATTTTCCGCACTGACAGAGAATTTGACAAACGCCTGGTTTTCGAAGACCTAGGTCATCTTTCACTGAACCCAGTAGAGTCAAAGTTTTTGCAGGGAGTCGGAATACACATTTCACATTGTGTTTCCCCAGGATTCTACCGATTTTTCTTGAGGTGTTTCCGACAAACGGAATGCACGTCAATGACTTGTGTTGTTCTGTTTCTTCTTCTTCTCTTCTAGAACATTATGCGGATGGGCCAGTCAGTGCATGAGCTCCAACAATGCACTGATTGGCCCGTCATCACGTTATGTGTTACAAAATACTATAATTTCATGCACCCGAAGACGGTATTTTAAAGTCCCGAAACCAGTCGTGGTCTGAATAAATATTAGTACAATTGAAGCGGATCTCTCTACATTAATTATCATGCCTCTCAGTGCGGATGTTCTTCGTACCAAAAGTTGTTCAGGTTTTATTGCTTTGGCACCGCATTTTCATAAAATTTGCAGAAGTTCAGGCGAGGCAGGTGGGGGAGGGGCAGGATCCTGCCTTCCTTAACGCTGGCACGTGGAACGATGACATGATCCCTGGTCTGACCTCTTAGATAAGGAAGTGCTATGCTGATGTCAGAGAAAACTGACATGCGTAATTGTTTTAGCTACAATACGACACCCCAGATAAGGAAGCGCTGTGTCATCACATTCTCCCCCAGAACATACACTACCCCACTACTGTGGGTTTCCGAAGTGTGAAACTCTTAACTTGCTATTTGAATCAGTATTTCAAACAAACCATTCTACTTAACATCCGTCACAGGGAGCATCTTATCAGTAACATTTTGCAATTAACGATTCTCCCCAAGCAATATTTACGTTACCCTTGGACGTCAGAGTTATCTACAAGCCAATACTCGTGGATCAGGTCCGCAATATCGTGTATAATAAGTTGCACTCCCTTGCTAAGGAGATTAATAAAGTCGTTCAGCTACTGGATTTGTTCCTTAAATTCAGTCATACTTCGTCCTGCTGTCTTGCTAATATTTTCATTACCAATTTAGAGAACGATCCATTCAACCACGTTACAGCAGTTTCAAATAAAATACTGGCCTGGTACCGACACGAGGATATCCTACTACTTTACACTGATTCAAACGAGGATTGCGAGGTCTTCGTTATTCAGCTAAATAAGTTACATGCTGGCCTTCGGTTTACGATTCAATACACTTTTCATGGTTCTCACCCTTATCTCGATCTATTGATTGCCCTATTGATTACCATCTGTGACAGACGCGGTGACCCAACATACGTCTAGCCACCCTCTCAGCTATGAAAAGGCCGCTTTCAGGTCCCTCCTTCATAGACTCCAAGCAGTTCTTATATCAGATGAAGACTTTAACCGAGAATTAAGCACTACTAAGTACATTGCTTATGTTAAGGGCTTTATGTCCGATTTCATTATTGACACTAACAAAGGTACCCAAAAGAAAGTCAACCACGTCCTCTCTCCTAACCGACAGCAAATTACTCTCGCACCGGCAGAACAGCCTAACGGAAAACCATCTTCCCATAGGTTATCCAATTTGCCGAATATTTCCGAGGAAACAGGTAAACAGTTAAAAGGAAAAGGCATTTCCATAGCCTTTTTTATTCATAGGGGTTCAGGTTTAAAATTCCGTCATAATAAGCAGTCCGATCTCAATAAAACTGATTCTGCAGGTACCTGTATGTGTTCCATTTCTTGTAATGACTGTCCAGTCTGCAACAATGAGTAAGCAGTGCGCAGTTTCCGAATTTGGTTTAAGAAACATTTGAGCCTCAAATATGCACTTACCACTCACCTACGTGAAACCTGGCATAACGTCTTTGTACATATGAAGGGCTTATTTCAGTAGTGGTACAGTCCATTACCTCCACTTTTCTGCCTATAGTGCCTCTGAAATTAATGATTCAAACAAGCGGAAAGAAAGATTCATCTCTAGCAAGAAGCCATATGCTTGAATATTTCTGATATCTCAACTGCAGACTTTTCAGCGCTCATTTAACTTTAGGACTCTGTATCTCAAAATGAACAAAAATAGACTTGTACCACTATTGGAATAAGCCCTTCATATGGAATGTACATTTAATAACTTTTCTTATGTGTTGACCACCCTTTCATTTTTCATCAACCTTACACGCTTCGACTTTCCGTCATTTTCAAAGGCAATTCTATCTCAGTCATATAAAAACATTAGAGACACTGTATCACGTCAACATTCTCTAGCACGAGACAGTGTACGCTCAAGAATGTTGACGTGATGCAATGTATGTATTGTTTTTATATGACTGACATAGCAATGCCTTTGAAAATGAAGGATAGTCGAAACGGGTAAAGTTGATGAAAAATAAAAGTGTGGTCAAGACAAGTGAAGTTATTAAAAGAGCATCCAGATAGCCGCGTCGCCTCATGGTATTTTCATGCAAATTGCAGCTGATACACAGGAAATTCTAATAAATAATAATAGTCACTTTAATGTTAATAAATAATATTTTCAACATGATCTCCGTGCCTTTTAGGGCATAATTGGATGTCCTTCGGAAGATGAACTCGATGGACTAGCTCCGAATTGATGTCTAGTTTAGCACATTGATTGGTAATGCGTTCTGTCATGTGGTTTAAGTTTGTAATCTTTATCGAGTGAACTTCCTCTTTCAGTATACCTCAGAAAAAGAAATCAAGTGGAGAAATGTCTGACGAACGAGGGGACCACTCCACAAGACCTCTTCTCCCAATCCAGTGGGGAAAATTGTCATGCAACCAATCGCTGACAGCTGCAGCTTAATGAGCAGGCACCACATCCTACTGAAACCAGCCAAATGCTCAATTTGAAGCATCAATTAGTCCCTCAGCATGTTCAGGTAAGTCTCACCCGTTACATGTTCATCAAATAAGAAAGGTCCTGGCACATGAGCTTTCCACAAACCACACTACACCATCACCTTTTGGCAGCCCCTTCTATTTGGATGGACTCATCCAGTGCGGATTGCTTTGAGACCAGTATCAAAAATTTTGTCTGTTGACTTCATCATTGACACAAGACACAGCTTCGTCACTGAACAACACAACATCTTTAGTAAAACCGAAATTTTCATCGAATTTATCTGTAAACCATCTGCTTGCGTTTATCAGGATCATCTTAAGTGATGCAATATTTGTAACCTGTACGGATGAAACTTCTCCTCTACCAGGATTTTGCAGATCGTTAACCTCGGAACACCCAATTCCGCGGATGTCCGACGAAGCGATGTCCTTAGGCTAGCATAAACCCTGGCCAAGACAGTCTCTTTCGCTTCGTCTGAAGTCTTTGGTCGTCCGGAACAGGTTTTGTCCAACACACTGCTTGTTTCTTTAAACTTGGTCATTACTTTCTCGACGCCAGTAAAACAAATAGGGTGATTACGAGGGTGTCGAAGGTTAACGTCTTCAGCAATTTTGCGATACGATCATACTTCTCGTCCAGTTAAGAGTACCAACTCCACTCGTTCTTCTTTAGACAGAGCCGTCATTCAACCTGGAAAAAAAATTTATTAGGATTATTAGAATTGATTATATTGTTTATTTATTAATATTTATAAATATTTATAGAGTATAGAATATTTAATAGAATATACTAGAACTCCCTATGTACCATAACATTGTGGGCACCCTTTATTTCCGATCCGGCCACTAATCTAAGGATTTTACGTAAGGGTGACAGAGGCAATATCCTCAGCGTTCTGGAGGATATCCATATTTCACACTCTTAAAACCAATAACCCGACCATACCCTGAATGGCCAGTTGGAACTCAGACACTCTGGCATCCTCTCAATTTTGACTGCCTCTGCTCTCCTCTCGCCCCCAGTTTCTTAACACACGGTCTTCCATTAGGTACCGTTTTTCTTTTTCTTTTTGCATACTAGTCCTTGCAGTTTATGATCGCTTTGTCTTCCTCTCTCTGTACATATCTAAACTACGTATGACTGGTATAAAGTTATGAGTATGGAGCGATTACTTGTCTTCATCTAATTAGTCCCTTAACGGGTTTTTGTTACGATTTTAACCATTTTGTCGATCACTCTGTAATTTAATATTACGTTGTAATACAGGAAGCTGTGGTTCCCTGCTCTGGCCTGCCCACGTATGTATTTGTACTCCCTACACCTAGAACTATTTTATGACTATGGAACTCCTTTTAATATGTTCCCCTAACAGGTCTTGTTGCAATTATAACCATTTTATAGGTGACCCTGTAATATCTACACTCCTGGAAATGGAAAAAAGAACACATTGACACCGGTGTGTCAGACCCACCATATTTGCTCCGGACACTGCGAGAGGGCTGTACAAGCAATGATCACACGCACGGCACAGCGGACACACCAGGAACCGCGGTGTTGGCCGTCGAATGGCGCTGGCTGCGCAGCATTTGTGCACCGCCGCCGTCAGTGTCAGCCAGTTTGCCGTGGCATACGGAGCTCCATCGCAGTCTTTAACACTGGTAGCATGCCGCGACAGCGTGGACGTGAACCGTATGTGCAGTTGACGGACTTTGAGCGAGGGCGTATAGTGGGCATGGGGGAGGCCGGGTGGACGTACCGCCGAATTGCTCAACACGTGGGGCGTGAGGTCTCCACAGTGCATCGATGTTGTCGCCAGTGGTCGGCGGAGGGTGCACGTGCCCGTCGACCTGGGACCGGACCGCAGCGACGCGCGGATGCACGCCAAGACCGTAGGATCCTACGCAGTGCCGTAGGGGACCGCACCGCCACTTCCCAGCAAATTAGGGACACTGTTGCTCCTGGGGTATCGGCGAGGACCATTCGCAACCGTCTCCATGAAGCTGGGCTACGGTCCCGCACACCGTTAGGCCGTCTTCCACTCACGCCCCAACATCGTGCAGCCCGCGTCCAGTGGTGTCGCGACAGGCGTGAATGGAGGGACGAATGGAGACGTGTCGTCTTCAGCGATGAGAGTCGCTTCTGCCTTGGTGCCAATGATGGCCGTATGCGTGTTTGGCGCCGTGCAGGTGAGCGCCACAATCAGGACTGCATACGACCGAGGCACACAGGGCCAACACCCGGCATCATGGTGTGGGGAGCGATCTCCTACACTGGCCGTACACCACTGGTGATCGTCGAGGGGACACTGAATAGTGCACGGTACATCCAAACCGTCATCGAACCCATCGTTCTACCATTCCTAGACCGGCAAGGGAACTTGCTGTTCCAACAGGACAATGCACGTCCGCATGTATCCCGTGCCACCCAACGTGCTCTAGAAGGTGTACGTCAACTACCCTGGCCAGCAAGATCTCCGGATCTGTCCCCCATTGAGCATGTTTGGGACTGGATGAAGCGTCGTCTCACGCGGTCTGCACGTCCAGCACGAACGCTGGTCCAACTGAGGCGCCAGGTGGAAATGGCATGGCAAGCCGTTCCACAGGACTACATCCAACATCTCTACGATCGTCTCCATGGGAGAATAGCAACCTGCATTGCTGCGAAAGGTGGATATACACTGTACTAGTGCCGACATTGTGCATGCTCTGTTGCCTGTGTCTATGTGCCTGTGGTTCTGTCAGTGTGATCATGTGATGTATCTGACCCCAGGAATGTGTCAATAAAGTTTCCCCTTCCTGGGACAATGAATTCACGGTGTTCTTATTTCAATTTCCAGGAGTGTATATTACTATGGTTTTATCACAGGAATTTTTTGTGTGGTACTTTTAATTTTATCTTATCGGCTTTTAGCGCGTGCCCTGTAATTTCCCTCTACGTACTTGTTATATATCTCTGTCGTTTGCCTCCTTAATTTATTTTGTAACGGTTCCCAGGGTTCTTTTGGTATGTAATCGTGTTTCTTCCGTCAATATCATTACACCCGCTAACGGCATATTTCCATACATTTTGTTGGCCGCTTCTCTCGGTCACACTGCACACTGCACGCCTGTAGTTTCAGTAACATTATGTCAACTGGGCTGTTAGGTGTCCTGGCCTTCCTACATCAAGCACAGTCACGTCTCCATCATGTGGCTCACGCATTCATTTGTTGATTTTTCATAACTGGTTTTCATAACTAGGTTTTGCAGACCAAGAGCATGGTGGTATAGAGCGTCGTTGTGAGCACATCTGTGTGGATTCTGAAGAACACCAAGGCGATTCCTTAAAGAGGGACAAGGTTAGGGCATGTTTCGGTGCCATGAAATGGGGCATTTGGTACGTGAGTGTCTTGTTCAACGGAGGGAGAGACCGAACAGCCGGCGTCATTGGAAACAGAAGGGAGTAGTGTACCAGTCACCGAAATGCTATCGCCACGTTGTAGCTGTGGCAGGGGGAACCCTTACCTTATATTTACGCTCAGCTTAACCAAGATCCTATTTGCCCACTTATTGATTCTGGCAGTTCACTTTCCTTTCTTGACTACCAGTGGTATTTGGGATACAGAGCTATCTGTGAATTACCTTGCTCGCGTTCTTCCTCTCGGAGATGTTGTGCTGATAATGGACTGTTGTTACCTCTGCTTGGGGAACGATGAGCCAAGTTAAGCACTGGTAGCATTTCATGGCCGATAAGTTTACTGGTGGGTAAGAACTTGTACGTCAGTTTAATTTTGGGGTGCGATTTTATGCAGACTATAAGTTTAATGTTGTATTATGGGGACAGAGCTGTTTAAGTTTCATCCTGTTGAGAGGTTTGCCTTGTGTTCCTGTCATAGTTTTTTGGCTGTTTGTAGTGTGTGGTGATCCTCTGGAAAATCTTGTCATTCACTTGAATCCAGAGGAGGCCGATTGATCATTGCAGCTTCATAGTCGTTTCCCACAGGTATTAACTGACAAGCTGGGCATTACGAATAAGATTCAGTAGTCCCTACTCATGAGGTGCCTGTTCGGCAACCATGCAGACTGTCCCCTCCGAAAATGAAGAACATACGTTCTTTCATTGGTGCCATGTTTTGTGATGGAATAATCAGACCCTCTAAATCACCATACGCATCTCCCATATTTCTAGTACCTAAGGACAACAGTGGGGAATTCCGTCCATTCGTTGACTATAGATTAGTTAACCAAAAGGCTGTTTTACAATCTGTACCTTTGCCTGATTCACAAGTTCTTTACGGTTCTTGATCTTAATCAGGCACATTATAAGGTCCCTTTAACCGTTTCAATGGAGTTCCTTTCAGCTTGTCCACTAGTGTGGTTGTTCTGCCGCAGCTTTTAGACTGTTTCTTGGGTGATCTGAAATTTAAGTGTGTATATGACTATCCCGATGATGTGGTTTATAGCGTCACCTTCGCTGAGTAATTGAAACACCTGTAGTTGGTTCTGGGACGTCTTAGGGAGGCAGGGTTGACCGTCAAACCATCCAAAATTGCATTGGCTCGTTGTTAGATATCATTTTTGGGGCATTTAGTTTCTGATGACGGTGTTAGGGTCGATCAAGATCGCACTAGAGACTTGTGTAGCTTCCCTGTGCCCAGGAATAAAAAGGCTGTGGATACATTTATTGGCTTGGAAAATTATTTTCCTAAGTTTGTTCCAATTTTTCCTGAATTAACTGGACCACTTAATGACCTTCGTAAGAAAGTAGTTGTTTTCCATTGAGGCGAGAGTCATCAGGCATCCTTTGAGGCAACTAAAGAAGCCCTGAGGCGAGAGTCATCAGGCATCCTTTGAGGCAACTAAAGAAGCCAATGCTAACAAAGTTTTGGCTGTTCCCGGTTCTGAGTCCCCTTTTGTTGTCCATACGGATGCTCGTAGTTGTGGAATACCAGCCATCCTTCTGCTTCTCATAGCTTCCTCTAGGAAGTTTTTAATCCCCGAAACTAAATGTTCAATTAACGAATGGGGTATATTGGCAGTCCTCTTTGCCCTCGAACTCAAAGAGTTTCTTCTAGAAATGGATAAGCACGCCGTGAGTTGGATAGTGGCATGTTCCCGGAAGACTGGACAAATAGTGCGCTGGGCGATTCGGATTTCCGCCTTTCGTTTTAAGGTCAGTCACATTAGGGGCCCCGGCAAACATGTGGCGGATGCCTTAAGCCGCATGTTCGAAGGCGACGTGCAAGATCACCAGGAGCTGGAGGGGGGGGGGGGGGGGGGAGGTCTTCCGAGGACTGGGCAACAGGGGGTGTTGACAGAGGTCCCTAACTCCTTGCTAATCTGAAGGGGAAGGAAGATCTTGGCACTAGAATTGCCAGGATTAAACGGAGGTCATTGCAGGGGTACAGGTCTCAGGGTATAGCCTGCACGAGTACTGCTTTGGTATAGTCGGCGCGGTGAGCGCGAACCTAAGATTTGTTTGCTCATGGAACTTGTCGTTCCTGTATTCCGTTACTTTCAAGATATTGTGGCGGATGTCCACTTGGATATCATTAAACCATTACTAAGTTTAGCCTACCCTTTGTAAGGATATTCGCAGGCTGGTAGGGCGTGTGAAAGCTGTAAGGCTGCTAAGCCCCATTCTAACTCAGGTAAGGGGTTTTGCAGTAGACTAGGGAGGGTAATCCTATGGAGAAACTTTTCATTGATTACACAGGACATAAGCCTCACACTCGTGCTAGCAGTAGGTATCTCCTTGTGGTTGTTGATGGCGTTTCCCGTTTCTGCCGGCTGATTGCGAGCAGCGGGGTTACGGCCCCTTTGACTATTCGGCACCTTCTAGGTGCTTTTAACATCTTTGAACTATCTAGGACTCTTTCCCCTCCCAAATGTTTAAAAGTTTTTGTGTTGAGAATGCAGTTAACAATATCGTAACCTCTCTGTACTATTCACAGCCTTTGTAGAGTTAGTCAGTTGTAACCTGAAGGCAGCACTGATCATTTTTCATGGGAGTTCTCAAAGGAAATTGGATCTTTCCATTCCCTGGCTCAGTTTCGCGTTCAGAATGTCCCACGGCCTCATATTTGCTTATCAAGTGAATTGCCCTTTAGCTAACTTATGATATGTTAACGACCTTCTTCCAGAGCAGATTAATACGGAAATTATTCAGCGGAATTGGAAGAGGGCGAGCCGCAATATCCAGAGCGCCCACCATAAGTTAGCGAGGCGTTACGATCGTGATCGTAAGAAAGTATGGGGACCGAGTTTTAGTTCAGAACCCGAACATCATCTTCAAAGAGAAGGCGGTTTACGCTTGTAAATTGGTTCCGCAGTTCCTCCGCCTCTGGGAGATCATGCAGAAATTAAGTCCCGTTAGTCTTCTTTTGCGCAATCTCCGCACAGGTAGATTGTTACGGGTTCACGATCCAAGTCAAGGAGAATTACTTAATTCTATCAGGAAAACGGGGGGCGGGCCCTCCTCCCTTTTTCTAGTTCGGTGGTTGAGCTGAGTCGACTACCTTTCCTTTTACAAGTTGCCCGCCTCATCCGCATGTGTTCGCGACCGCGGTATAGAGGGCGCTGTTCGTCTAGGGGGGTGGTGGTGTCGTGATTGGGAAAGCGAGGTGTTGCCACGCGGAGTAATGTGCTGGGACCGGTGGTTCTGCGGTGGCGACGTCCTTCTCTCGGTGTCAAGGGGGTCACGTGACTCGAATTGGGCGAGGCATACAGAGTTGAGCCATTCGCAAGTTTGTGGTGATCACAAAATATTGCTCCAGAAGTTGGACCATTGCGGAATATGGGGAATAGCTCACGATTGGTTCACCTCTTACTTCAGCGACAGACAGCAAAAGGTCATTATTCACAATGTTTAGAATGGCTGTGATGTGGGATCTGAGTGGGGTACGCTGAAGTGGGGGGTGCCCCCGGGATCAGTGTATATAAATGATATGCCCTCTACTATTACGGGTAACTCTAAAATGTTTCTGTTTGTTGATGACACTAGCTTGGTAATAATGGATGTTGTGTGCGACATTGGCTCGGTTTCAAATAGTGCAGTTCATGACCTAAGTTCAAGGCTTTTAGAAAATAAACTAACGCTAAATCACAGTAAGACCCAGTTTTTACAGTTTCTAACACACAATTCAACAAAATCTGATGTTTTAATTTCACGGAATGGCCGTACGATTAGTGAAACTGAATAGTTCAATTTCTAGGTGTTCAGATAGGTAGTAAACTGTCATGGAAAGCCCACGTTCAGGATCATGTTAAAAGACATAACGCTGCTATTTTTACTATTCGAACGGTATCTGAAATGAGTGATTGTTCGATACGAAAATTAGTCTACTTTGTTTATTTTCATTCGTTTATGTCGTATGGTATTATATTTTAGGGTAACTCTTCCCATTCTAATAGGATATCTTTGGCTAAGAAACGGGCGGTTCGGGCAATAAGTGGTGTAAGTTCACGAACCTCTTGTCGGCCCCTGTTCACGAGTCTGGGTATTTTGACACTGGCCTCTCAATACATATATTACTTATTGTCATTTCTTGTTAACAATATTAGCTTATTCTCAAAAATAAGCAGAATTCACTCAGATAATACATTGCAGAAATCAAACCTGCATTTGGATCGGACTTCCTTAACTCTTCTGCAGAAAGGTGTGCAGTGTACTGCTGCATCCATTTTCAATAAGCTACCACTCGAATTCAAAAATCTTAGCAGTAATCTACGCGCTTTCAAATCGAAACTGAAGAGTTTCTTCATAGGCCACTTCTCTATTCTGTCGAGGAATTCCTTGAAAAATTAAGCTGATTCTTGTTGTATTGTTGACTGCGTTTACTTAAACTTATGGATTGATTTTTTCGGGTTCATAAACACTTTACTTTTATCTGTTATTACTTTTATGTTTTAATTTCATGTACTGACACGTTCTATGACCTTGGAGATTTGCTCCTCAATTTGGTCCTACCGAACTTGACGTGTAAATAAATAAATACGAAGGCTTTCTGGACTCGGGCCATTTCTTAGTGAGGAACTCAATCAACTCGGTGAAAATGAATAAAAGTGCTGAATATTGTTAGCGGAGGTCTCCCAGCTGTGCACAGAAAGCTAGATGTCATGTGGAGTGACGTCAGGGTGACAGTAACGCCAAATGGGACTGGCTCCGCATAATGCGGAAGCTGAAACAACGGGGAAAGACAATGTGTCAACCAGCGAGCAGTTACGTGAACTTCGTCACAATATGGCCTGGAGACAACATATGGATGAATTCACACGGAAAGGTATCCTCGGGAAACCGGAAGAAGGACGAAGTGTGACGGAGTGCAGCTCAGGAGTTTGGTATTGCCCAAGCATTGTTTCACGTGCATGGGTAGCGTTCCGAATCATAGGCATTGCTGCTCGGAGACGATGAGATGGTCGACCACGGTCAGCTACAGAAGTAAATGATCGCCACAGGCAAGAAGGGACCCGATTGTAACCACAATTTCAACCACATTTAACTGTGAGAACGAAGTCTTTCAGGACGGCACTGTTGCGTAAAACATTCTCGGACTTCTTGTCGCACCAATTCAGGGTTAAATCTCGAGCTTTCGACGATTACCTCCATCATCTTCTTCAGTCAGATGCTCATGGCGGAAGCAATTGAGGTGAGAGTTGAAAGCTCTAGGTTTTACCCTGAATTGCCACAGCAAGACGTCCGAGAATGTTTCATGGGACATTTAACAGTACTGCATGGCAGGCCGACTGCTTGGGGTGGTCTCTTTGCCGCACGACCACTTCGTTGCGTGCCGTTGACACCCGCACGCACGGCGTACGTGCCAACTTTGCCGACGAAATGTTGTTGCATGACGATGAAAATTTTCTGTATCGTGTGGTCTTCAGTGATGAAGGGACATTTCACCTAATCGGAAATATGAACACACAAAATGTGCCCATCTGGGGCTGACGAAATCCGCACGGGATTTCTGTGCCATATCCCAGAGAAAAGTTTAATGTTTTAGTGAAGCAGCTGTAACGGATGTTTCATATCATATGCTGGAACAACGGCTCTTTTCTCGTGTGGAAAGATATGAGCCACAGAACTTCGCTTAGCAGCAAGATGGTGCGCTGCCATACTGGTATAACTCCAGTAAATGACTGGTTAAACGACGTTGTGGCCGACCGCTGGGTAGGCCGGATGACGGAGCTCGTTCCACATGGCCTCCATGTTCACCCAATCACATACCATACATTTGAGGGTTCTTAACATTAAGGACCATGACTTGCGTACGTGCATCCACCACCAGCTGATATTCATTTTGAAACATCCGGTACTGTAGCAGTTCTTTCTGCGTATGGTTCAAGTTTCATGGACGTGTGTCACTTGGCAATCCTTAAGTTTTGCACATGAATGTACAAACATCAAAAAAGTTTTGCATCACCTCTGTTCCGAAAGTCTGGGACCTGTACAGAAAATTGGAACAGAATCACCATAAACATCACTTCCGCCCTTTTTATTGCTCATGTAAACCACACATTGCATGTTCTACCACTGTACAGCGAGACCTTCAGAGATGATGGTTCAGACTGCTACCCACACCGTTACCTCTAACACCCAGTAGCACGTCCTACTACATTGATCCATACCTGTATTCGTCGTGGCATGCTATCCACCTGTTCATCAAGGCACTGGTGGCCCAGATTGTCCCACTCCTCAAGGGCGATTCGGCTTAGATCCCTCAGAGTGGTGGGTGGGTCACGTTGTCCATAAACAGCCTTTTTCAATCTATCACAGGCATGTTCCATAAGGTTCATGTCTGGAGAACATGCTGGCCACTCTAGTCGAGCGATGTCGTTATCCTGAAGGAAGTCATTCACAAGATGTGCACGATTGGGGTGCGAATTGTCGTCCATGAAGACGAATGCCTCGCCAATATGCTGCCGATATGGTCACACTATCGTTCGGAGGATGGCATTCACGTATCGTACAGCCGTTACGCCGCCAACCATGACCGGCAGCGGCGTACGTCGACCCCACTTAATGCCACCCCAAAACAGCAGTGAACCTCCACCTTGCTGCACTCGCTGGACAGTGTGTCTAATGCGTTCAGCCTGATCGGGTTGCCTCCAAAAACGTCTGCGACGAAAGTATGGTTGAAGGCATATGCGACACTCATTGGTGAAGAGAACGAGATGCCAAACCTGAGCGGTCCATTCGGCATGTTGTTTGGCCCATCTGTACCGCGCTGCATGGTGTAGTGGTTACAAAGATGGACGTCGCTATGGACGTCGGGAGTGAAATTGCACATCGTGCAGCCTATTGCGCACAGTTTGAGTCGTTAACACGATGTGCTGTGGCTGCACGAAAAGCATTATTCAACATGGTGGCTTTGCTGTCAGGCTTCCTCTGAGCCATAATCCGTAGGTAGCGGTCATCCACTGTAGTAGTAGCCCGTGGGCGGCCTGAGCGAGGCATGTCACCGACAGTTCTTGTCTCTCTGTATCTCCTCCATGTCCGAACAACATCGCTTTGGTTCACTCCGAGACGCCTGGACACTTCTCTTGTTTAGATCCCCTCCTGGCACAAAGTAACAATGCGGAGCGATCGAACCGCGGTATTCACCGTCTAAGCGTGGTTGAACTACAGACAATACGAGCCGTGTACCTCCTTTCTGGTGGAATGACTGGAATTGATCGGCTGTCGGACCCACTCCGTCTAATGGGCGCTGCTCGCGCATGGTTGTTTACATCTTTGAGCGGGTTTAGTGACATCTCCGAACAGCCAAAGGGACTGTTTCTGTCATTATCTACAGTCAACGTCTATCTTCAGGAGCTCTGGGGACCGGGGTGATGCAATACTTATTTTGATGTGTATCTATTTCTAGCGCACTAGAGAACAAACTAAACAATGCGATCTGAGACGTAAATTGAAAATAGTGACACGAGACACACTTTCATAAAGTGAGTGCAACTAAAAGAAATGGGGCCTAAGCATTTAATTTTTGTAAGCAGCGTGTGAGGACACTGGTTCGTGAACGCAACACGTTACTTTAAATGTATGTTATCCTTCTGTCTGTAGTGCCCAGCTGTACAATGAAGATGTTTCCTCGTTTGTGTAAACATAGATTCAGAATGCGGAAAATGGTTGATTATCAGAGTGATAATTTACAATCCTCATTACCTTTCGTACACAATACAGGAGAAGTTCAGTCAGATGATTCAACGAAATGCTTCGCAATAGCAACCAACAACACAACATTCGTAGCCGTACCTTTTCTCAAAACTTTGACAGCATGCAGAGAAATTCTACTTATTTTTATAACTTTCAGTGGTAGCTCAGTAATCATCTATCAGAGTGACTGTTACTCGTGTAGTTAATTTACACAAGATAACAAGACGGCGGCCAGTAAAGTGGCTCATTCGAGTCGATTAACTAAAGAGAGTGATACGGTTCTGACATATGTATTCGTAAAAAAATGAATTTGACAAGCAGTACGTTGACTTTAATAGTCAACCTACTTCTTCTTATGCCTCTGTCCCCTGTCTACATCACCTTTTCCACTTCCACTAATCGTGCAAACGCATTTTCTTTACGTTTCATGTAGCAGCACCCTTCAGTCCGATGCATGTCAGTAAAGTTGATTACGACTTTCCACCGGAAGACAGTCTAGTTATCGTAGTTACGAAGGTGACCCCATTTACTAACTTTCAATCAGACTTTTATAGTTCCGATGTTCATTTCATCGATTAACTTTTACTACTTCCCACCGGAAGACAGTCTAGTTATCATATTTACGATGTTGACCTCATTGACAAACTTCCCATCAGGCTTTTATAGTTACGATGTTGATCTCACTGAGTAACTTTTCATCAGACTGCACTCAGCAGTTCATCACACTCTTCTAAACTCTTTAAATTATAGCTCACTAATAATGAAACTTCAAGCAGCGTACCATAGAAAAGGGGAAAAGCCCATACAAATCTTTATTTGCAATGCCAGACAATTATGAACTAACATTTTAAAAAAGTCCCATACCCTGCTCATTTTAATTCGTATCGTATGGTGTAATATTTGAGGGAACTCAGGAATCCAGGCCAGTGTTTCTTGGAAGAGAAAGCGAATTATTTGTGACTAGAAATCAATGACGTGTCCCAAAAGTCTGTTCAAAGAACTAGGGCTACTTACTACTGCTTCTCAGAATGTTGCTCATCAAGGACGGAGATTATAGACTCAAAGGTACGGAATATTCTCAACATTTTGTAAGACGATAGTAGAGTTAAAAACCTACGTAATATCGACTTTTAAATCATTTTCTTAAATTTTTTTCCTTGCTTGACAAATAGGGGAGGGGGATAGGAGCGCCCCCCCCCCTTTCCCCCGTCATGGACGCCATTGTTATTCCTTTATGAAATCCGTCATAAATAATAATATATATCTCTTTCAAACCACAATCTCAGTTCACTAAATCGAATTTAGGAATAAGAATAATCTTCAGCAAGATTTAAAATCCTTCACTTTGAGTCGCGTGGTCTAAGGCGCTTTGTTACCGTCCGTGCGGCTTTCCCCCCGCCCTGCCTCCCCCCCCCCCCCCCCCAATCGGAGGTTCGAGTCCTCCCTCAGGTATGGGTCTGTGTGTTGTCCATAGCGTAAGTTAGTTTAGGTTAGGTTAAGTAGTGTGTAGGCTCAGGGACCGATGACCTCAGCAGTTTGGTCCCACAAGACCTTACCACGAATTTCCGCCTTCACTTTGATACAGAAAGGTGTGTATTATTTAACAGAAGATTTTTAATAACTTAGCTCCTACCATGGTCAGTTTAAGAGAAGGCTAAGGTTTTATTGGTAGTTAACTCTTTTCACTCCACTTACGAATTTCTTCGCAGAACCAACTGAGGTATACACTATCAGTTATATCAATAGCAAAATCTCTTACTTGAAGCTAAGCTAACACAACTTCTGAATCCCTGAATTTAGATAGTCACATAAAATACAGAAACAGTAACTAATAGGCTATGTTTCTAATTTTCTTTTTAACTGATAAGGATTCCCAGTTTCTCGCTTTATTTTAAGCGGAAGCAGTAGCGAACGTAACCACATCATGACCCTGGGAAGCGAAATCTACTTGAAAATTATTTTTGGGTTTTGTACATCAAAGATATTTCAAAGATTTTTATTATAAGCAACAAAAACGTTTAAGGACTAAATGCGCTGAGAAGTGAGTGGATTAACTTCAAGATTCTTAAAACTTTTTCTACACAATATTTAATTATCTATTTTGCACGATATTCTTACGGCTCACCTCCGCCGAATAAACATTATACTTACTTTAGGTGCATTGCTCCAGAAAATAATTCCATGGTTCAACAGACAGTGAGAATATACACATAATGCAACACTGTTGTGTTATCCATGTGCTGGCTCCATTTTAACTTGTTGTACAGCTTGATCCGAGGACCTTTACACACTATGCTTCATTCCGTGTGTGACTATTAATTTCTACTTCTGGTGTTAACAGTTCACTGTTGCTAGTTTGAATTCGATAATATGAGTCTCTGTGAGATTAAAACTGGCAGCCTGTGAATTCTGGACGTGCCATTCCGGTAGACACTGAATGATCCCAAACTATTTTCAGGTAGGGAACTGATGGTGGAAAATGAATGTTTAGCGTTGCAAGGATCTTTCAAAAAGTCCTTCACATTGTGCATGTGCTACAGTTACGATGGCCTGATCAAGCTGAAATTCATGTCAGTTGTGAGCTAGACTTTAGGCGTGACGGTCGTATATATGTTTGCTAGTTCGGATAGCTCTTTTGTAAGTAATTCAGTTTTAAAATGGAAGCTGAAATCTAGTAAGGTCGTATTACACATAGTGACCAGCATACCTACATCAAAATCGAATCACTATGTGCAAAGAAGCCAATGGAAATTTACAACTCTTTGAGAGAAGTGTGTCGGAATAGTGTAGTGGATCGTAGCACAGCATCACGGTGGCCTACCCTTCCGTGAAGGTCGGGTAAGAACTGAGAACAGCCCAAGAAACTGAAGACCATCAGCTTCAACACATTACGCTTCTCACGTTATTGTCAATGACGTTTTGAGAAGGGAACGACGGAAAACATGTGAGGAAATTGCATATAAGGCGATAATGTCTGTCACATCAATTTACAGAATCATAACTGAAAAGTTGAAGATGAGAAAAGTTGCTGCCAGCTGAGTTCCGCATGATCTGAGTGAAGAACACAAAACATGTCGCAAACGAATTGCAGAAGAATTGCGTCAACCTTATTGAACAGAAGAAGAACACTTTCTGAAAAGGATTTTTGCACTTTATGAAACTTGGCCATGAGGTTTTGACCCAGAACTGAACTCTCAGTCGTCGCAATGGAACTCTCCATGCCCAAAAAATTCTGCCGGTAACAATTAAAGGTGAAACTGATTATGATATTTGCATATGAGATGAATGGAGTTATAGCTGCAAATAGAGTGCCCCAAAGGACGTTTCTAAGAGGCGCGTACTACATGTTGTTTCTGCAAAATGTTTTGCATCTAAAAATTGTTGGAGAAGGCGTGATGTGCTTGTAGCTGGAGTCCTCATTTTGCACTACAACGCAATACTGCGTATTATCCTACCATGAGAGAAACGCTCGACAAATGTGGATGGGAAATACTTCCCCATCAGATCTTGATTTGTTTCCCAAACTGAACTCTGTAGAAAACATTTTGATACAACTGATGAAGCTACCAGTGAGGTGGTGGTGGTGGTTAGTGTTTTAACGTCCCATCGACAACGAGGTCATTAGAGACGGAGCGCAAGCTCGGGTTAGGGAAGGATTGGGAAGGAAATCGGCCGTGCCCTTTCAAAGGAACCATCCCGGCATTTGCCTGAAACGATTTAGGGAAATCACGGAAAACCTAAATCAGGATGGCTGGAGACGGGATTGAACCGTCGTCCTCCCGAATGCGAGTCCAGTGTGCCAACCACTGCGCCACCTCGCTCGGTCCAGTGAGGTGACCCGAGTAATCAGACAGCTTAAAAATGAAAGTGCCCTATCCGGAACGTACAAGTTGATAAAACGTTTGGTGGCTGTCATAAGCAAGATTGGAGATTATATTGAAGGCCTTTAACGTTAGCTTGTAAAATAAATTATTTTCTTCACTTCTATCGTACAGCGTGCAGAACTGTGCTCTGTGGACGTCCAGAACCTCGTCTACAGGTGTGAGAATGTTCACATGACCACTGATACCATCATCGTTGCACAATTAGCAGAGCACTCCCAACTTGTGTGGCGATTCTCCGAAAGGACCATTCCGCCACTCGGAAGGCCACAATGTGACCCCTTTCAGACTCGCTCAGTTGACTGTAGGAATCACGAGTGCGTCTCCCTGGCATGGTTGCCTGCTTGCTTCACACGTTTGCACCACACCGAGCCTTCTGGCTATTATCATTCTCTATTAAAGGGTAGACACACATGGCGCTCTGGTAGCTATGCCACTACGCTATCTATTGGTGGGCGACGTTGAAACCATATCAGTACATTCACTATCCCTCAGTTGGAATATGCCGTCATCGGATCAAAATCAACGACGTCGTTTCAGGTGTACTGTTTTTGTTTCCGGCAGAGAGAAGAGCTGCGTAGTTAAATTGACTAACGCTAAACACCTCCCCTTTCACAGAACGAGAGCATTGATTTTAGGGAACATAATTATTCAGGACACAGGTAGATGTGTCGCATAGTTAACTTTACCAATAGCACCAAACGCTAATCAACGACATCATAACGGAACTGTGGTGACGGTACTCACGACTCCGGAGAGTACCGCATCGCAATCCATAAGCCGCGCTCGAAACACTCGTAGCGCAGCATCTGTACCGATTGGTAGTACGAACTGTACCGAGGACCACCGCAGCTACCAACCCGTGGGCATCACGTGTGTGGATAGCGACTGGTCGCTGCCTCCTTAAATACTGGAGCACTGAGCTGCGGCGGACAGTTATCTTCATGACGCCGAGTCGTGTACAGGCTGCAGGCTTCGTCCGTCGTTTCCGAGGCTTAGACTCCGTAGGTATCGCAGGTCAGTTCTGCTATTTAGCACAGGTATTCAGAGTCCGTAGTTCGTGGTATAGTGGCTAGCGTTGCTACCTCTGGATCACGTGCTCCCGGGTTCGATTCCTGCCCGGGTTAGGGATTTTTCTCTGCCCGGGGACTGGGTGTTTGTGTTGTCCTCATCATTTCATCATCACGCTTATCATTCGTGACAGTGGCTAGATTGGACTGTGAAAAAAAATTGGACTGTGAAAAAATTGGGACTTTGTACGGGCGTTGATGACCGCGCAGTTGAGCGCCCCACAAACCTAACATCATCAAACAGGTATTCAGCAGACTCACCGCTTTCAAAGCGACGTCCATATAGATGTGGCTGGCCAGTCAACAAGTAACGGGAAACAGAAAGGCAGTCCCATTAACGCTTGCTTACTCTCGCAGAAAAAGGGACAACCACATGCGACAACGTTCTTGTGATTCTCTGTCACACAGTACCAGTATACGGGCCAGCGAGCACCTCTTCCAGACGTCTCTCTGTACCTTCCTGAGCGCTCCTCGTGACCACCGTCTACCGCAGGGCCGGCCAGAAATTCTGCACGCGTGCGGTGCTCCTGCGCATGTGCAACTTCCGGGTCACAGCGTGCACGCCGCAGCCGTCAGCGTTCTCGTAGTGCATGTTTCTACGCACAGATGTCGCTTTATCCACTTGCTGAAATACTCTGTACCGGCGAATTCTAGTGCTCTTTCCACAGCTTGCAAGCCAACCATGGTAAGGTATTTCTCGTATTAAACATTTAAAATACTGTCACAGTCTACTCATCGAGACGTCTACTTTTATGTTAACAGTTTAACCCAATAAGACAAGTAATACAGTTAACAACCGTGGGTTTTTATTAAGGCAGCTTGACTGACGGTACGTAAATACGCTTAATGTTTTTGATCTAGTATTTAAGAAAGAGAGCTCAAAAATGGTTCAAATGGCTCTGAGCACTATGGGACTCAACTGCTGAGGTCATTAGTCCCCTAGAACTTAGAACTAGTTAAACCTAACTAACCTAAGGACATCACAAACATCCATGCCCGAGGCAGGATTCGAACCTGCGACCGTAGCGGTCTTGCGGTTCCAGATTGCAGCGCCTTTAACCGCATGGCCACTTCGGCAGGCTAAGAAAGAGAGCACTTAGCGACTTCCAACGAACCTTAGTCATGATTTCAAATAACATTAAACCAATGCAAGGTTTCCTATAACTAATTCTCGGTGCCCTCAGTTACACCCACATAATTTCTGTCTCACTGACCTCCGAACAGAATGACAACCGCAGACCTCTCGATGATGACCTGTACCATTATTGCTATATCTTTCATCAGTTCTGTCTGAAATCTGCATAATAACCGACAATTAGATGAATGTTATGTTTTATCGACTTCAGCTGAGCGTAGCCCTTCACACATTTAAAAAAAAAGACCCTAAATGTAAGTATACAACAATCGGTTTAATGACCAATTTTGCTGATAATAATGTAACATGGAACAGAATGAGGGAATAATGCACAGTTAGTAAACAATAATTTTTAATTATGAAAGGAATAAATCCAAACACGTTTATCACTGGTCATGAGAAATGATATAGCTAATATCGGGCACAAAAGCACGGCTCATTGACAAACGCAAGCACTTGCGGGAGATTTTCATCACTGATGCTTGATCGAAACAACTGAGAACATAGATCTTCCGTTCTTTGCTTTTTCACAGTACCTGCCATTTCTCAGTACTTCACTGTTAAAGTTACGGTCATCAGGGGTAAACGAGACTGGGTATGCTGCGCTCATGCTCGTACCCATGGAGGTAAGAATAAGGGGAGATGGCGCTACGTATCCCAGCCGTACTACGTTTTGAAGCCATGGGGGCGTGGCTCGCTGCCATGACACTCTGACCAAAACATTGCCAGTGTGCTATAGCGCTGCGTGTATTACAGTCGCTAATTGCACCATATACGCATGTAACGTCATCAGATTCGTTGTTTCAAAGTTTTTGTTTAAAATAAAATCTCGTAAAGGTGAAATTCCGCGTTTCTTCTGATTAAAAATAGTTTTTAATGTAATATTACGAATACTAGTCTTCAATGTAAACGATACAATTTTGTTAATTCAGTAATAAACGTGTAACACAAACTAAATAATAGAAACTGAAAACTAAGTTAGCTATACCCTCCCTCCAAAGCCCCATAAATACATCTTGTTTGTAATACGTACTGGGACATTTCAGTTACGTTACACTACTGGGAAACACTGTTCATTACCACCAATATTTACTGAAATACGGTACATAGAATGGCAAATCTACACAGTGTCCTGTTTAGGCCTATACTTTACGCCAGTTAATGTAGTGTTAGCTTTTAATTTGGTACATGATGAAGACAAAGTGAGTTAAACACTTAGATTATCGACGATACCTACGTATTATACTGAAACGTGAACTTGAAAACTAAGAATTTAATTCTTTGAATTAACATACCTTTTGCAAATGTTTTGGGTGTGTAGGGAAAACTGATGGTACAGCATTTTCTCGGAGCCTTACTGTTGAAAGGGAAGTTCGGTCTATGTCCTCTTCTCGGAAATGCTGAGAACATATAGTGCTCCATTTAGACGCACGCCAATTCTTCCGCCTCACGGCATTCTCCCACAGAGCTTTCAGACTTTCATTTTTAGGAAATCTAAAATCATACAGGAGAAAAACACACTATAGTACAAGTACCGATGTAGCACACGTTCATTCACAATGAAGTTGTAAAATCACACTTAACGAGACAACTTATACGTGAAATGTTATTCCCTTCGATTTCGCATCACAATCAGAACGATTCGTACATCCGAACATCACACAAGTCACCATAATAGAGCAAAATCCTTCCAAAAGTGAGCGACAAGCCCATGCACACAAGCTTACAACAGCAATGTTTTGGTCGGATTGAGATGGCTACCCTCGGCTTCACATGGCTTCGCAGCTGCGACGTCACGGCGTCTCCCTCTATTCTTACCTCCATGCTCGTACCACATAAACTGGGAAGAGGAGCCGCCGCGGTTCATTTAGGACACATGCCTAATAACAGATGTCGCTGTCGCACACGTGCGCACATGTGCAGCACTTCCGCACATCTGCACACTGTGCAGCGTTTGGCCGGCCCTGGTCTACCGTGTCCTAGTCCTGGAACTCAACGTCTTGTAAAGACATACCCTGAGCATGAGTATCAATACGGAGGTATTCATTAATCCTGAACATCTCCAGCTCACAGGTTGACGAAGATTTGCTGCTGTTGATCTGAGACGAACCTCACAGTGGCTTTGCATCAGCCCATACGTGTATATTGGGGCGCTGCAGCATTGCACTACTGAGTGGGACAGTCAGGTCACAAGGCTGAACTTTGGGTTCCACCTCTACATGACTATTCTGCAGCTCACACCTAAATGCCTGGCAGAGGATTCATCGAACCAGTTTCGCTCTATTTCCATACTGTTCCACTTATGAACAGAGCGCGGGGAAAACCAATACACAAATATTTAAATGCGTGCTGCGATGTCTTTTATTTTATTGCAGTCATCATTTCTCCCTGTGTCGGTTGGTGTCAACGAAGTGGTTATGCATTCAGAGGAGAAGGAGACTGAAATTCCGTGAAAAGATGTCGCCACTACAATAGACACCTTTGTTTTAATGATCGCCACCACAGCTCGCGTTTCATATCTACCCTATTCGAGATAATACAAAATGAGCTGCCCTTCTCGGAAGTTTTTAGATGTTATTCAATCCTAACAAGGATTGCATACCGCATAGCAGTACTCTAGCTGAGGACGAACAAGCATAGTGTAAACAGGCTCTTTACTGGATTTGTTGCATCTTCTAAGTGTTCTACTATTAAAACGCAGTCTTTGTTTGCTTAACTTAAAACATTACCTAAGTGATCGCTCCAATTTAAGTTATTCCTAAGCATTTAGTTGAATTGGCAGCCTTCAAATTTGTGTGATTTATCGTGTAGCTGAAATTTAGCGGATTCCTTTCAGTAATCATGTGGATGTACTCACACTTCTTCACTATTTAGTGTCAATTACCACTTTTCGTAACTTATAGATGTTTTGTTTAAATCGTTTTCCAGTTGGTTTTGATCTTTTGATGACTTTACTAGACGGTAAATGACAGCATCATCTGCAAACAATCTAAAATAGCATTCACATTGTCTTCTACATAATTTATATAGATTAGAAACAACAGAGGGCCTGTAACACCTCCTTGGGGCAAGCCAGATGTCATTCGATGACTTTCCGTCAATTACTACGAACTGTGATCTTTCTGACAGGAAACCAGGAGACCAGACGCACGACTGAGACGATACTCCAGGGGCACCCAATATGATTAGAAGCCGCGTGTGAAGAACCCATATCAAAAGCCCTTATTATGTATACAATCAGTCTGAGACCTCATGTTGCTAGCACACATTACTTCGTGAGATGAAGAGCTAATTGTGTTTCACAAGAAGGATATTTTCTGAATCTATTATGTGTATGTATCAACAGATCGTTTTCTTCAAGGTAATTCATAGTGTTCGAATACAATATACGCTCTAAAATCCTACTGGAAATCTAAATCAGTGATGTGGGTCTGTAACTCAAACGATTACTTCCGTAGTCCTTAGGTATGGGTCTTTCGTCGAGCGAGCGGTTGTTTATGTACGGAGCTATTATGTCAGTATAGTCTGAAACGAATGTACTTAGTATAAAGTCTAGACAGGAGGAATCCTCTTTATTAAGTGATTTAAGCTGGTTTGCTACACCGAGGACATCTACTTCTGAGTAACTAATATTTGCAGCAATTCTTGATTCTGATTCTGGAATATTTACTTCGACTCCTTTGGCGAAGGGATTTCGGAAGACCTCATTTAGTAACTCCGCTTTTGTGGTACTATCATCGGTAACATTATCATCGCTATCGCGCAGTGGAGGTAATGGTTGTGTCTTGCCGCTGGTGTTCTTTACCTACGACCAGACTCTCTTTGATCTTCTGCAGGATTTTGAGATAGAGCGTCGTTGTGGAAAATATTAAAAGTATCTCGAGTGAAGTTTGCGCTACATTTCGAGCTTCTGCAAAACTTAGCCAATCCTGAGGATTTTGCGTTCTTTTAAATTTAGCGTGCTTTTCGGCGCTTCTGCAACAGTGTTCTTTTAAATTTGTCATGAATTGCTTCTGACTCAGTGTTCCGAAATGTTTCGTGTGTCATGAGGAGCCAGTTGTGTCTCTTATAAATTTATTTGGTATAAACCTCTCCATTGCTATCGATACTATTTCTTCGAATTGAAGTTCAGGAGGATTGGAGACTGCCTCTAGGGAAGATGCAAGCAAGTTTTTATCTGTATTTTTAAATAGATATATTTTTCTTTTATTTTCAGTGGAATCGATGGACCGGTCTTCAGTCGTGCTACAACAAACTTGTGGTCACTAACCCCTTAAGCTGCCATAAAGCTCCCTATTTGCTTGAGATTTGTAGCTAACAGGTCGAGCATTTTTTCGCAACTATTTGCACTTAGAATGGGCTTCCAAACTGATTCGGAGAAAGCATTTAGTGTGATTTTGTACGATGTCTTACACCTACCACCGACCTGAAACATGTAATTTAGCCAACATATTGAGGGTAAATTACAGTCACCACCAAGTATAATATTGTGAGATGTATACCTATTTGAAATGAGACTCAAGTCTTCGTTGAAATATTCCGCAACATTATCACCTGAGTCGGGAGGCCGTGAAACGAACCACTTATTAATTTATTCCGCTTGTCAAGTACACTCCTGGAAATTGAAATAAGAACACCGTGAATTCATTGTCCCAGGAAGGGGAAACTTTATTGACACATTCCTTGGGTCAGATACATCACATGATCACACTGACAGAACCACAGGCACATAGAAACAGGCAACAGAGCATGCACAATGTCGGCACTAGTACAGTGTATATCCACCTTTCGCAGCAATGCAGGCTGCTATTCTCCCATGGAGACGATCGTAGAGATGCTGGATGTAGTCCTGTGGAACGGCTTGCCATGCCATTTCCACCTGGCGCCTCAGTTGGACCAGCGTTCGTGCTGGACGTGCAGACCGCGTGAGACGACGCTTCATCCAGTCCCAAACATGCTCAATGGGGGACAGATCCGGAGATGTTGCTGGCCAGGGTAGTTGACTTACACCTTCTAGAACACGTTGGGTGGCACGGGATACATGCAAACGTGCATTGTCCTGTTGGAACAGCAAGTTCCCTTGCCGGTCTAGGAATGGTAGAACGATGGGTTCGATGACGGTTTGCATGTACCGTGCACTATTCAGTGTCTCGTCGACGATCACCAGGGGTGTACGGCCAGTGTAGGAGATCGCTCCCCACACCATGATGCCGGGTGTTGGCCCTGTGTGCCTCGGTCGTATGCAGTCCTGATTGTGGCGCTCACCTGCACGGCGCCAAACACGCATACGACCACCATTGGCACCAAGGCAGAAGCGACTCTCATCGCTGAAGACGACACGTCTCCATTCGTCCCTCCATTCACGCCTGTCGCGACACCACTGGAGGCGGGCTGCACGATGTTGGGGCGTGAGCGGAAGACGGCCTAACGGTGTGCGGGACCGTAGCCCAGCTTCATGGAGACGGTTGCGAATGGTCCTCGCCGATACCCCAGGAGCAACAGTGTCCCTAATTTGCTGGGAAGTGGCGGTGCGGTCCCCTACGGCACTGCGTAGGATCCTACGGTCTTGGCGTGCATCCGTGCGTCGCTGCGGTCCGGTCCCAGGTCGACGGGCACGTGCACCTTCCGCCGACCACTGGCGACAACATCGATGTACTGTGGAGACCTCACGCCCCACGTGTTGAGCAATTCGGCGGTACGTCCACCCGGCCTCCCGCATGCCCACTATACGCCCTCGCTCAAAGTCCGTCAACTGCACATACGGTTCACGTCCACGCTGTCGCGGCATGCTACCAGTGTTAAAGACTGCGATGGAGCTCCGTATGCCACGGCAAACTGGCTGACACTGACGGCGGCGGTGCACAAATGCTGCGCAGCTAGCGCCATTCGACGGCCAACACCGCGGTTCCTTGTGTGTCCGCTGTGCCGTGCGTGTGATCATTGCTTGTACAGCCCTCTCGCAGTGTCCGGAGCAAGTATGGTGGGTCTGACACACCGGTGTCAATGTGTTCTTTTTTCCATTTCCAGGAGTGTATAAACTCTACCCATACCACGCTCCAGTTTCGCTACAGGGAGACTACTTCTCACACAAACATATTAGCCATCACTAATTGTATTTAATCTAACTTTTCTGAACACCGTTAGGTCTTTTGTAAAGATTTCGAATGAACTTATCTCCGGCTTTAGACAGCTTGCCGTATATGTAACGATTTGTATTGCAACGCTTTCTGCAGCGCGTGGAGCTACCGTTCATGAACTTCCTTGCAGCCTTTGTTCGTGTACAATATTACAGCTGTTCCACTACTGTTTTTCACACAGTACTCTCAGAAAGTTGTAACTCAAGATGAAGTTGACGTGTGCTTTTTGATAAACTTTATACCACGTGATGCAACGCTATCTCCTTAAATTATGCTGTGCGAATAATTCTTTGTCAGTAACTTTCCACATCTACAGTGAAGTGCCAAAGAAACTGGTAATCCTGCCTAATATCGTGTAGGTCCAACGCGAGCACATAGAAGTGCCGCAACAGGACATGTATTGGACTCGAGTAATGTCTGAAATAATGCTGGAGAGAACTGACACCATAAATCCTGCAGGGCTCTCCATAAATCCGTATGAGTACGAGGGGGTGGAGGTGTCTTCTGAATAGCACGTTGCGAGGCATCCCAGATATGCTCAATAATGTTCATGTCTCGGGAGGTTGGTGGCCAACGGAAATGTTTAAATTCAGAAGAGTGTTCCTGGAGCCACTCTGTAGCAATTCTGGATGTGTGGGGTGTCGCATTGTCCTACTGGAATTTCCCAAGTCCTTCGGAATACACAATGGACATGAATGGACAAGATGTCTACGTACGTGTCAGCTGTCACAGTCGTATCTAGACGTATCAGGGGTCCCACATCACTC
Source organism: Schistocerca serialis cubense (assembly GCF_023864345.2). Classification (NCBI taxonomy): domain Eukaryota; kingdom Metazoa; phylum Arthropoda; class Insecta; order Orthoptera; family Acrididae; genus Schistocerca; species Schistocerca serialis. The sequence continues at coordinate 961,160,967 of NC_064639.1, forward strand.
CAACTCCACACGCCCCATACCATCAGAGAGCCTCCACCAGCTTGAACAGTCCCTTCAGGGTCCATGGATTCGTGAGGTTGTCTCCATACCCGTACACGTCCATCCGCTCGAAACAATCTGAGACGAGACTTGCCCGACCAGACAACATGTTTCCAGTCATCAACAGTCCAATGTCGGTGTTGACACGCCCAAACGAGGCGTAAAGCTTTGTGTCGTGCAGTCATGAAGGGCACATGAGTCGGCCTTCGGCTCCGAAAGCTCGTATCGGTGAGGTTCTTTGAATTGTTCGCACGCAAACACTTGCTGTTGTCCCAGCATTGAAATCTGCAGCAATTTGAGGAAGGGTTGCACTTCTGTCACGTTGAAAGATTCTCTCCAGTCGTCATTGGTCCCGTTCTAGCAGGATCCTTTTCCGGCAGCAGCGATGTCGGAGATTTGATGTTTCACCGGATTCCTGATATTCACGGTACACTCGTGAAACGGTCGTACGGGAAAATCCCCACTTCATCGTTACCTCGGAGACGCTGTGTCCCATCGCTCGTGCACTGACTATAACACCACGTTGAAACTCGCTTAAATCTTGATAACCTGCCGTTGAAGCAGCAGTAACCGATCTAACAACTGCGCCAGACACTTGTCTCATATAGGCGTTAACGACCGCAGCGCAGTATTCTGCCTGTTTACATATTTCTGTATTGAATACGCATCGCTATACCAGTTTCTTTGGGGTGTCCAGTGTACATTTATTCCTCTACTCACTTCGTGGTATTTCGTGTCAGTGATGATCACTGTTTACGGAAGGCCGAGGTATACCAGATTCCGTTCCAGTGTGGCGAGTTTCTACAAACAGTGTCCACCATCGAAGTTCGCTCCGGAAAAACGAAGAGACACACCCTACTAATGTGTCCTAATAAGCCGGCGCTCGCTGAACACTGTTTCTCAGAGACTCATGCGATAGACAACGAACGCACCGGTATTTATGGATGAACATCGAAATACTGGAACAGCGTAGTTAGAGAGGCCATAGAAATACGGACCAGAGAGCGATTTATCAAAATTAACTGCGGCTATAGTCTCAGCAAGGGCTGGGAGCAACCGCTGGGTTTAATTAGGAAGACAGAGTTCTTACGAGTATTATTTTAGACCGAGCAGGACAATTTATAATAAAGTATGCTGCCTTGGTGTGAGGGGTAGTCTCAAAACTCCGGCAATCAAATTGAAAAAACAAAGCTGTGTAACTGTTTTTATTTATTTATTTTTATTTTTATTTTTTTTTTTTTTTTTTGCCGGTACATGACTGCAAACCTGGTTCACAATTAATTTCCTCTTTCACAGTACGTTTTTTGTTTTGAGCCCTGTAGCAGCATTTTGTCATATACTGGAATCATTTCAAGGAGTATCAGAACTGCAAGTATATACCTGCAAACAGACAATAAATCAATTATGTAACTTTACTTTTTCGATGAGATAATTAAAACTTTATGACTGCTTCTTGTATCTACTGAGTCTTTGGATTGTTAGAATAAGGCTACCACTGCTACCTTTGTATTGATCTTACATATCATCATTAGTCTCGAACAGATGGAGATTCTTATTCACAAATGACCTTAGTGTTCAAAATGTAAGAACGAAAGTACCTTTCGTGTGATGTGTCACTGGCAAGTAACATAGCTTGCGGAAACTTGGACCATGCACAGAAAGAACTGCTACAGTATAGTACAAAAAGTAACTGAAAGAGATTCGCGATGAGGCGAACAGAAATGACTCTTTTATGCAAAGGTAATAATTACATTGAAATCACCGTGATTCATAATAGTCCCCTGGACATTACAAAAGGCAGGACGCCCTTCTTAATATGGTGTTTGACCATCACAGACGGTAATGTGTGATCAGCAGCTTGATCCCCTGCTGACCAAGTTCATGTGGTCCTCAATGTCAGCGCGGTTGCCAACTGTTGGATGGTTGTTGGGGCATGTGGACATGCTCTGCTACGTCTACACAACGCAGCCCACACGAGTTCGATACGGAATTTAAACTGGAGGAACAGCAGGCCAGTCCATTCGTGCAATATCGTCTCGCTCCAAGAGTTCGTCCAACTGCACTGCTCGGTACGGTCGCGCCTTGTCGTCCATAAAAATGAAGTCAGAGCCGAACGTACCTCCGAAAAGATGCAAATGGGGAAGCAGAACAGTGTCACAATAACGTTCAACGGTGAGGGTACCATGTTCAAAGATTTGCAGCTCAGTATGATCATGCAGCATTGTGCTTGCCCACACCATAACAACTGGGCTACCAAAATGTTGATGTTCGGCATATTTCTGGGTGAATTACGTGTCCCCACCTCTCGCCATATCAGGGTACATCCACCATTGTCGACCACCATCGTTTCGCTCGCCTAGGTGTTATGGTGAGGGGTGTCATAATATAGCATGGGCGTACTGATCTCCAAATCTTTCAACACTGTACACTCACCAGTCAACCTTACTGCAACACTGTACTTCTTCCGTATATGCGCCTTTTCAGGTGCATGCGGCACTTAATTTTTATGGATGAAAGAAAATGGCTCTGAGCACTATGGGACTTAACTGCTCTGGTCATCAGTCCCCTAGAACTTAGAACTACTTAAACCTGACCAACCTAAGGACATCACACACATCCATGTCAGAGGCCGGATTCTAACCTGCGACCGTAGCGGTCGCGCGGTTCCAGACTGTAGTGCCTAGAACCGCTCGGACACTCGGACCGGCTTTTATGGATGACAAAGCGCGACCAAATTTAACAGTGCAGGTGGCAGAACTCTTTGAACAAAGCGATATTCGGCGAATGGACTTAAAAACCCTCGAGCACGTGTGGGATTTGTTGGGGAGAGGTACTGGAGTACGTCCACATGCACCAACGACCATCCTTCAGTTTTCAACAGAGCTGGGGGAGGAATGGAACGCCATATCACAAGGACTACTTATCAACCTTGTGGCCAGCATGGGAGCACAGCATGTTGGGAACATCTGCTGCCGTCAGTGGTGATCACACATCCTATTAATGCAATATTTCCCGCCTTTCGCAATGCCCAGGGAACCATCTTGAATCGTGATGACTTAAGTGTAATTATTGTCTATGAGTAAAAGGGTCAGATCCATCCGTCTCGTTGCGTTCTTTCAGTTACTTTCTGTATTATACTTCACCATTGCTTTCTATGTATGATCCAAGTTTCATGGCGCTATGTTACACAGCATGACACATCATGTTACAGTCGTTCTTCAATTTTGCAGACCAGTTAATACGCGTGGATCAGGCAAAATCCCATTTCTTCGAAAATTCGCATAGGGGTTGAATGAGAATTTTTTTTGCGATTTGATCCTTAGAAATAATACCACACGAAATGACAGAGTTGACCAGAGCTATGTAGTCAGCTGCCGGCCGAAGTGGCCGTGCGGTTCTAGGCGCTGCAGTCTGGAACCGCGAGACCGCTACGGTCGCAGGTTCGAATCCTGCCTCGGGCATGGATGTATGTGATGTCCTTAAGTTAGTTAGGTTTAACTAGTTCTAAGTTCTAGGGGACTAATGACCTCAGAAGTTGAGCCCATTGTGCTCAGAGTCATTTTTTCTTGTAATCAGCTCTTGTGACTACCAAGTCACACCTCTGACTGAGAACTCTAACGACATGGGTCAATTTGCTTATCAGTTTATCTACGAATATTACGGTACAATGGGTTACCCATCCACAGCGCACGATAATTCTAAGAGAAAAAATCGTAGCACCACGAAGGAAATACCCAAATAGGACGGAAATCGGTAGAAATGATGTAAGTGTACAGACAAACAAATGGTTCAAATGTCAGAAAATTTGGGTGATTTATTCAAGAGAAAGAGGATCACAAATTGAGCAAATCAGTAACGAATTGGTCCACCTCTGGCCCTTATGCAAACCGTTATTCGGCTTGGCATTGATTGGCATAGTTGTTGGATGACCTCCTGAGGGCTATCGTGCCACATTCTGTCCAATTGGCACGTTAGATCGTCAGAGTCCCAAGTTGATTGGAGGACCCTGCTCATTACGCTCCAAACGTTCTCAGTAGCGGTGAAACCTTGCGACCTTGCTGGCCAAGTTAGGGTTTGTGAAGCATGAAACAAGCTGTAGAAACTCTCGTACGCGGCCGGGCTTTATCTCGATGTCATGTAAACGCAGGATGGCTTGCCATGAAGAGCAACAAGATGGGACGCTCAACATCATCGTCGTACCACTGTGCTGTAATGGCGCAGCGGATGACAAGCAAAGGGGTCCTGCTATGAAATGAACTGTCACCGCAGATATCACTCCTGTTTGGCGGCCAATATGGCGGGCGACCGTCATGTTGGTATCCCACCACCGTCCGGGGCGCCTCCAGACACTTCTTCGCTGCTCGTCGGGGCTTAATTAGAAGCAGGACTAATCACTGAAGACAGTTCTACTCACGTCAATGAGATTTCTGGTCAAATGTGCCCGAACCACAGCAAATGGGCTTGTTGGTGTTGGTATGACACACAAAGTGGTTGATGTCGCCCACCTGCAAGGGAGAAATGATAACCACAATAAAATAAGAGAAACCAGAGCTCGAACGAAAAGATTTAAGTGTTCGTTTTTCCCGCGCGCTGTTCGAGATTGGAACGGTAGAGAAGTAGCTTAAAGGTGGATCATCTGCGAGGCACTTAATTGTGAATTGCAAAATAATCATGTAGATGTAGATGTCAACGGGAGTCGGCGCTTTGAACTCAGCTCCCTTTCTGTGAGCTGTCTATTAATGGTCCTTGTGATCACTGAAGCACCAGTTACATGTCATATCGATGATAATGATATGTCCGGGGCTCTGGGTGCCTCTCTGACGATTGTTCGATCCAACCGTTCTGTCGTCTCTCTAGGCGTACCGTTTCCTTCTTGTTGAAGCTGTGTTCGGCCATGGTTTACCCATTCCTGACAACGTCGTCAAAGAGAAACGTTACTCTAACCAACTTCAGCCCAGCTACGCTTCCTCTCTCAAATGCTGACATCTGCATAAATTGTTCAGGTGCCTGTCTGCGAGGCATAGTTACTGTCCAACTGAGTACCCAGCAGGAAATTTCGCAAAGACTTTATTCCTTGGTATCCATATGTCCTCTATTTACTGTTCTTGTCAGCTGCTTGGTGAAACTGCGCTGCAGCGTCACACGTTCACTCATAATAATCTTCTTCAGAAGCTTTACTTTCAGGGGCTATATTTTCTTCTTCGATGGACAGAAGACAGAGAAAGCCACGAGCTGTCGGCTACGTCGGACGGAGTGTCGACATCCAGATGGCGCAGCCAACACGCTCCACCAGGAGTCGTCGGCAACCGCATCTTCTGCCGTCGATCCGGACCCTCGGGCGTGAAACATGCATGGATGCACCCGCGACAGAGGGGACATGGGTCGGCCGTATGCCCCCAGCAGGTCGTCAGCGCACGATGGTAGCCTAAATAACGCCCGCTGGACACTAAGAATAGACATAACATCCATGGACTGTGAAAATTAACTGTATCGAATTTATTTTAGTGAAAATGGATCTGTAATGTTGATTGTGTTTTGAATCTTAAATTGTCTGTTAGATGCTAAACTTTGTGTTTCCTGTATGAATGCATGGTTTCGCAGCGATATGAATTAATAAAATTTTCTCCGGAAAAATTAGCCGGCTCCTGAAGAGATATAACATTTCATCGGTGTTCAGGCCCCTAGCAAAAATTCGACAGCTCATGAGACCTGTGAAGGACGATCTAGGGCTTAGAACGCCTGGAGTGTACAAGATACCATGTCAGTGTGGCTGCGTCGGCCAAACAGTACGCACTGTGGGGCAACGCCGGACGGAACACGAGAGGTGCTTATGCCTACGCTATCGAGAAAAATCAGCCGTGGCAGAACACGCCTTAGAAAATGGACGCCGAATTCTATTCGACGAAACATATGTGGTTAAGAGGAGGAAGGGATTTTGAGATCACGTCGTAAAAGAGGCCATTGAAATAAAAACCTCAGGAAGCACCATTACCAAGGACGGCGGTTCGCAGCTCAGCAAAGCTTGGGACCCGGCCATCGCAGGTCAAACGGGTGCGACGGACGCGGGATAAAACCATTACCATACATGGCGAGGAAGAGAGCACTAGTGACGTCACAGCTAGCAGTGCGGCTATATAACGACGCGGCCACGGCGACACAGCAGTCAGTCTTACCACTTGACAATGACTGAGGAGAGCTCAGTCGAAAGGTCGTGGGATTTTAACCACCTGACGTGGCTGGAAGCCCGGGAAAGTTTTATTTGCGTTTCCTGTTTTGAATGGTGCGTATACGAGACCTTACAGCAGATACTTTGAGTAACGATAACTGTTGGTGACAAAATTCTACTGCGAGTATGCATAAAGAACTCTAACTGCAGGAATTCTAAGAAAATCATACGCTGTCTGAAACTTCTTGTTGTCACAAAATCTATGAACTTTGATGAAAAACTGATTACTCTGAAACTCAAGATGGTCACTGTGAAATTTAATTAAAAAAATCTGTTCTATGCATTATTTGGCTTACTGGAGTCGCACTGGATAAAGCCGTGCAAATTGCTCTCGTGCCTGCAACGCGTCTCGATGACGGAGCTGCAAAATCTAGCTGTTGAGATACGAAAAGGTGCAACGCGTTCTCTAAAAACACTGCTGTTGTTCTTGGTTCATAATTTTTGACCATGGTTTTAAATAAATTGAAAGTTAAGTGACTCTTGGGATGTGGACAGTGACACGGGGTTAAATGAACTCAGTACCAATCTCATACCATTTGACTTAATAACATTTAATGAAATTTAAATAAAAATTAAGCTTTCTCTGAAATACATAACTATAATTCAACAATTACAAAAATTAAACTTCACGTGTACAATCGTTCCTTAAACAATATTCCAAAATCTAATTCTTAAATCCATTTCCCTCTCAATGACCGATAAATCCTAAATAAAAAAAATGCAGTGTAAAAAGGTTCTTTATCTGGATGTCTGACAATCCAAGAATGTTGCGTTATGAAACCGCTACCACAGACAAAACAAATTTAATCATTACCTGCAATCCGCTCTTCACGAGTATAATCATACGATGTAAAAATCAATTATTTTCCTCTCCACAATAAATTTTCCATTAATCCATAATATAATTCACAAAAATATCAGTTGTTTGCTGCTTACTGCTACTAATCCACAACTCCACAGTTCACATCTAACACCAAAACTCAACGGTTCTGTCTCCCCTTCTCTCCTCGCGATCAACAGATGAACCTGGAGCTCATCTTCGCGGAGCGAAGCTCACCTCTATCTCATCTCTGTGTAGCGCAGCTTCTCTGTCGAGGCTGTGCTCACGTGTCTTAGAAGTTCATATCTTATGAGGGCGATTCCAGACAGCCAGAATAACAAAAATTTCAACGAAAATTTACACCCACACCTTTTAACTGTTCAACAAACTCGTAGGCCACAAGAAAATGAAAAACTGCCTGTCTGGTTTATTAAGTCGACTGCGATCAGTACGGATGAGCGACATTATCTTATAACGCATGAAGTGGTTGTTGAGCTGCAGCGCGCCGAAGTCTCCAATGAAACGATTGCGTGGGTCTCCTAACCAAAGACGCAGCGCAAAGTCGGCACCAACACCTCCTCCTTTTAGCGGAGACAGGGGAGATTTCTTCATAATTAGACGTCACATGCTGTCAGACAAATTTTTCATTTGTTTACAAAAGCATGTCCCTTCATAAAGTTATTGTTCATTTCCTTTGCACTACAGAGAAAAAATGGTTCAAATGGCTCTGAGCACAATGGGACTTAACCTCTGAGGCCATCAGTCCCCTAGACTTAGAACTACTTAAACGTAACTAACCTAAGGACATCACACACACCCATGCCCGAGGCAGGATTCGAACCTGCGACCGTAGCAGCAGCGCGGTTCCGGACTGAAGCGCCTAGAACCGCAAGGCCACAACGGCCGGAGACTATAGAGAAACGTCAATAGTTTTTAATTGTATTGATATTGTCGTTTCTCTGTATCGCTTATGACTAAATATAATAAATCGGCTGAATTAACAACAAAAAATATCCACTTTCAGTATTTGTTAAAAACTTATTTGCGAAAACTCTTTCCGTTGCTCAGATTGCATTGTTTATTGTTGACAACCGATTTCGACAGTTGTAAGTGTCATCTTCTACTCTTCAAACAATTTTTGTTGTAAATGTGTTCCATTGCTAGTTAGTACCTCACCCATGTTCTCATTACGCTAGATGAAATACAGCACATTATACACACGTATGTCGACAGTAAAACTGTTTACAGTTAAAAATCAGTTTGTGCACATGGGTACGTTCGTCTAGGTGGCAGTCACGGAGGCTTGTTAAATTTTAAAGACGCACGATATACTGTAAAATGCACATTCCGTCAGTTTTAAGGATTAACAAGCCTCTGTGACTGCCACCTACGCGAATATTCCCATGTCTACAAGGTGCTTTGTAACTGTAAACGTTTATACTGCCGACAAACCTTTGTAGAATGTGGTGTATTTTATCCACAACTGAATACGTTTTATAACAAAAACGTTTTTCAAGACTAAAAATGATACTTACAACTGTCGAAACGGGTTTTCAACAATGAAGATAAATTTATGCCATCTTGAATACTAAAAGTTTTTCTCAGGTAAACCAAAGATATTTCTTTTGAGTTTCTCAATACGAAAAACGTAAAAAAATTATTTGAGGAAAAAATTGTGACAGCTTGAATTTTTGATTCTGTAAATCTGCAACTCGAGGTGCCATGCACTCATAAAGTCGTTGGAAGTCCCCTTGCGGAAACACTGAGCTACAGCTACCCGTCCATAGTTGCGAAAGGGTTGCTGGTTCAGGATTTTGTGCACGAACTGACCTCTCGATTATGTCCCATAAATGTTCGATGGGATTCGTGTCGACCGATTTGAGTAGCCAAATCATTCGATCGAATTATCCGGAACGATCTTCAAACCAATCGTGAACAACTGTGGCCCAGTGACATGGCTCATTGCCATCCATAAAAACTCCATCATTGTTTGGGATCATGAAGTCCATGAATGGCTGCAGATGGTCTCCAAGTAGCCGAACATAACCATTTCCAGTCAATGATAGGTTCAATGGGACCAGAGAATCCAGTCTATTCCACGTGAACACAGCCTACAACATTATGGTTTGCTCAGTGCCTTGTTGACAACTTGGGTCCATGGCTCTGTGGGGTCTGTGGCACACTCGAACCCTACCATCAGCTGTTACCAACTGAAATGGGGACTCATCTAACCAGGCAACGGGTTTTTAGCCGTCTGTGGTCCAAACAATATGGTCATGAGCCCAGGAGAGGCACCACAGGTGATGTCGTGCTGTTATCAAAGACACTCGCGTCGGTCGCAATTGCCATAGCCCATTAATGCCACATTCGCTGCAATGTACTCACCCATACACCCGTCGTACGTACCACATTGATTTCTGCGGTTTTTTCACGAATGTTGCTTGTCTGTTAGCACTAACAACTTTAAGCAAATGCTGCTGCTCTCGGTCCTTAAGTGAAAGCCGTCGGCCACTGTGTTGTCCTTGTTGGGAGGTAGTGCCTGAAATTTGGTATTCTCGGCACACTCTTGACACTATGGATCTCAGAATACTGGACACCCTAACGATTTCCGAAGTGGAATGTCACATGTGTACAGCTCCAATTACATTCCGCGTCCAAAGATGAAAATTCCCGTTGTGCGGCCATAATTAAGTTGGAAATCTTTTTACACGGATCATTTGAGTGCAAATGACATCTACGCTAATGCACTGCCCCTTTATACCTTGTGTACGCGACACTACCGCCACCTGTACATGTACATATCGCCATTCCTTGACTTTTGTTACCTCGGTATCTTTTCCAGACTGTAGGACTCTAAGGACTATTAGCCTCACCTTAATTTTTAAACAAATTTCTTTAAAATAACATTATTACCATTTTTATTTTTAGATTTTAAAGGCAGACTAAAAAAATTCTTAGTTTATAGAACCGAACTGACCTTTAAAATCCCTGAAAGTCATCATCAGCACTTCGTTCTTCTTCTAGTTCTTCCTCTTCATGGTCATCGTCATTCTCTTCATATATAAGACGGTCTTCAATGCCATCAACAGCGTCATTTATGCCGGACGTCTTAAAAGATTTAACAATCATGTCTTCTCTCACTCTAGACCACGACTGTTTTACTCACTGACACACTTGTTTCATCGTGGTTCGTTTTGAAGTTCCCTTCGGCGTGAATTCATACTGGGTTTGACCAATCATCCATTTGTTCTATTCCTCTCCCATACACACTTTAAATGGTTCATTTATCGAGACATCAAAAAAATGGTTCAAATGGCTCTAAGCACTATGGGACTGTGGTCATCAGTCCCCTAGAACTTAGAACTACTTAAACCTAACTAACCTAAGGACATCACACACACCCATGCCCGAGGCAGGATTCGAACCTGCGACCGTAGCGGTCACGCGGTTCCAGACTGAAGCGCCTTTAACCGCACGGCCACAACGGCCGGCGAGACATCAAGAGGCTGTAATTGTGAAGATAGCACTCCCGGAATAACAACAAGCTCTGTGTTTCCCTGTCTCAGTTTCTCTTTCGCAGAATTTTTCAAATGACTACTAAACTGATCTAGCACATACCAACCTCGTCCAACCAACCTTTATCTTGTACGTGAAGAACAACACCTGGCGGTATTTCAGTAGGTTTTGGCTTTGCTTTTTTAGTACCGTCAGCACAGCATGAAAGGCCAAAAGTTTAGTGCGTTTTTTCGTATCCACTTGTTTTTATAGTTATAGTTTTAGCGCCTTTCATGGCAACAGTTCTGTTACTCGGCACATCAAATGTTAGAGGAGATTCGTCCATATTCGCTATTGGGCTTAATTCCTCGCTGGTTTTCTTTCGATATTGAATAATAAAGCAGTGAAGAGATAATATTTTTTCTTCATACCTTTGTGGCATTTTGTGAGAAATTTTGGTTTTGGTTCGCATGCGAAGTCCATGACACGTCATAAATCTGTAGCACCAAACAACTCCACCATTAAAATCTGTTAAGTCCCACTGTAGCGCTAGCTTACGAGTGTTTATGTGAATCATTTTTGTACTAATTACAGTGCCATCTTGTCAGAATCCTTGAGTCCATTTCAATACGTCAACTTCTAGTTTTGGCCATTTTGCATTCAGTGCTCTATTCACATTACTCTTCCTCATTTTTTTCAGTTCTTCTCTGGTAGCCTGCCAATCGTGAATGCCCCCAGGGGTCCACAACTCTTTTGTGGATACGTGCGTAGCAAGCATGGGACCCCGAGCTAATGTGGCCCTCCTTCCTTTCCAGGCTGCATACCTTCCTTTTCCGCATCCTTCCCCGTCCCCCATCTTCGCCCCCCCCCCTTTTCCTCCATCTCTTTCCTTCCCTTTCTCCCCCTCTGGGAGACGGACGCTCGAAAATGTAAAACAGTCTCTCTTCTTCGTTTTTTCTGTTGGCAAGTCTTTGTCCTTCCTTTGTCCTTCTCTTTTCATTACCTCTTCTCTTTACCCTTTTCTCCGCTGCGGCGTTTGAGACTTCTCTTCTTTCCTTTCCGTTTCTTTTTTTTCCCCTTTCTTTTTCTTCCTCCCTGTGCGTGTCTGAAGGCCGACCCACGCATTCCCATGCGTAGCCAGTGACGGGGTAACGGGTAATTCCCCGCCCCGGGTAGACAGGTAGGACATGTACGTACCCCCTGAGCTGATACCTTCCGAAAGTGCTGATTGGTCCCTCCGTCCATTTCTCGGGAGGTGTGACCTGGGGTGTGAACAATCAAAAATGGTTCAAACGGCTCTGAGCACTATGGGACTCAACTGCTGAGGTCATTAGTCCTCTAGAACTTAGAACTAGTTAAACCTAACTAACCTAAGGACATCACAAACATCCATGCCCGAGGCAGGATTCGAACCTGCGACCGTAGCGGTCTTGCGGTTCCAGACTGCAGCGCCTTTAACCGCACGGCCACTTCGGCCGGCTGTGAACAATCACCTAAGGTGGGAGTGCCCTCAGAGAGGTGCCCCACAAGGAAGGAGCGCGCCATCGGAGATGCTGGTAATCATGGGGGATACTTCCGCAATGGTTTCCTCATCACCTACTATGTCTGCTCACAAGCGTAAGTTCAATGAGTCTCAGCCACAGACAGTTCTTCCATCGTTGCCACAGTTCCTTATTGTTTCTCGGTCTGATGAAGGTCAAGACTTCTCCACGGGCAACCCTTCCATTATTCAGAAAGGTGTCAACGCAATTGCAGGTCCTGTAAAGTCTTGTTCCCGATTACGAAATGGCACCTTGTTGTTAGAAACAGTCAGTGCCCTCCAGGCACAAAAATTGTTGCATACTTCACTGCTACACACCTTCCCTGTCTGGATGGAAGCGCACCGCACTTTAAATTCATCACATGGGGTCGTTTATACACGCTCCCTCGACAGATTGTCCGACGAGGAAATTCAAAACTACCTGTCTGACCAGGGCGTCACGGCTGTTCATCGAGTTGTGAAAAGGGTTGACAAGAACATCGTTCCAACCTGTACTGTCTTCTTGACATTTGACAGAGTTCAACTCCCATCGAACATAAAATTTGGCTATGAGATAATTTCCATTCGCCCTTACATCCCAAACCCTACGCATTGCTATCGGTGTCAGCGGTTCAATCATACCAGCCAGTCCTGTTCCAATCCGGCCAAATGCATTACATGTGGCAAGGATGCCCATGAGGGTGCTTGTCCACCTCCATCCTCTCCTTGCATCAATTGTATGGGTGACCACGCTGCTTCCTCTAGAGATTGCCCCATTTTAAAAGATGAACGGCTCATTCAGGAAATCAGAGTCAAGGAAAAGATGTCGACCTTTGCTGCTCGAAAGTTGTTCGCCAATCAAAAGCCCACAGTGCCTCACACAGGTAAATACAGCACTGTCCTTGCCACTCCTCGGCCAACAAAGGAGGCAGCCACTCAGACTTGTGATCTCACCTTTAGTGCCACGATCGTCAGATCGGTCAGCGCAAAGATCACCCGTTCAACCTCCCCACTCTCTCCTACTCGCTCAATGGCTCACCCTTCATTGGGTTCTGCTAAATCTCGAGCCCCAAAATCAGACACCCGGACTTCCAAAAAAGAGACTACTCGTGACGATTTTTTACATACCCCAATTTCACAACCATCAGTTCCTCCTTCATCTCAATGGTCTGTTTCCAAAAAGGCTAATAAGAAACCCAGTTCCTCTCCTTCTCCGCCACAGCGTGTCTCATCTACAACACCGCCTGGCGGTAACCGCCCTCGGCCAACTTCTGTGTCGCAGAGGCGCACTGCTGGTGGCCAATCAACCGGCTGGTCGCTGGTGGCAGGAGCTGCTCCCGAACAGCCTATGGATCAGGATCTTCTGCCTTCAGCTGAATGCCATTCCACGCTGTCGGTCGCAAGCTCTGAGCAGTCGTTGAGTTGAGGGCAACCTTGGTCACATTCTTATCCATTATCCACTGTAATATCCGCGGCATTCGAGCCATTCGGGATGACTTGTCGATCCTCTTACGATCCTACTCGCCAGTCATCTTCTGTCTTCAGGAAACAAAGCTGTGTCCCCACGACCACTTTATTTTCCCCCATTTTCAGTCAGTCCGATTTGATCTCCCCTCTGGTGAAGACACTCCAGCACATGGAGGACTCATGACTCTTCTCCATGATACTCTCCATTATCATCCAGTCCCCTTAAACACTTCCTTCCTAGTTGTCAGTGTCCGTCTTTCCCTTTCTGGATACACCTTCACTCTTTGTACTGTATACATTCCATCGTCCACACCAATGGCACGAGCTGACCTCCTTCACCTTCTTGGTCAGCTTCCGCCTCCCTATTTGCTGGTTGGGACTTCAATGCCCACCACCCGCTTTGGGGATCTCCGCATCCTTGTCCGCGCGGCTCGCTATTGATTTTCACCAAGCGGATCTTGTTTGCCTCAACACTGGGGACCCTATGTTTTTGTCTACCTCCACGACAAATTTCTCTCATTTGGAACTTTCGGTCGGTACTGTTCCGCTAGCTCGGCGCTTCGAATGGTTCGCTCTTGCTGATACACACTCGAGTGACCACTTTCCATGTGTCCTTCGATTGCAGCCACAACTGCCATATATGCGCCCGAGACGCTGGAAGTTTGCCCAAGCCGATTGGATACTTTTTTCGTCTCTAGCGACATTCGATGACCGTCACTTTCCAAGCGTCGACGATGAGGTCACTCATATTACAGAAATTGTTCTTACAGCTGCGGAACGTTCAATACATCGCACCTCCGAATTGCCCCGGCGCCCCCCAGTTCCTTAGTGGAACGAGGCGTGCCATGACGCAATACATGAGCGGCGACGTGCTCTTCGCGTCTTCAAACACCATCCTACTGTAGCCAATTGTATCCGCTATAAGCAGTCCGTGCGCGATGCCGTCGCGTCATCCGCGACAGCAAGAAGGCAAGCTGGGACTTCTTTACTAGCTCATTTAACACCTTCACTCCCTCCTCGGAAGTTTGGAGTCGGATTCGGCGGTTATCTGGAGCGCCTAGTTTCTCCTCGGTCTCTGGGCTCACTGTCGCGCATGATAAATCAGTGGACCCCGTCGCAATTTCTAACTCATTGGGTCAACACTTTGCTGAGATTTCGAGCTCTTCAAATTATCCGCCAGCGTTTCTCCCGAAGAAACGTGCAGCGGAAGTGCAACCTCTTGCCTTCTCCTCTCAAAATCGCGAAAGCTACAATACTTTTTTCTCCATGCGGGAACTCCAACATGCACTCTCTTCTTCTCGTTCTTCCGCCCCAGGACCGGATGGTATCCACATACAAATGTTGCTGCATTTATCATACCATAGTCTGCGTTACCTACTTAGCCTTTATAATCGGATTTGGACCGACAGTACTTTTCCCAAACGATGGCGGTAAGCTATCGTCGTTTCCGTTCCGAAATCTGGAAAGGACAAACATCTCCCCTCTAGCTATCGCCCCATTTCTCTCACGAGTAGTGTATGTAAGGTTTTGAAGCGTATGGTGAATTGCCGTTTAGCCTGGTGGCTAGAGTCCCACAGTCTTTTAACGCCTGCCCAATGTGGTTTCCGAAAGCATCGTTCTGCAGTTGACCATCTTGTTGCTCTCTCCACTTATATCATGAACAATTTTCCCCGGAAACGCCAAACAGTAGCGATATTTTTTGATCTGGAGAGTGCATACGATACTTGTTGGAGGACACGCATCCTCCGTACACTGTTCTCTTGGGGCTTTCGAGGTCG
This sequence comes from Schistocerca serialis cubense, assembly GCF_023864345.2. Classification (NCBI taxonomy): domain Eukaryota; kingdom Metazoa; phylum Arthropoda; class Insecta; order Orthoptera; family Acrididae; genus Schistocerca; species Schistocerca serialis. The sequence continues at coordinate 961,176,311 of NC_064639.1, forward strand.
GCTGCCCCTTTTTCTTCGTAAATTTATGGCAGAGCGCACATTTAAAGTGCGGGTGAACATTAATCTCTCCCGCACCTTCTGCCAAGAAAACGGGGTACCCCAGGGCTCCGTGCTCAGTGTTGTACTGTTTGCCATTGCCATAAATCCAATTATGGATTGTCTCCTTCCTGATGTCTCGGGCTCCCTCTTCGTGGACGATTTTGCGATCTACTACAGCTCTCAACGGACCAGCCTTCTTGAACGACGTCTTCAAGGATGTCTCGATCGCATCCACTCTTGGAGCATCGAAACTGGCTTCTGCTTTTCTCCCAGTAAGACCGTTTGTGTTAATTTTTTGCGTCGTACGGAGTTTCTTCCGCCTTTCTTACATCTATGCCCTGTCAACCTTCAGTTCGCGGACGTCGCTAAATTCTTGGGCCTTATATTTGACAGAAAACTGTGCTGGTCCTCCCACGTTTCCTATCTTACGGCTCGCTGTTTGCAATCCCCCAACACCCTCCGTGTCCTGAATGGCACCTCCTGGGGAGCGGACAGAGTGGTCCTTCTCCGCCTCTATCGCGCCTTAGTGCACTCGAAATTGGACTAGGGCGGCACAGTTTACTCCTCTGCTCGACCGTCTATTCTTCGACGTCTCGACTCTATCCACCACCGTGGATTACGTTTAGTGTCTGGAGCTTTTTACACCAGCCCTTTGGAAAGCCTTTATGCTGAGACTGCTGAACCTCCGCTGTCCAGTCGGCGAGCTGTCCTTCTGAGTCGTTATGCTATCTGTCTTCCATGCCTGCAAATCCGGCTCATGACATTTTTTTCGACGCCTCCTTGGATTTAGGGTATGCTGACGGCCTTCCTCCCTACTACCACCGGGAGTCCGTTTCCGTCAACTGCTCCATTCTCTTCCCTTCCACTTTCCTAAAACTTTCTTGACAACTTGGGGTACAGCACCGCCTTGGCTCCGGCCCCGGACCTGCCTGCTCCGTGACCTTTGTCAGTTTCCCAAGGATGGTACCCCTTCTCTTGTTTATCGTCAGGCATTTGCTGCTCTCCCCGCACAAATGAAGGATGCCACATTTATTTACACTGATGGCTCAAAAACATCGTTTGGTGTTGGGAGTGCCTATATTGCTGGCGACACCCGAAATCGTTTTCGGCTTCCCGACCAGTGTTCAGTTTATACTGCGGAGCTTTACGCTGTTCTCCAGGCTGTCCAATACATCCGTCACCATCAGCGAATACAGTATGTTATCTGCTCAGACTACCTTAGCTCTCTCCTCAGTCTCCAAGCTCTCTACCCTGTCCACCCTCTGGTCCACCGTATTCAGGACTGCCTCCACTTGCTCTGTGGCGTTCCCCTGGATCCCAGGACATGTTGGTATCTGTAGAAATGAGGCGGCCGATATAGCGGCTAAGGATTCAGTCTCTCTTCTTCGGCCCGCTGTTCGCATGATTCCCTTCGCCGATCTACGGAATGTTTTATGTCGTCGTGTTGCTCTTTTATGACATGCACATTGGTCGACACTTCCCACTAATAAATTGAGGGACGTGAAGGCTCTTCCCTGTGCTTGGGCCTCTTCGTCGTCGGGAGGAGGTAATTTTAACTGGACTCCGTATAGGGCACTGTCTTTTTAGCCATCGACATCTTTTAAGCGGTGATCCTCCCCCACTCTGTCCCCACTGCTCTCATCTGTGGACGGTGAGACACCTTTTACTTGTGTGCCCCTATTTTACTCCATTACGCGTCCGTCTGCAGCTGTCGCCTGATATATCTTCCATTTTAGCAGGTGACACGCGATCAGCCGATCGTGTTCTCGAGTTCATTAGTGCCAGTGAGATGACGTCAGTCATTTGAAGCTCTTTTTGGGGACAAACAACCCCCCCTTCTATAGTGGTTTTTTAAGCTTTCCTTCTGTTTTTGGTTTCCCCACTTTTTTGAGTTTTGCTCCCATTGCTGCTGGTTTCCAGTTTCGTTTTTCAGCTTTTAATAAGTCACAGACCGGGCGCTAATGACCATAGCAGTTTTGCACCCTAAAACCATAACATAAAAAAATCGTGAATGGTTTTTTTTTTGGTTTTTTTTTTGTTTTTGTTGGAGTGTCAAAATGCCGCTCAGTTGCTCTATTTCCATGTTCTTCTGCATATGCTATTACTTTCAGTTTATAGCCCGTTTCCTATGAATATCATTATAATTTTACCATTACGAAACGAGGTACTAACAAGTATATTGTACGGTTGCCGATAACACAAACCTCTTTCAATCCAAGTTCACTGACACCGCAGTCTACAGCGGCGCTTTAGAGATCGTTGTGGGTTTGTGAGCGCAGCACGGGAGGGAGACAGTGTTAGCAAACTTGTGAATCCCCGCAGCTGATGTTCGTCGCATCGGTGCACTGCTGGCATCGAATATGTGGTCCTGTTTAAGACTGGCGGCAATTTTAGATGAAACACTGGAGATTTTTATATTAACTTCGAGTACAAGACGCTCCTGAATTTTGGAGGCAATTTTTCCAAGAGAAAAGTGCGTCTTATAGAACGCAAAATACAGTAACGCATGAAAAGAATAGAGAAAATAAACACTCGTGCAGAGAGGACGCCAGTTTTGAAAGCACAAACGCTCTGTCCAAAAGATCTTAACAGTTTGACTGAGTATGCAGCAGACGATATCTAACGACATTGCTACGGATGCGGAAACTTCGCTCGTCATCTCCACAGAAAAGGACTAAGAGAAATCGCAACTCGTTCGTGCAATAGAACGACACGAACAGATTTAAATCACAGATTCCTTTTCTTGTGAGCACTGTGGTCATTGGATAACTAACTTAATACAAGAGACTAAGAAAGTTGAAACAATCATGTCCTACTAATATCACCACTTTTCCCGCACCAGAAAGTGCTGACAATTACAAAATAATTATTCCCTGCTCATATAACTGCTGACCAACCAAAACACTATAATCACCGGATTAATAGCGCGATGGGTCAACTCTGAAAGCCAATACAGCAGCGATTTTGCGTGGCATGGATTCGACAAGTCCTTGCTGAACATTTCCAGAAGTTTGTGCACCGTATGTCTACGCACAGGTCGTGCAATTGCCGTAAATTGCGGACTGTTGGTTTGTGGGCACGATTCTCGTGCCCTATAACGTGCAACATGTGTCCCATCAGTTTCAGAACAGGTGAATTTGATGTCTTCTGGCTTTGTAACATAGACAGTTATCCTGCTGGAAGATGTCATAGTCGTTGGGAAAATGTCAAGCTTGACAGGATGCAGATGGCTCGCAATAATGCTCACCGATTATCCCTTGTGAAGCCATAGTGCAGCATTATCAGGACACCAGAACAAAGTAACACACCACCTGACTAAATATCTGATTTATTTAACACTTTTATGGGAATGGCATGTCCAATTATCAAGTTCTTGAAATTATTATGCCTTTAGACACAGGACAAAACAATCAGCAAGCAGCAAACATGCATTGTCAAACATAAACATTATACACTGTGTGATAGGGTACAGGTTCAGATATTGTGACCACAGGTACATTAATACGTCCCCAAATCAGTCAGTTAGTTGTTTTTTCTCGACGTGAAACAGTCTTCCAGCAAACACATCACATAATTTGCTATCTGATGACTTCTGCACGGTCGTAACTGCATCGCAAAGTGAGCTACGCCTGTCAATACAGGCTAACTGTTTTGCGTCCATGCATCCACACTTCAGTGTCTGGCCTCATCTCCAGTGGAAAATAAACATTAATGGTTTCATTGCACTACATGTACTTGGAGCCACTAAGCAACCGAAAAAGATACTACGCATAACAGTTAGAAACATTAATCCACAAATTAAATAAACACTAATGTAATGTTGTTCAGTACACTGTCCTCAGTCATCAATAGAAATATCTGCACTTATACCCTTAACTCCCTGTATATCGTGGTGTAGTGAGTCTAATTCCTGGGCTCCACAAACACCTAACGCCGTTACGTATCTGTAAATGACTTTCCAGCCAAGCTAAAGTACCACGTTCAGTCTAACAAGAAATTTTTGATCTTAGATATTCCATTGAAGCTTGCTTCCAAAGAAGATGTCGATGGCACAATAAATAAAAAACATTTTGGAAGTAGAAACACCAGCTCAGCTTCGTTTCCTAGAACTGACATGTTGGGAAGGTGTTGGTGTGGTTCTCGAACGAAAATTTCTTATATAATTTTTCAACTGAGAATATGTAAGAGGTATAGAATGTTCGTCATCTGAATCGGTTCTGCTTCCTCTTTTGTAGATGGATGTCATCTAAGCTCGTTTACAAAATCAGGAATACATCTCATCGGCGGTAAATTATGGTCTAGGACTGTCCCACACTACTGTACTGAAGCGCCAAAGAAACCGGTATAGACATGCGTATTCAAATACAGAGACATGTAAACATGCAGAATACGGCACCGCGGTCGGTAACGCCTATATAAGACAAGTGTCTGGCGCAGTTGTTAGATGGCAGGTTATCAAAATTTAAGTGAGTTAGAACGTGATGTTAAAAAGACGGCGCACGAGCGACGGGACACAATATTTCCAAGGTAGCGATGAAGTGGGAACTTTCCCGTAGGACCATTTGACGAGTGTACGGTGAACATCAGGAATCCGGTAAAACTTCAAATCTCCAACATCACTGCGGCCGGAAAAAGATCCTGCAAGAACGCGACCAAAGACAACTGAAGAGAATCGTTCAACATGACAGAAGTGCAACCCTTCCGCAAATTGCTGCAGAATTCAGTGCTGGGCCATCAACCCATTCATGTCCATTATGCATTCCGACGGACTTGGGCAATTCCAGCAGGACAATGCGATACCCTACACGTCCAGAATTGCTACAGAGTGGCTCCAGGAACACTCTTCTGGGCTCAAATACCTCCGCCGGTCACCAGACTCTGCAGACAGTAACATTATTGAGCATATCTGGGAGCCTTGCAATGTGATATTCAGAAGAGATCTCCACCCCCTCGTGCTCTTACGGATTTATGGACAGCCCTGCAGGATTCATGGTATCAGTTCCCTCCAGCACTATTTCAGACGTTATTCGAGTACAAGCCACCTCGTGTTGTGACACTTCTGCGTGCTCGCGGGGGCCTCACACGATATTAGGCAGGTGTACCAGTTCCTTTGGCTTTTTCGGTGTAGTATTGGTAACAATGTAGCAGTGCTACAGGAATTGAATGATAACATTCCTTCACTTTCCTTTTTTTAACGTAATAATTGCGTGCAGAGTTTACTGTTTTCAAACCAATTCCTGCCTGTACCACCAGGATCTGGACAAAGACTTTTATGCGATAGACGTTATTATCCATTATCATCAGCTTTCTGATATGGTAGCAGGTCCTTTGTGTCTCTGCTTCAAGCGATCCATTGCTTCCTTCTTAATGGCAGTGTACGTACTGACCTCCATCATATCATCCAGGATCTGAAATCTCTTCCTCACTTCCCTTCTCATTCCTCCCACGCTGAGCGAGGTGGCGCAGTGGTTAGCGCACTGGACTCACATTCTGAAGGACGACGCTTCAAACCCGCGTTCAGCCACCCAGATTTAGGTTTTCCGTGACTTCCCTAAGCACTCCAGGTAAACTCCGGGATAGTTCCCTTGAAAACGCTTGGCTGATTCCCTTCCACACCCTCGACACAATCCGAACTTGGCTTCGCCTTTAATGACCTCGATGTCGACGGGCCGTTACTCAGTCTTTCTTCCTTCCCTTCCTTTCCACCCACGAACCCTTCTGATACTGTTTTTATAAACCCCTCCCATATTCTTAATATATGTCTAATTCAGTTTCGTTTCCTTCTTTTTACTACATTTAGTAATTGTCTTTGCTCTCCTACTGTTCTCAGTAACTCTTCACTTTTCACTCTATGTATCCAAATTATTCTTTCTATCCTCCACAATGTCTACATTTCAAAAGCCTCCAACCTTGTTCTGTCTTCCTTCGTCAGCGTACACGTTTCAGAGACATACGAAGGACACACCACACAAAACATTTTATTAGCCTTTTCCGTAAATCAGTGTCCATATTGCTGCAGACATTCTCCTTTTCTTGCGAGTGCTATTCGGAAAGTAAGGAACGACAGGTCGCGAAATCGAAACCACAGTGAAAATCAAAACTGTTTTATTTGCAACGGATAGCTATACCTTCCAGCTAGTTCTTTACACAGTCGCCGCTCAGACTTAGGCATCTGTCGTAGCGTTGTACCAACTTTTCAATTCCCTCGTTATAGAAGACAGCCGCCAGTGCTTTTCGACAATTTTCTACTCTGGACTGCAGCTCGTTGTCTGTGTCAAAATATTGTGTTCATAGCCAGCAGAGATGAACCGCAGGGATAGCCAATTATGGGCTGTATTGTGGGTGATCAAACACTTCCCATCGAAAACGCTGCAGGAGTATCTTCATTGGCCCTGTACATTCCGTACAGAGTGTGGCCGAGAATTATCGTGTAGAACCAACCGCATGACAGTTATGTTATGTAGATTGCATAGCTTCAGGCGAAATCTTTCGCCAGGCCCCCTTACTTGGTGGGGGATGCTAATTTCTAATCGTCTTTACGTTCTCACTGTGAGCTCAAAACTGAAAAGAGCGGCACGATGCGATCGACGGGCGTACTAGACACAGTGCCCAACGCATCTGTGAAAGCTTCAATAGATTTTCACTGTATTTTTCATTTCGTGACCGATCGTTCCTTTCTTTCCGAATAACCCTTGTATAATATGCCTCTTTCGCTGTTGATATCCTGGTTTTAATTTCTGGGCTGCTCTTCCAGTTGGTTTCTATCGTATTTCCAAAGTATTTATAAATTTGCACATGTTCTAATACGTTTCCATTCAGCATTATATTTGCCTTTTTATTTTCTCCTACTGTCATCACTTTTGCTTTCTCTGTAGTTATTTTCATTGTATGAATATTTCCTTTAGCTTCAATGATATCTTCTATATCCTGCAATTGTTTTTGACCTACTTCTAGTAGGACCATGCCGTCTGAAAATCTCAAACACCATATTCTTCTTCCTCCAATTTTTACCCCCTTGTCAACTAGTGGGCACTGGGCAGTCGTATTTTCTAAATATATACTGAGTAGGGTAGAAGACAGCAGTCTTTTCTATTTCTATCCATCGGTATTTTTTCCTCTCGCTTTCGCTATGCTTTTTAATTTAAATATAATGAGTTTAGAAGATCACCCCAAACCACATTGTGAAAGGTCTTTCCCAGGGCTGTAGAACACATGTAAAGATTTCTTCCCTTTTCAGTAAACTTCTCTCCAAAAATTTCGTAGAGTCCTGTTGCATTTCTTGTGGCTGTATTCCGTCTAAAAGGAAATTGTTGTTTTGCCAGATTCTCCTCCAGTCTTTTATTAATGACTCTTAACTTTGGATGAATGTGAAATGAGGCTTACTGTCCTGTGCTCACTGCAATTCTTGGTTCCTTGTTTCTTTGTTATTGGAAGCATTATTGTTGTCAGAAAGTCCTCTGCCCATTCACCGCTGTCATATATTTTGTTACATAATCTTAATAGTTCTTTTACATCTTCTTCTTTCAAACATTTTAGTATTTTTCCTGGGATCGTGTTTTCATTGCGCTGTTGCACTCTTCACGTCTTCCATTATTATTCTTAATCCTTTCTTGTCATCATTTTCACTGTTCATGGGTTTAACTTCCTGAGTTGTTGGTTTGTGATCAGCGCCTTATAGCTCTTTTAAATCGTCTTCCCACCTCTGTAGGATGTTATTAACTTGTGACGAAAATTCCTTATGGTTTTCAGATACTTGCTGGTGTAGCTGCCGAAAATATCCTGTCATTAACTTTCTATTGCTCTGTCAACGTAAAACTGGCCTGCAAAATATTTCATGCACCTTGAGATGGGCAACCGCTCTCACAATATCTGTCCCCTGGGCCGATTATGTAAGTTGGATTGCCTACTTTCAGGTGCATGAAAAATTTTGCAAGTTAGTTTTGTTTTTGGTCACAGTGTAGTTTACTGGGCACTGATGTAATACGTGAATATATTGAAGTGTTCGTATTATGTTTTGTATCTTTCCTGCCTCGGTTAACGCAAATATTTGCGTTTTCCCTTTGTTTCTACTAGTTATTGCTGCGAGTCAGGCAGATGCCCAGTGGCTGTAAAATTTTACCTCACGCACGCCGACTGCGCAAAAACCGTGCGAGGTCGGCGGAACTTTGAAGTTTAGCGCCGATACACGCGCGCGGTCCACAAAGCGTTCTTTGCGAGGTTCACACGCCGCCGAGTTCGCAGATAACCAAAACAAAACTGCGTTTTCCCCAACTCGACGAGCGTGTAACGTAGGCTGCCAGCGAGTTACGTTCTGCCTCTTGTTGCACAAGTTTATTCTGCACGGTACATACCACAACCGGCTGAGGCACCGGTACAGTGAGGAATCCATTTAAAAAACATTAAAAATCTACTGTTAGCATAAACGAGTTGTTGCCGGAAGAGTAGTGTTGCATGAAGAATGCCAAATGTTTTAGGAAGTGGTAGTACAGACTGATTCGAGTAAAACATTCCATATTACGTGTTTTTGTTATTTTGTCTTTCTCAGTTGCATTTAATAATACACTGTTGTGCAAAATGTAAGGCTGAAAGTAGCTTTCGCAAGATGCGTCATTGTCAACTAACACAGCTCTACGAAACTTGCACCATACATAAACTGCTACGGTATAGGACAGAAGATAACAGAAAGAAATACGCAATAAACAAACAGAAACGAACTTTTATTCAAAAACAATAATTACACTTAAGTCACAGCGATTTGTAATGGTTTCCTGCACATTACAAAAGGCTGGAATTAGTTATTAATAGGCTGTATAGTCACCCTAAACAGCAGTGCATGCTCTGCAAGATGCGCCCATGCTGACCACAAACTTGGTCAGGAGCTCTTGTGGAAGACCGTTCAGTTCCTCTACTAGTATGGTTCCCCAACTGCTCCAAGGGAATGGGTACATGTGGCGGTGCTGCTAAGCACTGAGGCGACAAAAGTCGTCCGGCATATTTCAACATTATGTCGGGCCTCCTATTCCCCAGTGTAGGGCAACAACTCGTCGTGATATGGACTCAACAAGTTGTTCCAAGTCCCCTGCAGAAATATTGAGCCATGCAGCCTCTATATCCGTTTAATTGCGAAAGGCGTTGCTGCAGTATGTATGCAACCCAGCGCGACTCCGATGTGGATATATGAGCACCGGTAGAGGTTTAGCGTGACCTTCGAACGGAAATTTTTTGATCGCTCCTTGTTGTTGTTGTTGTTGTTGTTGTTGTGGTGGTCTTCAGTCCTGATTCTGGTTTGATGCAACTCTCCATGCTACTATATCCTGTGCAAGCCTCTACATCTCCCAGTACTTACTGCAACCTACATCCTTCTGAATGTGCTTAGTGTATTCATCTCTACATCTACATCTACATCTACATTTATACTCCGCAAGCCACCCAACAGTGTGTGGCGGAGGGCACTTTACGTGCCACTGTCATTACCTCCCTTTCCTGTTCCAGTCGCGTATGGTTCGCGGGAAGAACGACTGTCTGAAAGCCTCCGTGCGCGCTCTAATCTCTCTAATTTTACATTCGTGATCTCCTCGGGAGGTATAAGTAGGGGGAAGCAATATATTCGATACCTCATCCAGAAACGCACCCTCTCGAAACCTGGCGAGCAAGCTACACCGCGATACAGATCGCCTCTCTTGCAGAGTCTGCCACTTGAGTTTATTAAACATCTCCGTAACGCTATCACGGTTACCAAATAACCCTGTGACGAAACGCGCCGCTCTTCTTTGGATCTTCTCTATCTCCTCCGTCAAACCGATCTGGTACGGATCCCACACTGATAAGCAATACTCAAGTATAGGTCGAACGAGTGTTTTGTAAGCCACCTCCTTTGTTGATGGACTACATTTTCTAAGCACTCTCCCAATGAATCTCAACCTGGTACCCGCCTTACCAACAATTAATTTTATATGATCATTCCACTTCAAATCGTTCCGCACGCATACTCCCAGATATTTTACAGAAGTAACTGCTACCAGTGTTTGTTCCGCTATCATATAATCATACAATAAAGGATCCTTCTTTCTATGTATTCGCAATACATTACATTTGTCTATGTTAAGGGTCAGTTGCCACTCCCTGCACCAAGTGCCTATCCGCTGCAGATCTTCCTGCATTTCGCTACAATTTTCTAATGCTGCAACTTCTCTGTATACTACAGCATCATCCGCGAAAAGCCGCATGGAACTTCCGACACTATCTACTAGGTCATTTATATACATTGTGAAAAGCAATGGTCCCATAACACTCCCCTGTGGCACGCCAGAGGTTACTTTAACGTCTGTAGACGTCTCTCCATTGATAACAACATGCTATGTTCTGTTTGCTAAAAACTCTTCAATCCAGCCACACAGCTGGTCTGATATTCCGTAGGCTCTTACTTTGTTTATCAGGCGACAGTGCGAAACTGTATCGAACGCCTTCCGGAAGTCAAGAAAAATAGCATCTACCTGGGAGCCTGTATCTAATATTTTCTGGGTCTCATGAACAAATAAAGCGAGTTGGGTCTCACACGATCGCTGTTTCCGGAATCCATGTTGATTCCTACATAGTAGATTCTGGGTTTCCAAAAACGACATGATACGCGAGCAAAAAACATGTTCTAAAATTCTACAACAGATCGACGTCAGAGATATAGGTCTATAGTTTTGCGCATCTGCTCGACGACCCTTCTTGAAGACTGGGACTATCTGTGCTCTTTTCCAATCATTTGGAACCCTCCGTTCCTCTAGAGACTTGCGGTACACGGCTGTTAGAAGGGGGGCAAGTTCTTTCGCGTACTCTGTGTAGAATCGAATTGGTATCCCGTCAGGTCCAGTGGACTTTCCTCTATTGAGTGTTTCCAGTTGCTTTTCTATTCCTTGGACACTTATTTCGATGTCAGCCATTTTTTCGTTTTTGCGAGGATTTAGAGAAGGAATTGCAGTGCGGTCTTCCTCTGTGAAACAGCTTTGGAAAAAGGTGTTTAGTATTTCAGCTTTACGCGTGTCATCCTCTGTTTCATTGCCATCATCATCCCGGAGTGTCTGGATATGCTGTTTTGAGCCACTTACTGATTTAACATAAGACCAGAACTTCCTAGGATTTTCTGTCAAGTCGATACATAGAATTTTACTTTCGAATTCACTGAACGCTTCACGCATAGCCCTCCTTACGCTAACTTTGACATCGTTTAGCTTCTGTTTGTCTGAGAGGTTTTGGCTGCGTTTAAACTTGCAGTGAAGCTCTCTTTGCTTTCCCCTCACAGTTTTACTCGGTACGTACCTGTCTAAAACGCATTTTACGATTGCCTTGAGCTTTTTCCATAAACACTCAACATTGTCAGTGTCGGAACAGAAATTTTCGTTTTGATCTGTTAAGTAGTCTGAAATCTGCCTTCTATTACTCTTGCTAAACAGATAAACCTTCCTCCCTTTTTTTATATTCCTATTAACTTCCATATTCAGGGATGCTGCAACGGCTTTATGCTCACTGATTCCCTGTTCTGCACTTACAGAGTCGAAAAGTTCGGGGCTGTTTGTTATCAGTAGGTCCAAGATGTTATCTCCACGAGTCGGTTCTCTGTTTAATTGCTCGAGGTAATTTTCGGATAGTGCACTCAGTATAATGTCACTCGATGCTCTGTCCCTACCACCCGTCCTAAACATCTGAGTGTCCCAGTCTATATCTGGTAAATTGAAATCTCCACCTAAGGCTATAACATGCTGAGAAAATTTATGTGAAATGTATTCCAAATTTTCTCTCAGTTGTTCTGCCACTAATGTTGCTGAGTCGGGAGGTCGGTAAAAGGAGCCAATTATTAACCTAGTTCGGTTGTTGAGTGTAACCTCCACCCATAATAATTCACAGGAAGTATCCACTTCTACTTCACTACAGGATAAACTACTACTAACAGCGACGAACACTCCACCACTGGTTGCATGCAATCTATCCTTTCTAAACACCGTCTGTACCTTTGTTAAAATTTCGGCAGAATTTATCTCTGGCTTAAGCCAGCTTTCTGTACCTATAACGATTTCAGCTTCGGTGCTTTCTATCAGCGCTTGAAGTTCTGGTACTTTACCAACGCAGCTTCGACAGTTGACAATTACAATACCGATTGCTTCTTGGTCGCCGCATGTCCTGACTTTGCCCCGCACCCGTTGAGGCTGTTGCCCTTTCTGTACTTGCCCAAGGCCATCTAACCTAAAAAACCGCCCAGCCCACGCCACACAACCCCTGCTACCCGTGTAGCCGCTTGTTGCGTGTAGTGGACTCCTCACCTATCCAGCGGAACCCGAAACCCTACCACCCTATGGCGCAAGTCGAGGAATCTGCAGCCCACACGGTCGCAGAACCGTCTCAGCCTCTGATTCAGACCCTCCACTCGGCTCTGTACCAAAGGTCCGCAGTCAGTCCTGTCGACGATGCTGCAGATGGTGAGCTCTGCTTTCATCCCGCTAGCGAGACTGGCAGTCTTCACCAAATCAGATAGCCGCCGGAAGCCAGAGAGGATTTCCTCCGATCCATAGCGACACACATCATTGGTGCCGACATGAGCGACCACCTGCAGATGGGTGCACCCTGTACACTTCATGGCATCCGGAAAGACTCTTTCCACATCTAGAATGACTCCCCCCGGTATGCACACGGAGTGCACATTGGTTTTCTTCCCCTCTCTTGCTGCCATTTCCCTAAGGGGCCCCACTACGCGCCTGACGTTGGAGCTCCCAACTACCAGTAAGCCCACCCTCTGCGACTGCCCGGATCTTGCAGACTGAGGGGCTACCTCTGGAACAGGACAAGCAGCCATGTCAGGCCGAAGATCAGTATCAGCCTGAGACAGAGCCTGAAACTGGTTCGTCAGACAAACTGGAGAGGCTTTCCGTTCAGCCCTCCGGAATGTCTTTCGCCCCCTGCCACACCTTGAGACGACCTCCTACTCTACCACAGGTGAGGGATCAGCCTCAATGTGGGCAGTATCCCGGGCAACCACAGTCGTAGTCCGATCAGGGGATGCGTGGGACGAGCTGGCCGTCCCCGACAAACCCCCATTCGGACCCCCACAGTGATGCCCATTGGCAACAGCCTCAAGCTGTGTGACCGAAGCCAACACTGCCTGAAGCTGGGAGCGAAGGGATGCCAACTCAGCCTGCATCCGAACACAGCAGTTGCAGTCCCTATCCATGCTAAAAACTGTTTTGCAAAGAACGTCTGAACTAATCTACAGAGAGCGCAAACAAATTGACAAAATTTAAACGATTATTAAAATACAAGATTGCCTAGTAAATTCAGTAATGCTGCTACTTGCGCACTGCTGACACTGCTCGGCGGCGGAAGGAGACTACGCGAATTTACACTATTCAGGTACTAAAACGCGATGCTACACTCTCAAATACTATAATACGCCCGAAATTTATGAATTAAACAATGCAAGTACCAAAAACACGCAAAGAAATTAAGAATTAAACTATGTACCAAATGATTTTTACCCTCCACGCTGCCCCCCAATGCTAAACTTGTGATCCCTTGATGCCTCAGAACATGTCCTACCAACCAGTCCCTTCTTCTTGTCAAGTTGTGCCACAAACTCCTCCACAATTCTATTCAATACCTCCTCATTAGTTATGTGATCTACCCATCTAATCTTCAGCATTCTTCTGTAGCACCACCTTTCAAAAGCTTCTATTCTCTTCTTGTCCAGACTATTTATCGTCCATGTTTCACTTCCATACATGGCTACACTCCATACAAATACTTTCAGAAACGACTTCCTGACACTTAAATCTATACTCGATGATAACAAATTTCTCTTCTTCAGAAACGCTTTCCTTGCCATTGCCAGTCTACATTTTATATCCTCTCTACCTCGACTATCATCAGTTATATTGCGCCCCAAATAGCAAAACTCCTTTACTACTTCAAGTGTCTCATTTCCTAATCTAATTCCCTCAGCATCACCCGCCTTAATTCGACTACATTCCATTATCGTCGTTTTGCTTTTGTTGATGTTCATCTTATATCCTCCTTTGAAGACATTGTCCATTCTGTTCACCTGCTCTTCCAAGTCCTTTGGTGTCTCTGACAGAATTACAATGTCATCGGCGAACCTCAAAGTTTTTGTTTCTTCTCCATGGATTTTAATACCTACTCCGAATTTTTCTTTTGTTTCCTTTACTGCTTGCTCAATATACAGATTGAATAACATCGGGGAGAGGCTACAACCCTGTCTCACTCCCTTCCCAACCACTGCTTCCATTTCATGCCCCTCGACTCTTATAACTGCCATCTGATTTCTGTTCAAATTGTAAATAGCCTTTCGCTCCCTGGATTTTACCCCTGCCACCTTTAAAATTTGAAAGAGAGTATTCCTGTCAACATTGTCAAAAGCTTTCTCTAAGTCTACAAATGCTAGGAACGTAGGTTTGCCTTTCCTTAATCTTTCTTCTAAGATAAGTCGTAAGGTCAGTATTGCCTCGCGTGTTCCAACAATTCTAAGGAATCCAAACTGATCTTCCCCGAGGTTGGCTTGTACTAGTTTTTCCATTCGTCTGTAAAGAATTCGCAGTAGTATTTTGCAGCTGTGACTTATTAAACTGATAGCTCGGTTATTTTCCCATCTGTCAACACCTGCTTTCTTTAGAATTGGAATCACTCCCTATACATCATTTTTTTTTTCAGATCAGAATGTGAGAGGTATAGAATGGTAGTTATATGAATAGGTAGTACGTCCTTTTTCGTAGATGTGTATGGTCTAAGCTCATTTACAGTCACCGGCGGTAACGTATGGTATAGAACCGTCCAACACTACTAGTGTTAGTAAAACTGTGACTCACCGTAGCATCACTGCAGGATTTTGTGCACAAACTGACCTCTCGATTATGTCCCATAAATGGTCGATGTGATTCATGTTGCACGATCCGGGTGGCCAGATCATTCGCTCGAATTGTTCAGAATGTTCTTCAAATCAATCGGGAACTATTTTTGACCAGTGATATGGCGCATTCTCATCTATAAAAATTCGATAACTGTTTGGGGTCTTGAGGTGCACAAATGGCTACAAACGGTCTCCAGGTAGCCGAACATAACGATTTCCAGTCAACGGTCGACACAGTTAGACCAGAGGACCCAGTACGTTCCATGTAAACAAAGCTCACACGATTACGGAGCCACTCCCAGCTTGCACAGTGCCTTGTTGACAACTTGAGCCCACGGCTTCGTGTCGTCTACGCCACTCTAGAAACCTGCCATCAGCTATTAGCAACTGAAATCGTGATTCATCTGGCCATGCCACGGTCCAGGGCTCAACCGACACGGTTACGAGCCCATGAGAGTAGCGCAGGTGATGTCCTGTTACCATACGCAATCACGTTCGCTCGACTACCGCCGTAGCCCGTTAACGCCATATTTCGCCACATTGTCGTAACGGATACGTTTACCTTATGTCTCACATTAATTTCTGTTGCTACACACGCAGTGTTGCTTGTCTGTTAGCACTGACAACTCGACGCCACTGCTTTCGGTCATTAAGTGAAGGCCGTCTGCAACTGCGTTATTCGTAGTAAGAGGTTATCCTTGAAATTTGGTATTATTAGAACGCTATGGATCTAAGAATATTTAATTCCTTGACGATTTCCAAAATGGAATAACCCATGCGTTTTATTTTATTTTATTTACACGTCATGTTCCATAGGACCAAATTGAGGAACAAATCTCCAAGGTCATGGAAAGTGTCATTATATGAAATTACAACATAAAAGTAATAACGGATAAAAACAAAATCTTTATGAACCCAAAAGAGTCAAGCCATAAGTTTAAGTAAATGGAATCAACAATAAAACAAGAATCAGCTTAATTTTTCAAGGAACTCCTCGACGGAATAGAAGGAGTGACCCATGAGGAAACTCTTCAGTTTCGATTTGAAAGTTCGTGGATTACTGCTAAGATGTTTGAATTCATGTGGTAGCTTATTGAAAATGGATGCAACACTATACTGCACACCTTTCTGCACAAGAGTTAAGGAAGTCCGATCCAAATACAGGTTTGATTTCTGCCGCGTAGTAACGGAGTGAAAGCTGCATATTCTAGGGAATAAGCTGGTATTGTTAACAAGAAATGACAGTAAAGAATATATACATAGAGAGGCCAATGTCAAAATACCCAGACCAGTGAACAGGGGTCGACAATAGGTTCGCGAACTTACAAGACTTATTGCCCGAACCGCCCGTCTCTGAGCCAAAAATATTCTTTGAGAATGGGAAGAGTTACCCCAAAATATAATACTATATGACATAAGCGAATGTAAATAAGCACAGTAGACTAATTTTCGTGTCGATCACTTGCTTCAAAAGCCGCGCGGGATTAGCCGAGCGGTCTGAGGCGCTGCAGTCGCGGACTGTGCGGCTGGCCCCGGCGGAGGTTCGAGTCCTCCCTCGGGTATGGGTGTGTGTGTTTGTCCTTAGGATAATTTACGTTAAGTAGTGTGTAAGCTTAGGGACTGATGACCTTAGCAGTTAAGTCCGATAAGATTTCACACACATTTGAATTTACTTCAAATACTGTACGAGTAGTAAAAATGGCAGCATTAAGTCTTTGAACAAGATTCTGAACGTGGGCTTTTCACGACAGTTTACTATCCATCTGAACACCTAGAAATTTGAACTGTTTAGTTTCACTGATCATATGCCCTTTCTGTGAAATTAGAAGGTCGGGTTTTGTTGAACTATGTGTTAGAAAATGTAAAAACTGAGTCTTACTGTGATTTAGGCTAGTTTATTTTCTACAAGCCATGAACTTATGTCCGGAACTGCACTATTTGAAACTGAGCCAATGTTGTACACAACATCCTTTACTAAAAAGCTAATGTCATCAGCAAACAGAAATATTTTAGAGTTACCCATAATACTAGAGGGCATACCGGTTATATAAATAAGGAACAGTGGCCAGAACACTGATCCCTGGGGCACCCCCAATTTGACTGTACCCCACACATACCCCACATCATAGCCATTCTCAGCACTGTGAATCGTGACATTTTGCCGCTTGTTGCTAAAGTAAGAGGTGAACCAATTGTGAGCTACTCCCCATATTCCATAACGGTCCAACTTCTGGAGCAATATTTTGTGATCAACACAAACGCTTTAGTTAAATCAAAAAATATACCTAGCTCCAATGTGCCTTCAAGGTCTGTTAATTCCTGTCCTGCGGCCATAATCATGTCGTAAACCTTTTCACATGAATCACCGGAGTACAAATGACAGCTCTGCAAATGCAATGCCCTTTCATACCTTGTGTACACGATACTACCGCCATCTGTGTATGTGCATCCGATGACTGTCAGCTCAGCGTAGAAAATAAGGCAGACAGTTTCTTAACCGCAGGCTGACGAATTGAAGAGTATTTACTTGTATTTTTATTAAACTGTGTGAGACCAGTGCCGTGCTTCAGCTTAAAGTGCAAACGAACAGTGTGTAGATGAATCCGACGATGTTATTCAGTAAATAGACCGTAGTTCTTCAACAAGCTTACGTGAACTGTTGACATATCGTCGTGTTTCACGTACTAAAATATAAAAAAAACGAAAGAGATTAGAGTTGAACGAACCGCGCGACAATGAGGTCATTAGAGACGGAGCACAAGCTCATATTATGGAAGGATGGAGAAGGAAATAGGCTGTGTTCTTTTGAACGGTACCATACCGAAACTTTCCTTAAGCTTTTTGGAGAAATCACGGGAAACCGAAATCTGCGTTTCTGGACGGGTATTTGAACCATCGTGCTTCTGAATGCGAGTCCTTACAATAACGTGGCGGACATTACGTATGCACGGCCTCTGCCCTTAACGTTCACGCCCGCTTCAGCAAGTTCAATAAGGTGACAACAGTAGACGATAGCAATTTTGTTGTTGGGTAATTGAACAGGCGCCAGAGAGACAGTTCTGACATTGCTGTTGATAATGGAAGCAAGACGGAAGATAATTTCATAGGATTTGTCGACTTGGAAACAGCATTCGACAATGTGAAACGGCGCGAGACGTTCGAAATTTTGAGAAAAACAGGGGTAAGCTATAGAGACAGACTGGTAATATGTTCAGGAGCCACGAGAGAATAATAAGAGTGGACGGCCAAGAATGAAGTGCTCGGATTAAAAAGCGTGTAAGACAGGGATGTAGTCTACGCCCCTACTGTTCAAACTGTACATCGAAGAAGCAGTGATGAAAATAAAGGGAAGTTAAAGAGCGCAATTATTCGAGGTGAAAGGATATCAATGATAAGATTCTCTGATGACATTGCTACCGTCAGTGAAGTGAAGAAGAATTACAGGATCTGTTGAATGGAATCAGCAGTCTACCAAATATAAAATATGGACTGAGAGTAAATCGAAGAAAGCCTAAAGCGATGAGAAGTAACAGAAACGAGAGTACATGTTACTTGTTGTGCACTTTTTATGTTATGCAAGTTTTGTGTCTCTGTATTACGCCAGTGTTGTCACTGTCACTGGTTTCATTGTCAGTGCTGGACCTTCTCGAGGTATCTATGTCGGACTGTCTTTGTGTCCTGCTGGTTTTGTATTGATGAGTCTCTTTGTATATGCCATGTTCAGCTTTTGAAATGCTTGCAGTTACGTTCTGCTGTGTTCATGTACCTTATTTCGTCAGTACTTCGTATAGTGTAGTTGCCGCTAAGTGCTCTATGCTATTACTTAAGGGCCTGTATTTGATGTTTTTCAAAAGGAAGTGTTCTGGAACCAGTTGCCCAATTGCCCCCCATGTGCACCGATTGCTTTCTGGAAGCGACACGCGCTGCAAGTGCGTGGGTCAAGGGCCGTCTCCAATTACAAAATGAACCATGCCTCGGCCGTGGTTGACATGAGCTATCCGTATCTGGGAATAATAGATAGTTTCGACGGCCCTTATGACTCTCGTCACACTCTTTTTGCCAAGTGTTCATCCGCCAATTTTTTTACTTGGCGTCGATCTTCTTTGTGCTGCCCAGCGATCTGCAACACTCTCTCAGCTCTGCCCATTTTCAGTCAATATGTTGCAGCCCAACTTTCCGACAGTTGAGTTGATCCGGGTATATACCAAGCACCACACACAGGTAATCCACTTACGTTGTGGCGAAGTCCCAGGTAATCCAGTAGCACCCCCGCCTAACAGAAATGAACTCATCTACATCTACATCTACATTTATACTCCGCAAGCCACCCAACGGTGTGTGGCGGAGGGCACTTTACGTGCCACTGTCATTACCTCCCTTTCATGTTCCAATCGCGTATGGTTCGCGGGAAGAACGACTGTCTGAAAGCCTCCGTGCGCGCTCGAATCTCTCTAATTTTACATTCGTGATCTCCTCGGGAGGTATAAGTAGGGGGAAGCAATATATTCGATACCTCATCCAGAAACGCACCCTCTCGAAACCTGGCGAGGAAGCTACACCGCGATGCAGAGCGCCTCTCTTGCAGAGTCTGCCACTTGAGTTTGCTAAACATCTCCGTAACGCTATCACGGTTACCAAATAACCCTGCGACGAAACGCGTCGCTCTTCTTTGGATCTTCTCTATCTCCTCCGTCAAACCGATCTGGTACGGATCCCACACTGATGAGCAATACTCAAGTATACGTCGAACGAGTGTTTTGTAAGCCACCTCCTTTTTTGATGGACTACATTTTCCAAGGACTCTCTCAATGAATCTCAACCTGGTACCCGCCTTACCAACAATCGTTCCGCACGCATACTTCCAGATATTTTACAGAAGTAACTGCTACCAGTGTTTGTTCCGCTATCATATAATCATACAATAAAGGATCCTTCTTTCTATGTATTCGCAATACATTACATTTATCTATGTTAAGGGTCAGTCGCCACTCCCTGCACCAAGTGCTTATCCGCTGCAGATCTTCCTGCATTTCGCTACAATTTTCTAATTCTGCAACTTCTCTGTATACTACAGCATCATCCGCGAAAAGCCGCTTGGAACTTCCGACACTATCTACAAGGTCATTTATATATATTGTGAAAAGCAATGGTCCCATAACACTCCCCTGTGGCACGCCAGAGGTTACTTTAACGTCTGTAGACGTCTCTCCATTGATAACAACATGCTGTGTTCTGTTTGCTAAAAACTCTTCAATCCAGCCACACAGCTGGTCTGATATTCCGTAGGCTTTTACTTTGTTTATCAGGCGACAGTGCGGAACTGTATCGAACGCCTTCCGGAAGTCAAGGAAAATAGCATCTACCTGGGAGCCTGTATCTAATATTTTCTGGGTCTCATGAATAAATAAAGCGAGTTGGGTCTCACACGATCGCTGTTTCCGGAATCCATGTTGTTTCCTACAGAGTAGATTCTGGGTTTCCAAAAACGACATGATACGCGAGCAAAAAACATGTTCTAAAATTCTACAACAGATCGACGTCAGAGATATAGGTCTATAGTTTTGCGCATCTGCTCGACGACCCTTCTTGAAGACTGGGACTACCTGTGCTCTTTTCCAATCATTTGGAACCTTCCGTTCCTCTAGAGACTTGCGGTACACGGCTGTTAGAAGGGGGGCAAGTTCTTTCGCGTACTCTGTGTTTGAATCGTATTGGTATCCCGTCAGGTCCAGTGGGCTTTCCTCTGTTGAGTGATTCCAGTTGCTTTTCTATTCCTTGGACACTTATTTCGGTGTCAGCCATTTTTTCGTTTGTGCGAGGATTTAGAGAAGGAACTGCAGTGCGGTCTTCCTCTGTGAAACAGCTTAGGAAAAAGGTGTTTAGTATTTCAGCTTTACGCGTGTCATCCTCTGTTTCAATGCCATCATCATCCCAGAGTGTCTGGATATGCTGTTTCGAGCCACTTACTGATTTAACGTAAGACCAGAACTTCCTAGGATTTTCTGTCAAGTCGGTACATAGAATTTTACTTTCGAATTCACTGAACGCTTCACGCATAGCCCTCCTTACGCTAACTCTTGCTCTAAGATAGTTAAGTTCAGCTGTTGACAAACGTTGTTTGTAATAGTGATGCTCATGACGACAGCGAGTCCATGTGCTCATTTACTAGCTAAAAAGCTCGATACCGACTGCAAGTGGTAGTCTGTATCGTGTCGAATTTAATGTCGCTGGTTTATGAAGCACACTTTCTGCTTTGTACGTGATTAGTCGTATGTGTTCATTAAAGCTGCTCCGTTCGTCAGTATGTACCCCAGATATCGAGTTACAACTTCGCTTTTTATGATTCTTTCGTTCATTTTAATTTCCGTGTCTCTTTGTAGTGATCGTTTAAGCATTACTTCTTCTGTTTTTTGTGCTGCTATCGATAATTTTAGTTGCACCATTGTTGTATTAAGTGAAGCATACCACTGGCATTGTTTTCAAACATTGCTCTTACATTAGCTGATATCACAGCTAACAGGTCACCATACGCTAGGATCCCGTCTGAACGTTCATCTCCCTAGATTAAATTCAAGAGAGGTTCAACTGTAATATCCCAGACGATGGGTCCACAGATATGCTTGTGGACATCCTTTGGTAATCCTTTGACAACTTTGCGGTTGCCCTCTTGCCACTCAGCCACTCTGTTCCTACAATAGCCTCTGAGACTATTGCACAAGTATCAGGGTACATGTAGTCCTCGAAATCGTGTAAATAGACCTGGCCACCAAAGATTACCAAAGGTGTCAGCAAAATCTATAAGAATCGCAGCTGCGTGCTTCTGTGATGTCCGTTCTACAATTTGGAAAGATTAGATTACATTCAGCTTTCTTTCCGTGTCTCCGAAGATCAGCTGATTCTCGTGGGTGTCGAACAAGTCAGGAAGTATAACGAAAAACATATGAGTATAACAATCGCTACCCTGATCATTTGTCAGGAGATTGTCAAAATATGTAAACTGGAACTGCTGCCGGCCGGTGTGCCCGAGCGGTTCTAGGCGCTTCAGTCTGGAACCGCGCGACCGCTACGGTCGCAGGTTCGAATCCTGCCTCGGGCATGGATGTGTGTGATGTCCTTAAGTTAGTTAGGTTTAAGTAGTTCTAAGTTCTAGGGGACTGATGACCTGTTAAGTCCCATAGTGCTCAGAGCCATTTTATTTGGAAATGCTAACATTTACAGAATTGATAAACTGTCAGAATCAAACACAGTTACGCTCTTTTAGTACATTTATCATACACAAAATACTAGATCTTGACTGTTGTGACCAAGTGCTGTCAAAATTGAAATCTAACAGACATTTTTACTTAAGCTGGTCTAACTGTCCCTGTTATGGTATTCATGTATATTTCTCTACATTCATCTATAGAGTAGAAGGAGTTGCTTATCAAAAAGTCTTCCAAACTATGTTTGAATTGTGCTTTATCTGAAAAACCAGGTTTTTAATGGATGCTGGAAATTTATTGCAAATGTGTGTTCCTGAATATTGGACCCCTTTTGGAACAAGGTAAGTGACTTTCGGTCTTTATGTAGCTTGCTCTTATTCCTAGTATTTATACTATATATTGAGCTATTGGTTGGAAGCAACATATTACTTGCAAGAAATTTCATTAAGGAATAAATATACTGAGAAGCAGTGGTTAGAATACAAGTTTCCTTGAACAGGTTTCTACATGATGTTCTCGAACTTACGCCACAAATGAGTTTTATTACACGCTTTTGAACGCTAAAACTTTTGCTTGGTTTGATGAGTTACCCAAGAATATGTGTAAGTAGGGTGTTTAGGTTTTCTTATTTGTAACGCCACGTAGTGCTCTGTATGAAAATCACTGGCTGTGCTGTGTGCAGTCTGTGGCTGGTTACCATTGTTGTAATATTCGCCATTGTAGTGTTGGGCAGTTGGCTGTTAACAGCGCGTAGCGTTGCGCAGTTGGAAGTGAGCCGCCAGCAGTGGTGGATATGGGGAAGTGAGATGGCGGATTTTTGAGAATGGATAATCTGAAGGTGTGTCCATCAGAAACAGTACATTTGTAAGAATGGATGTCATGAACTGCTATATATATATTATGACTATTAAGGTAAATACATTGTTTGTTCTCTATTAAAATCTTTCATTTGCTAACTATGCCTATCAGTAGTTAGTGCCTTCTGTAGTTTGAATCTTTTATTTAGCTGGCAGTAGTGGCGCTCGCTGTATTGCAGAAGTTAGAGTAACGAAGATTTTTGTGAGGTAAGTGATTTGTGAAAGGTATAGGTCAATGTTAGTCAGGGCCATTCTTTTGTAGGGATTATTGAAAGTCAGATTGCGTTGCGCTAAAAAAATATTGTGTGTCAGTTTAAGCACAGTCATGTATAATTGTTCTAAGGGGACGTTTCATATGTCGGCCCTTAGCCGAGGATACCTCACTGGAATCTTATGATTTTTTCTTGTAGTTTGTGTAATTAGTGCAGCCTTTGTTTATTGCTAGCGCGCGTAATTATAGAGAGAATTTACTTTGTAGTTGTAGTTTTTCATTCTTGTACAGTAAAACAGTTGTGTCATGCATGTAGATTTGCACCAAGTATTTCGCAGCTGCGCTTGCAATTAACTAGATATTATTTTCAGTGCTATGTTAATGTGTTCTCTTCTTTTTGCTCTTCTAATTGTGCTTTTCTGTGTTATCGTGTGTAATATTGTGACAATAATGGCGTGTGAAAAACGTAACACTAGGCTCCAAAGTAAACTGAGAAATAATAGTGACGACGAGCGCAGCTTATCAGCACCACCGTGTAATGAATTAACAGACATTCAAAGTAGTAATTTGGTAATTGTGCATAGGGAAATGGAGCGGGCGGCAAATAATGGTGTAGACAATGAAACAAGTAGTGAACAGGGAAGCATTTTCGATCGATCGGTCGGCAACAGCTCGCCTCAGGAATCCGAAATGACAGAACACAATATTGCAAATACTGTAGACTCAGGTTTTGGGCCCTCACCGTTTTCCCAAATGAGTCAAGACACATTTTCTGCTTGTCAAAATGTGAATGGTGCCGGTGCAAATCCACTGCCAAAAAGCATAGAGAAACAGATTCCAGACACTAATACATTATGATTACAATTAATGCAACAAATGGAACAAAATCAGAGACAAACACAGCAAAATCTTCAAACGTTAGACACAATGGAACAAAATCAGATACAAACACAGCAAAAGCTTCAAAAGTTAGGGACCATGCTTGAACAATCACGTGAAGATTTAACTACTGAGTTACATAACATTGAATCGAAATGTCAAATAGTCTGTAACGACGTAAAAACACAAATTTGTGAGCATTTTCAACGTATTTTTTCGCGGTATGAAAATGCATTACAGAATCACGAAGCAGCCATAAAAGAACTGCAAACTATTGTTCATGAAAATCATAAGACCTTGCAAGCTAAAAGTGACTCAGTTGCATCTACCGATCCGGTTACGCAACTTGCAAAAACTTAGGAAAACTTAAAGGACACAGTAGATACTCTGAAAATTGGTTCAGAAAGACACATGGAGGAAATTAGTTCATTATCAGAGATAGTAATTGAACTTTCGGATCAGCTAAATAATTTATCTACGAAGGTAGATGATAATCTGAATGACACAAAACCGGTAGTCTTTAATGACACAGAAGAGTGCGAACAAATTAGGAAATTCAAATTAAATCAGAATCAAATTAATACGCAACACCAAAGAGAAATCCGGGAAGTACAAGATCAGCTGACACAGGTAATACAAGAATTACGTATTTCAGAGGACACTCGCGCTCCAATACGGAAAGAGGGACATAGAAATACGGAACAGCCACTAAATAATAACACAGGGCACTTCGGAAATTATGAAAGACATTGGCAAGGTACACCGAATTTTGAGATGGAACCGCCGAAACGACGTAACAATGACCGACATGCGACTCGCCGACATGATGATTTTGACTATAAGCTGATCATTACTACAGTAATTTCAAAACATTTAAGAATTCTGGCAACAGCATTCATCGACAAGCGTGGTTTCATCAATTCTCTCAATGTTTTCCTCCCAACTGGTCATTAGAGCACAGATTAGAATTTATGTGTGGCTATTTAGAGAATGAACCAGCTGTAAGAATGCGATCGGTCATTCACGATTGTCACAGTGAAGGAGAATTTTATCATGCCTTCCTCTCAGCATATTGGTCTCAAGCTACACAAGACCAAGTAAAACATAGCATCATAATGATGAAAAATTCGAACAATCTGATTTATCCAGTCTTGTGAAATATTTTGAAGACATGTTGCACAAGAATCAGTACCTGTCAAACCCATACAGCCCCTCAAAATTCATCCGCATTTGCTTAATCAAACTACCTGAACATTTACGACATATTGTTTTGGCAGGACTTTGCAAAGACGACATTGAAGCTTTTCAGGGACTCTCACAAGAATTGGAAATCGACACTGACAATCGCGGGACGCGAAAGCAGGAACTCAATAATTACAGGTCATATCGGTCACAATCCCGCGATGAAAGAAATAATAACTGGACACGACAAGGCTATTCTTACAACGTAAATCGTGAACAAAACAGACACCACCCATATGACAACCACTGTCAGAGTAATAGTTACAGGGAAAGATCGCATTTCCGTAGTAATGAATATGAGAGAGACTACAGACAATATGGCAACCAGAACTATTATTATCATGGGAGACAGAATAACTTCAGACGCAACAGTCCACCGTGCAGTGATAATTCAGGGAGAAATTCTCCACCACTTAACCGACAAGAAAGAAACTGCAGGAACTACCGACATGACGACAGACGATATAATCATAACGACAGACCTGAATTTCGTCAGAACTGGCGGGATTCAAACAGGGCAGGGGCCTGTCGGCAAGATGAATTTGTAGAAGTTAGGTCTCCTAATCACAATAACGACGCGCGCCAACGAAGAGACAGCCACGTGCGCCGGCTGGCTCAGCGAAAAATAACATAGACACTAACCTTGAGAAAAATTTTAGAATTCCTTACCGACGTATACTGCATGATAATTGCGTTCACGTTGATTTGCTGCGTACTGAGGAAAGGTAAGGGATTACACCACATTTCACATGTAAAACCGTTTATTGAAAGATAATCTGCTTTTTAACTTAGTCTTTGCCATGTAATTTTTCACTTCACACTTCACACTTAGAAACTGTTATCATGCAACAATGTTTTAAAATTAATTATCCAGTCTAGAACCTAGGGAACATATTTAGACAGTAATTACCACTGCATTGTGATAGTGAACAGAGGACACAATGTTACTGTGTGTGTACATTCTTGCTTGTTAGTTGCACGATTACGTAACGACTGTAAGGCTTACATACTTAGAACATATACTGCTAATGAGATTTAAATGCAACATTTTGGTTTACTTGAAAAGACATTCCATATTTGAAGTAGTTTCTGTGAGATTAAAGATGACTTAGTATTTGGTTTCTTTGACAGCTACACGATTATACCACGATGCTACTAATTTGTGACACAATTTACATTGTTGCTTTTGTGCTGTATCTGTTTTATATCTGCGCAGTTTTTATGTATTATTCTGGAAAGTAAAACATGTTTTAGTAGTAACTTTTGTGGTATAGCTACAATGAGACAGCCTTTTGCGTAGCACAACAATACGTTACATTATAGTACTTTCTTGATCACGGTAAGGTACGTAATAACTACGGTATCTATACCCAAAGCATTTCACTTTCGTTTATGATGAAGTAAGTACACTGACTTCAGCAGAACTTTGCTTACAGAGGACGATAACTACGACACTTCCACAGAAATATCTTACAGAAAGACGCACAGTTAGCGCTATAGGACACGCATTTGAGTGATTAATTTTGAACTTAAAACATTTATTTTTCAAGATTTTTGAATTACAAAGAAAGTTTTCCGTGATACATTTCATTCCATTGCTGTAATCTGTAACACCTGAGGCTATAATTACATAAATCCTCAGGGGGGTACACGCTTACTTTGTGTACCAAGTGTCTGGCAAGCACAAGGAGCCCTACCTAATATGGTATTTGCTTATACAACTTTACACATCGGTACCATATTTCTCTAACACAGAATTACACAGCTACCTGATTATTTAACAGAGAAACAAACATTTTTTTACTACATCAGTGACAGATGTTTACGTAATTACACAGTTGGATAACTTCACACTTATAAAATTCTATTTTGTATGCACTTTGTGAACTGTTCATATATTTTTCGGAACCATTGTGATACTATGAGAGCTTTGAATGATGTATTTGGTGTGGGATCATGATTTTTAAAGTACGTATGAGGTAGATGACACTTTTGACATGAGCAGAGAATTTTTTTATGATGTTATTATTATGAAGACGATGTGTATTATGATGTTGGGGTATGTTTATGATCAATAACCTGATGCTATATGAGGAATTTGATTATGCTATCTATTTATTATGATGAAATATTGAAGTGTCGACGAATGTGTATATAGGTAATAAGGTAAGGAAAATGAGTAGTGGTTAGGCACTCTGAATTGAGAAAAAGGATGTTGGAAACCAAGAATCGTACTTTAAGAGTTATGAAATGTGTGTAAATGTGTGAATGTATCACAATGCCGGCGAAAATTTTTTGGACACTGTTATATTTATAGGATTTTGTTTCCTAACATTTGTAATGCAAATTCTTCACCTGTGAAATTTTTTATATGAGACTGTAACTGTAGGGCAAACTGCTGTCGTAAATATTTTGGTAAGAAAGTTAAGTGCCCTTCACGTAATGCGTCGTGGGCACCCAGCTGCGTGACAGTTGCCTGGAAAAAGGCCATTAGTGTGTGCCTTTCAGAGGCACAGGTGGAGAAGAAAGGAGGTCATTACCCTCACTATTGACATTTCTTTGTCGAAAGCATCGCAAATACGACACGCTCAAACATATGATTACCCTATGGAGCTCTTAATTTATGATATTTACTAAAATGCCTAATGAAATGATGAGCAACATTTTACATCTGTTGTCTTTCTAGTTGAGAGATTGCTCATTTTGTTTAATATCTGGTTTCCAGCTGTGTTGCAGCATTGGTTTTATAAAATAAAATTAAGTGCATTTCCTAATGTGAACACTTTCTGCCAACAGGTCTATTAAATAATAATTTTATGATCCATATTCTTCGAAAAACGAGCACTTGGAATGGAAAGGACAATAAGAAGGGATTAATGACAGTAACTGCATACATAATTTTCTTTTCAACTACTTGGTAATTTTTTTGGTAGAGTAAGATATCGTGATGCATCACTCTAGTGTTAAGATGTGACATAGGTATTAAACATGGCCATTTTTACTGTAATATTTTTTCTGCTTGAGCTTTGTCATGTTTAGATATAAGTTATAGCATTTGCTGCTGCTGTTTGCCAGGCATAGTGCTACTAAATTTCACTTTGTATTACTCTGTTAAGCCAGTTTTACTACTGATTTACTTTTCTTGTTGCTGCACATTGGCTCATATTAGTTGTAATATTGCATTTGCTTTGCTAATATATTGCTGCTTGCTTTGCCAATTTGCATTTTTTGTCTTTGCTGTTTGTGTTAATTGTTTTGTGCTGCTACATTGCCTCGTCCCTTAGTTTAGCATCTGAGCTCAGTAGATTTAAGTTAGCTTAAGATGGGGTAGGCTACACAAGAGAACGAGTTGTGATGAATTGGAAGAAATGCATTGAGAAGCTATAAGAAAATGGTTTGGCCAAAAAGTATTTTGAAAGAGGGTATGAACAAAATAGTAAGGTTTAGGGACAACAGGTTTAGGTAGGATTTTCTTGGAAATAAATGATGAGGTAAGATAATGGAAAATTAACAATGAGGTAAGAAATATGTGAACATATATATACAGAAAGCTGTTATTCTCTTTGTAAAGATGTTTAGACATTATTTATTCTGTTCTGTTTTAATGCTCATGTGTGAAATTAATGTTTCGAAAACTATTCTCATTATTTTATATATTCACTTATGTCATAATTCCTGTAACACTGATGTACACTCCTGGAAATTGAAATAAGAACACCGTGAATTCATTGTCCCAGGAAGGGGAAACTTTATTGACACATTCCTGGGGTCAGATACATCACATGATCACACAGACAGAACCACAGGCACATAGACACAGGCAACAGAGCATGCACAATGTCGGCACTAGTACAGTGTATATCCACCTTCCGCAGCAATGCAGGCTGCTATTCTCCCATGGAGACGATCGTAGAGATGCTGGATGTAGTCCTGTGGAACGGCTTGCCATGCCATTTCCACCTGGCGCCTCAGTTGGACCAGCATTCGTGCTGGACGTGCAGACCGCGTGAGACGACGCTTCATCCAGTCCCAAACATGCTCAATGGGGGACAGATCCGGAGATCTTGCTGGCCAGGGTAGTTGACTTACACCTTCTAGAGCACGTTGGGTGGCACGGGATACATGCGGACGTGCACTGTCCTGTTGGAACAGCAAGTTCCCTTGCCGGTCTAGGAATGGTAGAACGATGGGTTCGATGACAGTTTGGATGTACCGTGCACTATTCAGTGTCCCCTCGACGATCACCAGTGGTGTACGGCCAGTGTAGGAGATCGCTCCCCACACCATGATGCCGGGTGTTGGCCCTGTGTGCCTCGGTCGTATGCAGTCCTGATTGTGGCGCTCACCTGCACGGCGCCAAACACGCATACGACCATCATTGGCACCAAGGCAGAAGCGACTCTCATCGCTGAAGACGACACGTCTCCATTCGTCCCTCCATTCACGCCTGTCACGACACCACTGGAGGCGGGCTGCACGATGTTGGGGCGTGAGCGGAAGACGGCCTAACGGTGTGCGGGACCGTAGCCCAGCTTCATGGAGACGGTTGCGAATGGTCCTCGCCGATACCCCAGGAGCAACAGTGTCCCTAATTTTCTGGGAAGTGGCGGTGCGGTCCCCTACGGCACTGCGTAGGATCCTACGGTCTTGGCGTGCATCCGTGCGTCGCTGCGGTCCGGTCCCAGGTCGACGGGCACGTGCACCTTCCGCCGACCACTGGCGACAACATCGATGTACTGTGGAGACCTCACGCCCCACGTGTTGAGCAATTCGGCGGTACGTCCAACCGGCCTCCCGCATGCCCACTATACGCCCTCGCTCAAAGTCCGTCAACTGCACATACCGTTCACGTCCACGCTGTCGCGGCATGCTACCAGTGTTAAAGACTGCGATGGAGCTCCGTATGCCACGGCAAACTGGCTGACACTGACGGCGGCGGTGCACAAATGCTGCGCAGCTAGCGCCATTCGACGGCCAACACCGCGGTTCCTGGTGTGTCCGCTGTGCCGTGCGTGTGATCATTGCTTGTACAGCCCTCTCGCAGTGTCCGGAGCAAGTATGGTGGGTCTGACACACCGGTGTCAATGTGTTCTTTTTTCCATTTCCAGGAGTGTATCTGTTTATTTCTATTCTTTTGTAAAGCCTGTACTACTACAAACTTATCTGTATTGTAATGTTCTTTAATAATGTGTTTTGTACCTTTGTCATTGTATTCTCATGTTATAAAATTGTAATTGACACCAGTTCATCAAATTTCTGAAGGTCATAGTATATGCAAAATATGTGAGAAGTTGGGACTGTTAGTGTTTGGACGTGTGTTAATAATTCAGCAAGGGACTGATTAACAGCATTGCTGGTTCTAAGGACAATTCCAGAAAATTTGTGAGTGCACAAGTGGTGGTTTATGGACTTGCTATATTGTCCGCAAGACTCTTCGATGGTGATTGTACACCTGCACAGTCGCAGCAGATGGCTTCTGGCCATCTCTACAAGGACTACAGTGGGTCTACACCTTTGATGACTCACCAATACCATTATTTCTACAAGGACTCCAGTGGGTCTGCACCTCTGGTGGCCCACCAATACCATACTGTCTACCAGGACTACAGTGGGTCTGCTCTGTGATGACCTACCTACCAATATTCTTCAAAACTTCGACTGACTCCGCTGTGGGTTTGCTCTGTTGTGGTCCATTACCTGTCTGCATGTGAGAGTCAGCACTGTCTTTCCGTTGGAAGGACAACACTACTTCTTCAAGACTGCATGGAAATCCACTACTTCCGTGTGCATTTCCTTTTACTGCTCAGACTTTGTGAAAAACACTGCTATTTTACTGTGATGAATGATCAGGACTGTCTTTATGGACTGTGAGAAAATTTTAGCTTTCGACCATCATTGTATCAATAAGTGTGTACATTTGATTTCTTTGTTGTTGTAATTATGATTATGAAAAATTTTTTCGAATGTGTACTGGCCACCGCCCAAAACAATTTGTAAAATTTTTTGTGGTGAGCATGGGGGCTATGTAAGTAGGCTGTTTAGGTTTTCTTATTGGTAATGCCACGTAGCACTCTGTATGAAAATCACTGGCTGTGCTGTGTGCAGTCTGTGGCTGGTTAGCATTGCTGTAATATTCGCCATTGTAGTGTTGGGAAGTTGTCTGTTAACAGTGCGTAGCCTTGTGCAGTTGGAGGTGAGCCGCCAGCAGTAGTGGATGTAGGGAAGTGAGATGGCGGATTTTTGAGAATGGATAATCTGGAGGTGTGTCCATCAGAAATAGTACATTTGTAAGAATGGATGTCATGAATTGCTATATATATTATGACTATTAAGGTGAATACATTGTTTGTTCTCTATTAAAATCTTTCATTTGCTAACTATGCCTATCAGTAGTTAGTGCCTTCCGTAGTTTGAATCTTTTATTTAGCTGGCAGTAGTGGCGCTCGCTGTATTGCAGTAGTTCGAGTAACGAAGATTTTTGTGAGGTAAGTGATTTGTGAAAGGCATAGGTTAATGTTAGTCAGGGCCATTTCTTCTGTAGGGATTATTGAAAGTCAGATTGCGTTGCGCTAAGAAAATATTGTGTGTCAGTTTAAGCACAGTCATGTAAAATTGTTCTAAGACGACGTTTCATATGATCAAATGTTCAAATGTGTGTAAATTTTTAAGGGACCAAACTGCTGAGGTCATCAGTCCCTATACTTACACACTACTTAAACTAACTTATGCTAAGAACGACACACACACCCAAGCCCGAGGGAGGACTCGAACCCGGGAGGGGCCGTGCAATACATGACATGGTGCCTCAAACCGCAAGGCCACTCCACGCGGCCGAGAATGTGATCCCATATGACATAGCAGAATGAAAAATCAAAGTATGCAAGTTTTTTATATTTATGTCTCCTACATCTGACATAATTCTCACTGGAGACACAGACTTGTTTAGACACTTAAGCAATCCGTGGTATGACGTTCCCAACTGAATTTATTATCGACTTGTAATCCCAGAAATTCAATACTGTAGACCTCTTTGGTCTGCGTGTCTTCATTACAAGCTGGAAGGAAATCTCTTACAGCCTTTGAACTCCATGAAGTGGGTCTTTTCTAAGCTTTTTGACAGTGGCTTGACTTTAAACCATTTATTAATCTAAGTGAAAATTGGATTAGCAGCCATATCTAAATCTGTACTTGACTTGCTACTTATTGCAATGTTTGTATCATCTGCAAACAAAACAAACTTACCATCTGACAGGGTAGCAGACAAGAGGTCATTACTGTATACAAGGAAAAGCAATGCATCCAACATGGATCATTGAGGACCACCACATGTAGTTAATTCACAATCAGATGAAGACTGATTGCTTACACCACAGATATTTCGCAATGACACCCTTTCATTCCTGTTAGTTAGGTACGACTCGAGCCATTTCCAAGCATTGCCGGTGACACCATAATATCCCAATTTACTTAAGACAATGCTTTGATTCACACAATCAAAGGCTTTTCTCAAGGTCACAGAAAATGTTAGTAGCGCCTAATTTGTTATCTAATGAATTAACGACATTCTCACTGTATGTGTAAATAGCTTTTTCTTTATCAGAACCCTTAATGAACCCAAAGCGTGATTTGGATAATATATTATTTGCAGTCAAATGCTTAAGGAGACGCTTGAACACAACCTTTCCTAATATTTTTGAAAAATCTAATTTTTTTTTAAAAGCCTGATTTATTGTGTTCTCATTAGATTTTCCTGGTCTACAGCCGAATTAATGTTGACTAAGGCTTTGTCAAAGGCGCAGAGGAGCGGACAGAGGTTCAGGGCACACTCTTCTCCTAGGGGTAGGAAACTGCACATAAAGGCGGAAGAATCAGCAATTATCAACGGCATGAGGATGAAAAAGATTGAATAATCAACTGAAGAATAACGTCCTACAATTGGGGCGTGGAATGTCAGAAGCTTGAACGTTTAGGGAAACTAGGAAATCTGAAAAGGGAAATGCAAAGCCTTAATCTCGATATACTCGGGGTCATTCTAGTCAGATGAGAATAGGGTAATATCAACAGCAGCAGAAAATGGTATAACGGGAGTAGGATTCGTTATGAATAGGAAGGTAGGGCAGAGAGTGTGTTACTGTGAACAGTTCAGTGATAGGATTATTCTTATCAGACTCGACAGCAAACCAACACCGACAACGATAGTTCAGGTATACATGCCGACGTCACAGTCTGAAGATGAAGAGATAGAGAAAGCGTATGGGGATATTGAAAGGGTAATACAGTATGTAAAGGAATATGAAAAGCTAATAGTGATGGGAAACTGGAATGTAGTTGTAGGGGAAGGAGTAGAAGAAGAATATGGGATTGAGATAAGGAATGAGAGAGGAGAAAGACTAAATGAGTTCTGTAATAAGTTTCAGCTAGCAATAGCGAATATTCTATTCAAGAATCACAAGAGGAGGAGGTATACTTGGAAAAGGCCAGGTGATGCGGGAAGATTTCAGTTAGATTACATCATGGTCAGACAGAGATTCCAAAATCAGATACTGGATTGTAAGGCGTACCCAGGAGCAGACATAGACTCAGATCACAGTATAGTAGTGATGAAGAGTAGACTGAAGCTTAAGACATCAGTCAGAAAGAATGAATACACAAAGAAGTGGGATACGGAAGTACTAAGGAATGACAAGATACAGTTGAAGTCCTCTAAGGCTATAGATACAGCAATAAGGAATAGCTCCGTAGGCGGTACAGTTAAGAGGAATGGACATCTCTAAAAAGGGCCATCACCGAAAGTGGGAAAGAAAACATAGGTACAAATGAGATAACTGCGAAGAAGGCAGTTGGCAAGAAAGCAGCTAGGAAGAGGAGGTATTCAGACAGTTATACTTTGCCTATATACATTAGATTTCACCAACTATCAGAGTTGAGTGGAAAAGAGCCTCTTGTAGCTGTATACGTAGGTAACATGCAGCAGTCCTCAGCAGTTGGGAAGCCTAATTCAGTTGCAAAGAAGAAGGTTCTGCTGCTAGGTAGTTCGCACACTAGAGGTGTGGGGCAGCAGTTGTAGGACGAGTTGGGGAGTGAGTACCAGGTCACCATCATTGTGAATCCTAGTGCAGGGTTGTCTCAGGTGGCTGACAGTGTAGGGGAGTTATGTAGGAATTTTACGAAGGAGGATCAGGTAGTAATAATGGGTGGAGCAGGGAACAGTCTTGATAGGGACGGCGAATATGATGCAGGTGGTGACTTGGTAAAGATAGCTACTCAAACTGGTGGAACTAACGTGCATATCGTGCGTTTCAGTGTCATGATCGGCATCATCTTAATGTGGCTGTTAGGGGCGTTCACATAGGGCTTGGTAGGGCGCTGATGGCAGAGGGCATAGGTCACATTTCAGTGGTGCCGGTTGTGTCAATCAGTAGATCAGGATTCACTAGGTATGGCCTCATCCTCAATATGTATGGGAAGGGGAGGCTTGCAAAGCTTATAGGTGACAGTGTAGTTGGTGGTGGTGGGATCACTCATGGAAAAATTCCTGTAGTAGTTGGTGTTGGAACTTCACCTCTTTTAGATTGAAGTCAGCTGTTAGGTATACCTGCTTAAAGGAAGTCCCTCTAACTAAGGGCTCACCTTCAGAGGATGTCATGTTTCCAGGTAGAGAAAGAATTAGCAAATTTCATCAAAATATAAGAGGTATTAGAGATAAAATTGGTGAACTGCTTATAGATGTTGACTCTGAAATTATTGGTGGGTCAGAGCACCACTTAAATAATTTGACAATTCAGAGGCTTCCTTTACCAGGATACAGATTAGCTGGCTGTTTTTCAAGGAGTTCCTTGCGGTGTGGGGGAGTGGCTACGCACGTAAAAAACAATATTCAATTTGAGCCCATTGACATATCATGGCATTGCACTGAACAGATATTTGAATGTTGTGCAGGGGCAGCTGAATTTAGTGTAAGTAGACTTCTAATTGTTTTGTTTATAGGTCCCCTATCTCTGACTTTGGAGCATTTCTGCTCAAGCTAGAGAGGGTACATGATTCACTTTGTAGGAAGTACCAGAAATTAATTATATGTGCTGACTTCAATATAAATTTTGTATGTGAGGGTGCAAGAAAAAGGACGTTGGTAACCTCCTAAATTCATATGATCTGATGCAGACTCTGTCTTGTACAACTAGGGTGCAGGGAAACGGTAGCACAGCCATAGACAATATTTTTATTCATTTTTCATTACTAGATGGGCATTCTGTTAGTAAAAGTGTGGATGGCCTTTCAGACTATGATGCACAAATATTAACACTAAAAGACTTTTTTCTCAAACAAATGTTACATATAATTACAAACTATGTAGAAAAGTTAATCCAAAAGCAATAGAGAGTTTTTTAAACCTTGTCAAGGAACGAGAATGGCAGGATGTTTATAGTGCCAATAACATAGATGATAAATATAATGCTTTCCTTAACACATTTCTCATTGTCATTGAGAGTTACTTTCCATTAGAACATTCTAAACATGGTACTAACAGTTACAGGCAGCCCGGCGATAAGGATATCACGTAGAACAAAGTGGGAATTATATCAAAATGTTAGTAGTCACAACCAAGCTACAGTAGCCCATTACAAACAGTATTGTAAGTAGCTTAAAAATGTTATTAGGAAGGCAAAGAGTTTGTGGTATGCAAATAGAATAGATAATTCACAGGATAAAATTAAAACCATATGGTCAGTTGTGAAAGAAGTGTCTGGTCAGCAGCAGAAGGTTGACAATATAAAGTCAGTTCATAGTAAAAATGTTTCTATTACTGATAAATCAGACATATGTACAGTATTTAACAATCATTTCCTGAGTGTTGCTGGTGAATTAAATAAAAATTTAGTTTCTACAGGGAATCATATAACTTTCTTCAAAAATGCCTTTTCGATATGGATATCTGAAATAATCCTCTGTGATACAGAAAAGGGGGAGACTGAGTCAATAATTAGATCACTGAAGGCTGAGGACTCTCATGGTTATGATGGAGTGCCTAGCATAATATTAAAGTACTGTGCTGCACATGTCAGTGTAAGTAGGCTGTTTAGGTTTTCTTATTGGTAATGTTACGTAGTGCTCTGCATGAAAATCACTGGCTGTGCTGTGTGCAGTCTGTGGCTAGTTTGCATTGTTGTCTGCCATTGTAGTGTTTGGCAGCTGGATGTTAACAGCGCATAGCGTTGGGCAGTTGGAGGTGAGCCGCCAGCAGTGGTGGATGTGGGGAGAGAGATGGCGGAGTTTTGAAATTTGTAAGACTAGTTGTCATGAACTGCTATGTATATTATGATTTTTCAACACTATTAAGGTAAATACATTGTTTGTTCTCTATTAAAATCTTTCATTTGCTAACTATGCCTATCAGTAGTTAGTGCGTTCCGTAGTTTGAATCTTTTATTTAGCTGGCAGTAGTGGCGCTCGCTGTATTGCAGTAGTTCGAGTAACGAAGATTTTTGTGAGGTAAGTGATTTGTGAAAGGAGGTATAGGTTAATGTTAGTCAGGGCCATTCTTTTGTAGGGATTATTGAAAGTCAGATTGCGTTGCGCTAAAAGCATTGTGTGTCAGTTTAAGCACAGTCATGTACAATTTTTCTAAGAGGACGTTTCATATGTCGACCTTTGCCGAGGATGCCTCACTGGAATCTTCTGATTTTTTCTTGTAGTTTGTGTAATTAGTGTAGATTTTGTTTATTGCTAGTGCGTAATTGTAGAGAGAATCACCTTTGTAGTTGCAGTCTTTCATTGTTGTACAGTAAAACAGTTGTGGCATGCATGTAGATTTGCACCAAGTATTTCGCAGCTGCAATTAACTAGATATTATTTTCAGTGCTATGTTAATGTGTTCTCTTATTTTTGCTCTTCAAATTGTGCTTTTCTGTGTTGTCGTGTGAAATATTGTGACAATAATGGCGTGTGAAAAACGTAATACTAGGCTCCAAAGTAAACTGAGAAATGACAATAAAAACGAAAGCAGTACGTTAGCGCCACCATGTAATGAATTAACTAATATTCATAGTAGTAATTTGGTAACTGTGCATAGGGAAATGGAGCGGGCGTCAAATAATGGTGTAGACAGTGAAACAATTAGTGAAGAGGGAAGCATTATCGATCGATCGGTCGGCAACAGCTCGCCTCGGGAATCGGGAATGACAGAACACAATATTGCAAATACTGTAGACTCAGGTTTTCGGTTCTCACCGTTTTCTCAAATGAGTCAAGACACATTTTCCGCTTGTCAAAATTTGAATGTTGCCGGTGCAAATTCACTGCCGAAAAGCACTGAGGAACATGTTTCAGACACCAGTGCATTGTTATTACAATTAATGCAACAAATGGGACAAAAGCTACAAAAGTTAGACACAATGGAACACCACCAGAGACAAACACAGCAACAGTTAGACACAATGGAACAAAATCGTCAAAAGTTAGACACAATGGAACAAAATCTTCAAAAGTTAGACAAAATGGAACAACCCCAGAGACAAACACAGCAACAGTTGGACGCAATGGAACAAAATCTTCAAACGTTAGACACCACGTTTGAACAAACACGTGAAGATTTAACTACTGAGTTACATAACATTGAATCGAAATGTCAAAAAGTCTGTAATGACGTAAAAACACAAATTTGTGAGCATTTTCAACCTATTTTTTCGCGGTATGAAAATGCATTACAGAATCACGAAGCAGCCATAAAAAAACTGCAAACTATTGTTCATGAAAATCATGAGACCTTGCAAGCTAAAATTGACTCAGTTGCATCTACCGATTTGGTTACGCAACTTGCAAAAACTCAGGAAAACTTAAAGGACACAGTAGATATTCTGAAAATTGGTTCAGAAAGACACATCGAGGAAATTATTTCATTAGCAGAGAAAGTAGTTGAACCTTCGGATCAGCTAAATAATTTATCTACGAAGGTAGATGATAATCTGAATGACACAAAAGATTGCGAACAAATTAGGAAGTTCAAACAAAATCAGAATCAAATTAATGCGCAACACCAAAGAGAAATCCGGGAAGTACAAGATCAGCTGACACAGGTAATACAAGAATTACGTATTTGAGAGGACATTCGAGCTCCAATACAGGAAGAGGGACATATGTTTTCCGCCCAACTGGTCATTAGAGCACAGATTAGAATTTATGTGTGGCTATATAGAGAATGAACCAGCTGTAAGAATGTGATCGGTCATTCACGATTGTCACAGTGAAGGAGAATTTTATCATGCCTTCCTCTCAGCATATTGGTCTCAAGCTACACAAGACCGAGTAAAACATAGCATCATAATGATGAAACATTTCGAACAATCTGAATTTTCCAGTCTTGTCAAATATTTTGAAGACATGTTGCATAAGAATCAATATCTTTCAAACCCATACAGCCCTTCAGAACTCATCCGCATTTGCTTAATGAAATTGCCTGAACATTTAAGAAATATTATTTTAGCAGGACGTTGCAAAGACGACATTGAAGCTTTTCAGGGACTCTTACAAGAATTAGAAATTGACACAGACAGTCGCGGGATGCGAAAACAGGAAAACAATCACTACAGGTCACATCCGTCACAATTCCATGACGACAGAAACAATAACTGGACACGACAAGTCTATTCTTATAACGTAAATCATGAACAAAACAGACACCACCCATATGGCAACCACTGGCAGAGTAATAGTGACAGAGAAAGATCACATTTCTGTAGTATTGAATATGACAGAGTCAATCGTAGAAACAGACAATATGGCAACCAGAACTATTATTATCATGGGAGACAGAATAACTTCAGACGCAACAGTCCACAGTGCAGTGATAATTCTGGGAAAAATTCTCCACCACTTAACCGACAAGAAAGAAACTACAGGAACTACCGACATGACGGCAGACGATATAATCATAACAGCAGACCTGAATTTCATCAGAACTGGCGGGATTTAAACAGGGCTGGGCCCTCTGGGCAAGGTGAATTTGTAGAAGTTAGACCTCCAAATCCCAATAACGACGCGCGCCAACAAAGAAACAGACAATGAGTCGCACCGCAGGCAGCCATGTGCGCCAGCTGGCTCAGAGAAAAATAACATAGACGCTAACATTGAGGAAAAAATTCCAGTATTCTTTACCGACGTATACCACATGATAATTGCATCGAAGTTGAAACTCTGCGTACTAGGAAGAGTAAAGACTTGCACCACATTTCACATGTAAAACCGTTTATTGAAAGATAATCTGCTTTTTAACTTTGTCTTTGCCATAAAAATTTTCACTTCACATTTCTAGTATGCATTGTCAGACTTAGAAACTGTTACCATGCAACAATGTTTGAAGTTAAATATCCAATCAAGAACCAAGAGAACTTATTTAAACAGAAATTACGAATGCATTGTTATTGTGAACAGACGACACAGTGTTATTGTGTGTGTACATTCTTGCTTGTTAGTTGCACGATTACGTAACGACTATAAGGCTCACATACTTAGAACATTTACCAGTACTGCTAATGAGATTTTAATGCAACATTTTGGTTTACTTGAAAATACATTCTGGATTTAAAGTACTTTCTGTGAGATACCAGATGACACAGTGGTTAGTTTATGTGACAGCTACACAATTTAATCACGACGCTACTAATGAGTGACATTTTACAATGTTGCTTCTGCGCTGTATCTGTTTTATATCTGCACATTTTTTTTCGGTATTATTCTGGAAAGAAAAACATGTTTTAGTAGTAACTTTTGTGGTATAGCTACAATGAGACAGCCTTTTGCGTAGCACAACAATACGTTACATTATAGTACTTTCTTGATCACTGTAAGGTACGTAATAACTACGGTATCTATACGCAAAGCATTTCACTTTCGTTTATGATGAAGTAAGTACATTGACTTCAGCAGAACTTTGCTGACAGAGGACGATAACTACGACACTTCCACAGAATTATCTTACAGAAAGACGCACATTTAGCGCTATAGGACACGCATTTGAATGATTAATTTTGAACTCAAAACATTTATTTTTCAAGATTTTTGAATTACAAAGAAAGTTTTCCGTGTTACATTTCATTCCATTACTGTAATCTGTAGCACCTGAGGGTATAATTACATTAATCCTCAGGTGGGTACACCCCTACTTTGTGTACCATGTGTTTGGCAAGCACAAGGATCCCTAGCTAATATGGTATTTGCTTATACAACTTTAGACATCGGTACCATATTCCTCTAACACATAAATTACACAGCTATCTGATCATTTAATTGAGAGATAAACTTTTTTATTACATCAGTGACACATGTTTACGCAATTACACAGTTGGATAATTTCACACTTATGAAATTGTATTTTGTCTGTACTTTGTGAACTGTTCATATTTTTTTGGAACCATTGTGATACTATGAGAGCTTTGAATGATGTATTTGGTATGGGATCATGATTTTAAAGTACGTTTGAGGTAGATGACACTATTGAAATGAGCAGAGAATTTTTTTTAGGTTTTGAAATTATTGCAGAAAGCTATGACGTTTTTGAGATTTGACTGAGGTGTTATGATGTTATTATTATGACGACAATGTGTATTATGTTGTTGAGGAATGTTTGTTATGCTACAGATTTCTCATGATGAAATATTGAAGAAGTGTCGATTATATGTATATGTATAATGAGGTAAGGAATAATGAGTAGTGGTTAGGGACTCTGATTTGTGGAAAAGGATGCTGGAAACCAAGAATCGTACTTTAGAATTATGAAATGTGTGTACATGGGTAAATGTATCACAATGCCACTGAAAATTTTTTGGACACTGTTATACTCATAGGATTTTGTTTCTACACATTTGCAACGCAAATTCTCGACCTGTGAAATTTTTTATGTGAGCCTGTCACTGTTGTGCAAACTGGTGTCGTAAATATTTCGGTAATAAAGTTAAGTGACCTTCACGTAATGCGTCGTGGGTACCCAGATGGGCGACAGTCGCCTGGAAGGAAGTCATTAGTGAGTGCCTTTCAGAGGCACAGGTAGAAAAAAAATGGAGGTCATTATCCTCGCTATTGACATTCCTTTGTAGAAAGCATCGCAAATATGACACGCTCAAACTTGAAAACATATGATTATACTCTGGAGCTCTTAATTTATGATATTTACTAAAATGCCTAATGAAACGTTGAGAAACATTTCACGGCTATTGTCTTGCTAGTTGAGAGAAATGCCATATGGCTTGCTTTATGTATTTATTTACTCATTTTGATTAATATCTAGTTTCTAGCTGCACTGCAGCATTGGTTAAAATAAAATTTATGGATGTACTAATATAAATATTTTCTGTCTACAGATCCAGTAAATAATAATTTTTTTCAAAAAATTGAGGGAGCACAGAAAGACATTTACCTTCACAGAAACTGCATTCATAATTTTCTTTTCAAGTACTTGGTAATTTATTTTGTAGAATAAGTTGTGCTGCACCACTTTAATGACATAGATATTAAGATGTGAATAGACATTTCCCTTATCTGCATTGTTGTCTTTACTGTAATATTTTTCTGCTTGAGCTTTGTCATGTTTAGATATAATTTATTGCATTTGCTGCTGCTGTTTGCCAGGCATAGTGCTACTAAATTTCACTTTACATTACTCTGTTAAGCCAGTGTTACTACTGATTTATTTTTCTTGTTTGCTGATCATTGCGTTATATTAGTTGTAATATTGCTGCTTGCTTGGCCAATTTGAATATTTTGTCATTGCTGTTTGTGTTAATTGTTTTGTGCTGCTGCATTGCCACATTCCTTAGTTTAGCATCTGAGCTCAGTAGATTTAAGTTAGCTTAAGATGGGGTAGGCTATATGAGAGAACGAGTTGTGATGAATTGGAAGAAATGCATTGAGAAGCTATAAGAAAATGGTTTGATCAAAAAAGTATTTTGAAAGAGGATATGAGCAAAAACGTAGGGTTTAGGGACAACAGGTTTACGTAGGATTTTCTTGGAAGTAAATGATGAGGTACGATAATGGAAAATAAATAATGAGGTAAGAAATATGTGAACATATAAATACAAAAGCATGCTTGGATTGGATTTTTTTGGTGAAAACAAATGTTGAAATAAGACGAAAGCTCTATGGAATGAAGTTTTGAGTTGGACTGCAGTACCAAATGTTACACTGGAAACAAACCCTGTCCATTCCTTTTGTGTTATCCCACTATATGTATCCTTGTGTATTTGTGTTTTTCCTGTCCTTTTGTGTTTAGCTAATAAGATTTATGTTGCAGAATTTTTCAAACACTATGTTATTTTCTTTGTAAAGAAGTTTAGACATTATTCATTCTGTTTTGTTTTAATGCTCATGTGTGAAGTTGATGTTTCAAAAGTTATTCTGATCTTTATGTATGTACTTATGTCATAATTCCTGTAACACTGATGTATATGTTATTTCGATTCTTTTGTAAAGCCTGTACTACTAACGTTATCTGTATTGCTTTGTACCTTTGTAATTGTATTCTTATATTATAAAATTGTAATTGACACCAGTTCATCATATTATTAACTTGTAAGTTCCATTTCACTGCACACATTTCTGTTGGTCATAGTATATGGACAATATGTGAGAAGTAGGGATTGTTAGTGTTTGCATGTGTGTAAATAATTCAGCAAGGGACTGGATAACAGCATTTCTGGTTCTAAGGACAATTCCAAAAACTTTGTGAGTGCACAAGTGGTGGTTATGGACTTGCTATATTATCCGCAAGACTCTTCAATGGTGATTGTGCACCTGCACAGTCACAACAGATGGCTGCTGGCCATCTCTACAAGGACTACAGTGGGTCTGCATCTTTGATGACCCACCAATACCATTATTTCTACAAGGACTACAGTGGCTCTACACCTTTGCTGACTCACCAGTACCGTTATTTCTACAAGGACTCCAGTGGGTCTGCACCTCTGGTGGCCCACCAATACCGTAATCTCTACCAGGACTACAGTGGGTCTACTCTGTGATGACTTATCTACCAATATTCTTCAAAACTTCGACAGACTCTGCGGTGGGTTTGCTCTGTTGTGGCCCATTACCTGTCTGCATGTCAAGAGTCACCACTGTCTTTCCGTTGGAAGGACAACACTACTTCTTCGAGACTGCATGGAAATCCACTACTTCCATGTGCATTTTCTTTTAGTGCCCAGACTTTGAGAAAAACACTGCTATTTTACTGTGATGAATGATCAGAACTGTCTTTATGGACTGTGAGAAAATTATTGCTTTTGACCAACATTGTATCAATAAGTGTGTGCATGTGATTTCTTTGTTATTGTAATTGTGAAAAATTTTTAACAAATATGTAATGGCCAGTGCCCAAAACAATTTGTAAAATTTTTTGTGGGGAGCATGGGGGCTGTGTTAAGTAGGCTGTTTAGGATTTCTTATTGGCAACGTTACATAGCGCTCTGTATGAAAATCACTGGCTGTGCTGTGTGCAGTCTGTGGTTAGTTTGCATTGTTGTTTGCCATTGTAGTGTTGGGCAGCTGGATGTTAACAGCGCATAGCGTTGGGCAGTTGGAGGTGAGCCGCCAGCAGTGGTGGATGTGGGGAGAGAGATGGCGGAGTTTTGAAATTTGTAAGACTAGATGTCATGAACTGCTATGTATATTATGATTTTTTAACACTATTAAGGTAAATGCATTGTTTGTTCTCTATTAAAATCTTTCATTTGCTAACTATGCCTATCAGTAGTTAGTGCGTTCCGTAGTTTGAATCTTTTATTTAGCTGGCAGTAGTGGCGCTCGCTGTATTGCAGTAGTTCGAGTAACGAAGATTTTTGTGAGGTAAGTGATTTGTGAAAGGTATAGGTTAATGTTAGTCAGGGCCGTTCTTTTGTAGGGATTATTGAAAGTCAGATTGCGTTGCGCTAAAAATATTGTGTGTCAGTTTAAGCACAGTCATGCATAATTTTTCTAAGGGGACGTTTCATCAGCCCTGTATTTAGCCATATTTGTAATTTTTCCTTTAGGAATGGTCAGTTTCCTGAACGATTAGAGTACTCAGCAGTAAAGCCACTTTATAAAATGGGAGAAAGGCATAATGTAGATAATTTTAGACGTATTTCTATGCTATCATTGTTTGCTAAAGTTATTGAAAAGGCTGCGTATGCAAGGGTAATTGATCATTTTATATCACAAGACTTGCCATCAAATGTACAGTTCGGCTTTAGAAGTCGCTTAACAACTGAAAATGCAATATTCTCTTTTTGTGTGAGGAACTGGATGGATTAAACAAAAGGTTTCTAATGCTGGGCATATTTTTTTATTTAACTAAAGCGTTTGATTGTGTTGATCACAAAACAGTGCTCCAGAAGTTAGACCATTACAGAATATAGGGAGTAGCTCACAATTGGTGCACCTCTTACTTTAGCAACAGACAGCAAAAAGTCATTATTCACTATGTTGAGAACGGCTGTGATGTGGAGCGCGAGTGGGTACGGTCAAGTGAGGGGGGGGGGGGGGGGTTCCCCAATGATAAGTGCTGGGGCCAGTCCTATTACTTATTTATATAAATGATATGTCCTTTAGTAT
Source organism: Schistocerca serialis cubense (assembly GCF_023864345.2). Taxonomy (NCBI): domain Eukaryota; kingdom Metazoa; phylum Arthropoda; class Insecta; order Orthoptera; family Acrididae; genus Schistocerca; species Schistocerca serialis. The sequence continues at coordinate 961,221,221 of NC_064639.1, forward strand.
TATAGGTAACTTTAAAATATTTCTGTTTGCTGATGACACTAGCTTGGTGGTAGAGGTTGTTGTGTGCAACATTGGCTCAGTCTCAAACAGTGCATAAGACCTAAGTTCATGGCTTGTAGAAAATAAACTAACGCTAAATCGCAGTGAGACTCAGTTTTTACAGTTTCTAATACACAGTTCAACAAAACCTGACTTTTTAATTTCACAGAATGGCATATGATTAGTAAAACAGAACAGTTCAACTTTCTAGGTGTTCAGATAGTAAACTATCATGGAAAGCCCACATTCAGGATCTTGTTCAAAGACTTAATGCTGCCATTTTTACTTTTCGAACGGTATCTGAAGTGAGTGATCGTTTGACTCGAAAATTAGTCTACTTTGCTTTTTTTCATTCGCTTATGTCATTTGGTACAAGGTGTGATTGAGAAGTTTTAAGAATGGATCCGCTACTGCTTACTGGTTTGGTGGGCAGGTACACGAAGTGTGGGGAGTGAGTCACTGCCTTATCCTTGAATGTCCTCTAGACAGAAACTTCGTTGTGACAGCTGGTTGGGTGCTGGTCTGTCAGGGCTTGTTGCCGGATTGTGTCTGGGTGAAAATTGACATAAAAACGGAGAAACGAGTTTGTGTGAAATTTTGTTTTGAAACTGGGGAAACAGCTTCTGAGACTTACGAACTATTAAAAACAACCTTTGGAGGTAATTGTATGAGCGAGTCAGATGTTTTTGTCTGGCTCAACAGATTTAAAAATGGCCGCAAATCATTTGAAGATGAACCACGGTCCGGCCGTCCTCCCACTTCAAATATGAATGAAAATGTTGTGAAAGTTCACGACTTAGTGAGCTCTGATCGTAGACTTACATTTGGCGAGATGGCTGATGAACTTAATTTAAGTGTCTATGTAATTCAGTCAATTTTAACTGAAGATCTGAACATGAGTCGAGCGTCAGCAAAATTCATTCCAAAAGTGTACAAAAAATGGTTCAAATGGCTCTGAGAACTATGGGACTTAACATTTTAGGTCATCAGTCCCCTACAACTTAGAACTACTTAACCCTAACTAACCTCAGGACAGCACACACATCCATGCCCGAGGCAGGATTCGAACCTGCGACCGTAGCAGTCACGCGGTTCCGGACTGCAGCGCCTAGAACCACTCGGCCACCGCGGCCGGCCCAAAAGTGTTGTCAAGTGGCCAGAGACAATACCGACATGAAACGTGCCAACAACTTATAAGCTCCCTACTCCTTTGGAGATTATATGGGTTAATTAATGATTATTATGTTACATTCGTCTTCTTTTAGTTGACCATGTATATGGAGACTATGTTCATTGTTAAATGCAATGGTGTGGTACTAACTGATGGAGACACATTAAGAACTGGTAAATTTTAATTTATTTCCTTTATCACACTGCACAAACATAAACACACTATTATTTAAACTGGGTGCCACTACTATTAAACAAAGCGATAAATCCTTCGCTACACAACCGCCTTTGCCTCATGCAGCCTACACCTTCCACAGTCTCTCAACAACTGCCTCTGCTTGCGACTCTCTGCGCCACTCGGCATTGTCGCCCTCCAAAGAACAACCACTTTCAGATACTACACACTAGTACCCTCACATCCCCTCCAAAACAATAGTAGAGCTAGGTTACCTTTTGAGAGGACTAAGAAGTCCTAGCGAAAATTATACAATAAAAATCAAAATTTGAAAATTACACTAACTAGTATTTCATGTCAAAGTAGTTGCAATAAGTATCTGACCCCGAGAACGAATGACTTTCAAAATATAACTAATGTTAATTAACCTTATCTCCCCACACATAAAACATGATCAATGAATATAGCAATTTAAAAATTATTTAATGACAGCAAGAACTTTACACATAATTTACTAACTGTCTGTTAATCAGCAAGAAAAACGTAAAAAAGATAAGATAATGTGACTGACACAGTTTCCCTTTTGTTGGAGATATCAAGCATATTAGTAAAGGTTACTCTTAATTACACGCATGAATCACAGTAAAGAACATAATTGACACTAAGGAATGAAATCTGAATAAATGAGCCTAATTTTAAATAACCTAATACAAATGCAAAACCTATATACACAAAAGCATTGACACTGTGCATCTGTCAAAACTATAGTTACAGGCATAAATCATTTTATCAATTAACTATTGAAATTTGTAAATTGGCACACAGTACAAAGACTCAAAAATGGTTCAAATGGTTCTGAGCTCTATGGGACTTAACATCTGTGGTCATCAGTCTCCCAGAACTTAGAACTACTTAAACCTAACTAACCTAAGAACATCACACACATCCATGCCCGAGGCAGGATTCGAACCTGCGACCGTAGCGGTCACGCGGTTCCAGACTGAAGCGCCTAGAACCGCACGGCCACAACGGCCGGCAGCACACAGACTACTTATACAAAAATCAGTACATACCTTTAAAGAAATATTTTCCATTTACAAACAAGTTACATTGAGTGAATCATTTATAAACAAAAGACATTTTGTTGGCTTGAGCACTTTTCACACCAAGGAAATATTAGGTACTCTGCTTTCGGGCCCTACCTATAAGCTGAGCAGAACTTCACACGATTTCACTAAGGGGAGTGGCATCGTCGCCGCGGAGGATTCACAAACACTATACAGCTCTTGTTACTCTGCTTTTATCACTGTCCTATGTGTTGAGCTGTTCGTCACACGCAGTTACGGCGTTTGATGCAAGGGAAGAGTGACATCGACGCCGCCAGAGACAGGAAGATCTAGGAGCTGTTGTTAGCCCACGAAGGATCGCCGCATTCCACGGTACGGATCGTCGGCGGCACGTTCCCGTTATGTTGACAAGTGCCGGATGCCAGTCAACTGTTCGTGACGTCAGCCACCTCCTCCTCCCCCAAACCACAATAGCGCGCCGGGTGTCGAAGGTCATTGGCAGGCAGGCATGAAAACTAAAATAACATTACGGCAGCGTGAGGTAACAAAAGACTAACGCGCTATGCGCTTAGCTGTGCACTGTTGCCTGCTTCCTGAAAACCAAAACACACGCTACAAGCGTCGCTCCGTTGTCCACTGCTGCGCCTGTCACAGGACATAAGAGAATGTCACACGATATCAAACACAGAGAATAAAATGCACTCACTGCAACAACCAACAACAGTCTTCAACATCTCACAATAGCTACCGACTATTGTCCAAAGGTTTGTCCATCAGTAACGTAGCATATTTATAACTAAACACGGTTCACTAATTGACATTTCCTTGTGATAGTTCAGGACACTTATACAACTTAATGTTCTCAACGTGTTGTAGGCTATGATAGTTGCCAGATTTAATCACTTCTACTGTAACCTCCCCACAAAAAGTTTAAAAGAAAATAACGATACTAATTAGAAATGCTGATGGACATGGCTCTATGCGTAACCTGCCCACAAACAAATGTACTGACAATGGCAACAAAAAAGTGAAATTCGCAATCTGACTCAAATATAAATCCTTCAAAATTAAAGTCCATTCAGTGACAAGAAAATTCAATTAAACCGAAATATCGGTCTTTGGCCCTGTGAAAAACGATCAGAATTAAAGTCTTACCTCAGAATAAATGGATGTCACATATCTGCTCTTGATGTTGCGCACCGCTTGGAGGAACTGCATTGCAAATAATAATATTCCCTTTTTTTTTTGATTTTAGTGGAATTTTTCTTCAAAAGAAGTGGAATGAAATGGGAAGTGCAACGAAATCTTGAGTTCAATAAAAAATTAAATTTTTGAGAAAATACTTTTGAAATAAAAAATTATTATTGGGAGACTTGTTGGAGAATAATTACAATAAATAAAATTTTTCATTATCTAATGATTATATTAATTAACATTATACCTTATTCCTCATCTTGACCATTGTTGTCGACCGCCTACATCACACAACCGCACTGGGCTGCTACTTAGCGACAACTAACTCGCAAAGACTACTACTGCACTGGCCTACAGCTACTAACAGACTGAGCAACGACTACTACTGACTGAGAACCGCTCGCAACACTCGCGCGGTCAAGCGCATACTCTGGTCACAGATGCTACAATGCCTCGCCATCGCTGCTGCGTTACATACGTGTTTCATAACCCTCCACTCGGGGGGCAAAAATTTGGCAGCGATGGTGAGTCATTTGGACTTGCCAAGCGCGGCAAAATTTTTCTTTAAGTAACAAAATCCTACAACTTACAGAATATTTAAATGTTGTGCACACGCACTAAGTACAAAATATATCAGACAAAGACAAAATGTGAGTACAAAACATAGTAGCAAATCAGAAAAGTATATACAAATTATTTGACAGATAACAAAGTGCACAGGCACTGAAAAAATTCTTTAGCATATTCAGAACAAATAAACAGACTGGCAAAAAATATTATGTTGACAAGTGTACATGCACTGAAAAAATGTCTTTAGCATTTTCACAACAAATAAACATAATGGCAAAAAAAAAAATTCATGTCCAAAGTGCACATGCACTGAAAAATGTCTTTAGTATTTTCACAACAAATAAACATAATGGCAAAAAAAATTCATGTCCAAAGTGCACATGCACTGAAAAATGTCTTTAGTATTTTCACAACAAATAAACATAATGGCAAACATCATGTCGACCAGTGACATAAGCGTACTCACACTGGAGTTTAGCGAATCGAAAAATGTATAACCTATGAACATAAATGATGTTACCAAAAAAAAATTTTTTTTTTTTTTATGTGACAAGAATCAGGATAGGAAAGGGAAGGATTGCATCATGGTTGTAGCACTTTAGATTGCACACAGCTGCTCTGAAAGTCCATATCTTTCCACAGTAGTACAACACCAAGTGACACAACTTGAAGTTCTTTTCCCATCAGAATTTATCAGTGTAGCCAAGACACTGAACTGTCGTAGTAATGTTCCATGTTTTCATTTTGGCAGTACATTAGGTACACCAAACAGTGGGACCATAATAATGTCTTCATCGCTCATGGTGGTGGACAGCATGTCGTGTCAACACCACACTCTTACAAGGCACACCAACGTAGAATTAGTGCAAAACCAAATATAGTGCTCCATGATCACTGGGATAAACAGGACAAATGGACATTGCAGTAATTCAGGGTAGTCAGCTTATGAGGTGAAGGACATCAAGTCACATAATATTGACAATTACAGTTTTCATTGATAGTTCGTGGCATTCATAGCCCAGTTATTGAACATTTCTGTACCAAGTATGTAGTATTACAGAAAAATGTTCATTAATTGTTTTACATAGAATCAGTAGCCTTCTTTTCCTGGTTACAAAGCATTATGAAATAATCGCATTCCTTTCAGTTACAGAGTATAATCAAGAATCATTAACCTTCTCCTAATTACAGTTAATTAATCATTTGTCATTAATTAATCATTTGTCTAATTACAGTTAATTAATCATTTGTATAATTACAGTTAATTAATCATTTGTCGTTAATTAATCATTTGTCTAATTACAGTTAATTAATCATTTGTCGTTAATTAATCATTTGTTTAATTACAGTTAATTAATTAATCATTTGTCATTTCAATATACTAAGAATTATTAGCCTTAATTAATTACAAAGCATTATTAAACAGTACCATAGTTAATTAATTATGTGTCATTCCAATCTATTAAGAATCATTAGTCTTTTCCTAATTACAAAGCATTATGAAACAGTCACATTCATTTCAAATCACAAAGTATCAACATTGGAAACAAGAGCTAATCAATGGCATAATTAATAACAATTCGTGGAGTGACATTAATTATTGGCACTCAGTGGCCATCAAGTATTGAATAGAATAAAACATAGTTCATCATTCAGTATTATTCAGATCATTAGAAAGTCATTATTAAAAATCAGTTAATTACAGTCAAATCATTAGTAATCACAGGCATTACAATAAACAGTGGCAGTTATTAGCTAGTGACATAGCATTATTTTGAATATAGTCTCATTAAGAGGTCATTACTCGAGTGACATGCTATTCAGAGTTGATCAGTATCATTCAGAATTATCATAAACTAGTGACATTATGTGGGACTGGTAATACCTTTTTTTTTTGGTAGCAATGCATTGCGTTGGGATCGATAATTAATTGCTGAGACATAATACTTTTTGCTTTTGACCTATTGCTGCAAATGAGGATAGGTAACGTCATTCGTCATGAGTCAGCTGTAGCAAGATTATGTAACAAGGCAGTACATGTGACCACATTTATAAATGATAGACACAAATGGGTAAAAATATAAAAATGCAAGTACTAGAACAGGTATAATAAGTAACAGGTTTAGTAAGTGTCATGAAAAACTTCTCCTGGAAAAAATACAAAAACGGATTATTGACCTGAAAGAAGAAACGCACACTATGCTGAAAAGTAGTGAACTCCGAATTAACAAGTAGTGAAATGTGTATAAAATGTGTTCCATAGCTGTCCTTTCCAAAACTTTCCGTCATCCTACTATGCAATGTAACACCTGCTGTCAAAGCAAACTGCAACAAATACTTAAATAACTACGTAGCATAAATACATAACTTCAACATTATCCTCATCTGTAAAGAAAACTTCATTATCAATCACTTCATTATCCATATTATCATAACTTCATTATTATCATCACCTGTAAAGAAAAATTTCATTATTCATAATACCATTTCCTTCATCATAACTTCAACATTATCCTCATCTGTAAAGAAAACTTCATTATCAATCACTTCATTATCCACATTATCATAACTTCATTATTATCATCACCTGTAAAGAAAAATTTCATTATTCATAATACCATTTCCTTCATCATTATTCATCAGTATTCACTATCATCTGCAAAAAATCACGTCATTACTCATTACGTAACTATTCCTTATCTCTAGCATATTTCATCACTAAAACTAAGATGTGTAGTTCAGTCTGACAGCCTGCATCAATCACCTTGTAATCTGAAAGAAAAAATTAGTTAAGACTGCTATTCTGTGATGAGTATAGTATAGTCTTGTTAATGCTTGTTAATCCTGATCCCTTTACTCTTCCTCATAAAGTTATTGCATCTCCTTTCGTTTATTCCGTAGGTGAAATTCCCATTTATGTTAAATTTATTTCTTACACGCACCATTCCTTTCTGAAATTGATGAACAAAGATTAATGTCTTGCATTTAAATCCTATACCCACTAAATAATGACTGGTTTATGGTGACACAATTAACCATACAGCATAACATGACAGAAAACGTAATATGTCAAAAACATTGACAGTGTTCAGATGCAAAAAAATGTACACAGAATAATACAATGCAGTAGCAAAAAAAAATGTGAAACAGTCACGATGTTGAGATGTCATAAGGCAAAAAAAAAATGTCAAAGTCGACTGGTGTGTGTTATATCTTAACTATTTCATAGTGCATACAAACAAAACTGGAGTACAGTCATATACACAAAAAAATGGAAAATGTGCACGGTCTGATGTGTAACGACAAGAAAAGCGACCTGCTAACCTTACCTTGCCGGGCACTTGCCAAGAAAAAAATACGATAATCATCAATAAGTAGTCACATAAATATAATTGCAGAAATAGTCGTAAATGTGTAAATTCATCTGGAAAAATATGCATGGTCTGATGTGTGACGACAAGAAAAGCGACCTGCTAACCTTACCTTGCCGGGCACTTGCCAAGAAAAAATACGATAATCATCAGTAATTAGTCACGTGAAATAATTGCATTAGTAAATGGCATCATAGTGTGTTGAATCATACAGTGGTTTCACTCAATAAACAGTTTAATGTTTGAGATATGGTGATTGCCTTTCGATTTTCTGGTTCTCAAAGTTTCGACGTGTACAACATTGGGGTGAGGGATGCTGCGAATCCGATACGGACCTGCGTATAGAAGTTCAAATTTACTGCACTTACCTTTTAATTTGCTGGATAAATAGTGTGTACGTACTAATATCTTCTGTCCAACGTGAAAGTCGCGGCGTGTACAAACCTGTTTTTGCTGTCTTCTCCGGCGCTCTGCGGCACGTTTGATGTTGTTCAGCGCAATGTCAATTATTTCGTGGTGTCGTAGGCGACGATTTTTGGGGAAGTCTATTAATTCTTTAATTTTGTTCGGTGGTTCAACGTTTTTCAGTATAACAGTCGGAGATAGCATAGTGGATTCATTTGGAATGGAATTAATTACATCTTGGAATGAGAGTATGTGTGTATCCCAATCAATATGTCTTTTGTGGCAGTATATTCTGCACAGCTTACCAATTTCCTTCATTAATCTTTCACAAGGGTTCGAAGAAGCGTGGTACTTGGATATATAAATCGGAGAAATGTTTCTGGCTCGTAACATGCGTGTCCATACACTACTATGAAATTGAGATCCATTGTCAGAAATTACTTTCATTACATGCCCTACATGAGATAGAAAATGTTTTACAAATGCTTTCGAAACAGTTTTAGCAGTAGCTTTGCGTAACGGAGTGAAAGTAACAAATTTTGAAGTGAGCTCAACAGCGACAAAAATGTAGCAAAAACCTCTGTTAGTTCTCGGAATCGGACCAAAAATATCTACTGCGGCCATGTGTCTTAATTTCACAGGTATAATGGGATATAAAGGAGGAATATGTGAAGTGGTGTCTGATTTAGCTTTCTGGCAAATTTTACAAGACGCTAAAACTCGTCGTATACGTTTCTCCATGTTGGCAAAATAACAGTTCTGTCTCAGTATAAGAAAACATTTTCTTGCTCCGTAATGTGCGTAACTTAAATGAGTGTACCAAATTAGTTTGTTAACCAGTTCGTCAGGAATGCATAATAACCAATTGTTGCTGTCAGGATGAGAGCGGCGAAACAGAATGTCATTGCGTACAGTGTAGTGGTTTCTAATCGTAACATTATTCTTATCTTGCCAAAGCTGTTTAATTTCTTTCCACACATTGTCTTTGTTTTGTTCTTGTGCTATGTCCTGTAATGACGATGAAATAAAATTTTCAAATGCAACTTGCTGAATGTACATGACACTGAAATTTGTTTTGCAGAAGTCGGTTGCTACGTCTTGCTGATTGTTGCCGAGAGAGCGCGATAGTGCGTCTGCTATAACATTTTGTGTGCCGGGAATGTGAACAATCGTAAAATTAAATTCCTGTAAATACAGCTTCCATCTACTTAATCTATCGTGAGTGAATTTGGCTGAAAGCAAAAATTGTATGGCTCTATGGTCAGTGTAAACGGTGGTGTGTCTGCCATAAAGAAAATGCCTAAATCTCGTGAAAGCCCATACAACACATAATGTTTCAAGTTCTGTGACGGAATAATTTCGTTCAGCAGGTGACAATATGCGACTTGCAAATGCGATGTTTTTAATTACTGTAGAACCGTCTTCTTCAATTTCCTGGAAAATGTGTACGCCTAAAGCGGTATTGGAACTGTCAGTGGCAATGGAAAAATTTCTAGTAAGATCTGGATGCGATAACAGTGGAGCATTCAACAAAGCATGTTTCAAATAACATTCTCGTGAACAAAATTCTGCGTGTCAAAAGTAATGTTTGCGTTACTGTAATATGCAATCTGTGCTGTATCTGGTTAAAATTTATCGTACGTCCTGTTATTTACGGGAGGATGCTGTGGCATATCCACTATATGAACTGTTCTGTTATTTCTTACTGACGTGTTACGCTATGGATGACACCTATTGTCTGTTTCATTCATGATTATTTGTTGTTGCTGATGTTGTTGCTGCTAATAAGATCGACTGTTATTAAGTGTACGCTGAAAATTGTGCTCATCATTTTTACGTCTGTCGTAATAATCATTCTTATATGGTGTATTGCGATAGGAATTGAAATAGAGTGTTGTATGTACGTAGTTATTTCTTTGCTGCCATGCGTTACTATTTGTTGGAGCTGAGACTATACATGCACGCGGCGAAACATTAAAGTTTGGTTGACCTTGTAGACTGCATTGTTGGTTAGGTATGCTAAGCGGTTGACTTTCATGCTATTGTGGTGGAAAACGTCTATTGTTACCAAAAAATGCATTTGCTGTTAATTTTACACATACTGATGATTACGATTTTTATCTGTTATTTAAGTTCTCGTGATTCTGGAGTGCCTAATGAAAATTGTCACATTCGGTAAAAAATTTGTCTTATCGGTTTTCATTACATATTCTTAATCCTAAATAGAGCAATAGTTAAAGAGCAGTTTTGATAGATATAAAGGATAGTAGAAGAGAAGGCAGCAGTGCAGAAAACTAAAGATGAAACAGCACTACTACAGCTCGGGGCCCTATGCTCGCTACGGCACATATTCATTAAAGCGTAATGAATCCCCTGAGGTCAATTACGCACTGCAAATCAATTTTAGCTTTTGCGTTACAGGCAATAGCGGTAAAATTCCAAAGGCAAATTGTTGTATCCGTGCTAATTCTGGTTTCTGCATAATACGTAACGCTGATGAAAATATAATAGCAAATTGTCGCCTCTGGTTCAAAGCTAGTTTCTCCATTACAGATAATATCGGTGAAAGTACAAAAATAAATTGTCGTATACAGTGCAAATCGTGTATCTGTGTTCTGCCATTATTAAATTCCTTACATTTTCTTACAAATGCAAACTGCTTATTATCAACGTTCTCGTCACTGAATTTGAGAACACGTTCGGGTTTGTGTGTGAATCTGTTCGTCTCTGTCATTTCGGTTTTCAAGTTGCGTAGCTTTTCAGATTTTAATTCGCGTGGCTTTTCGGATTTTAATTCGCGTAGTCTCTGTAAATTGCTCACATTATACGCGCTGCGTAAGTCTGACAAATGCTCGCAACGTGGCGGATTCTGTGACGTATTGGTGACTGAAATAATTGTTAATTCTGTTACTTTAATACTTTCGTCAATCTGGTTATTGTGTCGTTCACTTTTCTCGTCAACTTCCGTATTCGGAGTGTATGAAACTTCCACTGACTCTAAATTAACTTCGTCGCGAATCTGTACTTCGTTTTTAGGGCATTGTTCGGTGACTGCATTAATTTCGTGTATCTGTGTTGCGTTTGCTGAACATTGTTCAGTGACTGCATTAACTTCGTCTTTATGTAATTCTGTTGTGCTTACATGTGTACTATTTAATTCTTGTGCAACAGTGCCAACTTTTTCATTACTGTTATTAGCACAAGTCTTAGTATTCACACGTAATTGTACTTTAGTGTCCTGACATTGTATGGTAACAGCTGTAATCTGTTCGCTAACTTGTTTGTTCTGTTCTTTACGGTCGTCTTGTTTTTCGTTTGTGAGATCGACACTTTTATCAATTGTTTCGCTAAGTTGTTTGTAATGGCTGTCGACACCCTCATCTACCTGCCTGCAATGGTTGTCAAAACCTCCATTAAGTTGTTTAAAAAAATTATTCATCATTTCCCTCTGTTGTTGTAGCAATCTTGTCATAATTCGTACCAAGTCAAAATTAGCGTTTATATTCTCTGTGCTGTTTAGTGGTGGATCTAGAACTCTCTCGCTTTCCGTGACCATTTGGTCATTCTGTAATTTAGAAAAAGGTTTGTCAGTCGGATGTACATTGTCAGACACTGTTCCGGAATTAAATAAATCCGCCCTACTTTGTGTGTCCTGTTCATTTTCATTAGACAAATTTGTCTGTACATTACTTAGATTTTCTAAATCGGGTGTGTTAAGCTCGGCAGCGCTCATTACTATAGAGCGTCCCGCGTCATCAATTGTCGTCAAGTTAACAGACGAGACAATTGAGTTCGTTTGTTCATCATTAAGGTGAAAGTCATCTTTAGTGGTTGGAATGCACTGATTGTTAGTGAACGCAGGATTGTCATCATTACGCTGCGTGTCACATGTCCTATCGGCAAAGTTGTTTGGGTCGGTAATTTCATTCATAATACCTCGCGATACACTATTCACAGTCTTTCGCGGCATTTTAACAATAGTCAAAATTATTCACAAAATAAATAAGCACAATGCAAAAGCAACACACAAATACAACAAAGCAACAAATTGCCGTTGACCTGTAGAGAGAAAGTCACAATATTATTAAAAGCGTTGCGCTAAATCCTAATTATATCTAAGCAAACAAGAGCAGATATCTGACTGTCGCTCAAAAGACTCTCAACGAAATTCGATCCTGGACTGGGTGTCGCCAAGTGTAACCTCCCCACAAAAAGTTTAAAAGAAAATAACGATACTAATTAGAAATGCTGATGGACATGGCTCTATGCGTAACCTGCCCACAAACAAATGTACTGACAATGGCAACAAAAAAGTGAAATTCGCAATCTGACTCAAATATAAATCCTTCAAAAGTAAAGTCCATTCAGTGACAAGAAAATTCAATTAAACCGAAATATCGGTCTTTGGCCCTGTGAAAAACGATCAGAATTAAAGTCTTACCTCAGAATAAATGGATGTCACATATCTGCTCTTGATGTTGCGCACCGCTTGGAGGAACTGCATTGCAAATAATAATATTCCCTTTTTTTTTTGATTTTAGTGGAATTTTTCTTCAAAAGAAGTGGAATGAAATGGGAAGTGCAACGAAATCTTGAGTTCAATAAAAAATTAAATTTTTGAGAAAATACTTTTGAAATAAAAAATTATTATTGGGAGACTTGTTGGAGAATAATTACAATAAATAAAATTTTTCATTATCTAATGATTATATTAATTAACATTATACCTTATTCCTCATCTTGACCATTGTTGTCGACCGCCTACATCACACAACCGCACTGGGCTGCTACTTAGCGACAACTAACTCGCAAAGACTACTACTGCACTGGCCTACAGCTACTAACAGACTGAGCAACGACTACTACTGACTGAGAACCGCTCGCAACACTCGCGCGGTCAAGCGCATACTCTGGTCACAGATGCTACAATGCCTCGCCATCGCTGCTGCGTTACATACGTGTTTCACTACCTCAAAACTTTCAGGTTGATCACGTTGCGGTAGAATAATGCGGTTCATTGCGCGAGCGTCAAGAACAATGCGTACTGTGCCGTCCCTTTTTCCTACAGCGTGTATTGGGTTCGAATATTCACTGTCTGATCTTTCAATTATCTGATTAGCCAACAGCCTTTTGATTTCCTTGTTCACTGCTTCTCTCTTCGCTAAAGGTATTGCATACGATTTGCTGCGAAATGGTTCATGTTCCTTGACTTTAATTTTGCAAACACATCCTTTAATTAATCCAGGTAATTTTGAAAACAGGTCAACTTCGCGTCTCAGCACTTCCAGTAATTCCTCTCTTTTTGCTTCCGTCAAGTTCACTGACGTCTGAATCTTGATTCGAATACCAGTCAGACCATCTTCATCATTATTCTTCTCTCGCAAAGCAGGATCTTCCTCAGAATCATCATAAGTCGCCACTCCTCGGAAACGCCTCAGCCTCGCTTCACGCACGCGGCGCCCTTATTTTCTTCATTAATATATCCTTTAAACATTATCTTCTTTTCGACATTATTTGCTCTCGTCCTCAGACAACCCTTTTCAAATTCAATACTGCACCTCATTTCAGTCAACCAATCGATTCCACGAACTAATCCGACATTAAGAGATCCAACAATTAATACGCTCTGCTCATACTCGTTTTCATTGATTCTAAACTTCAATAGAGCTTGACCTTTAATGGGTTTGCTTCTATTACTATAGCACTGACAATACGTTCGCCGTTCACGGGGAATGTTGGAAATGCCACCAGATTATTTAATTGTGAAAACAGATTTTCTGAAATTGCACTCGCTTCGCTCGCTGAGTCCAGTAGTGCGTCCACAATAATTCCGCATACCTCTACCTCTACAAAAGGCATTAAGATTTCTTAATCATTACTTTCATCCTCTCGATACAAATCGTCTTTAATATCATCTACTCGTTCACACTTGATTGCGTTAATCACTACATCCGACCCATTTCTTGTAACTTGAGTTTTCCGGTTCACGTTCGTGTGGATTACGCTCTGGGCTCCTTTCTTGTTGGTTCAAATGGCTCTGAGCACCATGCGACTTAACTTCTGAGGTCATCAGTCGCCTAGAACTTAGAACTAATTAAACCTAACTAACCTAAGGACATCACATACATCCATGCCCGAGGCAGGATTCGAACCTGCGACCGTAGCGGTCGCTCGGTTCCAGACTGTAGCGCCTACAACCGCACGGCCACTCTGGCCGGCCCTTTCTTGTTCCGGCGATCGTTGTTGTCTTCTGTTTTCCTCATACTGTGATCGATCTGAGTACTGATTGTAATTAAATCTGTTCGGTGCGTCATACTCATTTCTTCTTTGTTTTCTGTCCCCTCTTCTATCAAATCTGCTTGGTCTTCCATTAGTCATAAATTCTTGTCGCGGTGGGCCATTACCTCGCGAATGACGATCGTCATTATTTCTCTCGCGCTGTTCGCGTTCATGGTTAAGTACATCAATTCTATCGATCACTAGGCAGGTCTGCTCCATGTTCAATTTTGGAGTGAAAAAATGGCTCTGAGCACTATGGGGCTTAACTTCTGTGGTCATCAGTCCCCTAGAACTTAGAACTACTTAAACCTAACTAACCTAAGGACATCACACACATCCATGCCCGAGGCAGGATTCGAACCTGCGACCGTAGCAGTCGCGCGGTTCCGGACTGAGCGCCTTAACCGCGAGACCACCGCGGCCGGCAATTTTGGAGTGAGTGCTAACTTTTCACGTACCGCGAAAGGTAGCTTCTGTATCAAAATTAACATCAATTCCTCTTCCTTGACCGCATCATCGACATAGGCATTGTCGTTCCAAAATTTCTGCATATATCCACGCATTATTCCATAACGTCTTGCGTAATTCGGCGGTGTAAGAATATTTGATTTTACATCCCATTGTTTTTCTCGCGACCAAAATTTACTCAAGAATGCAGATTCAAATTCTTTGTACTGTGAATAATTTTCTGAAACACTGATGCCCCAGATATGTGCTTCGCCTTTCATGTGGCTAATGCACGTATCAATTTTCGCACATTCCGTATAATGTCTTGGAAACGCGTGTTTAAATTGCTTAATAAAGGCAACTGCATGGATACCTTGTTTCGCATCGTAATCTTGAAAGTTGCGTACACTCAATCCATTATCTACAATAACTTGAGGTACGTTAACCAAACTGTTATCAAGTTCCCGTAACGCTGCATTGATTTCCTGACGTATAAGGTCTTTATTGACATTGTTCATACCATTTTCGGATGACATTACCTTTTGGCGAATTTTGCCTACTTCGGTACTCAGTTCAGAACATTGCGTCTGTACGCCTTGAACTAACTTAACAATAGTTTCTTTGTTGCCTTTACATGTAGTCTTAATTTTAAAAATTTCGTCGTTTTGAGCCTTAACTGTTTCTTGAACTTTGTTAACTAACATGCTCGATTGTTTATCTTTCATTAACTTTTGTGTTAAGATCTTGCATTTTATTTTCAAGTTATTCATGTTTGGTATCACATTCCTTTTGGAGCTCCTTATGTTTCTGATTAAGTGAATTAGTGAGCTCAGTTCGCAAGTTAACCATTGCATTTGATAAATTCTTTATTTCTTCATTGGCGTTCCTACTTTCCTGCTGTTTGATTTCTCTCAACATCTGCACAATCAAATCGTTAGTGCTAACACTCGTTCCCGTTTGTTGACTACTCACGGGTGTTGAATTAGGCGTCACTGAATCGAGACTAACTACACACTATCTTCCATTACGTTAATTGTGGTATTCTCAAGTCCAAACTCGCATTCTACATTGACTAAAGCATTAATTTGTCCCTCCTCATTAATAACTTCACTGTTGTTTTGCGTTGTGTCCGCCATGTTAACAATGTTCACAAAAATTACTGTCCGTTAATAATTAATTCCAACACTTAACTTAAAAGATCATATTATAAGTATCACAGTCTCTAACGTAGTTCAGAGGTCCTTTCCTTATTTCTCCTGTGTAACGTGGAAAACAATTAGAAACGAAGCGCCGAGGTCGCAATTAGCTGCTTCACTCACCGTTTGTTGTGCCGTCTTCTCCGACGATCCGAAGATTGCGAAGGAATCGACGTCCGACACACGAGTCGCCAAATATAAGCTCTCTTCTCCTTTGGAGATTATATGGGTTAATTAATGATTATTATGTTACATTCCTCTTATTTTAGTTGACCGTGTATATCGAGACTTCGTTCATTATTAAATGCAGTGCTGTGGTACTAACTGATAGAGACGCATTAAGAATTGGTAAAATTTAATTTATTTCCTTTATCACACTGCACAAACATAAACACACTTTTATTCAAACTGGGCGCCACTACTATCAAACATAGAGATACACCTTCCACAGCCTCTCAACAACTGCCTCTGCTTGCGACTCTCTGCGCCACTCGGCATTGTCGCCCTCCAAAGAACAACCATTTACAGATACTACACACCAGTACCCTCACAAAAACACCATTGGAGTCGATGTGTTCAGCCTGAAGGGGACTATTTTGAAGGAGATGCATCACACAACCATGTAAGTACCACCAGTGTACAATTACAAGCCCATTCTTAAAACTTTCCCATCACACCTCGTTTTATATTTTGGGGTAACTCTCCCCATTCTGAAAGGATATTTTTGTCTCAGAAACGGGCGGTTCGGCAATAAGTGGCGTAAGTTCAGGAACCTCTTGTCCACCCCTGTTCATTAGTCTGGGTATTTTGACATTGGCCTCCCAATATACATATTCCTTACTGTCATGTCTTGTTAACAATATTAGCTTATTCCGAAGGATAAGCAACTTTCACTCAGTTAATACTCGGCAGAAATCAGACCTGCATTTGTATCGGATTTCCGTACCTCTTCTGCAGAAAGGTGCTGCATCCAATTTCAGTAAGCTACCACTCGAATACAATAATCTTAGCAGTAATCCGCGCGCTTTCAAATCGAAACTGAAGAGTTTCCTCGTGGGTCACTCGTTGTATTCTGGCGAGGTGTTCCTTGAATAGTTAACCTGATTCTTGTTGTATTATTGATTTCGTTTACTTAAACTTATGTATCGACTTTTTTAGGGGTCATAAACGTTTTATTCTTATCCGTTATTACTTATATGTTGTAATTTCATGTACTGACACGTTCAATGACCTTGAAGATTTGCTCCTCAATTTGATCCTACGGAACTTGACGTGTAAATAAATAAATAAACCATGGATAATAGAAGAAATACTTGAATTCATCGCTGAAAGGAGGAAGTACAAAAACGTTCCGGGAAACTCAGGAATGGAGAAATAGAAGTCGCTGGGGAATGAAATAAATAGGAAGAGCACGGAAGATAAGATGAAATGGCTGCAGGAAAAAATGTGAAGACATCGAAAAAGAAATGATTATCCGAAGGACAGACTCAGCATATGAGAAAGTCAAAACAACCTTCGGTGACATCAAAAGTAAGGGTGATAACATTAAGCGTGCAACGGGAATTCCACCGTTAAATGCAGAGGAGAGAGCCGATAGGTGGAAAGAATACACTGAAAGCCTCTATGACGGGGAAGGTTTGTCTGATGTGATAGTAGAAGAAACAGAAGCCGATTTAGAAGAGATAGGGGCTACAGTATTAGAATCAGAATTTAAAAGAGCTTTGGAGGACTTCGGACCAAATAAGGCGGAAGGGATAGATAACATTCCATGAACTTCTAAAATCAGTGGGGGAAGTGACAACAAAACGACTATTCACGCTGGTGCGCAGAATGTATGAGTCTGGCGACATACATCTACATCTACATCTACATCCATACTCCGCAAGCCATCTGACGGTGTGTGGCGGAGGGTACCTTGAGTACCTCTATCGGTTCTCCCTTCTATTCCATTCTCGTATTGTTCGTGGAAAGAAGGATTGTCGGTATGCCTCTGTGTGGGCTCTAATCTCTCTGATTTTATCCTCATGGTCTCTTCGCGAGATATACGTAGGAGGGAGCAATATACTGCTTGACTCTTCGGTGAAGGTATGTTCTCGAAACTTTGACAAAAGCCCGTACCGAGCTACTGAGTGTCTCTCCTGCAGAGTCTTCCACTGGAGTTTATCTATCATCTCCGTAACGCTTTCGCGATTACTAAATGATCCTGTAACGAAGCGCGCTGCTCTCCGTTGGATCTTCTCTATATCTTCTATCAACCCTATCTGGTACGGATCCCACACTGCTGAGCAGTATTCAAGCAGTGGGCGAACAAGCGTACTGTAACCTACTTCCTTTGTTTTCGGATTGCATTTCCTTAGGATTCTTCCAATGAATCTCAGTCTGGCATCTGCTTTACCGACGGTCAACATTATATGATCATTCCATTTTAAATCACTCCTAATGCGTACTCCCAGATAATTTATGGTATTAACTGCTTCCAGTTGCTGACCTGCTATTTTGTAGCTAAATGATAAAGGATCTATCTTTCTGTGTATTCGCAGCACATTACACTTGTCTAAATTGAGATTCAATTTCCATTCCCTGCACCATGCGTCAATTCGCTGCAGATCCTCCTGCATTTCAGTACAATTTTCCATTGTTACAACCTCTCGATACACCACAGCATCATCCGCAAAAAGCCACAGTGAACTTCCGATGTCATCCACAAGGTCATTTATGTATATTGTGAATAGCAACGGTCCTATGACATTCCCCTGCGGGACACCTGCAGACTTCTCTCCATTGAGAATGACATGCTGCGTCCTGTTATCTAGGAACTCCTCAATCCAATCACACAATTGGTCTGATAGTCCATATGCTCTTACTTTGTTCATTAAACGACTGTGGGGAACTGTATCGAACGCCTTGCGGAAGTCAAGAAACACGGCATCTACCTGTGAACCCGTATCTATGGCCCTCTGAGTCTCGTGGACGAATAGCGCGAGCTGGGTTTCACATGGCCGTCTTTTTCGAAACCCATGCTGATTCCTACAGAGTAGATTTCTAGTCTCCAGAAAAGTCATTATACTCTAACACAATACGTGTTCCAAAATTCTACAACTGATCGACGTTAGAGATATAGGTCTATAGTTCTGCACATCTGCTCGACGTCCCTTCTTGAAAACTGGGATGACCTGTGCCCTTTTCCAATCCTTTGGAACGCTACGCTCTTCTAGAGACCTACGGTACACAGCTGCAAGAAGGGGGGCAAGTTCCTTCGCGTACTCTGTGTAAAATTGAACTGGTATCCCATCAGGTCCAGAGGCCTTTCCTCTTTTGAGCGATTTTAATTGTTTCTCTATCCCTCTGTCGTCTATTTCGATATCTACCATTTTGTCATCTGTGCGACAATCAAATACCATCTGACTTTCGGAAAAGCATCATCCACACAATTCCGAAGTCGGCAAGAGCTGACAAGTGCGCGAATTACTGCACAATCAGCTTAACAGCTGATGCATCCAAGTTGCTTATAAGAATAATATACAGAAGAATGGAAAAGAAAATTGTGGATGCGCTAGATGACGATCAGTTTTGCTTTAGAAAAGGTAAAGGCACGAGAGAGGCAATTCTGACGTTGCGGTTGATAATGGAAGCAAGACTAAAGAAAAATCAAGACACGTTCATAGGATTTGTCGACCTGGAAAAAGCCTGCGACAATGTAAAATGGTGCAAGATGTTTGAAATTCTGAGAAAAATAGGGGTAAGCAATAGGAAGAGACGGGTCATATGCAATACTTACAACAGCCAAGAGGGAATAATAAGAATGGACGACTAAGAACGAAGAGCTCGTATTGAACAGGAGTAAGACAAGGACGTAGCCTTTCGCCCCTACTGTTCAATCTGTACATCGAGGAGGAGCGATGGAAATAAAGAAATGGTTCAGGAGTGGAATTAAAATTCATGATGAAAGGATATCAATGATACGATTCGCTGATGACATTGCTATCCTGAATGAAAGTGAGGAAGAATTACATGATCTGCTTAACGTAATTAATAGTCTCATGAGTGCAGAGTATGACAGGCGAAGGTAATGGGAAGAAGTAGAAATGAGAAAAGCTAGAAACCTAACGTCACGATTGATGGTCACGAAGTAGAGGGAGTCAAGGAATTCTGCTACCTAGGCAGTAAAATAACGAGTGACCGACGGAGCAAGTAACACAACAGAAGCAGACTAGAAGTCTACTATATCAAATGTCGGCCTTAACTGAGGAAGAAATTTCTGAGAATGCACGTCTGGAGTACAGCATTGTATGGTAGTGACTCATGGGCTGTGGAAAAACCGGAACAGAAGAGAATCGAAGCATTTGAGACGTGGTGCTACAGGCGATGTTGAACGTTAGCTGAACTTATAAGAGAAGAAAGGAATATGTGGAAAACACTGATAAGGAGAAGGGGCAAGATGATGATGTTGTTGTCCTCAGTCCTGAGACTGGTTTGATGCAGCTCTCCACGCTACTCTATCCTGTGCAAGCCTCTTCATCTCCCAGTACTTACTGCAACCTACATCCTTCTGAATCTGCTTAGTGTATTCATCTCTTGGTCTCCCTCTACGATTTTTACCCTCCACGGTGCCCTCCAACGCTACATTTGTGATCCCTTGATGCCTCATAACGTGTCCTACCAACCGGTCCCTTTTTCTTGTCAAGTTGTGCCACAAACTCTTCTTCTCCCCAATTCTATTCAATACCTCCTCATTAGTTAGGTGATCTACCCACCTAATCTTCAACATTCTTCTGTAGCACCACATTTCGAAAGCTTCTATTCTTTTCTTGTCCAAACTATTTATCGTCCATGTTTCATTTCCATACATGGCTACACTCCATACAAATACTTTCAGAAACGACTTCCTGACACTTAAATCTATACTCGATGTTAACAAATTTCTCTTCTTCAGAACAGGACGATAGGACATCTGTTAAAACATGAGGGAATGACTTCCATAGTACTAGAGGGAACTGTAGAAGGCAACAACTGTAGAGGAAGACAGGGATTGTAATACATCCAGCGAATAATTGAGGACGTAGGTTGCAAGTGCTACTCTGAGATGAAGAGGTTAGCACAGGTGAGGAATTTGTGGCGGGCCGCATCAAACCCGTCCGAAGACCAACGACAAAGAAAAAAAGAAAAAGAAAAGAAAGAGGCCATGGATATTCCCTTGAGCTTGGAGAAGCCCCTCTAGGGCCTTAGCCAATGTACTTAACAAGCACCTTGGTCAGTATGATTTTGGTTCTGACGGACCCCTATCTGCGGCTTTTTAAATAATTGCTGTGTTAGCCATTCTCCAAACTACGGGCACCTCTCCCAGGTCATCATTTATTAAATTTGTTAAGTATGGGATTATCTGCGGTGAGACATGGCGCAACGTTTCACAGAGGATGTTGTATGGTCCTGGCACTTTCTTGTTTTTGAAGCCAGCAATTGTTAGGGCGACCTCCTCTCGCGCAAATGGGCAGGTAAAGGTTTGTGTAGTGTAATCCCTATTGTGTGTGTGTGTGTATACATTTGTTGAGCAAATATTGTACTGTTTGTCCCCATTCCGTGTCATTGTTCCGTCATCCTGCCTTAGCATAGCAACAGGAAAGGAGGACTTAATTTTATCTGTCATAATTTTGTGTAGTATTCCCCATGTTGTCTATTGTAGGCATGTTGGATAGTCGTGATTAGTAGCCTACGGTTTTCAATGTAGTTTCTGTGCCCCTTTATTCTTTTAGTCTAATCCGCCTGTCCCGTGCGGTGGTTGCCCCTAGTAAGTGTTCAAAGTGGACTGCTACTCTTACTTCTGAAACGTCCCCTTTGAACAATTTATATAGGACTGTGCTTAACCTGACACACAATATTTTTAGCGCAACGCAATCTGACTTTCAGAATTCTCTACAAAAGAATGGCCCTGACTAACATTAAACTATACCTTTCACAAATCACTTACCTCACAAAAATCTTCGCTGCTCAAGCTACTGCAATACAGCAAGCGCCACTACTCCCAGCTAAATAAAAGATTCAAACTATGGAAGGCACTAACTACTGATAGGGATAGTTAGCAAATGAAAGATATTAATAGAGAACAAACAATGTATTTACCTTAATATCATCACAAGTCATAATATATATATCAGTTCATGACAAATTGCAAAACTCCGCCATCTCTCTCCCCACATCCACCACTGCTGGCGGCTCACCTCCAACTGCGCAACGCTACGCGCTGTTCACAGCCAGCTGCCTAACACTACAATGGCGAGTATTACAACAATGCAAAGCAGACACAGACTGCCCACAGCACAGCCAGTGATTGTCATACAGAGGTGGCGTTACCAATAAAAAACCTAAACAGCCTACTTACATAGAGAAAACATAAACAGCCTACTTACACTTCATGCATTACAACGTATTCCATTAACAGAACTGAACTCTGGCAGTAAAATAGTATGGTTCTGTTGTTGACGAACGCTGTTTATAACAGTGATGTAACTGGTACTCCACTGTACGCCCAACACTCTTTTCTCCCCATAGCCAAGGGCGTACCCAGGATCTGAACCAGGGGGTGGGGTGGGGGGGGGGGGGGCAGGTCACACTATTCTCAGGAAACAAGGAGTCGAGACCACATACAGCAGTGAAAAACTGCTTTTAATAAACATTTTAAATACAAGAATGCACTTGTACAATCCGAGAAAACATGCAGCATTTCTTATTAAATAAAACAGTAAGCTAGTAAAAATCTGCGAATATCTTCTGGGGGGGGGGGGGGGGCAGCTGCCACCCCTGCCCCTCGCTGGGTACGCCCATGGTCATAGCCGTATTGAAGGACGATTATTGATTAATCTTCTCCCACATGCTCCGATGGCGTCCCCTCGTATTCCACCCTATGAACAGTTATTTGTCGACAACTTTGTCCAGCTTATATCACTGAGTATCTCGAAAGATCCTTTTCATGGCGTTGGATTTTTTTCCAGTTAGTATGGACCTGTAAGGAAATTTCGTTCTTTGCAGTCTTTCGTCTTTCTGGGTACATCATGGTCAACCACACATTATATACGTTTCTACTAGTTCTTGTAACAAGTAATGTTCCATCCCTGACAACCAGTCATAAACATTTCACCATCGACACGTCACAGGCGATTGTGTATTGATTTCCTAGGTGGTGTCGATACAGAAGGCAACTGTAAGTTGTGAAACGTAGGAACTCGTACCTTGTACGAAACTAGTATGGCCCTCTATCACCTGTGTAATTTTAACCCTAAAGGTCTGGGGTATTCCGGACGCTCAAACGTTTGTGAACATAGAAATATATAAAACTTCCTGGCAGATTAAAACTGTGTGCCCGACCGAGACTCGAACTCGGGACCTTCGCCTTTCGCGGGCAGGTGCTCTACCATCTGAGCTACCGAAGCACGACTCACGCCCGGTACTCACAGCTTTACTTCTGCCAGTATCGCGCCTCCTACCTTCCAAACTTTACAGAAGTTCTCCTGCGAACCTTGCAGAACTAGCACTCCTGAAAGAAAGGATATAGTGGAGACATGGCATAGCCACAGCCTGGAGGATGTTTCCAGAATGAGATTTTCACTCTGCAGCGGAGTGTGCGCTGATATGAAACTTCCTGGCAGATTAAAACTGTGTGCCCGACCGAGACTCGAACTCGGGACCTTCGCCTTTCGCGGGCAGGTGCTCTACCATCTGAGCTACCGAAGCACGACTTACGCCCGGTACTCACAGCTTTACTTCTGCCAGTATCTCGCCTCCTACCTTCCAAACTTTACAGAAGTTATCCTGCGAACCTTGCAGAACTGACACTCCAGAAAGAAAGGATATAGTGGAGACATGGCTTAGCCACAGCCTGGGGGATGTTTCCAGAATGAGATTTTCACTCTGCAGCGGAGTGTGCGCTGATATGAAACTTCCTGGCAGATTAAAACTGTGTGCCCGACCGAGACTCGAACTCGGGGCCTTTGCCTTTCGCGGGCAGGTGCTCTACCATCTGAGCTACCGAAGCACGACTCACGCCCGGTACTCACAGCGTTACTTCTGCCAGTATCTCGCCTTCTACCTTACAAACTTTACAGAAGTTCTCCTGCGAACCTTGCAGAACTAGAACTCCTGAAAGAAAGGATATAGTGGAGACATGGCTTAGCCACAGCCTGGGGGATGTTTCATATCAGCGCACACTCCGCTGCAGAGTGAAAATCTCATTCTGGAAACATCCCCCAGGCTGTGGCTAAGCCATGTCTCCACTATATCCTTTCTTTCAGGAGTTCTAGTTCTGCAAGGTTCGCAGGAGAACTTCTGTAAAGTTTGGAAGGTAGGAGGCGAGATACTGGCAGAAGTAAAGCTGTGAGTACCGGGCGTGAGTCGTGTTTCGGTAGCTCAGATGGTAGAGCACCTGCCCGCGACAGGCGAAGGTCCCGAGTTCGAGTCTCGGTCGGGCACACAGTTTTAATCTGCCAGGAAGTTTCATATCAGCGCACACTCCGCTGCAGAGTGAAAATCTCATTCTGGAAACATCCTCCAGGCTGTGGCTAAGCCATGTCTCCACTATATCCTTTCTTTCAGGAGTGCTAGTTCTGCAAGGTTCGCAGGAGAACTTCTGTAAAGTTTGGAAGGTAGGAGGCGAGATACTGGCAGAAGTAAAGCTATGAGTACCGGGCGTGAGTCGTGCTTCGGTAGCTCAGATGGTAGAGCACCTGCCCGCGAAAGGCAAAGGTCCCGAGTTCGAGTCTCGGTCGGGCACACAGTTTTAATCTGCCAGGAAGTTTCATATCAGCGCACACTCCGCTGCAGAGTGAAAATCTCATTCTGTAGAAATATATACATCGATGAGCCCAGATATTATGGACCAATGCCCATCGCGGGATTTAATACCCTGTAGTGGCGTTGCGGGCATGTGATACGCTAAGGAATGTGTATAAGCGGAGTAGGGAGGAATGATAAATCATTCTAGCAACGATACGGGCCGGAAATGGGGAAAGCGATTATATACGCGACAAAGCAACAAAGGGCAGCTTGTTATGGCCCAGCCACTGGGAACGAGTTTCTCGTAAATGCCAACCTGGTCGGCTGTTCATGCGCTATTGTCATTGGCATCTATGGTAAGTGGTTGAAAGATGGTGAAAAATCTTCGCCTCGTCACAGAAGGGGGAGGTCGGAGGCTTGACCGTTCTGTAAAGAGGGATAGTTGACAAAAATGTATAATGGAGGCGTAGGCATAAATGATTTGGAGCACACCGTTCATTGCATACTGCTGAAACCGAACCTGGGGCTCTGTTGCAGGCGATCTTATTGTATTCCCATATTTACCAAAAGGCATTCTCAATGACGACTACAGCCTTCTTCTTCTTCGTGTTCTTCTTGGTTTCTAAGGGAGTCGAAGTTCCCATGCCTACCTCACATGTTGCAAAAAATTTTTTGGAAATTTGTGGAAAGGTCTTATGGGACCAAACTGCTGAGGTCATCGGTCCCT
The DNA here is from genome assembly GCF_023864345.2 of Schistocerca serialis cubense. NCBI lineage: Eukaryota > Metazoa > Arthropoda > Insecta > Orthoptera > Acrididae > Schistocerca > Schistocerca serialis. The sequence continues at coordinate 961,246,624 of NC_064639.1, forward strand.
AAGCTTACACACTACTTAATCTAAGTTAAACTAACTTCCGCTAAGGACAACACATACACACCCTTGTCCGAGGGAGGACTCGAACCTCCGACGGGGGATCACATGTTGCCTCCAAATGCTTCTGTCTTGTGCTGTTTCCTGCCAACCATTCACACTCATCCTACTGTATATCGTGTTAATTTCATTTACACGTATTCTCTTGGGTCTCTCCCTTAGTCCTTAACCAAATGACGTCCCCATGAGTATTCTTGAAACCACGTCATCCTTTCCATTCTCATCAGATGTCCTGCGCGTTGAAGTCTTCTGAAATGTATTATGCTTGTTATTGTTGCTTATTGTGATAGCATGTGGATATCTATCTTATGTCTTCTCTTCGAGCTTCACGTGTCATAATCATAGAACGCACCAAAGATTTTCCTGTAAAGTTTATTTTCCTTCCGTCTCAATTAAGCTCCATGTTTCTGCTCCATACGTTAGGATTGGTTGGTGACTGTGTTATAGAACTTCCTTGTCATTAGTTTAGGCCCTAGAATTTTTTGTGTACGCACAGTTCACGCAGTTCCCATGAATTACGGGCCGGTGGTTTGTGCGTGCGAAGTTGACCCCAAATAGCGTCCCTTATCTCTTTAATTAGTTTCAAATAAGGCGAATTTTGTGTGTAAGACATGAAGGTGATTTCACTGTTATTCCCCTCATACGACGATTATGGCCTAGTGCCATGTCCTCAGACCTCGCAAGGTCTCTTCGAATGCACGCTACGTAGACTAGCTTCCGCACTGCGTTCCATAGGTGGACCAACACACTATTAAAGAGGCTCTCATAGCGTTTTGGTTCATCAGAGTAGGTCTTGTGCAGTATTCCTAAACTGTAACTGGCGATCGATTTTCTTATAGCCAGTGTTGATACACCTCTAACGTTGTTAAACGTTTTTGTTGTTCACAGACCAAGAAGTTTAAGATCCAACATAGAAATCAGTCACTGCTTTTTGGAATGAAGAATGTTTAATTACACAGTACTACATTTTTTTAACACATCGTATCTTTAACAACGAGCAGTACAGCACAACGTTTTAACACTTTGGAAGGTTAGAAGACTGTGGATCCAAATTCACCATGGCTATGTACGACTGTTAAGAAATGAAGTTACTTCTGCCCAAATTTTATAGCCTCCTAGTGAAAAACAGTCTTGCAGTCTTACAGGAGAGTGATTTAATCACTTTTAGCTGTCCTCGTGGGCCACATTGGAAGAAGACGAGGATTTTCTGGCCCCACTTAGTACTTAACACTACTAACAATAACCGCTGAGGGGAAAAAGGAAAAAATGGGGGGGGGGGGGGCGAGGTGGAGCAGTAAGAGAATAGTATCGCGTGGCGGGAGTTTCGGTGGGCTGCATCAATTCTTGCCTTGGGCCGCATGCTGCTCACAGGCCGCATGTTGGACACCCCTGTCGTAGAATAATCGAAAGAAGTGGGTATTTCATGGGACGGCCTAGCCTTTCTTAATTTGGTGTCCAACAGTTGTGTTCAATGATTTCGAAACTGCATTGCTTTTAATGTAGACTACACAGAATAGAGGATGACTAACTCCAGCTCTCGGCTGTTTCCACGATATACAACTGTTATTACAGAAATAATGAGCGCCTTGCTATCAATACAGCTCCCATGGATGGACGATTCGTATAGATTTCTGAGTGAAAACATGGTGGAGGATCAATCTGGATTTCCGAAAGGAAAGGAAACAGCAGCTGCTATTGGGTGTTTGAGGATGAAGCGGCAAAAAACGCTGATTAGATTAGATTCAGTTTTCCATAGACCCAAAAAATGACATGATTCTCGTGGGTGTGAAACATGTTCACGTGGCTGTTTACCCATCTTTTGTTGTTTGGGGGACGTTGTTTGACGCAGTTGACTACAGTATCCTCCTCAACACCTTGGAAGATGCTGGTGTGCGCTGGAAAGCCAGAAGTTCAGTAAAGGAGCTATACATAAGACAAAATTTTATAGTAAGGGTTGGTAAAGAGGAAACGCATGAATGCAAATTGAAAGAGCTGTTGGTAGTTAGAAAAAGATGTTGCCTATCACCAACGCTTTTCAGTATTTACGCTCAGAAGCTAACAAACAAAGCATTAGAAAAGGCAAGAATCGTAACAGCAGGAGCAGAAAGGATAATGACAATCATGTATCCGCATCACCAAGCATGTTGGATGAATCAGAGGAAGAGTTACAATTTCTGTGTTGGAAAAGATCGTTAAAGTGGGAAAAGAGTGTAGAATTAGGATATATTTAATAAATACTAAAGTGATGGTAACCAGAAAGTATGAAGGTTCTATCAAAGTAATGTTAGAAGGAAAAACTAGAAAAAGTGCAATCTTTTAAGATCTCAGGAATTTTGCTGACTGAAAATGGAAGCCGTGAGGAGGAAATAAGAAATGGAAGACCTATCGCTAAAAGAGCTTTTGCAATGGTTAAAGTTTTGCTGACAGCGAAAAGAATTACGATAGAACTAAGAAAGAGATTCGCCAAGTGTTTTCTCTGGACTGTTTTGTCTGTGAATCGTGGACAATCAAAAAGCAGATTAAAAGTATAATTGTACATTTTTGAACAGTAATTGTGGAGAAAAATGATTAAAGTGAAATGGAGTGAGAGAATGACGAATGAGGAAATACTTTTAAAAGTAGGAGATGAAGTCAATGGAGAGGAAATGATAAGAATGAGTAAAAAGGTTGTGGATGAGATACACAGTGCTAAGAAATTATCAGCAACAAAGCGTCTTCCAAGGAAAGATTGCAAGGAAAACAGAGAGAGAGACAGAGACAGAGACAGAGAGAGAGAGAGTTGAAGAAAAAGATTTGGAATGTTGTATAGCATTAAAAATCGAAGACATTGCCAGTAGATTAAGGGGAAGCCGCAGTGCAGAAGTAAATGTAAAGAGCTCAGTGGATATCTGTTGTAAGAGAGATATAACAGCGAGAGGCATAACAAAGAAGAAAAGCGCATGTAGTAGCGGAGGTACCACTTTAAATGTTAAGTACACAAGTTTTCCCAGTGTGCCGCAGGACACACCAGGCTACGCTTTCAGAGATGTGTTCAGGGAAGTGTAACATGGGGTTATGGGCTACAGAAGTACGCTGCGCTTCGCTTTGAAGCCTATGCCACCATGTTAGATGCCCCACAACTTTATTCGATTGCTTCTTGTTTTTAATTTCTGTTGTGTACGTGCAGTAGTTGTTTTTTAAGTGCTTTCGTCAATAGCGCAGCGTCAGGAAGACATGTTCAGATATTTTTCTCGTCTTAAACGAGCATTTGATCCAGTAACACGACGCATTTCACCTCTTTAGTGCAATTTTTTGTTATAAGTTTCGAATAATGAATAAGAGAAGTAGGTGATATCAACAGTCTGCTTTTGTAGTCCAGAATTTTCCTTATCCCAAGATTACTAAATCCACGCAAAATTTACGATTGCAGTTGGTATCTATTCATGGTCCCCCTCCCCCCCCCCCCCCTTGTCTGTACAAGTGCTCTTGAGTATCTTCATGGAAAACTTGGTTATTAACAATGGCTGAATTATTTATTGCCTAACTCCTACGGTTTGCTGGCACTGGTGCCCTTGTGTTAAATATTACGAATTTTTAGTCTTGGTGAGCCTTCTTTCTAATATACTTGTTTTGTCGCTTAGAATTTATCACAGTGTGTCATTGTACGTGAAATATCGATCACTGAACAGTGGCCCTCTTCAGTGTTAATCTCGTCTTTTGTCACTGAAATTTGACACTAACATACTGGGTGACGTGCTTCATGAAGCTGATAAAGACACAAACAATCGGAAAATTAGAAGAATATGTTGTGTGTGCAGATGACAAAGATAGAGACCCAGACGCTGAATCATCAAGTGAGGAATCGGATGGAAAATGCCTAGGCGACAGTAGAAGAAAGCAGAAGACTCTCTGCTCAATTTATATGTAAAATACTCTTTGAGTCATAATAATTATAATAATTTGTAACTAGTGCATAGCATAAATTATGACCTTTTTTCCCATAACATTCTGAGCAGTTAAATTCACATTATAGGGAATTTAAATTATAGGGAATTTTGTGCTTATTTTGTATGTAACACACCACTGGAGATCTAATAATTGTGATTAATTAGTTCATAACCTATAAATTATGACTTCATCTGAATAAGATTTGAAGTAGTAAAATTTACGATGGTTTAATGGTAATGTAACATCTACCTCCCATTGGGGTTAATAAGGACTGACGAAACTGATGTTCGGTCAGTGTTCTCATCCCACAAATACTGAGAACATATTTTGCTATATTTGGCCGGTTTCCAATCTCACAGCGTCGACCCAGTGAGCAATTCAAGTTGGACTGACAGGAAATCTAAAATCAGATGACAGAAATAACACCATTGCAGTACAAGTAAACAGTGCAACCAAAATTAGTGTATACGAAAGAAAACATCAGTTGATCGAATCCACTTTCGAATGAAGTGTGATTTCCTTTCAATTTTGACTATAATCAGACCGATTAGTACACCAGAAGCTAATGTTTGGCGGACGTTGACTTCAAGTTTGTGGCGTAATGACAACTCCGTCATTATGCCTCCACATATTTGCTTTACGAATGCAACCTGACTGGCGTTTAGATATGAGCTTGCACGCCAGCCATGGAGATGGCGCCACGGGTCCGTTGGCTGCCCCACTGCCTGCCTGCTCCACTGCCACGCCAGTAGCCTGCTGTGTTCGCTCCGAACAGCTGGCAGATAAGCAGCTGTCGCGCCACACATTACGTGGGCCGCTTACGTAACCAATTACAAGAACCGTGGGTGGGGGGAGGGGGGCGCGAGGATTCAGACAAACAGTAGCTGCTGTGTCCTTCAGTACAGAGCTCTCTGCTGTCTTCCACAGCACATTTCGCGTAAACACGGCGTCGCTCCCCTCCATGTTCACCCGCATCGACTGATTTTTTCCACACGTGTTAAGGCTTCGGAGCCCAAGCCTTCGTGGTTGTTTTCACACTGAATTGTAGAGGTGGGATCGTTACGAAAATCCTACAAAGCAGCCAAGTTGTCCTAGACACTCGTGACTGTTAGAAATGCCATACCACGAGTAAATTTCGTTAACCCCATAACGGCAGGAGTCCTTTGGCTTTACTAGATGAGATTACATGCTGCTTCCATCCCATCCCACAGGCCGCCCCCAACTGATGCAGCACTACGTCCACATCAGATTTTCTATCCACGTTCAAATCGGAACCACTGGTTACCCTGCCAAAAGCCGGTGACATATCCTTCACTGCAACCGTCCTCCATGAAACTCGGCTCAAAGTTTTGCCCACCAACACTCCTAAGCACCAAATCTACAACCACCAAGGCCGGCCTGTGTGGTCGACCGGTTCTAGGCGCTTAAGTCTGAAACCGCGCGACCGCTACGGTCGCAGGTTCGAATCCCGCCTCGGGCATGGATGTGTGTGATGTCCTTAGGTTAGTTAGGTTTAAGTTCTAGGGGACTGATGACCTCAGATGTTAAGTTCCATAGTGCTCAGAGCCATTTGAACCATTTTTTACAGCCACCAACTCTACTTCTTCCGCTTACTCTATTCCTTCTGAGGAAATCTCATCGAATCTACAGGTTTTCCTTCCTTCAAAGGTCGAGTCACTGTGGCACATCTTATTACAAGGGCACGTCCACTATCTGAAACGAACAGAAAAGCTTCTACGTTGATGACAAATGTGCACAAACCCCAAATCACCAGATAAACTCAACGAGGCATTTGGCAACCATACTACCGCCTCAAAGTCGCCAATTCCCCACGCATTTTCCTCTCCTCCTCAACAATTTACCACTTCCTAGCAACCTAAGTAAAGACACCACGCTTCCTGCAGCATAGAACTTTATGACCTATGGTAACCCCTATGAAAAACTCTCGAGGACTCTTTAAGCTCAGCTATCAGAATTAAGTCAGATTGCTACCGGAATATTATTGGAGAACGCGGAAAACGTATGGAAGAAGAAAGAAAATAGTGTGAAAATCGATCAACAGATGGCTCTGTATGTGTCAGAATACGTAAATGAAAACAGTCATGAGCGCGACCCATTGAAGTTGGCATAAACTCGCCGGGTACAGGGCTTTCATTTAAAAAAAAAAAAAAAAAAAAAAAAAATTATCGCTTGTTTTTGTTATTTATTCTCATCACTTTTTTTAAAACAAAGTCTGTAGGCTGAAGAACGGCATATTAAGCTGCTGCCAGCCCGCCCCCCTTCGGGGGGCATCGAAATTCAATTAAGAAACAAAAAACTGCGACGTTCGCCATGACTGTCTCAATGCAGGATCGCGCTCTGCTTGTAAGGCTAGACGCAAATTGAGACGCGTGTAGCAAGTGTGACTTGACATGACACTACAGCGCGACACGCACGTGCCGCACGAGTCGCGCGGGTCCAATGCATATTGCGACGCGTACACCATACTTCGCACGCGCCGACTGGCGACGCTCTGCGCTGACAGAAGCGAAGCACGCGCAACCTATTATCTTTCTCAAACGATTTTACAGAAATGTTCACTGAAAATATTTGATTTTTGCCTTACTTGTAGCGTTATATGTCAGCTTCGTGGCGAAGTGCCCATCATCTCTTTTATGACCATTCTCATTGTGATGTACACATTTTGGCAAGACACTATGCAAAACACAAAAAGTTTGCAAAGAAAATTAGTGGTCACTCTGATTTTGCGTTTGGTGCGCATTACACCATAATTGCGTATGAAATTTAGCTAACATGTCTCTATCTGCCTCCGATCTCTAGAAATTGAATCCTATGTAGCGCGCTCACTTCCGATCTCACGCCCGCGAGAATGAAATACTCGCAACATGTCTCATATTTCCTAAACCGCTCGAGACATCGAAACGAAAGTTTGACGAATTATAGTACACAAGGAGGAGAGTATTTTGCCAATTCTTAAACACACAGAACTTTCTTATTTATGGCGATAGAACAGTACTTATACTTCCCGTTTTATTTTTTTCACTCCAGTGACCGTAATTTTTTAAGAATTATCGACAGCTAACGAAGCAAGAGTTTCCTAGTATGAAAATAAACATGAAATTTCTTCTCTTATGTTACTGCAAACCGACACTACGACGTTTATCGTAAGCTATAGAGCTCTGTGATTGCCAATTACTTGTTTAATGAGGCACTCCGTTTCAGAATTCAGTCGCAATAGCTGCTGTGAGATGAGTTTGGCAAATTATACTGTGACAAAGGAAGTACAATTAAACCTGTCACCAAGAGAAATGTGGCCGTTACTCATAAATGGTGATGCTTCTTCGAATGAGAAAAGGTTAACCACTAACACAAAAATAGATTGCCAATTCTGTTGGAATTTTGGTGGAATCCCCGTAACCAATCGTATTTTTAACACAGAGCGACTGGATTGGAAACGTACCAAAGGATTTTATTCCTTCTCCTTATCTGAGCAGTATTAAAACAAAGACGAGCGCTCCTTCAGGCGGAATGATAGGCGCATGCCACATACTAATTACTCACCTACGGGTTGCCAAACTAACAATGTGTGATCGCGAATAAAATAGTTGTTATTGAGAAAAATAAACAATTGATCTGTCGCACAACACAACGGTCAGTATATTGTCAGCAGCGGAGGATAATGCGCGCAACAAGAATGCAGAAACTAGCCATGTGTGCCTTGTGAGCTGGAGTTCGAAAACATTGTCATGAAGGCAGATCTGCCTTTGTCAGCAGTACATTTCAACAAATTAAATATATCCAATCTAGACACTCTTTTAGGATATTCCTACTTTCGTAATAATACCGACCATTTTCTTCATTTGTGTAGCCTGTTGTATAGTTAGTTTATTAATGCTGATAATGTGCATGCAACAATTGAAATGTTTATATATACTAAGATAGTATCTGTTCTTTCGGACATGTCCGAAAGAACAGATACCATCGGTGACCATGCAGCTCGTTACAATGAATTTACAATGAAACGCACAACCTTAGCTCCTTACAGGCGTTGACATACGTCAACGGGGACAGATGAAAATGTGTGCCCCGACCTGGACTCGAACCCGGGATCTCCTGCTTACATAGCAGACGCTCTATCCATCTGAAGAAAGGCCAGATACCATTTTAGTATATATAAATATAGTTAAGGCTCACCGGCCACTTGACCATCTTCTTCTTCTGTGCGAATGCACAAACAGTGCCCGAACTCTTACGGGAATCGGCAACGCGTCGCGAGTAATGAGTATAATGGGCGGGGGCACTGCGAATGTAGTGCGGGACAATATGTTAAGAATGTGGGTTTCGCGGGGAGGCGAGCCAGAGATAAATCCCTGCAGTCGCGCTATCCTCTGTGTCCCCGCTGGCTCAGATGGATCGCCGGCACGGTAGCTCAGCGGGTTCGGTCAGAGAGGTGGTTGGCCTCTGTAACAAAAAACTGAGTGGAAGAATCAACAAAACGAACTTGAATGGATGTCATGTGACGTCCGCAACGACCAAACACAACGATCAACAACGAACAAAATACATTTAAAAAAAAGATGGATAGAGCGTCTGCCATGTAAGCAGGAGATCCCGGGTTCGAGTCCCGGTCGGAGCACACATTTAAATCTGCCCCCGTTGACGTATACCAACGCCTGTAAGCAGCTAAGGTTGTTCATTTCATTGTAACATTTGAAATGCTTTTTCTCATCATGGCGAACCAATTAAAACACTGTTATTTGTGACTGCTTTTGGACTGTTTCTAGCTTGTAGTGAAAATGTGATATTCACACGCGTCTAGTACAGTGAATCGTATTACTTATTACATCCATATCCAAGTAATCACAGTGAGACTTCTATACTTCAGATCTTGGACGCTTTTTACCAGGAGAGTACCCCTTTCCAAATTTTTGTAACAGATCGTACAGATACGCCAACATACTAGGCAGCGAGAAGATAACCTTTTTTTACTTTCCTGCCTAAGCTGTATTACAAGAATGATGGCTGTGCACACTTCGCTCTGCAGAAGTTCCGTACACTGAAAGGTTTGAAAAAATGCGTTGGTTCGATGACTGCCGTGGGTCTGGAAGAAATGATACGGAAATTCAAAAGGACGGGTTCTTTTGGTATGCAACCTGGTAGAGGGAGGAAACGAATTGATTCTACGTCAGTGGAAACAGTGGCCACAGCAATGCAGGAGAAGAGGAGTGGTGGTGTGCAAATGTGTAGTGCACGGAGAATTGCCCAAACATTGGACATACCCGTCAGCACGGTGCTTAAAATCCTACGAAACATTTTTCTTCGCTACCCATTCAAATTTACCCAAGTGCACGAGTTGCTTCCTGTTGACCTGCCAGCAACAGAGAGCTTTGCTTTAGAATTTATTGTTCGTATGGAAGTGGACAGTAGTTGGCCATGGAAGATTTTGTGGACAGACGAAGCCCACTTCCATCTGACAGGATATGTCAACACACAGAATTGTCGAATATGGACAACGAAAAATCCACACGCAAATCAACCAGTACCACTTCATCCTGAAAAGGTCACTGTGTGGTGCGGGTTTACGGCATCATTTATCATAGGGCAATATTTTTTCGAAGAGATAGGTGCTTCCTGTCCTGTTACTTGTACCGTCACTGGTAACTGCTATGAGTGTCTTTTGGGCAACCACGTCATTCCAGCTCTCCAACAGCGTACATGTGTGGATGGGATCATTTTTGTGCAAGATGGCGCGCCTCCGCACATTGCAACTCCAGTTAAGCAGCTGCTGAAGCGCAGTTTCGTAAATGCTAGAATTATCAGCCGCAATTTCCCTACAGCCTGGCCGTCCTGATCACCTGATCTAAATCCGTGTTACTTCTGGCTGTGAGGCTCTCTGAAAGATGCCGTGTTCAGTTTTCCAATTGCAAACTTAGCTGCACTGAAGGCACGCATTGTGCAACAAATTCTGAACGTGATCCCAGAAACACTTTGATCAGTTGTGGAACATGCTGTTTCTGGATTTCAACTTGTTGCAAAAAACGGTGGAAAGCATACTGGACATGTTTTGCACCAGTCACACGGAAATTAATAATCCTATTTGATTCTGATTGACGCTTTTTCTGCGGTTTTTGGCCTCTGGACAATTAAAAACCGATGTTATTGATGCTTTTTACGCGGTTTTTGGCCTCAGGACGTTTAAAAATCCATGTGATCGATGCTTTTTATGCGGTTTTTGGCCTCAGGGCAATTAAAAACCGATTTTTCACATCCGTTGTGATCTGACCTTACCGTGACGGATGGGCTTACGTAACTAACATTATCACACTTGTATACCCATCCACACTGAGTAGTACAGTTTGTTTAATGTCAAGCTTTGGCATTGTTGTATGATTCATATGTCATTCGTAGTCGGCCACTATTAAATTATGATGCTTAGAGCGCCATCTGTTGTACATTTTGTAACTGTTTTTCTTCTGCCATAAGTTTTTCCTCTTCTCCGGTAATTTCATTCTAACCAGTGGTGTTATTTCTACAGTGGTTTGAAAGTTTAACTTTAACTGTAATCACCCCGTACATTGGTTCGTGTACAGAGTCAGAGAACACCTTAAAATCATCTCATTCCTGAATTTGATTGGTGAAACGTCTTGCTATTGGTTCACAAGTCTAACACTTGTGTTAAATAAGGTTACGGGTGCTAACATATACAGAGTTTTTTTAAAATATTGTCACATACGAATGTAAAATTAGAGAGATTAGAGCGCGCACGGAGGTTTTCAGACAGTCGTTCTTCCCGCGAACCATACGCGACTGGAACAGGAAATGGGGGTAATGACAGTGGCACGTAAAGTGCCCTCCGCCACTCACCGTTGGGTGGCTTGCGGAGTATAAATGTAGATGTAGATGTAGACATACTCCTACAGGTGCTAGTACTGGTCAATAATAGAAGAAAAGTATCTGTAATAATTATGCAGGGTGTCCAAGGATATATGGGAATATGACAAGGATGATCATTTCAAGCATGTAACTGGATATGAACATACGCCCTATTCCAAATTGTTTCCGAGATAGAACACATTTAATGTTCATTTGTTTTTGTGTTAGTGGCGTGCAAGTGTATGTCTTATCCACCGCACTCTGTCAAATTTTATTCTAGTCCAACCTGCCTCTTTGCTTTCAACCTCTTTGCTCGGGATATCTTTCTGCCATTGGTTTCAAAATTGAATAATGGTCAATTTTGCCTGTATGTGTACTTAATGCTTGACTGTCAGGTACCTCACTGTACAGGCATCAAACAGATTTTGTAAGGCATCCGTCAAAAGCGGTTGAAACGTCTCAGTAGAGTCGTTCCATAAGGCTATTGCCTCCTGCGACCTTGTGTCACCAACTTTTGCAGACAGCAAGTTTGTGTTCTAGTTCTTCAACTACTCCGGGAGCACTGAGCGGTAGGTATCAGACAAATTTTATGCCTGCATGACATGAATACCAGCAGCCTCTTGTTTGTTTGTATCAGAAATTCGATTATGCTCCATATTTTATGTCCAAACCTGATTCTGAACATCTGCTTATCATTTTCTTCCTTTACTTTTCTACATGTGTGTCTGAATGTGAACTAATGAGCATTTGTAGATATATTTTGCGGTTTGTTGAGTAGCAGTAGTTGGATGGAGCGTCGTCTGCTCAGAGAGGAAGAGAAGCCGCTTGTCCTGTCCTCCGCTTTGAGTAAACGACGACCAACCTAGAGTCCTTCTTACCTGAACAGAGAGGTCCACACTTCATGCACGGAGTTACTTACTGTTAGGTTTGTGGCAGAAAAGGCCCCGCTGGTCAGTTCCATCTGTACTCCGGTGTAGCTGGGAGCTTGATTCAGAATGGCACTCTTCGTCTGGTCGTCGCTGAGTATTGTCATAGGGTTAAGTAAGCCTTTTGCTGAGTTACAACATGGTGTTAAGCGCGTTTGTAGTTGCTAAAGGAATCTTGAAAATATTTAAGTTCCTTCAGGTTAGCTGACGCGCCGTATTTATTTTTCAGTTCGTTTTTACATTTTGGAGTGGAATATGTTTGTTTCGGAGCTTAACAATGAGCAAACTTCCCTTGTTTCTTTGCAAAAGCGAGGTTGAGTAATAGGGGCGTTTGTGAGCCATTAACTCAAAATAACGTGTGAAAGTGATGCCACTGAATCTGCATGAGTGTGTGCTTTTATTTTTCTGATTTTTCCTTATTTTTCTGTATGATTTCTGTGTCTGGTCCATACTCGTGTTTGAACTTTGTGTTAGTTAGGCAACGAGTCATGTGTGCTGCTCATAGTTTGTAATCGTGTTTCTTGATTCACTTTAAATTTCAATTGTGCCGGCAGAGCATTTGAACTTTTAGGCTTGAGTGTTTTATTCGACTTTGTGAGAGTTGCCTTGTTCAGTGGAGAGCCAGGTGTACCGTGAAACCGTTCTCAGTAGTCATTTTTGCAAGGTTAGTTCTCTCATGTGTGGCTCGTGATCATTCAGTCTTGTTGTGGTTTTAGTAAACTTTCCAGTATCATTGGTGTTTTTTTCCTGAAGACGTTTCAATTCGTTTAAATGTGCATGGTAACTTGCCCCGGCACTATTCTTTATGCTTTGATATTTCTTTTGTAATCTATTAAACCTCTTTGCGCGTTCGTGCATCATTTAGTCGTAGTAAATTATGCCTTGATCTGTTCTATCGTGTGAGTGACTGAGTGAATTTTACCTGCACTTTATCCTCTCGCTCCCTCATCCAAGTTACAGCATGAAGTGCTTTATGTTATTGTATTATCTTGATGCCTTAAGTGTTCAGGTGCCAGGTTAGAATGTTAACTGAATAACCCCCTCCCCCATTTTAATCTGTTCTTTCAGCGAATAAACCTGATTCGTGAAAGTTAACCTCATGTGTCTTGTTCGTTCATTTACAATTGTTTGAGTGCCTTTTCCATTTTTAAAGATTGTGATATTATGCTGCTTTTATACGTTATCTGAGAAGGGCTGTAACCAGACAAATTTATCAGACAGGTATGTTCAGCTAAAGAGGAATGATTAATATTCCAAGTCACTAGCATATCAATTACGTTCATGAATGGTCCCAATTAATTTAAAATTAATATTTCCCGCTAAATTAATTATTCAATTGATCTTCCAATTCAGTCATTCTTAGCACTTAGGAAGGGCTAGGGCTGGTGGCGACCCTGTTTTTCATCATAGTTTTGTTTCTATGGTGGCTTAACCTTCACGCGCTTGCGCGGGCGGCGAAGTGACCGCCTTTTTGCAATTTCGCGCCATACTTACTCCACAAAGGTAACGAGGCGGCGGGAGGGACATGTATTCTCTAGTTGCACCTTTTTCCGATAGATATTGCTCGAAGTTCGTCCAAGTCGCACCTCTCTGCCTCTCAGGACAAGTTCAAATAGGTCCGAACACGTTCGGCGGTCAGTTTACCGCCTTGCGAGCGCTTACGAGACTGTTCTACTCGTCTACTTCGGAATGTAAGTATTTCTTTTTGTAATTCCCTTATAATTCCTCAATTTTATAGACTCTTCCAATTCTCTAGTGAATGTGCATGTGCTCCAGAATTTCAACATCAAGAAAAACACAAAGGTGGCCTGCATGTGTATTTTTGACTTGGCAGTAATAAAGTCGTTACGCATTTTTCAATTCAACACAGGTAACATGAAAGAAAAAACGAGAAGACAATTCTTACATGCGTTATCTCTGGAACTGATGAGCGAAACTTGAAAGAAAGAGCTAAATTGAAGCATTTACCAAAAGATTTGTTGGTATTTTTGGAAAATTACAGAGAGAGTGCTTTAGTTTAACGAGCTGTATCAACCCCTACAAGGAGAGGTATATTTATTTATTTATTTATTTATTTATTTTTTTGCCTTTGAGTCAACCACGACAGTTACGTGCAATAACTGTTGTCAGCCTCAAAACGAAAATGAAATGCATACAGACTGATCAGCATGTCTCATCTGACAGAAATGTTTTTGACGTTTTCAATCAAAAATTCTTTTTTCAAAGCAAAATTAGCTTTTCTTGTGACGAGTTATCACAGTGAATAATTCTAGTCTTAAGTGGTACATTATACAGTCCCAAAACATTCCAATTAAAAAAATGTTCTTATATTTCATTTGGGTATTTGGCTTCCTTTTTGTATTCCGTTGTATATTTTATTGTTAAATAAATAATTTTGATTACAAATGTGTTTCCAATATTGTGTGAGATAACCTATGTCGATATTTTATGGAAATATGACCTTTTGAAAATGGAAAACCTCAAGAGACTGATGAAAACTGTCGGGCGGTCTGCCGACCGCCCGCGCGAGCGCTCGCGTGACTATTTCTAGCGTCTGTCGCATGAAGGTTAACCACGAAAAAGAACTGATGTTTACGAAGCTTTCACGTGGTAGCTGAAAGTCACCACACTGACAAGATCTATTTAAGATAGCTCGGCAGTTGAATATATTCAAATAGATATTACTTCCCATTTGCTATTTCTTGAACTCGTCCTCTGTCTGTCTATTTTTGTGACAGTTGTTTATCTTGTCATACCATCCCCTGAGCCTCGCCCATCCTGTCCATGTATTTGAGAGGCTACTGCCATTGTCTGCTGCTATTGAGGTTAAGCTGACAATTTTTCAATTAGTTCATTTGTAAGAGGTTTGTTTTAAAAAGGTGTGTTTAAAACTTTATGAAAATCCCAGGAACACTGCCTTTAGTAAAAGTTCAGGTTACTGTTCTAAGATTGTGCCACAGGAACCTGTTACATTGTCACTTATGGACTTTTCACCAAATTTCAAGGGGTATACTAAGGCATCTTCGCCAATTGTATAGTTTGCTTCCGTGGTTCCTGGCCGTTAATCCAGTACAGGCCTTTCTTTTAAAAGACTGTTAGGGTTCCTTGTGCGAAAAATGTTAATATTTGGTTCTGGCCATTATTTTAGTTTTAGTATTTGCATTCGTCTCTGGGGATTCTCACTACTATCACTTACTCCACTGTGACAAGCTGTTGGTGCTGCTGCTAAGAATAATTTTGGATTTACCTTGCACTGTTGTCTTGTTGATTGTACTGTACTGTGTTATACTACACCAAGATACTAGGAGATTAAAGTTTTTTTGGTTTATCAATGAAACATACCTTTAATTTTGCATTAAGTCAATTCAGCAGTTTCTATGTTTACCAAACAATTTTATATCCACTGTTGAGTAGTTGTGATTTAAACGGGCTTGATTCATAACTCATTTGTACTGTAACTGTGGAAAATACTTGTCATTTGGCCTTAAGCCGTTTTGCACTTTTCTTCGGTTGTTACACTTCCACCACTACGTATATTCTCAAAACCCAAATTCTCACGACACTTATAAGACTGAATCACCAATGGCAATAGAACTTGACACACGCAGTAGCGTAAAAAAGTACCTTAGTAAACAGTATCAGCAGCTAACGCTCACTATCGAAGTGAACAGTTGGAACCTCCTTCGCTTTCTAGTCCAATCCGACAACAATTTCGTTAGTAAGAGGATCTGGTAAGTTTCAGAGTATGAAATGGAATGGATTTGTAATATTGGTCGCAGAAATATGTTTAAAGTTTTGGATCTTTGTCCGAATTCTAGGAAATTGCAGCTGATACATTAAGGACGCCATCCGCAGAACACTCTTGTACTAAGTTTCTGAGTCTCGCCCACGTACGTATGTCCGTTTGAGACCAGCACTTAAATGGATTAATGCTGAATGTTGACTCGCCACAGAGGAGATAGTGATAGATCGATCGGGATCAACATAGGGTTTCACAGAACAGTTGTACGACAGGCGGCGAATATTTCGCCAAATCTTAACTTTGTTCTTGTTTGTAGGAATCCGTTGAAATCTGCGACAGTATTATGAAAATTACAAAATAACACTTTCTCAATTTCAGCCATGTTAATTTTCCTACATTTGTTGGCACGGCACATTTAGGATGAGTGCCGTTATATATAAAACAATTATTAATTACTGATTCATGTGAAGTGCAAAAAAGAATATTTTGCTGGGTTTATGTTTCGATTGTTATTGTCCCTGTCCAGGAAGATAAATTTATTTTAGTGCACACAATTATGTATGTGAGCAGACTGTTGAGGAATGGAATAGTGCAAGTAGCAAGATACTCCATCGAGAAACACCACCGCCAGACAAAATTATGAAGAAATGATAAATAAAGTAAAAATTGTTTACAGAAGGAAATAGAGAGAGCATGAAAAAAACTGAATGAAAGACATGAGGAATGCAGAAATGAAAAGGATTTTAGGAGACTCATTAAGGAAATAAAATAGACGAAACAAATATGGAAACCTCAGAGATAAAGAAGGGATCGGAGGTGAAACCAGAATTATAGAAGGCTGGGGAGAATATTTTAAATAACTGTTGAAATCTGGGGAAATCAATGAACTGGTATTTGAAGAAGAGGAATGGATGGAATAACCAGACAGCAATGATGGAGACGAACCAGCGTTGGAAGAAGGTATTGTAGCTTTTAAGGAGGCGAGAAACTATAGAGCTGTGACGGAAGATTAGACAAGTGAAATATTCAAGTACGGTGGTAATAGAGTTATTAAAGCAAATGCATCGACTGGTTCGGAAAAGTTGTAAAAAGTGATGAAATGCCAACAGATCGGAACACCATTGTTATACCAGTACATAAGTAGGGCGATAGAACAATTTGCAATAACCACACAGGAATGACATTGGTGAATGTTGCATATAAAATTCTTGCTAGAATAGTAAACAAGTAATTACGACCATTTGCACAAGCCACAGCTGGGGAATACCATTGCGGTTTCGGGGAGGAAATATCAATAACAAATCAGATCTGTGCTCTTCCATTAGTAATGGAAAAGCGTTACGAATCGACATAACGGTACATCGGCTGTGTATGGACTATAAAGCAGCTTATAACAGTGTCAGTAGGAGGGTCTTTTCAAAGCGCTACGGGAAACGGGCGTACCAGTACAACTAATAAGACTGAAAAAAAACTAACGGCCAGTATTCCAGTAAGTTTCCCATCTTTCAGGATTTAAGCAAGGAAATTCAGTATCACCGGCGTTATTCAACTTAGTTCTGGAAGCTGTCAAACGAAAACAGCTGAGTAAGGAGGACTCAGAACGTGGTATTTGCGGTCGACGTAGCCATGCTCGGGAGGAATAGAGAGTATCTACTAGAAAACTACGTAGTTTTGGAACGCGAAGCGGCTGCACTTAACTCATAAGCAAGGAAAAAGCTAAATACACTGACGGAAAAAAATTTTTCAGCACCAAAAAATAATTAATGTAAAATAATTAAATTTCGGGACTAGATTTGTCTAGGTAATATATTTAAGTGATTTAAATTGCAAGGTCACAGGTTATTCTAAGCGCGAGATGAGCCATTGCAAATATGAAATGCTGGTGCATTAATAACCATTTAAACCGCCAGAATGTTGGATGAAAGCATGCAAACGTGCATGCATTGTGTTGCGCAGTTTCTGGATGTCAGTTTGTGGCATGAAGTTCCATGCCTGTTGCACTTGGTCGGTCAATATGGGGACGGTTAATGCCGGTTGTGGCTGATGCTGGAGTTGTTATCTGATGATGTTCACCGAGCGAGGTGGAGAAGTGGCTAGCACACTAGACTCGCATTCGCGAGGACGACGGTTTAATCCCGCGTCCGGCCATCCTGATTTAGGTTTTTCGTGATTTCCCTAAATCGCTTCAGGCAAATGCCAGGATGGTTCCTTTGAAAGGGCACGGCCGACATCCTTCCCCGTCCTTCGATAATCCGATGAGTCCGATGACCTCGCTGTCCGCCGGCCGTTGTAGCCGAACGGTTGTAGGCGCTTCAGTCCGGAACCGCGCGACCGCTACAGTCGCAGGTTCGAATCCTGCCTCGGGCACGGATGTGTGTGTTGTCCTTAGGTTAGTTCGGTTAAAGTAGATCTAAGTCTAGGGGACTGATGACCTCAGATGTTAAGTCCCATAGTGCTTAGAGCCATTTGAACCATTTTCTGAACCTCGCTGTCTGGTCTCCTCCCCCAGACAACCCAACCCAAACCAATCCATCCCGATGATGTTCGATATGTGCTCGATTGGAGACAAATCTGGTGATCGAGCAGATCGAGGTAACATGTCGAGATTTTGTAGAGAATGTTGAGTTACAACAACGGCATGTGCGGGATCGTTATCGAGCTTGAAAACACTCCCCAGGATGCTGTTCACCACAGGTCGGATAGCAAGACTGACGTACCAATTTGCGTGCGTGGGGTAACCACGTGGGTGCTTCTGCTGTCATCGGAGATCGTACCCCAGACCATAACTCCAGTTGTGGGTCTAGTGTGTCTAGCACACAGACAGATTGGTTGGACACCCTCAACTGGCCTCCTCCTGATCAACACACGTCATCACTGCCACCGACACAGAACCAGATTGTCATCAAAAAATGGTTCAAATGGCTCTGAGCACTATGGGACTTAACATCTGTGGTCATCAGTCCCCTAGAACTTAGAACTACTTAAACCTAACTAACCTAAGGACATCACACACATCCATGCCCGAGGCAGGATTCGAACCTGCGACCGTAGCGGTCGCGCGGTTCCAGTCTGTAGCGCCTACAACCGCTCGGCCTCTCCAACCGGCTCCTCCTTGGTGTTGAGTTTTTTTTTCCCCTTCGGTGTGTATGATCGACGCCAGAAAAAAGCAACATACAGAGGTGTTGAATCATTTGATGGGTTGGAAAGAGTAAATCAGTTTAAGTATTTTCGAGGAACGGTTACGGAAGATGCTGTACTACCAACAGAGATAAACGCAAGAATAGCAGTAGGTAACAGGTACTACTGCAGCTCCCTTAACGTGCTGAGGTCCTCCAATATCTCAAAGATGACTTTACAAAACGATCATGAAACCTGTTGTTATTTATGTGTCTGTAAAGTGGACAATAACATGACAAATCAAAAATGCCTTGGATACATAGGAACGCAAAGTTCTGTGGAAAATACATGGGGCAGTATGTGACAATAGTACTTGGACAATTAGAACCGACGTAGAAGTGTGTCAACGTTATAAGAATCCGCCAATCACAGTAGATGTAAAGGAAATAAGGTTACAGTACTTGGGATATATGAAGAGAATGGTAGAACAGCGAGTACCACACGAGTTGCTAACTGCAAAGCCAGAGGTTAGCCGCTCAGTGGGGAGCCAAATGCAGCTCAAAAAAAATGTTTCAAATGGATCTGAGCAGTATGTGACTTAACATCTGAGGTCATCAGTCCCCTAGAACTACTTAAACCCAACTAACCTAACGACATCACACACATCCATGCCCGAGGCAGGATTCGAACCTGCGATTGTAGCGGTCGCGCGGTTCCAGACTGAAGCGGCTAGAACCGCTCAGCCACACCGACCGGCCCAAACACAACGATGGCTGGGTAACGTAAAGACGTATCTCAGAAGATTAGGAGTGCCGAACTGGAGAAGGCGGGCGAACTCGAGAGATGATTGGAGAAGGCATAGTAAGTAAAACCGGAAAAGAAGAATAAGATGATTATGTATGTTTTACATTTATAAAATGTCATTCATATTATTGAAAGGCAGGGGAATAACTTCCTTGATACCAGAAAGAGTTGTAGAGGGTAAAAATTGTCGGGGAAGAGAGACCAGAACATATCCAACAAATAATTAAGGACGTTGGATGCCGGCCGCGGTGGTCTAGCGGTTCTACGCGCTCAGTCCGGAACCGCGCGACTGCTACGGTCGCAGGTTCGAATCCTGCCTCGGGCATGGATGTGTGTGATGTCCTTAGGTTAGTTAGGTTTAAGTAGTTCTAAGTTCTAGGGGACTGATGACCACAGATGTTAAGTCCCATAGTGCTCAGAGCCATTTGAACCATTTTTTTGACGTTGGATGAAAGTGCTACTCTGAGATGAAGTAGCGGACCGCGTCAAATCAATCAGACGGCTGATGACACAGTAAACAATGGACTGCATGTGCATCCAGTAAAAACTGGATGATCATTCGTGGTGAACAAGAAGCAACCACAGCAAGGTTCCGATTGTCTGTAATAGAGTGGATCTGTACGAATAACCCGAAAATACACATATTTTTTACCGGAAACTTCTATTTGCTGCACTTATGAAATATGCTACACCTCGCATTTGGAAACCCGCTGCGTAAGTTACGAGTTAGTCGGTGGAAACTCATTTACAAAGCTGTACTTAAAAGACGCTATATTTCCAATATAGCCTACATATTCGCCCCGAGAGAAGCAGCAGCAGGTTTGGTATTTAAAACAATTTTCATTTATTGTTCTACCTCAGGTATTGACTGTATGACATACATTCTAGGATAAAGAAAAAACGACGCACCACGAAGGAGTAATGCAAATGCAAATCGGTCACAAAGTGATAGCGACGGAAAATGCAAAAATATAAACTTTGGCGTACGATGGCGTGCGATGCTGCAGCGCGATTTCAGCAGCAGCTGGCAAGAGTAGTAAGCAGAGAACATATCGATACAATTGTACAAAGCCTTTGAGAATTTCATTCCGTGTACTCAGGTGAACTATGACTCTCAGACTGCGTGTGGACAGTATAAGCAGAAGTAATAATCTACACAAAAGAAGACGAAGTAAATATTCCAGAATTCGGATCAAGAACGGCTGCCAACATGAGTAACGTAGAAGTAGACACTCTCGGAATAGTGAACCAACTTAAATCACTTAATAAAAGCAAGTCTTCTGGTCCAGACTGTATACCAATTAGGTTCCTTTCAGAGTATGCTGATGCTATAGCTTCATACTTAACAATCATATACAACCGTTCGCTCGACAAAGATCCGCACCCAAAAACTGGAAAGTTGCACAGATCACACCAATATTCAAGAAAGGTAGTAGGAGTAATCCACTAAATTACAGGCCCGTATCATTAACGTCGATATGCAGCAGGATTTTGGAACATACATTATGTTCGAAAATTATCAACTACCTCGAGAAAACGGTCTATTGATACACAGTCAACACGGATTTAGAAAACATCGCTCTTGTGAAACACAACTACCTCTTTACTCGCATGAAGTGTTGAGTGCTATTGACAAGGGATTTCAAATTGATTCCGCATTTCTGGATTTCCGGAAGGTTTTTCACACTGTACCACACAAGCGGCTTGTAGTGAAATTGCGTGCCTATGGAACATCGTGTCAGTTATGTGACTGGATGCGTGATTTCCTGTCAGAGAGGTCACAGTTCGTAGTAACTGACGGAAAGTCATCGAGTAAAGCAGAAGTGATTTCTGGCGTTCCCTAAGTTCCTTATCTATACAAACTATTTGGGAGACAAGCTGAGCAGCCGTCTTAAGGTACGTTGTCCAAGACGCGACGCACACTAGCGACTGCGACGGGTCGCTACGTGACGTCAGAAGTTGTCCGCTGGCGCATGCGCAGTTCGAGTTTGGGATGCGACGCACGACTGTTGCGGCAGCTGTCGCAGCACTGCACCAGTGAGCAGTGTTGCGACGGAAGTCGCACGACACAAAGACGTACGGCTGCGAGAAAGATGTCGAGCCAGTCAAGGAAAACTGAAATGAGCCACTCACAGGATGTGATGCTCTGTGAGCTGGTTTCGCAACAGCCTTGCCTTTACGATTTGAAGAACCCTAAATATAGAGACACTATGTTCAGAGACAGAATTTGGGAAGAAATTGGTGCAGAGTTGAAACTGGCAGGTGAGTGAAATATATAATATTTTCCCATTAATGCAAATTTTTCAGGCCTGTTATGAAAATCAGTATAATCCATGCAGATGTAGAATTAGAATGATGAAAATGAACTTGAAGGTCAATTTTCGCATTACTCTTTTTTGTGACGATAAAAATTGAAAACGGCAAATACATTATAAAATGAACAATCTAAAGTACAACGAGAAAGTTACATTTTACAATACCTTCACTTTGAAAGTAAACGGTAGATTGGTGTCTTGATGATACCTTCTAGTTGTGAAAAACCACCACCAGATTGTTGTACAGCTTTCTGTAATCAATAGATGTTCGTTTTTGAGGAAGGCGTTTCTCAACAGATTGCGCAAACAGTATGCTGCAAATTTGTCACATTCACTTCAATTCATTGGCAGAAGATGGTGCTCAAAAAACTTGTGCCAAAAGTGCACTACTGTTTTACAAGGCCCTTCTGGTCTGACACAGTTCACAATTGAAATTCGTCTTTTGTAAATCCTGGAGTCATCTTTTGAGTGCAGCTTGGCAAGATTAAATGTTGATGTCATCCATAACGATGTATGCTGTCAGAATACAAGAATATGGAAGTTCATTTCGATGGGAATAAAGATTCAGTCGGCTATGAAAGTTGCCTTAGCTTGTTCCAAAAGTTTCTGCATGGGAGAAACTGACAAGTATAATTTGGGGAAATTTTGTGAACAACCATGGACATTATTTCTTCCACGTTTCTGCCAGTGTATACTGTAGACGTTCAGAATCAAAATTCTAGAGATGTTTAAGGTGTAACCCTATCTTGTTGTCAAGAACTTGAAACAATGCAATGAAGCTAGCGTGCGCTTATTGTTAATAAACTTATCTTTCATTGGAATTTTAGGTGAAATGTGCAAAAACAGATGGAGGAATATTCGGGACTCGTATCAGAGAAATAAACGAGAAAGAAAGCTTGGAACAGGTTCAGATGCCTCAGCAAAACCAAGAAAATGGGTTCTGCTTGATCACTTGGCTTTAAGAAACCTACGTTTCGTGGCATTTTAAATGAAATTGTCAAGAGCATATGGAGAAATATTAGTAACTCATACCGGAGGAATATGACATAAAATGGTTTCATTAGGTCCAAATGTGTCAGCGAAACAAAACAAATGCATTCTCTATCGTGTGATGACCACACGATTCTCGTTGCGCGTCGACAGAACTGGCGGCTAGTCGCGACGCTCCCGGAGGTATATGAGCCCAAATCTCGGAAACGGAGATCGATATCAATCTGATCTCAACTTAAAAAATAATTTCGATATGTTAGCTTCTTTTCATCGGCAACGATGTATGACCTAACGTGAACCATACGTAAAGTAGCCAGCGACCACATTTTTCACTGTACACAATTCAAATTTTATGCAGTAGGTTACTTGTAAATTAAGTATCGGGATAACTGTGACGAATATCGGAAAAATAGACACCTCATTATCAAGCTGTGATGTGAAACTGTAAGATACGCAAACATCAATTTTTTGTGCCTTTTACTTTCCTCACAATTGATTGAGAAGTAATATACAGCGAAAAAAACACGCAAAACCGGAAGAGATCCTTTTCAATTTTTTAAAGTAAAAGGAGAATCTGTATCGAAAAACTAACTCTGGGAGCCGATGTAACTTTGTTGCATTAACATACAGTATTTTTTACAGCAAGAAAATCGGAATTCTTATTTTTCTTATGTATTTGAATCCGCCGCCGCCGACCGGAGCTTGGGAAACGGCGACGACTCCAGTCGTGTTGCGGCCGCGTCGCCGTCTGCCAGGGTGGGGAAAGAGGAGGGGGCAGCGTCGCAGTCGCAGCCAACTGTCGCGTCTTGCACAACGTAACTTTAGGTTGCTTGCAGATGACGCTGCGGTTATCGACTAATAAAGTCATCAGAAGATCAAAACAAATTGCAAAACGATTTAGAAAAGAAACACATGTATGGTGCGAAAATTGGCAATTGACCCTAAGTAACGAAAAGTGTGTGGTCATCCACATGAGTGCTGAAATTAATCCATTTAACTTCGGTTACACGATATTCCAGTCACATTTAAAGGCCGTAAATTCAACCAAATACCTAGGAATTACAATTACGAACAACTTAAATTGGAAGGAACGCACAGAAAATGTTGTGGGAAAGGCCAACCAAAGACTGCATTTTATTGGCAGGACACTTAGAAAATGTAACAGAACTACTAAGGAGACTGCCTACACTACGCTTCTTGATCCTCTTTTAGAATACTGCTGCGCGGTGTGGGATCCTTACCAGATAGGATTGACGGAGTATATCGGAAAAGTTCAAAGAAGGGCAGCACGTTTTGTATTATCGCGAAACAGGGGAGAGGGTGTCACTGAAATGATACAGGATTTGGTGTGGACATCATTAAAACAAAGGAGTTTTTCGTTGCGGCGGAATTTTCCCACGAAATTACAATCACCAACTTTCTCCTCCGAATGCAAAAATATTTTGTTGGCGCCGACCTACATGGGGAGAAACGATCACCATGATAAAAGAAGGGAAATCAGAGCTCGTACGGAAAGATATAGGTTTTCGTTCTTTCCGTGAGCTATGAGAGATTGGAATAATAGAGAATTGTGAAGGTGGTTCGATGAAACCTCTGCCGGACACTTAAATGTGATTTGCAGAGTATCCATGTCGATGTAGATATAGATGTAGATGTAAACGAGGGACAACATGTAGCTGGGCTCAAAGAATCCGGATGGAGTAATCGTCGAGTCACTCTACAATTGCGTAGGACCGATGCCACCATTCGACAGTGTTGGCGGGAATGGCTGAACCATGGCCGAAACTAGTGTCAAGAAGGAAGCGGTCGACGTAGTGAGATGACAGAATGTGAGGACCGAGCAATCGACAGAGAGGCATTCATAGCCCCGGATTCATCTTTATCAACGGTACGCACCATTAATGGACGTACCATTACTGGACGGCTCACAGAAACGGGCTCAGCTCACGGCAGCGACTGCCACTGACCTCTGTACATCGACAAGCCCGTTCGCAGTAGCGTCATGCACCTTCGGCATGGACTCTCATTGAATGAAGTACAGTTGTCTTCAGTGATGAGTCCCTCTTCGAAGTGAGTTCCGATGACCACCGCAGACGGTCTGGAGAAGCCCAGGACAGCAACGGGGGACCAACCTGACTTTCGCCCGCCTTACAGGCTGACGACCTGGAGTGATGGTCTGGCGCTCTATTTCATTTCATAGTAGGACGTCTTTGGTTGTCATCCTTTCTGAAGAGCGATACGTCGACAACACTCTACTCCCCGTTTGTTGCCCTTCATGGCAATCCATCCTGGACTTCGATTTCAGCAAGATAATGTCCTCCCGCACACACCAAGAGTTTCTACAGCTTGCCTTCGTGATCGCCAAACCCTAACTTGGCTATCAAGATCGCCGGATCTACCTCTTCCCTCTCACCCCCCCTCCCCCTCCCCCCCTCCCAGTTGAGAAAATTTGGAGCATTGCGGGCAGGACCGTACAACCAGCTTGAGATTTTGACGACCTAACGCGCCAGTTGGACAGAATTTGACACGATATTCCTGCGGAAGACATCCAACAACTCTGTCAATCAATACCAAGACGAATAACTGCTTGCATCGCTGCAGGATGTGGACCAAAACATACTGACTTTCTCAATTTATGAAGCTCTTTCTCTTGAATAAATCATCCAATCTTTGTGCAATTGTAATCATTTGTTTGGCTGTACACGTAAATCACATCGATCGATTTTCGTCCCTTTCGGGTAAGTCCTCCGTGTTGTGTACTTTTTTTGTTGTTGTTGCCTTAGAGTGTATTTCGATTTCTTTGGATCATGTTCAGATCTAAGTATTGCGTCAGCAACCCGTAAAGAACTTTGAAGCGAGGTTCTGAGACAGACGAGACTGGTTGCTGATGCATCTTTTTAGATCTGAGGAAAATCCATAGAGATCGAAACATACCATGTAAGTAAAAATGTACAGCTGAGATTAAACAACAAATAAGAAGTGTTTCATACACTATAGTTTCGTAATATTAGCTTTCTGTTCACTTCAGGATACATTCATCCAATTACTTTCTGTTTCTCTTTTGTCAATCACTTTTTCTCTGTTACTGTTCTCACTTTTCGGAGAACAAAAACATTGGATAATCAACAAC
This sequence comes from Schistocerca serialis cubense, assembly GCF_023864345.2. Classification (NCBI taxonomy): domain Eukaryota; kingdom Metazoa; phylum Arthropoda; class Insecta; order Orthoptera; family Acrididae; genus Schistocerca; species Schistocerca serialis. Next base: position 961,272,502 of record NC_064639.1, read on the forward strand.
AAATTTTATCCCCCCCCCCCCCCCCCGCCTCCCCCGTCCCACTCTGACGTATTTCATTACCCTGACATGTGTGATGAAATATTAGTCGCTTATACAGCTGAGGTGACAAAAATCATGGGATATCTCGTAATATCTTGTCAGACGTCCTTTGACCCGTGTAGTGCAGAAACTCGACGTGACAAGGATTCAACATGTCGTTTTAAGTGTCCTTCCAGACATGCTGCCTCTACAGTCTACCATAATAAGAAAGTGGTGCTGCTGCAGGATTCTTGCATGAATAGACCTCGCTATTATGTCCCATAAACGTTCTATAGATGACCACATCATTCGCTCAAATTCTCCAGAATGTTCTTCAAAAGAATGGCTCACAATTACGGCCTTGTGACATGGCGCATCGTCACCCATAAAAATTCCTCCTTTATTTGGGAACTTGAAGTCGATGAATGGCTGAAAATCGTCTCCAAGTAGCCGAATACATTTCCAGCCAGCTCAAGCAGAGGATCACATTCATTCTATGTAAACACAACCCACACCATCATGGAGCTTGCACAGTGAATCGTTGACAATTTCGGTCTATGGCTTTCGTAGGGTCTGCGCCACACTCGAACCCTACCATCAGCTTTTATCAATTGAAACTGGCCACAGTTTTCCAGTAGTCTAGGTACCAGGCGATACCGTCAGGAGTCCAGACGAGGCGCTGCAGATAGTGTCGAGCTGTTAGCAAAGGCACTCGCGTCGGTCGTCTGCTGCCGAAAGCCCACAACGCCAAATTTCGCCGCAGTTTCCTAACGGATACGTACGTCGTGCATCCCACATTGACTTCTACAGTTGTTTCACGTAGTGTTCGTTGTCTTGTAGCACTGAAAACTCTATGCAAATGCCCTTGCTCTCGGTCGTTAAGTGAAGGTCGTTGACAACTTTGCTGTCCGTCGAGAGAGGTAACACCAGAAATGTGGTATTCTCGGTGCACCCTTGAACTGTGGATCTCCGAATACTGAATTCCTTGACGAGTTCTGAAATGGAATTTCGCATGCATCTAGCTCCAACTACCATTTCGCGTTAAAAATCTGCTAATTACTGTCGTCCGTCCATAATCACATTGGAAACCTTTTCACATAAGTCACCTGAGTACCAATGACGGCTCCGCCAATGTACTGACCTTTTATACCATCTGTAGGTGATACTATCGTCATCCGTGTATATGCATATCGTCATCCCATGATGTCCGTCACCACAGTGTGCCGTGGCGACGGTATTCCCGATCGATTCTCGATCGTTGGGCCTCCGAGTGGTGTTTCCTTCTCCGTTGCGGGGCGCCTCCTGGCGGCGGGTGGCGCCGTCTGTGCCCGGTGGCGTGAGCGCAGGCAGTCAAGTTTGGGCGCGAGCGGCGCGAGGACTGCCTTTTGCGTCGGACGGTGGGTCCCTCCGCGCTGTCGCTGGCCGGGACTGGTGTTACTTGCTGCTCCCCGGGTCGGTGGTTGGAGTCGTTGCCTGATTACCAGCTTCCTTGCCCTGTCTGACGGTGCCTAACTGAAGCGGAAAGTAATTATTCCGTCTACGAGTGTGAAGCCTTGGCTGTGTTGTTTGCGGTGGAGAAATTTCTTTTCTTTTTGGAGCACCGAGAGTTTATTTCAGAAATCGACAATCAGGCTCTGAGTTGAGTGTTGGCCCGCCCCCGAAGACTGGTCGTTTTGCCAGGTGGGCGGTGCGGCTGTCGGCTTTCCGCTTCCAAGTCCGACATATTAGGGGTGCTGATAATGAGATTGCGGACGCCTTGAGTCAAATGTTTACTGAGCAATAGTCCGGTACGTGTCAACCTATTTACGCGGTTTGTGCTGTCCTTACTGAAATGCCCAGTCTGTTTGGTGATTTGGACGGCGAACAGAGGAGAGATCCACATTGGGGTGCCATTTATGAGCAACTTCAGCGAGGTCAGGTTGTTCCCGCTTTTACTCTGCGTGACCGCGTGCTTTGTAAGCAGGGCCGTGATGGTCGCGATTTAAAGATCTGTCTTCCTGGAGCCTTGGTCCCATGGTGGTTAAATACTTTCACGATTCTGTGTTGCGAGGGCATCTGGGTATATACAAAACTCTGGCCAAGGTACGCGAGAAGTTTTATTGGCCTCGCTTGTATCGTGATGTTCGTGCTTACGTCAACAATTGTTATGAGTTTAAGAGGGCTAAACCTGATTCGGGTCCGCGTAGGGTTTTGTTGCATTCTGTGCATGAAGAATATCCCCTGGATCGAGTCTTTGTGGATTATATCGGCCCCCTGCCACGCACCAGGAGGGGTAATAAGTATGTATTTGTTGCCGTCGATGCCTTTTCCCGCTTTGTGTGGTTGTTGCCCACTCGCGGAGTTACCGCTTCGATTACCATACAGCAGCTTACTCAGGTCATGTCGTGGTTTGGTCCGCCCAAGAGTTTGGTCACGGATAATGCTCTGGCGTTCGTATCCCGTAATTTTAAGGCCTTTTGAATTTAATCAGCGGATCAGACATATTACTACCACCTCTTATCACCCACGGCTTTCCTTTGCCGATTGAGTGAATCGTAATCTCAAGTCTGCTTTGTGTATTTACCATGCGCGTGCCCCCTCCAAGTGGGACGAGACCTTGCGGTGGATTAATCAGGCGTTTAATTCAGCGAATCATGAATCCACCGGCACCACGCCTAATAGCTTGATGTTTGTTTATCTGATGTATTCCCCTTTGGAATAAATGATTTATTGCCTGACCAGGTAACTCTGGCCGTTCTCTGGGAGAATTGGCAGACGGCCAAGAATAATATTCTAGCTGCTCATCAGAGGGAGGCCTCTAAATCTAATCGAGGCAGGCACCCCTACCACGCTAAGACAGGTGACCTGGTTTTTGCCCACAACCAGCTCCAATCCGGGTCTTCGCAAGGAAAGGGGAAGTTCTGCCCACGTTTTAGCGAGCCCTGTTGTATCATTAAGACACTAGGTCCGGTTACCTTTCAGGTTAAGGACCTTTCATCTGGGAGACTCTCCCGTGTTCACCTTTCCCAGATCAAATATGTTTCTGATTCGAGGTAGGCCCCCTTCTCCACCCCCCCCCCCCCCCCCCACCCCACAGTGTTTAGCTTGAGGGAGGGGAGATTGTATCTTTCTCCGTTGTGCCTTTTGCGTCGGACAGTGGGTCCCTCCGCGCTGTCGCTGGCCGGGGCTGGTGTTCCTTGCTGCTCCCCGGGTCGGTGGTTGGAGTCGTCGCCTGATTACCAGCTTTCCTGCCCTGTCTGACTGCTCCTTGCTGAGGCCTGGGTGACGATACTCGTGCTGGATCATCTTTCTCGTGGCGATTTCCCTGGACCGCGCCTTAGCAGGAGCTTGTGGCTGTGCTGCTCCCGGATATAGTTTACAGGGGAGTACTTTTCCGCAGGCCGCAGTGGACGGGCGGTTCTAGGCGCTACATTCTGGAACCGCACGACCGCTACGGTCGCCGGTTCGAATCCTGCCTCGGGCATGGATGTGTGTGGTGTCCTTAGGTTAGTTAGGTTTAAGTAGTTCCAAGTTCTAGTGGACTGATGACCTCAGATGTTGAGACCCATAGTACTCAGCGCCATTTGAACCATTTTTGAGTACTTTTCCATCCACGGAAGTTTGGTGCTGTTTGTGTGTTTTAGAGTGCTATGGCTAAAAAGATTATCTTTGTTGTTATGATTGTGTCGGAAACGTGGGCAAACCCCAGTGTTCGTGTTTCTCGGAATTCTGTGGGGTGATGTACCTTACTTAGTGTGTTTTTCATGGCATTCTATTGTGCCATTGCAGAACTTTGTTTAACCTTTTCCCTCCTTACTCTTCTGCAGAGTGCCTTCGGATCCTGTGGCCTGTAATTTCGCTTGTGGCAAGTTCCGGGGTTTTGGGGGATAATTGATTAAATTATGTTTTGGAATTTATGGGATTCTGTGTGTTTGTCTGGGGTTTTTGCTGGCCTGTGCCCGTACGATTTCCCGTTTCCTCGCCCGTGCATCGTACGTAAAGTTTAAGATGAGTGAATTTTGGTAGTTTCCGTCCAGTGGTTCGGTGGGCCCCGTGACGATTTTTTTTTTTTTTCACCCTGCCTGTCCTATATCCCTGGCTTAAGGTTGGCTCCTCTGTGCCCGTGCGCGAGTGTGTATGTGGGCGACGATGATCGTTTCCTGACTTGTTTACCGTTACTTGCCGACCTCACTGCATAGACTGCCGAATCTGTAATTTGGTCTATGCCATGTTATAATTGCTTCAAGTTGGTTCGCACACTCCCCTTGGTAATGACATCTGCGCATTTATGAGATTGAATAATGTTTTGAACTATTGTAAACTGGCGGTTGTCGCCGTGTGTGTTAAATTTTAACTTGTATTTGAGTTTTGGTGTAATTGTATTTTGTTAACTGAGCTAATTTATCTTGCCTTCTGCTGCGATGTCAGGAATATTAAAATCTAGCCTTGGGCTGCTTGTGAATTTTTATGTTGATAACTGATGCAGCATTTTAGTGTAATGATTTATCTTTTACGTTTTAGGAAAATTTTATCTTGGCAAATCCTTGGGGTTAAATTGTGCAACTTGTGTCTATGATCTATGGAAATGTTCGGGTGGATTGCACTTCTCGTTAGGCCAATCTCTATTGTTTTACTAAAGGCATTAAGGAATTTTTGTTGAAAGTTTTTTTTTAAAAAAATTAATCTTACCTGTGAAGCCATATTTGTGGAGAGTTATTATTTAAATTTCATTGTCTTCCCAGCTTGCCCTTTGCTACTGTATTAAAGGTGTTTGTTGTTTTGATTAATCGCAGCTGCCTACCTTAAAGAACTAAAGCTGATTTTGAAAGATTGAGAATTAGTGCAACTGTTCACTCCAGTAAAGCCACGCTGTTAAAAGAAAAATTTTGGTGCTACCATTTGTTTCCCCTTGTTCCCCTACCACGGCTCAACGGTGTATAACAGAGTATCCTAAGCGAAAACCCTCTTTTTAATTCTAGTAGAAATCTTCAGGCTTTGTCCTGTATTTTTTTTTTTTTTCAAAAATCGCCTAGATATGCACAGATTATCTGCAAACCAGGTAAGCAGATAATGGAGCGTTTACTGTGGTTTAAAATAGTTTCTGAATCATTAAATTCCAAATGAGCGGTGCACTATTTGTTAAAACTGCCGCCCCCTTACTCTGCAAATATTGGACAGTTTTATTACAACAGCCGAACCCGCTCGATGACGTTTGTCAACCATGACCTTGCTATCTCCTCAGAGTTCTTTTATCACTAATGGTAACGTAACCAATACTCCTATATCACCACGCTCGTTACGCTGTTGGTGCCATATCATCAGTTCCAAGTGGCCTTGAGTTATATTTGTTGACGAAAAACTGCCGCATCATCGTAGCTTACTGTGTGATAAGAGTAATGAAGGGAATTTGCAACGAGCGAGAAGGTGCAGTAGTATAATACTGGACTCATACTTTTAAATAATCTGAACTACAATTTCCCTCCGTCCTAATTTAGATTTTGTTACTTGTCTTAAGTACTCACGGTTAAAATCAGGAAGGTATTAACAGAAGTTCAAGAGCCATTGCTCCCACATTAACTCCCATACTAAGCTCTTGCCCCAAGTCTACTGACACGTTGATGGAGTTTTAAGGAGGAAGAAAAGTGTGTCAGTTAGTGGAGATGGAAGAAGCTATGCCAAATGAGCATTACATCTACGTTCAAAGTGACATTCTACAAGCAACTTGCACAGTGCAAGGCAAAGGGAATTCCGTACTAATTGTATACATTTTCTGTCCTATTCCATTCGCATAATGAGCGAAAGGAGAGCGAATGCCTTATATGCCTCCGGAAGCGCCATATTCTTCCCTACCTTGCTCTCACGATCCCTACGTGAGAAATGTGGTGGTGGCAGCGTAATGTTCGCACAGATTTCTTCGAATACAGAGTCTCTAAATTTACCCAAATGTTTACCAAGCAGCTCCACACTGCCGGAAAACAATTTCAACACCTTCAAGGACAATGTCAGTTATTGATAAGTGATGTGATACGTAGTTCATCATCATAGGAATATATGATAACAAATTCAGACCAAATGAAACACACTTGTCACAGTTAAGGATCCCTAAACGGTCGCATCAGTACACAGCATAACGCCCTCTGGCTGCGACACAAAAAATGTTCAAATGCGTGTGAAATCTTATGGGACTTAACTCACAGTCCATGACTGCAGCGCCTCCGACCGCTCGGCTAATCCCGCGCTGCTAGCTGCGACACAGCATGTGTTCTCGCATGCCGACGATCGTAAAGGTGACAAATGGCATCCTGTGATAGATTGTCTCAAATATTTTCCACCATCTGTTGCAATTCAGCAATGGTTCTTGCAGGCTCTGGAGGACGAGTAAGATCCTTAAAAAAAAAGGCTCTAAGCACTATGGGACTTAACATCTGAGGTCATCAGTCCCCTAGAACTTAGAACTACTTAAACCTAACTAACCTAAGGACATCACACACATCCATGCCCGAGGCAGGATTCGAACCTGCGACCGTAGCGGTCGCGCGGTTCCAGACTGAAGCGCCTTTAACCGCGTGGCCACACTGGCCGGCTAGCAGCAGAAAATGACAAACTGGAGTAGGATTTGTTATGAATAGGAAAATAGGGCAAAGAGTGCGTTACTGTGAATAGTTCAGTGATAGACTTCATTTCATCAGAGTCGACAGCAAACGAACACCGGCAAAACTAGTATACCCATACATGCCAAAGTCTCATCCAGAAGATGAAGAATTGGAAAATATTAAACGAGTAATTTAGCATGTAAAGAGAGATGATAAACTAATAATCAAGGAGGTTAGGAACACAGTAGTAGGGGAAAAAGTAGGTTAGAATTACGGAAGAATGTGGGCTTGGCGCCGGCCGGAGTGGCCGAGCGGTTCTAGGCGCTACAGCCTCGAACCGCGCTCCCGCTACGGTCGCAGGTTCGAATCCTGCCTCGGGCATGGCTGTGTGTGATGTCCTTAGGTTAGTTAGGTTTAAGTAGTTCTAAGTTGTAGGGAACTGATAACCTCAGCAGTTAAGTCCCACAGTGCTCAGAGCCATATGAACCATTTTCTTTGTGGGCTTGGAAGGAGGAATGAGACAGAAAAAAGATTTAAGTTAAGCAATAAATATCAGCTAGTAATAGCAAATACTCTATTCAAAAATCACAAGAAGAAAATGTACACTACTGGCCATTAAAATTGCTACACCACGAAGATGACGTGCTACAGACGCGAAATTTAACCCACAGGAAGAAGACGCTGTGATATGCAAATGATCAACTTTTCAGAGCATTCACACAAGGTTGGCGCCGGTGGCGACACCTACAACGTGCTGACATGAGGAAAGTTTTCAACCGATTTCTCATACACAAACAGCAGTCGACCGGCGTTGTCTGGTGAAACGTTGTTGTGATGCCTCGTGTAAGGAGGAGAAATGCGTACCATCACGTTTCCGACTTTGATAAGGGTCGGATTGTAGCCTATCGCGATTGTGGTTTATCGTATCGCGACAATGCTGCTCGCGTTGGACGAGATCCCATGACTGTTAGCAGAATATGGAATCGGTGGGTTCAGGAGGGTAATACGGAACGCCGTGCTGGATCCCAACGGTCTCGTATCACTGGCAGTGGAGATGACAGACATCTTCTCTGCATGGCTGTAACGGATCGTTCAGCCACGTCTCGATCCCTGAGTCAACAGATGGGGACGTTTGCAAGACAACAACCATCTGCACGAACAGTTCGACGACGTTTGCAGCAGCATGGACTATCAGCTCGGAGACCATGGCTGCGGTTACCCTTGACGCTGCATCACAGACAGGAGCGCCTGTGATTGCGTACTCAACGACGAAGCTGGGTGCACGAATGGCAAAACGTCATTTTTTCGGATGAATCCGGGTTCTGTTTCCAGCATCATGATGGTCGCATCCGTGTTTGGCGCCATCGCGCTGAACGCACATTGGAAGCGTGTATTCGTCATCGCCATACTGGCGTATCAACCGGCGTGATGGTATTGGCGTGCCATTGATTACACGTCTCGGTCACCTCTTGTTCACATTGACGGCACTTTGAACAGTGGACGTTACATTTCAGATGTATTACGACCCGTGCCTCTACCCTTCATTCGATCCCTGAGAAACCCTATATTTCAGCAGGTTAATGCACGACCGCATGTTGCAGATCCTGTACTGGCCTTCCTGGATACAGAAAAACGTTCGACTGCTGCCCTGGCCAGCGCATTCTCCAGATCTCTCACCAATTGAAAACGTCTGGTCAATGGTGGCCGAGCAACTGGCTCGTCACAATACGCCAGTCACTACTCTTGATGAACTGTGGTATCGTGTTGAAGCGGCTTGTTCAGCTGTACCTCTACACGCCATCCAAGCTCTGACTCAATGCCCAGGCATATCAAGGCCGTTATTACGGTCAGAGGTGGTTATTATGGGTACTGATTTCTCAGGATCTATGCACCCAAACCGCGTGAAAATGTAATCACACGTCAGTTCTAGTATAATATATTTGTCCAATGAATACCCGTTTATCATCTGCATTTCTTCTTTGTGCAGCAATTTTGGTTCAAATGGCTGAGCACTATGGGACTTAACATCTGTGGTCATCAGTCCCCTGGAACGTAGAACTAATTAAACCTAACTAACCTAAGGACATCACACACATCCATGCCCGAGGCAAGATTCGAACCTGCGACCCTAGCGGTCGCGCGGTTCCAGATTGAAGCGCCTAGAACCGCTCGGCCACACCGGCCGGCGTAACAATTTTAATGGCCAGCAGTGTATAACTGAGAGAGCCCTAGAGACACTGTAAGATTCCAGCTATATTACTTCTTGATTAGCCACAGATTCAGGAATCAGATACTGGATTTTAAGGCGTACCGAGGAGCAGATATAGACTCAGATAACAATTTAGTAACGATGAATATTAAGTTGAAGATTAATAGTCTGGAAGAATTAATGCAGAAAGAAGTGGGATACGGAAATACCAAAGAATGAAGAGAAACGGTTGAACTACTCTGAGCTACAGACGATAAGAAACAGCTCAGTACGCAGTTCAGTTGAAAACGAATGGACATGTGTGAAAAGGGCAGTCACAGAATTTGAAAAGAAAAAAATAGATCCAAAGAAGCTAACTGTAAAGCAACTATGGGTAACAGAAGAAATACATCAGTTGATCGATGAAAGAAGGGCCATCACAGAAATTGGGAAGGAAAACATTTGTACAAAGAAGGTAGCTGCGAAGAAACCATGGGTAACAGAAGAAATACTTCAGTTGACTGATGAAAGGAGGAAGTACAAACATGTTCCGGGAAAATCAGGAATACAGAAATACAAGTCGCTGAGGAATGAAATAAATAGAAAGTGCAGGGAAGCTAAGACGAAATGGCTGCAGGAAAAGTGTGAAGACATCGAAAAAGATATGATTGTCGGAAGGACAGACTAAGCATACAGGAAAGTCAAAACAACCTTTGGTGACATTAAAAGCAACGGTGTAACATTAAGAGTGCAACGGGAATTCCTCTCTTAAATGCAGAGGAGAGAGCAGATAGGTGGAAAGAATACATTGAAAGCCTCTATAAGGGCGAAGATTTGTCTGATGTGATAGAAGAAGAAACAGGAGTCGATTTAGAAGAGATAGGGGATCCAGTATTAGAATCGGAATTTAAAAGAGCTTTGGAGGACTTACGATCAAATAAGGCAGAAGGGATAGATAACATTCCATCAGAATTTCTAAAATCATTGGGGGAAGTGGCAACAAAACGACTATTCACGTTGGTGTGTAGAATATATGAGTCTGGCGATATACCATCTGACTTTCGGAAAAGCATCATCCACACAATTCCGAAGACGGCAAGAGCTGACAAGTGCGAGAATTATCGCACAATCCGCTTAACAGCTCATGCATCGAAGCTGCTTACAAGAATAATATACAGAAGAATGGAAAAGAAAATTGAGAATGCGCTAGGTGACGATCAGTTTGGCTTTAGGAAAAGTAAAGGAACGAGAGAGGCAATTCTCACGTTACGGCTAATAATGGAAGCAAGGCTAAAGAAAAATCAAGATACTTTCATAGGATTTGTCGACCTGGAAAAAGCGTTCGACAATATAAAATGCTGCAAGCTGTTCGAGATTCTGAAAAAAGTGGGGGTAAGCTATAGGGAGAGACGGGTCATATACAATATGTACAAAAACCAAGAGGGAATAATAAGAGTGGACGATCAAGAACGAAGTGCTCGTATTAAGAAGGGTGCAAGACAAGGCTGTAGCCTTTCGCCCCTACTCTTCAATCTGTACATCGAGGAAGCAGTGATGGAAATAAAAGAAAGGTTCAGGAGTGGAATTAAAATACAAGGTGAAAGGATATCAATGATACGATTCGCTGATGACATTGCTATCCTCAGTGAAAGTGAAGAAGAATTAAACGATCTGCTGAACGGAATGAACAATCTAATGAGTACACAGTATGGTTTGAGAGTAAATCGGAGAAAGACCAAGGTAATGAGTAGTAGAAATGAGAACAGCGAGAAAATTAACATCAGGATTGATGGTCACGAAGTCAATGAAGTTAAGGAATTCTGCTACCTAGGCAGTCAAATAACCAATGACGGACGGAGCAAGGAGGACACCAAAGGAAGACTCGCTATGGCAAAAAAGGCATTTCTGGCCAAGTGAAGTCTACTAATATCAAATACCGGGCTTAATTTGAGGAAGAAATTTCTGAGGATGTACGTCTGGAGTACAGCATTGTATGGTAGTGAAACATGGACTGTGGGAAAACCGGAACAGAAGAGAATCGAAGCATTTGAGATGTGTTGCTATAGACGAATGTTGAAATTTAGGTGGACTGATAAGGTAAGGAATGAGGAGGTTCTACGCAGAATCGGAGAGGAAAGGAATATGTGGAAGACACTGATAAGGAGAAGGGACAGGATGATAGGACATCTGCTAAGACATGAGGGAATGACTTCCATGGTACTAGAGGGAGCTGTAGAGGGCAAAAACTGTAGAGGAAGACAGAGATTGGAATACGTCAAGCAAATAATTGAGGACGTAGGTTGCAAGTGCTACTCTGAGATGAAGAGGTTAGCACAGGAAAGGAATTCGTGGCGGGCCGCATCAAACCAGTCAGTAGACTGATGACTAAAAAAAAAAAAAAATAAGGCTGAAACCTTTCGCCCCTGCTGCTCAGTCTATACATCGAAGAAGCAATGACGGAAACGAAATGTTCAAGAGCGGAATTAAAATTCAAGGTGAAAGGATATCAAGATTGAGATTCTCTGATGACATTGCTATCCTCAGTGAAATTGAAGAAGAATTAAACGACCTGATGAATGGAACAAACAGTCTAACGAGTACAGAATATGGATTGAGAATAAATCGAAGGAAGACGAAAATTAGGGAAAGTAGCAGAAATAAGAACAGCGAGAAGCTTATCAGAATAGGGGATCAGGAATTCGCGTCACCACCAAGCTATGCGTCAACAAGCAACCAGTGCCAGTCTGGACCGTCATCTCCGTTAGACCATTTCACTGCACTAAGTCCCTCCTGGAAACTTAGTGATACAAGACTCATGAGATGCTTCAAAATGTTCAAATGTGTGTGAAATCTTATGGGACTTAACTGCTAAGGTCATCAGTCCCTAAGCTTACACATTATTTAACCTAAATTATCCTAAGGACAAACACACACACCCTCGCCCGAGGGAGGACTCGAACCTCCGCCGGGACCGGGCGCACAGTCCACGACTGCAGCGCCTGAGACCGCTCGGATAATCCCGCGCGGCATGAGATTCTTCCAGACACTCTTCAGCACCAGCCGAACTTCTCACTTGATGGGCAGTGTTTCGTGGAATCACCCACACACCAACACTGGGGCGAGTGCTCCAGCACTCACTATCTTCACCGTGTGGGGAGAGCTCTTCCTCCTGCTCTGACGGTCTACAAGAGAATTCTGCCAGTAGCGCGCGCCACTGGCACTTACTGCATGACGTCACGCTGTGCGGACAAGGGCGTGCCCTCCTGAGGGAGTAATCAAGTCAGTCGATAAAACGTTTTGCGGGCAGAATGCGCAAGATTAACGTACAAACGTGCGAGATGGGAGAGGATAATGACAGGCAAATAGATTCGTACTCCAGGAAGCCGGAAATAGGGCATCAGATCGTTTTTAGGGGTCTGCTATCCAATATGTCAACAAGGGTTAGGACAGGTACTCGGCCGAGCGGTGTAAAGCGCTGCAGTCATGGGCTGTGCGGCTGCTCCCGGCGGAGGTTCGAGTCCTCCCTCGGGCATGGGTGGGTGTGTTTGTCCTTAGGATACTTTAGGTTAAGTAGTGTGTAAGCTTAGGGACTGATGACCTTAGCAGTTAAGTCCCATAAGATTTCACACACATTTGAACAACAGGTACTCGAAAAACTTTTACTCTCCTGTTAAGTTAGCTACAGAGCTCGAGCAAACTGATATAGCAATTGGAATACATCAAGAGCGAGTGGGCTTTTTCCGCTAGCGTAAAGTAGTATAGTTGTGGACAGATGGGGCACGCCCAGAGGCCAGCCTTAGTGCAGTAGGTGTGGTGTGGTTGGACACCATCTATGCGATTTTAGGAGCAGTAAGATTAACCAAGGAGGAAATAGACAAGTGTTGAGCACAGTCCACCGAATGGCTTTCCGCGTAAATTTTGATGCTACTAGTAAGCATGCAGAGCTGGAATGTGGTATAGTGGGAGCTGTAAGAGGCAAGAAGTAGAAGCTTTTGTTGGGCACTGGAGCACATGTGTCAGTGGCCAGTGTGGGCCTTAAAAGTTTGAGGCAGTTGTACCCACCACACTAGAATTTGTGTAGCACTGGAGACAGCAGTGTGGAGTCTTTGCATTCAGTGATATTAAATTTTCAGGTTGGGGCAGAATATTTTAAGGAATGTATAGAGGTCGTGCCTCGTGTAAGCGAAAGTTACCTAGAGCTATGCTTTCTGATAACACAGCATGCTAAGAGTGCCCTTAGCCAACGAGCGGTTGAACTGAGAGGGACAACATTCCAGCTCGGTGAAACTGTCGTCAGTGTAGTACTATCGCAAGGTTCGCTATTCTTAGGGGGTGGACAGTTTGAACTGTGTACAACAACACTATGGCTTGATTCACGTGATATTGTGTCGCGTGGCGCCAGGAAGTTGCTCTGATTGAGTGTGGAATTGGAATATCTTGTTAATATGTTGTGTATGGTAGAACCACATGTGTAAAATATTGTGTTTGACACATCACATTGCTTTGAGAGAAGAAGCTTTGTATGTGTACAGGAAAATATAGTACTTGTAAATGTAGATGATTGTAAATGTAAATAATTTTGGCGCCTATGAGGTAAAGCTGACCAAAGGATTGCTGGTAGCGTATCTGGATATCCTAGATGAGAATGATTGGGATACAGCAAGTGTGGACCATGATTAAATGCAGTCTGCCACTAAAACTGCATTATGTAAGAAGATGAGTGAAAATAGAGAAATTGTTATTAGAATTGATGATTCATTTTCTCCTCAAGGCCCATCATCAACAGCTCCTGTGACACAACATCGAATACCCACAGGAAATGAAGCAACAATATATCATAAACTGTATCATATACCTTGGTATTTATAGCCAATCAGGGAAGATTTTATTAACCAGCAGCTAGCGGATTGAATAATAGTAGAGAGCACTAGTCCATGGGGAGCTGCCATGGTGGTTGTGCCAAAGAAGTCACTAGATTGGTCCAAGACATATAGGTTTTGCTGTGGCAATAGATATCTCAATAGGAAGACAATGACAAATGTGTACTTGACACGAAATGCTACTGAAACTATTGCCAACATGGACAGTGCAGGTATTTTTCTACTGCGAATCTAAGGAGGGGATACAATCATTTAGAGGTATTTCATGAGGACAGGATTTTGGTCCCCTAGGTTCATTATCGATATCAAAAAGGGCCATTCAGGTTAACAAATGCGCCAGCAATATTTCAGCAGTTTTTGGATGGGGTGCAAAGAGGGGCTGCCGCCTCGGTAATGTACAGTATATTTTGATGACATAAGTTTTTCAAATGATGTGATGGAGCATACAAAACAGTTACAAGAGGTTTTTCAGAGGTTATGTACAGCACGTTTTGCGCTAAGTACTGACAAGTGTCGTTTTCCTATGGAGGAACTTGTGTGCTTGGGACATGTAATCAGTAGTGAAAGGTTAAGACAGACCCAAGGTTACTACAGCCCTGAAAAATTTCCAGTTGTTAAGAGCAGTAAAGAGTTGTAGTCATTTTTGTATTTGGCAAATTATTATAAAAAATTTGTAAGAAGGTTCACAGATGTGGCAAGAACACCTGCACAGCTATTACAAAATGGTGTAAAGTTTGAGTGGGCAAAGAAATGCCAGGTGGGTTCAAGGAATTGAAGTCCAGTGTTAGTTTTTCTGGACTATGACAAAGAGTTTGTACTTTCACGTGACACTTCCAGTCAGGCATTGGGGTGTGTTCTGAATTAGGTGATAAATGGTCAAGAGCATCCTGTAGCATACGTCTCTTGACAGTTGGGTAGAGCAGAGTGGAACTACTCCATGACAGACAGAGAAATGCTCAATTTGACATATGGAATTATGTATTTTCATAGTTATGTATATAGGAAGAAAATTAATAAAATAACATAGTAACTGACCATGCAGACCTTAAATGGTTGTTAGGGATAAGGGCCCTTCTAGTGGGCTCACAAGATGGGCACTAAGATTGATCAGGTTCGAAAATAAAGCTATACATAACTCTGGCAAGAAACATGGATACAAGGATGGCTTAAGCAGAGGTTAGCAGTAGTACAGGCACTGGGTCACACGTTAGCACAATGGTAAGCTGTGCAATGTTCTGACGCTGACTGCAGGCTGTGTGTGACACAGCTGCAGTCTATTGTATCTGACAGCCCGTTATGTAAGATATCTAGGTAAGGACTGCATGTGGTAGTGCCAGGCAAGCTGAAGGAAGAAGTTCTGAAGGAAACATATGATCGCACACTGTCTGGATATGGAAGTTGTAGTACAATGAATAGGAACATATCGGAGCAGTATTAGTGTATGGCAAGGAACAAAGATGTGAAGTAGTATGTCAGAAATTGTATACAAAGTGCACAATGAGCAGATATGAGCCATAAGCTAGTATCATTGGCAGAAGTGACAGGGTTTTCAAATGATTGCAATCGATATCCTTGGACCATTTAACAAGACTCTTGAGGGGAACGGTTTTGTATTGCTTATTGCTGATCACTTTTCTTGGTATAAAGAAAAAAAAAATCACCATCCCTAATCAACAAGCAACAGCAATACAAGCACTGTTCGACAACTGGTTGTTAAAATTTGGCGTTGTGAAAACTATAATCAAGGAGCAAGGGATGCATTTTATGTTGGATTTGATAAAATAACTATGTCACATGCTACATGTTAAGAAATTAAGAACTAGTCTGCTGCACCATCAGAGTATTGGTAATACGAAGAATGCACATTGTACTATTGGGAGGTTGTTGATTCATTTTGTAAATATGCACCATAATTATTGTGACACATGCCTATCATTTGTTGTCACAGCATATAATTCGAAGAGTTCTTCTTATTGGGAAGTGGCAACTGTACAAGTCTATTTTGAGAGATGAAGAAACCGCAGGACAGTTACTTAATCCACCATCTTTTATTGTACTTATATGGATATGTTGTCTGTTGTTGCGGACATGTCCGAAAGAACAGACACCATTGATGACCTGCAGCCGTCTAGAACGAAATTAGAATTATATATTAATACCTTCAGCCGCTGACGGGCGTTGATATATATATAAGGGGACAGGTGAAAATGTGTACCCCGACTGGGACCCGAACCCGGGATCGTCTGCTTACATGGCAGACGCTCTATCCATCTGAGCCACCGAGGGCACAGAGGATAGCGCGACTGCAGGGACTATCTCGCGCACGCCTCCCACGAGACCCACATTCTCACCTTGGATGTCCACACACTACATTCGTAGTCTCCCTACCCAACACACTCATTACTCGTGGAAGACATTCTTACCAAGTCCCGTACGAGTTCAGGTGATATGTGTGCATCCACACAGAAGAAGAAGAAGGTCATGGCCGGTATTCTCATAACTATACACTTATATGGATATGGTGTCTTGTTTCAGGAAGCTACTTTCAACTCGAGTTACGCGGCCTCCGTGTGGTAGGTATCAGGTAGTGGTTTCATCAACGCTGCTTTACACTGCCTAGCACGTATCTGTTACTACAGAGTGAAGGGACGTCGGAAGGAAAGAATATCGATGTAGGTGGACTTTCGATAAGTGAAAGAGAGAATGCAGACGACCTACCCCGCCCCGCCGCATGGTTCTGTATCAGTTCAGTCAAATGTTGAGAACTTGGGCAGCATGTTCAACTAAAATCCAGAGTGCTTGCTGCAGGCTCTTTCGCATAGACGCAAGTTTGAACAATACATCTAAATTTGTTGCTGCTTTTCAAGCTTGGTGGAAACTTGGTCCGAAAGTTTACAGCCAAGCAATCTCAGAGAAATATCAGACTTGTTTTGAGAATTGGAACAAGTCTAATTGCCGATAATACAACTGATCTTGCTACCCAGGTAGCATTTAGAACAGAAAAAAGAAAATGGAGAGATAGTTTGAAAAGACTGCTAAACGCCTCTTTGTTTTCGGCTGAATAAAATTTTCCATTCCATGGCCTCAGAGAGTATATGCTGCCGGAAAACAAAGGAAGTTTTCTGGAACTAATTAGGCCGTTACCGAAATATAACGTAGTACTAACGAAAATCTTGATCAGACAATAACAATCAACTGAGTCACTGTTGGGCAAAATACACTATGTGATCAAAGGTATCTAGACATCTAGCTGAAAATGACTTACAAGTTCGTGGCGCCCTCCATCGGCAATGCTGGAATACAATTAGGTGTTGGCCCACCCTTAGCCTTGATGAAAGCTTCCACTCTCGCAGGCATACGTTCATTAAGGTGCTGTAAGGTTTATTGGGAATGGCAGCCCATTCTTCACGGAATGCTGCGCTGAGCAGAGGTATCAACAGGGATGTTATTGTTGTGTAACCACACCGCCACGGGCCGAGGATTATGAACAGGAGCTCGATAGTGTTGAAAGATGCAATTCCATCCCCGAATTGATCTTCAACAGTGGGTAGCAAGAAGGTGCTTAAAACATCACTGTAGGCCCGTACTGTGACAGTGCCACGCAAAACAACAAGAGGTGCAAGTCCCCTCCATGAAAAACGCGACCACACCATAATACCACCGCCTCCGAATTTTACTGTTGGCACTAAACACGCTGGCAGATGACGTTCACCGGGAATTCGCCATACCCACAACCTGCCATCGGATAGCTACATTGGGTGCCGTGATTCGTCACTCCACACAACGTTTTTCCACTGTTCACTTATCCAATGTTTACGCTCCTTACACCAAGCGAGGCGTTGTTTGGCATTTACCGGCGTGATGTGTGGCTTATGAGCAGCCAGTCTACCATGAAATCCAAGTTTTCTCACCTCCCGCCAAACTGTCATAGTACGCGCAGTTGATCCTGATGCAGTTTGGAATTCCTGTGTAATGGTCTGGATAGATGTCTGCCTATTATACATTACGACCCCTCTTCAACTGTCGGCACTCTTTGTCAGTCAACAGGCGAGGTCGACCTCTACGCTTTTGTGCCGTACGTGTCCCTTCACGTTTCCACTTCGCTCTCACATCGGACCTAGGGATGTTTAGGAGTGTGGGAATGCCGCGTACAGGCGTATAACACAAATGACACCCAATCACCTGACCATGATCGAAGTCCGTGATTTCCGCGGAGCTCCCCATTCTGCTCTTTCACGAAGCCTAATGATTACTGACGTCGCTGATATGGAGTACGCGGCAGTAGGCGGCAGCGCGATGCACCTAATATGAAAAAAGTGTGTTTTGGGGGGGGGGGGGGGGTGTCGGGTACTTTTGATCACATAGCGTATTTACCTGCTATTATCGCCCGCTATAAAAGCTGAATGTACCTCAGTTCTGGGAGTAATTGTTAGGGAGCAGATTCTAAATGATATAAAATACATTTTTGTGTCATAATTGACAGCACTTCGGACATCTCGCTCATAGATAAAATCATGTTCACATAGAAAACAAAGTAGTAAAGTGGTGGAGTCATTCCTAAGTTACATTCAGCAAACTGGGAAGAAAGCCCTTAACATAACGGAAGATATTTTACGAGTTACTGAACAGGATGGTCTTGAATATAACAATGTGCCGAAGAGAAGGAGACAACGTTTCTACAATGTCTGGAGTGCAGTCATGAGTTGAAGCAAGAATTTGTGAACTTAATCTTAAGGCATCGTTTGTACCCAAGAAAATGCCTCGAGAAAAGGCTGTAGACGAGACGCTGACTTTACACCAGGAACTGAGAAGGTCTATGTTAGAGTGCATCGACAGGCTTCTAAAAGAAATCGATAAACATGCAGAACCATGATACGTATATCAGATGGTTTTGCAGTTTTGGATCCCAGAAATCGGATTAAAATTTCAGAAACGGAACTTACCTCGACTGTAGAAGGTTTAGTCGACAATTACAATGAGATTTCTGAAGATGGTATCCTTGCAGAAATTCCATACCTTCAAATATTTCTGCAAGCTGCCTAGATGGTATCCTTGCAGAAATTCCATGCTTGAAAATATTTCTGCAAGCTGCCCAAATTCCAAAAAAAGAATCTCTTGGTCAGATATATTTAAGATTCTTACAATTCATCGTTGAATATGAATTTTCAGAATCACTTCCCAACCATATTCTGACGTAAAGATTATTCTAAACACTGTGTTTCGATAGTGTCATGTGAGAGGAGTTTCTCAATATTCAAACCAATTAAGAATTATTTCAGTTTCACTTTGAGTCATGCGTGACTGTCTAATTTGAGAAACACTCGAAAATACTGCAGCTAAACGTATGTACAGGGTGACTGATGAAGATATACAAATATTTTAATATATTATTCTGCAAGTAAAACTAAAGAAAGAAGTTCATATAAACATGGCTCCGCAAATGTTTAGTTACGAAATTAACGGCTGATAAAAGATTTTGCCTGAAAGTTAGCAAATTCGCTAATATGAAGCCATCGCAAAACTGTACAAGGTTAAAGTAAAGCACAATTTCCATTTATTTTGTTGTTATTGGTCTGGTGAATGTAATAAAGCATGTCCGTGGGTTCTGAGGAAGAAATCAAAAGAATGAGACAACACAATCACTGAGAGAAATATTGTATTATACTCAAATGCAGTACAGTGGCCTCTAGATGCAATTTTATACGAGTCCTTGGCAAAGCCAGTATAAGTTGGAAAATTTGGGCCTTCACAACAAACATTAGCAGAGTACGTTGTGATTCCACTATATGACGATCTTCGTATGCTGCTGACTGGAGCTACTCGACAACTAGGCAAGCATTCGGCAAGAAGTGTTCGACAAGAACTAGCTAGAGCTGCAGTCGGGAGGTCTCTTATCCGCGTGACTCGTGGTCAGGGTGCGTGGCACCCACGCGACCAGCGGTTGGGCAGCGCCAGTCGCTGTCGCTGTCGGACAACTGCAGAACCTCTGGTGCCAACCTCCGAACCTAGAACGATTGCCACCTGTGTCGTATCACATGGCTACGATACCACACGTATGAGACGGTTGTGACCATAGAAATTTTCCCGGCACAGAGAGTATTCCCTGAAGTTTCCATATAGCCAGATAACGACGACTTCTTGGCACGATATTTCAGCTAACAACCATTCAGCTATATTCAGGTGAATGTTTTGCACTGGGGACTGCTAGCTGACACCGCTACTTTTATAGCAAAAATTGACGCGAAGACGCATGCGCATTCCGACAGAGGGAGTGCATCTAGTATCTCTCTACGCTTGCGCCTGCGCGCCACAGATTGAGGACTATTCCAGCAGGGCGCGTAAACCGACAGAGGTCGCTCATGTAACGGCTGCCTTTGCGCATGCGTCCTCGCGCCAATTTTTGGTGTAAAGGTAGCGATGTGAACTAGCTATCTCCCTATCGCATCCGCCTCCCTTCCCCCACGCGGATCCTCTACGACTTAATCCCTTTCCCACACCTCCTCCTCTTCCTTCAACGGATACGGATCCTTTACACCTCCCTTAAACTTGAACCCCACACCCGCTTGTCTCTCCCATACTTTCCCACCCCCGTCCGCTGCCGCGCCTGTGTAATTGTCTCCCACCTGCTTTCTACATCTACATCTACATTGATACTCCGCAAGCCACCCAACGGTGTGTGGCGGAGGGCACTTTACGTGCCACTGTCATTACCTCCCTTTCCTGTTCCAGTCGCGTATGGTTCGCGGGAAGAACGACTGTCTGAAAGCCTCCGTGCGCGCTCTAATCTCTCTAATTTTACATTCGTGATCTCCTCGGGAGGTATAAGTAGGGGGAAGCAATATATTCGATACCTCATCCAGAAACGCACCCTCTCGAAACCTGGCGAGCAAGCTACAACGCGATTCAGAGCGCCTCTCTTGCAGAGTCTGCCACTTGAGTTTATTAAACATCTCCGTAACGCTATCACGGTTACCAAATAACCCGGTGACGAAACGCGCCGCTCTTCTTTGGATCTTCTCTATCTCCTCCGTCAACCCGACCTGGTACGGATCCCACACTGATGAGCAATACTCAAGTATAGGTCGAACGAGTGTTTTGTAAGCCACCTCCTTTGTTGATGGACTACATTTTCTAAGCACTCTCCCAATGAATCTCAACCTGGTACCCGCCTTACCAACAATTAATTTTATATGATCATTCCACTTCAAATCGTTCCGTACGCATACTCCCAGATATTTTACAGAAGTAACTGCTACCAGTGTTTGTTCCGCTATCATATAATCATACAATAAAGGATCCTTCTTTCTATGTATTCGCAATACATTACATTTGTCTATGTTAAGGGTCAGTTGTCACTCCCTGCACCAAGTGCCTATCCGATGCAGATC
Source organism: Schistocerca serialis cubense (assembly GCF_023864345.2). Taxonomy (NCBI): domain Eukaryota; kingdom Metazoa; phylum Arthropoda; class Insecta; order Orthoptera; family Acrididae; genus Schistocerca; species Schistocerca serialis. The sequence continues at coordinate 961,293,548 of NC_064639.1, forward strand.
TTCCTGTATTTCGCTACAATTTTCTAATTCAGCAACTTCTCTGTATACTACAGCATCATCCGCGAAAAGCCGCATGGAACTTCCGACACTATCTACTAAGTCATTCATATATATTGTGAAAAGCAATGGTCCCATAACACTCCCCTGTGGCACGCCAGAGGTTACTTTAACGTCTGTAGACGTCTCTCCATTGATAACAACATGCTGTGTTCTGTTTGCTAAAAACTCTTCAATCCAGCCACACAGCTGGTCTGATATTCCGTAGGCTCTTACTTTGTTTATCAGGCGACAGTGCGGAACTGTATCGAACGCCTTCCGGAAGTCAAGAAAAATAGCATCTACCTGGGAGCCTGTATCTAATATTTTCTGGGTCTCATGAACAAATAAGGCGAGTTGGGTCTCACACGATCGCTGTTTCCGGAATCCATGTTGATTCCTACATAGTAGATTCTGGGTTTCCAGAAATGACATGATACGCGAGCAAAAAACATGTTCTAAAATTCTACAAGAGATCGACGTAAGAGATATAGGTCTATAGTTTTGCGCATCTGCTCGACGACCCTTCTTGAAGACTGGGACTATCTGTGCTCTTTTCCAATCATTTGGAACCCTCCGTTCCTCTAGAGACTTGCGGTACACGGCTGTTAGAAGGGGGCAAGTTCTTTCGCGTACTCTGTGTAGAATCCAATTGGTATCCCGTCAGGTCCAGTGGACTTCCCTCTATTGAGTGATTCCAGTTGCTTTTCTATTCCTTGGACACTTATTTCGATGTCAGCCATTTTTTCGTTTGTGCGAGGATTTAGAGAAGGAACTGCAGTGCGGTCTTCCTCTGTGAAACAGCTTTGGAAAAAGGTGTTTAGTATTTCAGCTTTACGCGTGTCATCCTCTGTTTCAATGCCATCATCATCCCGTAGTGTCTGGATATGCTGTTTCGAGCCACTTACTGATTTAACGTAAGACCAGAACTTCCTAGGATTTTCTGTCAAGTCGGTAAATAGAATTTTACTTTCGAATTCAATGAACGCTTTACGCATAGCCCTCCTTACGCTAACTTTGACATCGTTTAGCTTCTGTTTGTCTGAGAGGTTTTGGCTGCGTTTAAACTTGGAGTGGAGCTCTCTTTGCTTTCGCAGTAGTTTCCTAACTTTGTTGTACCACGGTGGGTTTTTCCCGTCCCTCACAGTTTTACTCGGCACGCACCTGTCTAAAACGCATTTTACGATTGCCTTGAACTTTTTCCATAAACACTCAACATTGTCAGTGTGGGAACAGAAATTTTCGTTTTGATCTGTTAGGTAGTCTGAAATCTGCCTTCTATTACTCTTGCTAAACAGATAAACCTTCCTCCCTTTTTTTATATTCCTATTAACTTCCATATTCAGGGATGCCGCAACGGCCTTATGATCACTGATTCCCTGTTCTGTACATACAGAGTCGAAAAGTTCGGGTCTGTTTGTTATCAGTAGGTCCAAGATGTTATCTCCACGAGTCGGTTCTCTGTTTAATTGCTCGAGGTAATTTTCGGATGTGCACTTAGTATAATGTCACTCGATGCTCTGTCCCTGCCACCCGTCCTAAACATCTGAGTGTCCCAGTCTATATCTGGTAAATTGAAATCTCCACCTAAGACTATAACATGCTGAGAAAATTTATGTGAAATGTATTCCAAATTTTCTCTCAGTTGTTCTGCCACTAATGCTGCTGAGTCGGGAGGTCGGTAAAAGGAGCCAATTATTAACCTAGTTCGGTTGTTTAGTGTAACCTCCACCCATAATATTTCACAGGAACTATCCACTTCTACTTCACTACAGGATAAACTACTACTAACAGCGACGAACACTCCACCACCGGTTGCATGCAATCTATCCTTTCTAAACACCGTCTGTACCTTTGTAAAAATTTCGGCAGAATTTATCTCTGGCTTAAGCCAGCTTTCTGTACCTATAACGATTTCAGCTTCGGTGCTTTCTATCAGCGCTTGAAGTTCCGGTACTTTACCAACGCAGCTTCGACAGTTGACAATTACAATACCGATTGCTGCTTGGTCCCCGCATGTCCTGACTTTGCCCCGCACCCGTTGAGGCTGTTGCCCTTTCTGTACTTGCCCAAGGCCATCTAACCTAAAAAACCGCCCAGCCCACGCCACACAACCCCTGCTACCCGTGTAGCCGCTTGTTGCGTGTAGTGGACTCCTGACCTATCCAGCGGAACCCGAAACCCCACCACCCTATGGCGCAAGTCGAGGAATCTGCAGCCCACACGGTCGCAGAACCGTCTCAGCCTCTGATTCAGACCCTCCACTCGGCTCTGTACCAAAGGTCCGCAGTCAGTCCTGTCGACGATGCTGCAGATGGTGAGCTCTGCTTTCATCCCGCTAGCGAGACTGTCAGTCTTCACCAAATCAGATAGCCGCCGGAAGCCAGAGAGGATTTCCTCCGATCCATAGTGACACACATCATTGGTGCCGACATGAGCGACCACCTGCAGATGGGTGCACCCTGTACCCTTAATGGCATCCGGAAGGACCCTTTCCACATCTGGAATGACTCCCCCCCGGTATGCACACGGAGTGCACATTGGTTTTCTTCCCCTCTCTTGCTGCCATTTCCCTAAGGGGCCCCATTACGCGCCTGACGTTGGAGCTCCCAACTACCAGTAAGCCCACCCTCTGCGACTGCCCGGATCTTGCAGACTGAGGGGCAACCTCTGGAACATGACAAGCAGCCATGTCAGGCCGAAGTTCAGTATCAGCCTGAGACAGAGCCTGAAACCGGTTCGTCAGACAAACTGGAGAGGCTTTCCGTTCAGCCCTCCGGAATGTCTTTCGCCCCCTGCCACACCTTGAAACGACCTCCCACTCTACCACAGGTGAGGGATCAGCCTCAATGTGGGCAGTATCCCGGGCAACCACAGTCGTAGTCCGATCAGGGGATGCGTGGGACGAGCTGGCCGTCCCCGACAAACCCCCATCCGGACCCCCACAGTGATGCCCATTGGCAACAGCCTCAAGCTGTGTGACCGAAGCCAACACTGCCTGAAGCTGGGAGCGAAGGGATGCCAACTCAGCCTGCATCCGAACACAGCAGTTGCAGTCCCTATCCATGCTAAAAACTGTTTTGCAAAGAACGTCTGAACTAATCTACAGAGAGCGCAAACAAATCGACAAAATTTAAACGGTTATTAAAATACAAGATTGCCTAGTAAATGCAGTAATGCTGCTACTTGCGCACTGCTAACACTGCTCGGCGGCGGAAGGAGACTAAGCGAAATTACACTATTCAGGTACTAAAACACGATGCTACACTCTCAAATACTATAATACGCCCGAAATTTATGAATTAAACAATGCAAGTACCAAAAACACGCAAAGAAATTAAGAATTAAACTATGTAACAAATGAGTGAGCTAGGAGTATACGACTTGCTGCTCAGCTGCTTATCCAACGGCGGCAGGGAGCACACTGACTGCGACCAACCGACACTGGCCGTTCAAAACAAAACAGTAGACAAACGACTACGCGAATTTACACTATTCAGGTACTTAAACGCGATGCTACAATTCTCAAATACTATAATACGCCCGAAATTTATGAATTAAACAATGCAAGAACCAAAAACACGCAAAGAAATTAAGAATTAAACTATGTGACAAATGAGTGAGCTAGGAGTATACGACTTGCTGCTCAGCTGCTTATCCAACGGCGGCAGGGAGCACACTGACTGCGACCAACCGACACTGGCCGTTCAAAACAAAACAGTAGACAAACGACTACGCGAATTTACACTATTCAGGTACTAAAACGCGATGCTACAACTCTCAAATACTATAATACGCCCGAAATTTATGAATTAAACAATGCAAGAACCAAAAACACGCAAAGAAATTAAGAATTAAACTATGTAACAAATGAGTGAGCTAGGAGTATACGACTTGCTGCTCAGCTGCTTATCCAACGGCGGCAGGGAGCACACTGACTGCGACCAACCGACACTGGCCGTGCAAAACAAAAACAGTAGACAAACGACTACGCGAATTTACACTATTCAGGTACTAAAACGCGATGCTACAACTCTCAAATACTATAATACGCCCGAAATTTATGAATTAAACAATGCAAGAACCAAAAACACGCAAAGAAATTAAGAATTAAACTATGTAACAAATGAGTGAGCTAGGAGTATACGACTTGCTGCTCAGCTGCTTATCCAACGGCGGCAGGGAGCACATATTACCAAACTCCATACCCTTGCCCAAGGTGGCTTCCGTCAACTCCCCCTCCCAGATGATGCCATCTCCCCTCCAACTACCCCTCCCAACAACTTTGATCCTCCCCTTCCTCCTCCTGTGTTTTTCCTCCAGGACACCCTCTTTCCCTTCTCTCCCCCCTCCCTTCCTCCCACCTCCTCCCTCCCTCCCTTCCCCCCCTCACTGGGCTTCCGCACACTCCCCTACACTCTCCCCACCCGCTCCCTTCTTCTCTCCCACTGGCATCTTCCCCCCCTCCTCCCCTCACCTCACCCCCCTGGCAGGCCCCTGGCTTTTTAGTGTACACAGTAAGTTTTTAGTGCGCCGGAGATCGTCGCCACTGTGATAGTGTTTGCCCACCGGTCCGTTACTCAGTGTCTCTCATTCAGTGTTCATCCGTTCACGTGTGAGACTCTGTGTCTCCGTTGTGTACCGTGCTGAACGTTTTTATACGAACAGCGCATCCGCGGACGCATTAATTTGTTTTAATATGTCTGTCTCCTGCTTTTATCCTCCACGTATGTTTGTTTATGTGTCTTCTTGTTTTCGGTATGTTTCTTTCTGCGGCATAGATAGGTCGCTGCCGGCCTACATTTTTGTAAAGGTGTTAAATAAAATAAGGAAAAAAAAACTAGCTATCTCCAGTGCAAACCACTCACTTGAAGACAGCTGAATGGTAGACGTTATAGGGCTACAATTTCGAAACGTCATAGAATATGAGAAGGTTCTCCGCAGAATCGCCAAAGAAACGACCGTAGCAAAACACTGACGAGAAGAAAGGACAGGATGATAGGAAAGGTGTTTAAACATCAGAGAGTCACTTCCATGGTACCAGAGGGAGCAATAGACAACAGACTACGCAAGGGAAGACAGCGATTGGAACACATCCAACAAATAATTGAGGACGTAGGGTGAAAATGTGACACATGAGGAAAAGCAGAACATCGATTTGTGCTGAAGCATTTTCAAGAAGACCAATGCTGGATTCCCCCCCCCCCCTTTTTCTTAATGTCTGTATAATTGCAAAAATTCTAGATGGACAGACATTATTTCGAATTTAATTATCAGCCTGAGACAACAAAATGCTTATTGTAAATATACTGCACACCAAGTTTTTGTTTACAGTGCGAAGTTATTTCATGACGCCGAGAAATTTAAGAGGCCTTGCAACGGTAACAGGTACTGATCATATCACTGTGATGACGTAATCTGAGACGCTATCAGCTACACACCTCTCTACAACTACTTAATGCTATCACATTACCGGTAGTCCCGTGTGGAGATAAAAGAGGATCTTGGGTTTTTACAGTAATGTTCCTTGCTACAGATCTTATCTCTGACTGTTGTAATGTTTGTGGCCTGCACTTGAGTAGCTTAGATTAAGAAAATTCTTAAAACGGGTTCAGCAGCTAAGTGCTCTAACTATCCACTACTTTTAGTTCCAGTCCATAAGCCAGTCACTCAACTCAGTGTTTTCGGGCATCGCGAGCAAAAACTTCAGAGTTGACAAAAGCATGGATGTCTGACCTCCTGCCTGTTTTGAACGTACGACGAAGTGCAAGGAATAGCTCAATATTTCATACCCATGTAATTTAACATAATTAATGATCATCCTTGCAATTACGCTCTCCTGCAGACGTGTTTCTGCGTCCAGAATCTAATTAATCGCAGTTTTCCACTCGGTTTACCCTTATTCCGGTTTGTAATATTGCGACAGCTGTTATTCGGTATGTTAAGGGAGACGAAAATTTAATTGTAATGGAATGCGACAGAAAAATACGAGACGGTGGAGTAGGGAGCAAAGAACGGATGAAGAAAAGGACGTAGTAGAATTATGACACAGCATAAGAAAATCATTCCTAGCATTTGATTTAAGAGTTATGAAAGTAGGTTGTATCCGTATAAAAGAGTTGCACATCGGAGGATTTCTGATGTAATTCATATTGGTACTTATGAGATTTGCTGTTGTGATCTTCAGTCCTGAGACCGGTTCCATGCAGCTAAATTGTACAAGCTTCTCCACCTCTGCAGTGTGGTCCATTGATAGTGACCGGGCCAAATATCTCACGAAATAAGCATCAAACGAAAAAACTACAAAGAACGAAACTCTTCTAGCTTGAGGAGGGAAACCAGATGGCGCTATGGTTGGCCCGCTAGATGTCGCTGCCCTGGGTCAAACGGATATCAACTGCGTTTCTTTAAATAGGAACCCCCATTTTTTATTACATATTCGTGTAGTACGTAAAGAAATATGAATGTTTTAGTTGGACCACTTTTTTCGCTTTGTGATAGATGGCGCTGTAATAGTCACAAACGTATAAGAACGTGGTATCACGTAGCATTCCGCGAGTGCGGACGGTATTTGCTTCGTGATACATTACCCGTGTTAAAATGGACAGTTTACCAATTGCGGAAAAGGTCGATATGGCGTTGATGTATGGCTATTGTGATCAAAATGCCCAACGGGCGCGTGCTACGTATGCTGCTCGGTATCCTGGACGACATCATCAAAATGTCCGGACCGTTCGCCGGATAGTTACGTTATTAAAGGAAACAGGAAGTGTTCAGCCACATGTGACACGTCAACCACGACCTGTAACAAATGAGGATGCCCAAGTAGATGTTTTAGCTGCTGTCGCGGCTAATCCGCACATCAGTAGCAGACAAAATGAGCGAGAATCCGGAATCTCAAAAACGTCAGTGTTGAGAATGCTACATCAACATCGACTGCACCCGTACCATATTTCTATGCACCAGGAATTGCATGGCGACGACTTTGAACGTCGTGTACAGTTCTGCCACTGGGCACAAGAGAAATTACGGGACGATGACAGATTTTTTGCACGCGTTCTATTTAGCGACGAAGCGTCATTCACCAACAGCGGTAACGTAAATAGGCATGATATGCACTATTGGGCAAATCCACGATGGCTTCGACAAGTGGAACATCAGCGACCTTGGCGGGTTAATGTATGGTGCAGCATTATGGGAGGAAGGATAATTGACCCCCATTTTATCGATGGCAATCTAAATGGTGCAATGTATGCTGATTTCCTACGTAATGTTCTACCGATGTTACTACAAGATGTTTCACTGCATGACAGAATGGCGATGTACCGGCACATAGCTCGCGTGCGGTTGAAGCAGTATTGAATAGTATATTTTATGACATGTGGACTGGTCGTCGAAGCAAGTTCGCACGCTCACTGGATCTGACGTCCCCGGATTTCTTTCTATGGGGAAAGTTGAAGGATATTTGCTATCTTGATCCAACGACAACGCCTGACAACATGCGTCAGCGTATTGTTAATGCATGTACGAACATTACAGAAGGCGAACTACTCGCTGTTGAGAGGAATGTCGTTACACGTATTCCCAAATGCATTGAGGATGACGGACATCATTTTGAGCATTTATTGCATTAATGTGGTATTTACAGGTAATCACGCTGTAACGCGTTCTCAGAAATGATAAGTTCACAAAGGTACATGTATCACATTGGAACAACCGAAATAAAATGTTCAAACGTACCTACGTTCTGTATTTTATTTTAAAAAACCTACCTGTTACCAACTGTTCGTCTAAAATTGTGAGCCATATGTTTGTGATTATTACAGCGTGATCTATCACAAAGCTAAAGAAGTGGTCCAACTAAAACATTCATATTTCTTTAAGTACTGCACGAATATGTAATAAAAAATGGGGATTCCTATTTTTAAAAAACGCATTTGATATCCGTTTGACCTATGGCAGCGCCATCTAGCGGGCCAACCATAGCGCCATCTGGTTTCCCCCTTCAAGCTAGACAAGTTTCGTTTTTTGTAGTTTTTTCGTTTGACGCTATTTCGTGAGATATTTGGCCCGGTCACGATCAATGGACCACCCTGTATATAAATAATGCACCAAATATCTACTTGAATCTGCCCATAAAATACCATGAAGATGGACGCTGTAGGCCGAAATCGATTACGATCGTTTGTTGCAGAAAAAAAAGTTAAGAATTCCACTGCTGAAAATGAACGAGCTCTGTAGGCAGCACTACGTGAACCAAGCGCACTGTAGCCACATAAACCATCTCTTCGGTAGTAGTCGTTTCTTTATGACCACCCTTCCCTCCCTGCCCCTAATTCTTTAACAAACCTAACTCCCATGTATAAAACAGTTTGATACGTCTGATTGTTTTACAAATGGTTAATGTGTTAAATATTTGACATCAAACATGTAAAACTTTTATGACTGAAGAAACAAAACCCATATTATGTCGGTTTCATTAGTCTCGTACTGTTCATCCATACACTAACGAAAAAGTTTAAAGAAGGTTTGAAATTATATTCGAAGTATGTTGGAAGTCGATAAGTGCTTTCGTTATCAAACGAAGGATGAATTGGGCTCCACGTTAAGAAAGATTAGTTCTTCACTCATCTCAGTGTTTATGACATCATGTCTCTTAAACTATGTCGTACAATGATATAACTTTGCAGGTACACTCAATGGTTTGGTTTGTGTGTGTGTGTGTGTGTGTGTGTGTGTACTGTCTGCAAAACGTGTTGCGAATAGATTAACTGGTAAAGAAGTAGCAAAATAAAACGTCGTGCCTGATCCTGAAGTTTTTTTACGGAGTCAACAACGAAAATTTAGTGAGGAGGGGTTTGTGGAGAGTAGAAGAGGTTTGTAATGACAGCATATGGTTAATTCGTTTCTAAACGATTTTTTCAGCAGTCTGTAGGTTGCTTGAAATCATCCAAGCCGACTGCGAAATGCATTCCCGCCCCCCCCCCCCCCCCTTTGGTCCAGAATCTATTTACGCGCATGTAATACTATAATAACTTAAGCTTTTTCAGATGTTCTATCATTATCTTCAATTTGTAATGTTTTTAAGTTGTAGAAATAATGATATAAGTATTAATTTTTGGTTACTTTTGTAGCAGTACTTATCTTTATGTACACTCCTGAAAATTGAAATAAGAACACCGTGAATTCATTGTCCCAGGAAGGGGAAACTTTATTGACACATTCCTGGGGTCAGATACATCACATGATCACACTGACAGAACCACAGGCACATAGACACAGGCAACAGAGCATGCACAATGTCGGCACTAGTACAGTGTATATCCATCTTTCGCAGCAATGCAGGCTGCTATTCTCCCATGGAGACGATCGTAGAGATGCTGGATGTAGTCCTGTGGAACGGCTTGCCATGCCATTTCCACCTGGCGCCTCAGTTGGACCAGCGTTCGTGCTGGACGTGCAGACCGCGTGAGACGACGCTTCATCCAGTCCCAAACATGCTCAATGGGGGACAGATCCGGAGATCTTGCTGGCCAGGGTAGTTGACTTACACCTTCTAGAGCACGTTGGGTGGCACGGGATACATGCGGACGTGCATTGTCCTGTTGGAACAGCAAGTTCCCTTGCCGGTCTAGGAATGGTAGAACGATGGGTTCGATGACGGTTTGGATGTACCGTGCACTATTCAGTGTCCCCTCGACGATCACCAGTGGTGTACGGCCAGTGTAGCAGATCGCTCCCCACACCATGATGCCAGGTGTTGGCCCTGTGTGCCTCGGTCGTATGCAGTCCTGATTGTGGCGCTCACCTGCACGGCGCCAAACACGCATACGACCATCATTGGCACCAAGGCAGAAGCGACTCTCATCGCTGAAGACGACACGTCTCCATTCGTCCCTCCATTCACGCCTGTCGCGACACCACTGGAGGCGGGCTGCACGATGTTGGGGCGTGAGCGGAAGACTGCCTAACGGTGTGCGGGACCGTAGCCCAGCTTCATGGAGACGGTTGCGAATGGTCCTCGCCGATACCCCAGGAGCAACAGTGTCCCTAATTTGCTGGGAAGTGGCGATGCGGTCCCCTGCGGCACTGCATAGGATCCTACGGTCTTGGCGTGCATCCGTGCGTCGCTGCGGTCCGGTCCCAGGTCGACGGGCACGTGCACCTTCCGACGACCACTGGCGACAACATCGATGTACTGTGGAGACCTCACGCCCCGCGTGTTGAGCAATTCGGCGGTACGTCCACCCGGCCTCCCGCATGCCCACTATACGCCCTCGCTCAAAGTCCGTCAACTGCACATACGGTTCACGTCCACGCTGTCGCGGCATGCTACCAGTGTTAAAGACTGCGATGGAGCTCCGTATGCCACGGCAAACTGGCTGACACTGACGGCGGCGGTGCACAAATGCTGCGCAGCTAGCGCCATTCGACGGCCAACACCGCGGTTCCTGGTGTGTCCGCTGTGCCGTGCGTGTGATAATTGCTTGTACAGCCCTCTCGCAGTGTCCGGAGATGGTGGGTCTGACACACCGGTGTCAATGTGTTCTTTTTTCAATTTCCAGGAGTGTATATTCTGTTCTTTCTGACGCATTATATGTGTCAGAGATAGCAGACACCACATGCATATAATTAAGTCGAAGACGGGCAATGATTTATTCAGTGCGGATGCACACCAGCGTCATGCTCTTATGGGAATCGGCGAAAAACCATGAGGATAATGGGCAAGGGGCACCAGTGTCGTTGTGTGCGGTATAAGATGAGAATTTAGGTCTGACAGGAAGAGTGCTAGGGTAGTCCGTGTAGTAACGGTGACCACTGTGTCCGGATGGCTTAGTGCTGGTCAGCGTGGTAGCTCAGCTTGTTCGGTCAGAGGGCTGGCTGTCCTCTGTAATTAAAATAACTTAGTGAAATACTCACAGATCAACTTGAACAGATGTCATATGACGTCAGCCCAGACCAAATGCTGAGAACACTGAGAACAATAACGAACAAAGAAAACAACAACAGTGATCAGAGCATTTGCCTAGTAAGCAGGAGACTTATGTTCGAGACCCAGCCCATCTCAAATTTTCAACCTTCCCAGTTGATTTAAATCAATGACGACTCGCACCCAATGTCTGTAATTCCTTTGTATCTTAGAATTTACCTTGATTTGGGGAATAGTTATTTATTTCTCAGGCAGAAAGTACTTAGTTTTAAAGTTGATTTGCGTATGATTTCGACATCATGCACAGTTCGGCGACTTCTGCATTGGAAGGCAGCTAGCGACCATAATTTTGTACTATGACTCTGGGCATAAAGGTGGCTCACTTCTGGAAAAGCGCTTTATGTCTTCAACTTTTACTAGAAGAACGATGTTCAGCTGTGAAATGTATTATTCGTAATATCACTGGAACACTGAGTCCAATCGTGACAACTCTAAAATGTTTCTAAATACAACTCGTACAAAAGACAACGTATGTTACAGCGTAGAGGAGTTTAGTAGTAGTAGTAGTAATAGTAGTAGCAGTAGTAGTAGTAGCATCAAAGACTGTATAGCAAACATTAGAAGTCAGTTGAGTTCAATGAGTGTTAAGATCCCAAAACTGTAGTTCATAGTATTTGTGTATTCCATTTTGTTTTATAAGTATGATTTCTTGCTACAGCTTCGAGTTGACTGTTGAAATAATAGTTCAAAAAGAAGTTCTTGATCACTTAATGTAATTGAAGAATTTTGATGTTAAGTTTGAGACTGAATTAATAAACCTGGGATTTCATGTGCTGAGACAATTCTGACTTGGTTTCAGGTAAGTCGTAAATTTAAATACAAGATTGTATGAGGAGAAAGACAATTGTCAAAAGAGGCTTGAGCCCTTTTAGCTTTACAAGTTATCCAACTTCAAGATTCATGTGCTCCGCTAAAGTGAACCTTACTCGTATACTAGAAGATCGAGCTGTCTTTTGTTGGCAAGGAGGTAATTTATTATATTAAAATTTTAATTCGTTTCGCGATGAACTGCAGTTATTGCACTGTCAAATCAAGAAATGCTTAATTGCGCATTTGGGTATTTCTCATAGAATCCTTCCTGCTACCAAGTCCATACTCTTCGTAACTCCCCTCTGTTCCCTCCTCTACTTCTGCGCTCCAGTCCCATATGATTATTAGATTTTCATCGATCTTTACAAGCTGAGTAACCCTTACAGTATCCTCACATAATTTCTCTGATTCTTCATCTTCTGTTTGAGACATCTGACATCTTCATGTATATGTGATTTGTTGTTAGCGTTGTTTGGCGTCGATTTTCATGAGTAACTCACTCTCTGCCCTGGCTTCCTATTCATAACAAATTCTATTCCCGTTATGCTATTTTTTTCTGTTTTTGTTATAAGCGTGTATTATTGTGACTGGATATCCGTCTCGTCTTTCCATTTCACTTTACGGACCTACACTACATCTAGACTGAGCCTTTCTATTTTCCCTTTTTAGGTTCTCTAGTTTCCCCACTAGGATTAAGTCCGCCTCTGTATCTCAGAGGAATAATCCGAAATCTGTTGCCAATGGTGAGACCACCGTGATGCTTTTTGAGTTACATGCTATATGTCCCGTGGCCACAAATAGCGTGTCTTTAACACACTGGTTTCCATTACCTTCTGAATCTCCATGCCATTGATCATTGCAGATTCTTCTACCTCTTGTGGGCAATTTCCCAACCCAAGGCCAAATGTTGGCCTACAACGTGTAGAATTTCAAAATATTCGCTCGAACCCAGAAGTCATTTCCCGCCTGAGCGACGTCGAGTACATAAAATTAGTTTATTTGAAAGAATATTATTAACTGTTTGTCAAAGTATTAAAATAAATTTGAGTTTTGTTTTTGTTACATTTGGAGCGAAGGAGTTCGTGACAACGCGCTCCGGTAATTACACTCCGGGAAATGGAAAAAAGAACACATTGACACCGGTGTGTTAGACCCACCATACTTGCTCCGGACACTGCGAGAGGGCTGTACAAGCAATTATCACACGCACGGCACAGCGGACACACCAGGAACCGCGGTGTTGGCCGGCGAATGGCGCTAGCTGCGCAGCATTTGTGCACCGCCGCCGTCAGTGTCAGCCAGTTTGCCGTGGCATACGGAGCTCCATCGCAGTCTTTAACACCGGTAGCATGCCGCGACAGCGTGGACGTGAACCGTATGTGCAGTTGACGGACTTTGAGCGAGGGCGTATAGTGGGCATGCGGGAGGCCGGGTGGACGTACCGCCGAATTGCTCAACACGTGGGGCGTGAGGTCTCCACAGTGCATCGATGTTGTCGCCAGTGGTCGGCGGAAGGTGCACGTGCCCGTCGACCTGGGACCGGACCGCAGCGACGCACGGATGAACGCCAAGACCGTAGGATCCTACGCAGTGCCGTAAGGGACCGCACCGCCACTTCCCAGCAAATTAGGGACACTGTTGCTCCTGGGGTATCGGCGAGGACCATTCGCAACCCTCTCCATGAAGCTGGGTTACGGTCTCGCACACCGTTAGGCCGTCTTCCGCTCACGCCCCAACATCGTGCAGCCCGCCTCCAGTGGTGTCGCGACAGGCGTGAATGGAGGGACGAATGGAGATGTGTCGTCTTCAGCGATGAGAGTCGCTTCTGCCTTGGTGCCATTGATGGTCGTATGCGTGTTTGGCGCCGTGCAGGTGAGCGCCACAATCAGGACTGCATACGACCGAGGCACACAGGGCCAACACCCTGCATCATGGTGTGGGGAGCGATCTCCTACACTGGCCGTACACCACTGGTAATCGTCGAGGGGACACTGAATAGTGCACGGTACATCCAAACCGTCATCGAACCCATCGTTCTACCATTCCTAGACCGGCAAGGGAACTTGCTGTTCCAACAGGACAATGCACGTCCGCATGTATCCCGTGCCACCCAACGTGCTCTAGAAGGTGTAAGTCAACTACCCTGGCCAGCAAGATCTCCGGATCTGTCCCCCATTGAGCATGTTTGGGACTGGATGAAGCGTCGTCTCACGCGGTCTGCACGTCCAGCACGAACGCTGGTCCAACTGAGGCGCCAGGTGGAAATGGCATGGCAAGCCGTTCCACAGGACTACATCCAGCATCTCTACGATCGTCTCCATGGGAGAATAGCAGCCTGCATTGCTGCGAAAGGTGGATATACACTGTACTAGTGCCGACATTGTGCATGCTCTGTTGCCTGTGTCTATGTGCCTGTGGTTCTGTCATTGTGATCATGTGATGTATCTGACCCCAGGAATGTGTCAATAAAGTTTCCAATTCCTGGGACAATGTATTCACGGTGTTCTTATTTCAATTTCCAGGAGTGTATATATGGACGCTGCGTGCGGCGGCGCACTTCACTAGAAAGAAATAGCCGAGTGCCAGCGTCCGGGAGAAGTCAATGGCGGCATTGTCAGGATATTCGTAGCAAGTTATCATATTAAAATAATGATTAGAAACGCGATTAGTTTGTGCTGAGCATTTGGTCAAACATTATCTTGCCATTTATGAATTTGATCTCGGACTTAGTCCAATATTTCGCATTAGTGTGATTGTTCTACTATAAAATTAATAATTATCGATGATGAAATAAGCGAACATATACCTTGGAGTTGGAGTATTTATTTTATCCAATAATTTCTCGTGAAGAACATCGAGCCGGAAGGTCTACACAACTTCGATATCTACATGTACATCCATACTCCGCAAGCCACCTGACGGTGTGTGGCGGAGGGTTCTTTGAGTACCTCTATCGGTTCTCCCTTCTATTCCAGTCTCGTATTGTTCGTGGAAAGAAAGATTGTCGGTATGCATCTTTGTAGGCTCTAATCTCTCTGATTTTATCCTCATGGTCTCTTCGCGAGATATACGTAGGAGAGAGCAATTTACTGCTTGACTCCTCGGTGAAGGTATGTTCTCGAAACTTCAACAAAAGCCCGTACCGAGCTACTGAGCGTCTGTCTTGCAGAGTCTTTTCACTGGAGTTCATCTATCATCTCCGTAACGCTTTCGCGATTACTAAATGATCCCGTAACGAAGTGCGCTGCTCTCCGTTGGATCTTCTCTATCTCTTCTATCAACCCTATCTGGTACGGATCCCACACCGGTGAGCTGTATTCAAGCAGTGGATGGGCAAGTGTACTGTAACCTATTTCCTTTGTTTTCGGATTGCATTTCCTTAGGATTCTTCCAATGAATCTCAATCTGGTATCTGCTTCACCGCAGATTAATTTTATATGGTCGTTCCATTTTAAATCATTCCTAATGCCTACTCCCAGATAATTTATGAAATTAACTGCTTCCAGTTGCTGACCTGCTATATTGTAGCTCAATGATAAAGAATCTTTCTTTCTATGTATTCGCAGCACACTACACTTGTCTACATTGAGATTCAGTTGCCATTCCCTGCACCATGCGTCAATTAGTTGCAGATCCTCCTGCATTTCAGTACAATTTTCCATTGTTCCAACCTCTCGATACACCACAGCATCATCCGCAAAAAGCCTCAGTGAACTTCCGATGTTATCCACAAGGTCATTTATGTATATTGTGAATAGCAACGGTCCTACGACACTCCCCTGCGGCGCACCTGAAATCACTCTTACTTCGCGAGACTTCTCTCCATCGAGAATGACATGCTGCGTTCTCCACGAAAGAACGAAAAAATTAAGGTGCCATGGACGTTCAATAAGTAATGCAACACATTTTTTTCTAAAACCATGCCTGGTTTTATTCAGTATTCTAATACACCATATCATTCCCCACTCTTCTGCCTAAAAACCCTATTTTTCAAAATAACCTCCACTCGATTCGACGGTCTTATGCCGCCTTACTCGGAGGGCCTGTATTCCCGCATGGTACCATTCCACTGGTCTACTTGAATAATCTCCCCATGATCCACGTACTGCTCCCCGCGAAGTGCCTCCTTCATTGGGCCAAACAAATGGAAGTCTTCTGTTAGGCAGCGAGGAACCCAGTGGGCAGACACCTTTCAGTACCCCTCCTGCTGGGCGAGTATATCAGCAATACCATCAGAGACGTCCGGCTGAGCAACGAGGTGTCTGATTGCGATCCGTCGATCACCTCGAATGAGTGTGTCGTCCGTACTTTCCGACATTGCAGAGTCACAGCTGTGTACGGCCGGCCAGCACGCCGTAGCTCGGACAGGTTTGCGCGACCTTGTTGCACTAACCGTGCTTTTGTTCACTGCCAGATCTCCGTAGACATTCTGCACGAGACTATGAATGTCTACGATGTTCTGGCTTTCTGCCAAAAGAATCTCAGTGACAGCTCTCTGCTTCGAACGCACCTCCGCTGCAGACGCCATTTTGAATGCTACGTATATCGCCACCACCTATCGGAATTTCATGAAACCATAGGTGCTGAAGTGGGAATACTTCAAGATGTCCCACAAAAAATTGTGCATTTTTTGACTGAAATTGGCAGGGGAAAAATGTGTTGTTTTACCTATTGAACGCCTCTCGTATATTGAAATTCAATCAAGGAATATTACAAATAATAATTTAAGTTTTATTTGATCTTGCGCTGAAATTTACTGAGTTTAATTAATTCCCAGCTAAAATGTGAATTGCGAATTACAAGCATTTAATTTACGTAAAATCTCGTTTTATTTTGTGTGGAGTTGAAGACGCTGCAGTCAAATAGATATTAATCAAAATAAACATTCGGACAATAGCAGTTAACCAAAAGAAGAAAAAGATGAAGAAGAAGTCTTTACTTGGGTTTGTGGTGTTCCTATTTGTTCCATGATCATTCACGTGAAAAACAAGTCCGTATGATGGATCACAGATATTAATAAGGAGGCAGTGACACGGCAGAATCTGTTCGCCCCTCCTCCCTCTTTTGTCAGGGTCATTGGCAGAACGATGGTTATAGTTTATATCAGAAGTCTTTGGTCGCCAGTGCTAATGATTTGTATTTAAAATATAAGCTGCGGCTAGTCTTGAAACCGGGATCCAGGACGTAAACCCTAGACTAGTGGTTCCCAACCTGGTGGTAATTACCCTCTGAGGGACAAAATGAAATTTTCTGAAATGATTCGATTCCTTTTCAGTCAGGAAACTAAACTATTTTCAAAATATCAGTACTATTATCATAATTCTGTAAGCCTCTGATATCAACTATATAAGTAATCAATAACTATTTTTTTCTCAATTAGTAGCATTAATGCGAAGGAGATTACAGGTTCCTCATATAGTCCACCCACCTACACACATATGTTGTGCTTGTCCCGTACATCGCTGACGAATAAAGAGGTATATTTACGTCATAAATGCTAGATACTTCAAGTAAATGTCTTCTCCAAAATGTCGATACTGCCTGCAGTAGTCCAGAAATTGCTTCATTAGTCGCTTCGAAACAGATAAATGAAGTAACTGACAGCACGACACAGTAGTAACTATTTAAGGGCTCTACACACTATTATTATTATTATCAATAAATTGTAGCCAGTGCGTTGAAGCGCAACGCCTCTGCAAAGAAATACAAAAAAATACAAAAATATTATTTTAATGTAAGCATGTGACTTTACCACTGCAAAATATACACGCGAGCTGGTGATCACTAACAATAAAACCTACAAATAATACGCGGGGAAATTTTTTTTTGAAAATTTCCGATGTTTCAAACCACTTTATGACTACTATCAGAAGGCTAAGTTGGATCCTGGTAGAGTAAGCCACATCCAAGATGCTACTCCAGGCGGGTGTAAAAATGAAGGTGCGCAATGGAAAATACTGAACGCGAAAAGCCGTCCGGGGTGGAAGAGCGGTTCTAGGCGCTACAGTCTGGAACCACGCGACCGTTACGGTCGCAGGTTCGAATCCTGCATCGGGCATGGAAGTGTGTGATGTCCTTAGGTTAGTTAGGTTTAAGTAGTTCTAAGTTCTAGGGGACTGATGACCTCAGAAGTTAAGTCCCATAGTGCTCAGAGCCATAAGAAAGCGAAAATGAAGATTTGGCCCTGTTTGCCTACCCCCTAAATCAGGTTTTAGGATCTCTTAATGGTGATATTGATGATGATGACGAGGCCCCATACTCCGAGGAGCGTAGGGGACGATGCGGGAGACCCGCACCGCTGACTAGGCAAGGTCCTAGCGGAGGTGGTTTGCCATTGCCTTCCTCCGACCGTAATGGGGAATGGTGATATTATTTCCTTCTTGTTGCTCGTTAACATATAAATTCCATAAATCAACGATTGAAGGAACTAGTAACTACAAAATTACACAACTGGCCATTAAAATTGCTACACCAAGAAGAAATGCAGATAATAAACGGGTATTCATTCGACAAACATATTATACTAGAACTGACATGTGATTACATGTGATCTATGCACGCAATTTGGGTGCATAGATCTTGAGAGATCAGTACCCAGAACGACCACCTCTGGCCGTAATAACTGCCTTGATACGCCTGAGCATTGAGTGAAACAGAGCTTGGATGGCGTGTACATGTACAGCTGCCCATGCAGTTTCAACACGATACCATAGTTCATGAAGAGTAGTGACTGGCGTATTGTGACGAGCCAGTTGCTCGGCCACCATTGACCAGACGTTTTCAATTGGTGAGAGATCTGGAGAATGTGCTGGCCAGGGCAGCAATCGAACATTTTCTGTATCCAGAAAGGCCGACACAAGACCTGCAACAAGCGGTCGTGCATTATCCTGCTTAAATGTAGGGTTTCGCAGGGATCGAGTGAAGGGTAGAGCCACGGGTCGTAACGCATCTGATATGTAACGTCCACTGTTCAAAGTGCCGTCAATGTGAACAAATGGTGACCGAGACGTGTAACCAATGGCACCTCATACCATCACGCCGGATGATACGCCAGTATGGCGATGACGAATACACGCTTCCAATGTGCGTTCACCGCGATGTCGCCAAACACGGATGCGATCATCATGATGCTGTAAACAGAACCTGGATTCATCCGAAAAAATGACGTTTTGCCATTCGTGCACCCAGGTTCGTCGTTGAGTACACCATCGCTGGAGCTCCTGTCTGTGATGCAGCGTCGAGGTTAACCGCAGCCATGGTCTCCGAACTGATAGTCCATGCTACTGCAAACGTCGTTCAACTGTTCGTGCAGATGGTTGTTGTCTTACAAACGTCCCCATCTGTTGATTCAGGGATCGAGACGTGGCTGCACGATCCGTTACAGCCATGCGGATAAGATTCCTGTCATCTCGACTGCTAGTGATACGAGGCCGTTGGGATCCAGCACGGCGTTCCGTATTACCCTCCTGAACCCACCGATTCCATATTCTGATAAGTCATTGGATCTCGACCAACGCGAGCAGCAATGTCGCGATACGATAAACCACAATCCCGATAGGCTACAACCCTACCTCTATCAAAGTCGGAAACGTGATGGTACGCATTTCTCCTCCTTACACGAGGCATCACAACAACGTTTCACCAGGCAACGCCGGCTAACTGCTGTTTGTATATGACAAATCGGTTGGAAGCTTTCCTATTGTCAGCACGTTGTAGGTGCCGCCACCTGCGCCAACCTTGTGTGAATGCTCTGAAAAGCTAATCATTTGCATATCACAGCAACTTCTTCCTCTCGGTTAAATTTCGCGTCTGTAGCACGTCATCTTCGTGGTGTAGCAATTTTAATGGCCATTAGTGTATAGATGTTGATTCTGCTTATATCCCTTTTATATATTACAAATGTTTATATATCAATGTCCAATTGACATAAAGAGCGACAAATGAATTTCCTAACTAATATCTTTGATCAGTTGCCGAAATCTGCCCCTATTTATGACTTCGTGATCTAATATCAATAAACCGAGATGACTGACATCATCTACGTACCAAACACTAAAAGACAATACTTTCAAAGACGATCTACAGTGGTGTGCAACCCCAGTGGAAATAAAACTTACGTTATCACAACTGTTTAACTTTACAGCCCTAATAAGCCGAAGCAGTTAGCAATATCACCGTATGTACTGCGTCCGGTGCGTCTGAGTGATGGTTCTCGTATATGTCCGCGACGATGGAAGAACTCCAGCCACAAAATAAAAACTCTTTCAAACACTAGGTTGGCAGAAGGCGGTCTTATGACTAGTATGACCTAATACCGTCTCCTCCTCTCTGTGTTCTAAAGTCATGAAATGCGAGCTCCCAGCCACTCTCTACGTGAGTACAGACAGAGGAAGTGCTCTCAATCACTGAATGCTGCGTACTCAACGACGACTCCCGACCCGAAGGCGAAGTCCTGAATCGTATAAGTTCGCAACAGCACTGTGCCTAACCATTCTAACTATAAAATCTCCAGAGAGCAAAGACAGCAAGTTCGTCTGTACCAACAAAAGCTAATACTGAGCGACTGTCAAACACGGGCGCTCAAAACGGAAGACCTCTTTCTCTCCATCGCTGGCTTCCCAGCAAAGCTCGGCTCCCCTCCCTCGTAACTGCAGAAGGTGAATCATATTCTCGAAACCTCGAAATATTCTCCCTCTCTACAGATTCTTCCGAAAGCCAACCAACCATATTTTAGTCTCTTGTCGTCCAGGGCGGAAAGTTTGCTTGGAAATACCTATCCCCATTAATTAGGAATTCATACAATAGTACACTTCTTAGAGTAAAAATCCTCAGAAATAACACAGTCTGCGTGATTTCCGAGGTAACGCTTCCTTTCTGTGGCGTCCAAGATTTTCAGAGTTTCTGAAGTATTATCCAGTTATACTTCTGGCCTCGCTACAATTCCGGCCAGCTGCCATTCTATTGATCTTCATTGCTTAGGCGCCCCAACCGTCCATCTAAGGCTACTTCCCGTGTTAAGCAGGACCAACACACCTGTGCAGGCTTTTCCAACCAGGGCCTGAGTTACGCCTGTTGTTTCATTTCCACTGGCGTTCCAACCTCTACTGGTACAGGCAATCATTCATTAAGCCATTTTTATAATAAAGACACTCCATCACCTTTCATGCAATAAGCGTTAACAACCATTTAAAGGGTGTACGCGATAATGTCAGTCTTCTTTAAATATTCATATATACGATGTACAACACATCAAATGATACCCAGTTCCGGTTTTATATCACGGCAAAGTATGCAGATGAGTGCTCATAAGGTGCGATATTATAGCCACCTTACAGAACACATACATTACAAACAGTGCCTGAAAGAAATAGGTGTTGATTTTTACATAACATTGAGCGAGAAAAGTACCCTGTATCCTTAAGAACTTTAGGCTCCATGCTTTCAAGCAAGATATCTACAGACTGACTGAGGGTGAAAAGAGAAAGTATGACGAATCTGACATCAGTCGCGGATTTGTTGATTCTGACGACTCACCTCTCTGCATGTTATGTAGCAAGCTACTTCCAAATAGTTCCATGGTACCTGCTAAGATGCACTGACATTTAGAAACTATACATCCCAGTTTCAAAGACAAGAATAAAGATCTTTTTATGTGCAAGAAAGCACAGTTATTAAGAAGTCAAAAAAACTAGGAAGTATGTAACCCAAACTATGAATAAGAAGCTACGGAGGCATCGTATTTGGTCAGCTATCACATTGCAGAAGGGGGCGAAGAGCGTAAAACGCAGAGAATAAAAGCATGTGTGGCAGCAACAACACAATGTACGCTCGACGAAAAATCTGCAAAACATCTTTCTACAGCGCTGCTGTCAAACACATCTGTTTCACGTCGAAATGACGAGCTCGCTAACTATATCAAAGAACTAGTTCGTCCCCTTTAATAAAAAAAATTCGTCTTGTAAATGGATAAATCAACTGATGGCTCTGAACTGGCCACCTTGCTGACAACTGTACGATATCCATATAAACATTCACTCAGAGAATACGTGCTTTTGAGCATATCGCTGCAAATGGTTCAAATGGCTCTGAGCACTATGGGACTTAACATCTGTGGTCATCAGTCCCCTAGAACTTAGAACTACTTAAATATAACTAACCTAAAGGACATCACACACATCCATGCCCGAGGCAGGATTCGAACCTGCGACAGTAACAGTCGCGCGGTTCCGGACTGAGCGCCTAGAACCGGATATCGCTGCAAACTAACACTACTGGAAAAGAAATTTTTAACACAATTAACAGTTTTCTTGAAATAAACGATCTTGAATCGATTGATTGTATCAATATTTGTACAGATGGGGTCAGGGCACTGACTGGTAAAACAGCAGGAGCGGTATCACTAACAAAAAATAAAGCGCCAAGCTAGTTCCAGTCATTGTATCCTGTGTAGACAAGCACTCACGATAAAAAAGTTGCCACTAAATCTAAAATTGGTTTTTGATTGAGGGGTAAATTGTGAGCTGCTCACAAAGTGGACAGCTAAATGCAACGCTTACTCCAAAGTCTGTGAACATGCGGCCCAATTGGTGCCAGGACCATCTGCGTCTGGACTGTAAGTCTGCCTCCCCCTCCGCGGCAAGACGGCACGTGTCCGAAATTATTCCTCTCTCAGTCAAACACACGATTTTTGAAATCTCTATATGCAGGGGAAGATTCCTAGCCATAGCCATAGTGGCCAACGATGATTTCGCTTTGTTTACGTGAGTACAGAGAACCATGTATAAATTTCCCATTCTTGGCTTACAGAACGCGTTTTAACATTTAGGACCTTGGTATCGATTGCTAGCCATGTTCCACCCGTTGGGCGAGTCCTTTGCACCCACGCACGGTGGCAGGCAAGACACATTTGACTGGATAACAAGATCTGGAGGAAAAAGCGAGTAATTTTCTCACTGTAGCCGAGCAGCGCGGTGGTGGCCCATTCTTTGATCTGTGTACATGGAGGTGAGCTATGCTCTAGGGAGCTGCAGTGATTTAGCGGCAGCTCCCTTCAAAGGAGAAAAACCGCCTTCACCATCAAAGTGTGGAGGAGATGCTTTTGACAACCGCATCAGAGAACTACAATGGCCTGGGGATCCGCTTCCCCTCCCTAGAGCCTCTGTGACTGACCTCCTGTGGTCAAACCAGACAAGGGGATGAACACCTGGGCCCATTAGTTCCTTAACAAGATAATCGGAAGCCTTCTTTCCCAATCAGAAAGCTTAGCACTCTCTTAAACAATATCCAAGAGATGAGCAGAAAAATAGGCAAATATAGCTCAGCGATAAGTGACTGTCATGTGACACTGATTGCCAAAGTTGATCCATGTCCAAAAATAAAACTTTCCGTCGTTAGATATACCTGTCATTCTATGGGTTGGAACAGCGATGAAAAGAATCAGAAAAACATTTGCTTTAGTCTAGAGTCGCATTTTCGTTTTGTCTACTGGCTGTTGGCTTCAGTGCCACGTACCATCATCACTTTGCCAAGCTCGCTTTCCAGATAGGTATTTTGAATTCCAAAACGTGTTGATTGTGGGTTGGAACCTCATGCTAAGTTGTTTTATTAGTGTATAAAATGTAGCACAGTGTTCAAAAGTTTGTCAGAAATAAAACATTTACAGTCAAAACGCAACCTGTGCACATGGCCCTGTCCGTCTACAGTGAGGTGTCAAAAGTCACGGAACAGCGATATGCACGTATACAGACGGCGGTAGTATAGCGTATACAAGGTATAAAAGGGCCATGCATTGGCGGAGCTATCATTTGTACTTAGGTGATTCATTTGAAAAGATTTCCGACGTGATTATGGCCCCGCGACGGGAATTAACCTACTTTGAACACGGAGTGGTAGTTGGAGCTACAAGCAGGGGAGACCCAATTTCGGAAATCATTAGCGATTTCAATATTCTGAGATCCACAGTGTCAAAAGTGTGCAAAGAATACGAAATTTCAAGCATTACCTCTCACCACGGACAAAACAGTAGCCGACGGCCTTCACTTAACGAACGAGAGCAGTGGCGTTTATATAGAGTCGTACTAACACACAAGCACAACTGCGTGTAACAACCGCAGATATCAGTATGGGACGTACGATGAATGTATCCGTTAAGATAGTGGAGCGAAAGTTGGCGTTAATGGGCTATGGCACCAGACGACCGACGCTAATGCCTTTGCTAACAGTACGACATGGCCTGCAGCGCCTTTCCTGCGGTTGGACGCTATGCGACTGGAAAACCGTGGTCTGAACAGATGAGTCCCGATTTCAGTTGGTAAGGGCTGGTGGTAGGGTTCGAGTGTGGCGCAGATCCCGCAAAGACATGGACCCCAGTTGTCAACGAGGCACGGTGCAAGCTGCGATGGCTCCATAACGATGCGGGGTGTGTTTACGTGGAATATACTGGGACCTCTGGTCCAATTGAATCGATCATTGACTGGAAATGGTTGTCTTCGGCTACTTGAAGACCATTTGCAGCCACTCATGGACTTTATGTTCGCAAACAACGATGTCATGTCACAGGCCTTCAATTGTTCGCGATTGTTATGAGAATCCCTTCAAACACTGATGGAACATAATTGGGAGGTTAGTTCGCGCACAGCTTTCTGCACCGGTATAATTTCCCAGGGGACTTCCGACGACTTGTTGAGTTCATGCCACATCGACTTGCTGCACTACGCCGGGCAAAAGAAGGTCCGACACGATATTAGGAAGTATCCCATGACTTTTGTCACCTCAGAGTACGTAGCGCTCACACGTGATTTTTAAGTCTTAAAAAATCACAATATACCGTGAAATACACATCCGCACTCTGCTTACGTTATATATTCCATTCATTGATGATCAACCTTAGACAGCATATTACTCGCGCAAACAAAGTTGACACTCGGCGCGGTGGCTGATGGGAACGACTGTAAACGGCAAATGGCTTTACGGTCGCTCCCATCAGCCACCGCGCCGAGTGTCAACTGTTTGTGCGTGTAATATGTGGTACAACTCAACGGACGTGGCCATATGCACAAGAAGCTCTTTGACTGTAAATGTTTTGCTTTGAATGACTGTTCCCTCGGTTCTCGGTAGAATATTTTGCACATCATGAATGAAACACGCAGAACACTAGCGTGTTTGTTTCATGAACCGGTTTTCGGGTGTTACGCCATCTGATGATAATAATGTAAATATATTATTTCTGACACACCTTTGTTGGAAGTGCTGCATTTTACCCATTAACATGACAACTTGGCATGAGGATCCAACTCACAATGAACACGTTTTGTAAATAAAATTTTTAAGACCAGAAGATGACAACAAAATCTGTGGAAAATAGTTGTCGAAAATAAAAAAAAGTGTTTATGCGATCTTGTCTGTGCAAAGTTTTTTTACCAAGTCAACAGGTCGCTCCTTCTCATTTTTCAACAAGAGAAAATTTAATTTCTTTTCTCTAACGTTTGTCCTGTCTAGTACGTGGTCCACTTTTTCAGGTTTTGCAAATTTTCTTTTATTTTTTAACTCTTTGGTCGGATACTTTTCCCGTCGCCATAGATGTCAAAGCAGTCTAAGGTTAGTCTTGGACGCCGTCTGTATGTGAATCGTGTACAGTTTGCTCTGTATGTTGGCCTATTTTAAGTGATGAGGAATTTGGGAATTAACGCAGCATTTGTTTAAACAAGCATGGGAAACACACTAAAACCACACTCAGGCTAGCTGGTGTACCAGCCCGCTGTCAGCCCGTCTGTGTCACCACCCTGTCCCGCAAGCTAGCGCTCTGTGCATTATTCAGTACAAGCAGGAACGTTGATCAGTGATGAAACACGTGTCGTAATTAGTCTCGTGAGCAGGACGTCACTATGAGCGCCTGGATTTCGGCACAAATGTGTGACGCCATACTTTCTTGGAGATGAAGACAAGGACTGTTACAAAAGATCCACCCTGGTATTTCACAAAGGATTTATGCACGAGTCTATACATAAACACCGAAAGTTTTACAGAAATGGGAAATACAAAAGATCGTGACACTAGACTAAATGTAAATTATATACAGACGACCTAGCTCCTGTTGCAGAGAATGATGAAGTTCAGGTAGGAGCCTATAGGTTGCAGCAGGTAGCCTCACAAAGTAACATTGTCGGCAGATGAAACGAAAGTGGTGGAATTTCAGGGCAGACAACCAGTAAGATCTAAAATAGTCTTGAATAACAAAATCTTTTAACAAGTAAAACATTTTGAATATCTACGATGTGACATCACTTGTGAATATGACAATGACGTCGACCAAAAATTAAATAAATTTTCTTCCATATGTGGAACCATCGCAAAAAGTTTGCGGTACAAAGACAGGAAAGAAAAGCAGCTGAAGTTTCATAAAAGAATAGCAGTACCAACTCTTACTTACGGAAGTGAAGCATGGCCAACAACAAGACGCAAAGAAAGTAGGAAACAGGCTCAAGAAATGAAATTTCTAGTTAGAGCGGAAGGATGTACATAAGAAGATCGAAAAAATGAGGGTATAAGGAAGGATTTAGGAATACATAACCTAAACAAAAAATTGAAGTAAAATAGGAGAAAGTGGAAGGAACATTTAGACCGTATTCGTGGAGAAATATTCCCGGTAAAGGCTCTCACTTATAAATGCGCTGAAAGAAGAAATGTAGGAAGACCTTACAAGGATAGCGTAACAGGCAGTTAGCCTAGTACATGAAGCGAAGAAGAGAAAGGAGATGATTTGGGGAAACCCCTAAAATCCTAAATACAAATGGCCAGACGGGCTGAACTCCGCTTAGTCTCAACTCCTACACCAATTCACTCTCAGATTTGATTAAATTTTTAAAGTCGAATGCTTTTTTCTCGTGAAAAGTAGTTCTAGAAAGTTTAAACCTAATACAATAAGCCTAATGTTTCACAAATATTTGCACTTTTTATGTTACATGCCACACTCTGACATACATGCTAACCAAAAATATTTATAATTTTTGCACCTGAGAAAACAATTAATAGTTCACATATTATTGCCACAGCTCTTGATTGTTTCAGCATTCAAGAACAAAGGAGTTCAGTAATCTTTACTAGCAACGTGTAAATCTTTCTACATTTTTTGGTTATCTCTTATAGCTCGTGTTCGACAAGTGTTATTCCGAAAAATACTTGTTTCTGGGAGAAATTTATAGTAAAAAATAAAATACAGAGCTTTAGCACGGATTTGATGCGAGAGAGTGTTAAGTTTGCTAAAAATTTATTTTTATCTTTATGTCTATATTTCTCTGGAATGACCCAACAGTTATTTGCATAAGAAATTTCTAAAGGATAATTGTTGACCTTCTAGGAAAATCGTATTCATGAGAACTTCATATTTTTTAGGAAGAAAGATGCTCTTTCAAATGGTATATAACACAAGTAAGGATGAGGCATCATTTCTAATATATAAAGGTTCGAGGATCACTCACTTTGGAAGCTTTTTTTTTTGTGGCCGGTTTCAACGCTGCCTCTGTCATAAATTATGAACCCAAAAGCGATAAAACATACACTACTGGCCATCAAAATTGCTGCACCAAGAAGAAATGCAGATGATAAACGGCTATTCATTGGACAAATATATTATACTAGAACTGACATGTGATTACATTTTCACGCAATTTGGGTGCATAGATCCTGAGAAATCAGTACCCTGAACAACCACCTCTGGCCGTAATAACGACCTTGATACGTCTGGGCATTGAGTCAAACAGAGCTTGGATGGCGTGTACAGGTACAGCTGGCCATGCAGCTTCAACACAATACCACAGTTCAATTGGTGAGAGATCTGGAGAATGTGCTGGCCAGGGCAGCAGTCGAACATTTTATGTATCCAGAAAGGCCCGTACAGGACCTGCAACATGCGGACGTGCATTATCCTGCTGAAATGGAGGGTTTCGCAGGGATCGAATGAAGGGTAGAGCCACGGGTCGCAACACATCTGAAATGTAACGTCCACTGTTCAGAGTGCCCTCAATGCGAAGAAGAGGTGACAGAGACGTGTAACCAATGGCACCCAATACCATCACGCCGGGTGATAGGCCAGTATGGCGATGACGAATACAAGCTTCCAATGTGCGTTCACCGCAATGTCGCCACACACGGATGCGACCATAATGATGCTGTAAACAGAACCTGGATTCATACGAAAAAATGACGTTTTGCCATTTGTGCACCCAGATTCGTCGTTGAGTACACCATCGCAGGCGCTCCTGTCTGTGATGCAGCGTCAAGGGTAACCGCAGCCATGGTCTCCGAGCTGATAGTCCCTGCTGCTGGAAACGTCGTCGAACTGTTCGTGCAGATGGTTGTTGTCTTGCAAATGTCCCCATCTGTTGAATCAGGGATCGAGACGTGGCTGCACGATACGTTACAGCCATGCGGATAAGATGCCTGTCATCTCGACTGCTAGTGATACGAGGCCGTTGGGATCCAGCACGGCGTGTCGTATTACCCTCCTGAACCCAAAGAGTCCATATTCTGCTAACAGTCATTGGATCTCGACCAACGATAAACCGCAATCGCGATAGGCTACAATCCGACCTTTATCAAAGTCAGAAACGTGATGGTACACATTACTGTTCCTTACACGGGGCATCACAACAACGTTTTACCAGGCAACGCCGGTCAACTACTGTTTGTGTATGAGAAATCGGTTGGAAACTTTCCTCATGTCAGCAAGTTGTAGGTGTCACCACCGGCGCCAACCGCATGTGAATGCTCTGAAAAGCTAATCATTTGCATATCACAGCATCTTCTTCCTGTAGGTTAAATTTCGCGTCTGTAGCACGTCATCTTCATGGTGTAGCAATTTTAATGGGCAGCAGTGTAAAAGTTTTATAAACAAGTTACCGGGCAACAAGGTCACAAAAGATGGGGTTTCTAAACCAGTTACACAAGGAGAACAAGCAACATCACCTTAGGAAGAATTATGTCGCTACAAAATTCATTGATAAATTTGAGTTCCAGTTTGAAGCAAAAATACGGAACCAGTGAACGTGCACAATGCAGTCTGATCAACTGTCAAGCCAAATTTTGCAGCTTTATGACAGTTATCCACTCAATTACAGTACTTCAAAGATGGCTAAAATTGTTGGAATGTCGCAGAGCTGTTTGGACCCTTCGCTTAAAAGGCCCCTAATCACAAAGTCTTAAAAATTCGGAGCTAGTAAGTTGCAAATTTTCTTTGGGCGTCTAGCAAATCCGCAACCAAATTTGAACAAAATCGGAGATGGTCGAATGGGGCCCTCTAGACTACTTTATGCGGAATCATCCATATAAGACCATGAGCGCAACCAAGTATTTTCATGGTAAAACGTGTCCGCGCACAGCGAGAAATTTTATCCGGTGGTCCCGGCTTCATTAATTTTTTGCTGGTGCCATGGCAGCAGGGAACGATCTCTTTATACAGACATAACTACCTGTTACAACAGACACTTCTTGCAGAGGACGCAGAGCCGTGGTCTGTTAGCGAAGACCGGAATTAATACGAGACGTCAGAGGTTTGAATAATTTATGACACCTGCAAACAAGCTGGACGTCACAGGTCTCTCGCTCCCAGCGCGCTGGATTGTCCGCGTTCGGCCGGTATGCAAACGGCTCCGTTCATTATTCTCCTCGCCTGTCTGAGCAGCTGCATTATTCAGTCAACGATAACGGCCGAATTAACGCACAGTCCTGAGCGAATACATGTTCTGGCCTCTGATCTCTGTGCACTAAATCCAACTTCACTGCTACGATCACTTTCGCTACACGACTTTTCTTCGGGCGACATAATGATAGTAACAGGTTATTATAACCAAACCGCCGTTTCTCAGGGAGGTCTACTGTGGGCTGTAATTATCGTAGAGCAGAGAAATTCTAATGCGTTAATGTGGAACTGATTTACTCCGGAAAAAAATTAGTTCCAGTTTTGGCCACCAGGTACACATCTGGAGCCCTCAATGCAAGAAAGACGCATAGAAATGTTTCCATACGTAACGCATTGGAAACGGGATGGGAAGAAAAGGCCAAACAAGTGAGAAAAGCGTAATGTTTATTTTATTATTAACAGCTGCTTACACAATTTGTTCAGTATGAGCACCGGAGACGCCGACGAAAAGCTGAATCCGAAAAGCGATGACAGCAACAGTTGCTTGCAGCATTTCCGGTGGAATCTGACAACTTGTTTCTGTATACTGGCCTTCAGATCAGATAGAGACCGAACGTGTCCTTAGAGCCAAAAGTCGCATGGATTCAGACCAGGTGATCTTGCAGGCCATGCAGCTGGGAAACATCTGGAGATAACACGTTCGTGAGAGTTGCGCTCAGCAGATCTTTCACTGGGCCAGCGACATCAAAACTGTGGTTTTCACTCAGTTGTGTTCTTCCAAAGCAGGAATCACATGCTTGACAGGGTAGTGGCGACAAAGCGCAGACGTCACGCTACCCTGAAAGAACCTCTGTGTATATTCTGTCTCTTAAAGTGAGTGCAATGGCTCTTCGTCCGCAACACACGGTTTAACAGTACCCGAAATTCGGCAGTTCTGTGTATTAACTGCACCCTGTAGTGTAACATGTGCCTAGCCTCTCCACAGAATATTGCCAGGCCACATGTCATCAACTTCGATGCCTGCCAGAAACTGATCGTTGCTCCGGATATTGAGATTTCAGTTGCTACTCCGTCTGGATCTTGTACAGTTATCAGCGTAAAACAGACCACAAAACTTCCCGTACTGTTGACTAAGGGAAGGACAATTCTCAATACACTGCACGAGCACTAGCACACTACCTGGGGCACGTGCTGCATGATCAGTTACACCAACAGCAACCTCGTCAATAACTACTGCCGTGATAGGACGCCTTTCTGTTCCAGGTGCTATACCATGCTCACCCGTGTTTTGGAATTTCTTTATCACCTTCTTTAAGCTATTTAATGACATCAGACCTCTCCTCAGACATTTCAGTGGGCGATATTCTCTCAGTGCAGCACTGTTATTGCTGCAGTTCACATAACAAAGGTTCACTAACAGCGTACAGTCTCTTCTCTCGATAGCTTCATAATGAATGATATAATGAGCCTTCCAATGTGTAGCCAATTATATTTAGAATCACAAGCGTTATTTTATTTCTTCCTTTGCCATCCAGCACCCCATCAGGTTACACAGTAAACACAATACGCCAGCCAATGAGTACCGTAGCACAAAAATTTATCACAGCACAAATTAGTTACGTAGCTTATCTGTTCCCGACACACATCCACGCCTTTACTTTACAGTCAGCTGCTCTGTTCAATTACTAATCTAATCATGAGAAAAATATTTTTCCACGACTGCACAGCAATATTCACTGAAGCACCAAAGAAACTGGTACAGGCGTGCGTATTCAAATACAGAGATATGTAAACAGGCAGAATACGGCGCTAGGCTCGGCAACGCTTATATAAGACAACAAGTGTCCGGTACAGTTGCTACATCGGTTACCGCGCTACGATGGCAGGTTATCAAGATTTAAGTGGGTTTGAACTTGGTGTTGTACTCGGCACCCTACCGATGAGACAGCATTTCACGAGTGTACTGTGAATATTAGGAATCCAGCAAAACATCAAATCTCCCACATCGCTGCGGCCGGAAAAAGATCCTGCAAGAAAGGGGCCAACTACGACTGAAGAGAATCTTTGCACTTGACAGAAGTGCAACCCTTCAGTAAATTGCTGATGATTTCAATGCTTGCCATCAACAAGTGTCAGCGTGCGAGCCATTCAACGAAACATTTTCGGTATGGGCTTTCGGAATCGAGGCCTTGATGACTGCACGACACAAAGCTTTGCGCCTGACCTGGGCCCGTCAACACCGACGTTGGACGATTGATGGCTGGAAACATGTTGCCTGGTCGGACGAGTCTCATTTCAAATTGTATCGAGTGGGTGGACCTGGGCGGGTATGGACATAGTCTCATAAATCCATGGACACTGCATGTCAGCAGAGGACTGTTCAAGCTGGTGGAGACTCTGTAATGGTGTGGGGCGTGTGCAATTGGAGTGATATGGGACCCTGATACTTCTAGACACGACTCTGGCAGGTAACACATACGTAAGCATTCTGTCTGATCACCTGCATCCATTCATGTCCATTGTGCATTCCGAAGGACTTGCGCAATTCCAGCAGGACAATGCGACACCCCACGCGTCCAGAATTGCTACAGAGTGGCTCCAGGAACACTCTTCTGAGTTTAAACACGTCCGATGGGCACCAAATTCGCCAGACATAAACATTACTGAGCTTGTGCTGTTTGAGGCTTTCCCGGCGTGCATCTACTTGATAGGTTCCCGCGAATTACGCCGGATAATATTGTAGAAACCGCAAAATATTTCAGCGAGACAACTGCCCGCTATCTTCAGGTGCTACTGTCGCGTCGCTGAGAAGCTCGCCAGTTTATATGTTGGCTATTCATATAAATTGGGGAGCTTCTCAGCCACGCGACAGTAGCACCTGAAGATGCTGGGCAGTTGTCTCATTGAAATATTGTGCGGTTTCTACAATATTATCCGGCGTAATTCCCGGGAACCTATCAAGCATTATTGAGCTTATCTGGGATGCCTTGCAACGTGCTGTTCAGAGATCTCCACCCCCTCCTAATCTTATGGATTAATGGAAAGTCCTGAAGGATTCATGGTGTCAATTGCCTCCAGCACTACTTCAGACATTAGTCGAGTCCATGCCACGTCGCGTTGCTGCACTTCTGCTTGCTCGCTGGGACCCTATACGATATTAGGCAAGTGTACTAGTTTCTTTGGCTATTTAGTGTATTACATATTGCCACCCGCCGATTTTTGTGATTTTGGCTTAGAGTATGCGGTACCCACACACCGATTTTTAAACTGTCCCCATCGCATGCAAATGATGCACGATGGTGGAATGGTCCAAGTTCATCACATTTGCCAGTTCTCAAGTAACTGTCATGGATCATTGTGAATTAATGAGTTTAAACGATCTTCATCAAACCAAAAGGTCTTCCTGAACGTGGAGAGTCACTAAAGTCAAAACGATCTTCCTTAAAACCATTTTCTTGGTGTGCTCTGTCAATGGCATCACCCCTACACAAGGAGCAACATTAAGACTCTCGTGTAGCATTGAGCTGGTAATTGTGGAGAGTACGGCCAGGCTGACAGGAAACAGACCCTGCCGATCGTTTCTGGACTACTGACAGTACCTTCCTCAGGAACCTGCACGAGACGACGCTAAAAATACCTCGCGCGCAGTCAGTGAAATTTGTCAAGGTTAAATGATTCATGTTAATCCTGGGCAAAACAGTTTCCTGTTAGTCCAATTCCAACCCAGGGATAAGGGGGAGTTGGGGCAAGTTGTCTATTTTGGCTTATTGGGTGGTAGGGCGAAAATTAATTTCGTAGTGGTGCCGGGTTAAAAGGAATGCCCAGTGTTGCAGACTTTGCACCATCTCATCCAGGAGCGTAGAACGAAGCCTGGGTATAGAAATCAATGTTTTGTGATCAGTCAAGAAGTGGAATTTGCTGCCATACAAAAACACACGAAATTTCTTGACCCCATAACTAGTAGAGTAGTTGGGTTTTCAGTGTAGTTCTGATACCCAATTGATATGCAAATTAATTAAATTAATCAAATAATTCCTCCACCACCACGCCCATCTCCACCCCCAAGGGACGTCATGTCTTTTCGTCAGCCTGCACGTGGGTCTCAGCCCCCTCCTCCCTTCTCACACCCCTCCCCTGCTCCCTGACCAACCCTATTAGCAGGAATTTCGAATTTTGCTGGGAATTTCGAATTTTGGCCGGAATTTCGAATTTTTGTGGGTATTTGTTTGTCATGGGGCTAAGCTGACGTCCCACCCCATACACCACCCAGGAATCGACGGGAAATTAAAAATGGTGGTGCCCCTTCTGGGACTCGAACCTCGGTCCTTTTGGACAGAAAGCCCAAGTGCACTCCCCCCCACCCCCCGAAAAAAACAATTATACTACCAGATGTGCTTGGAACTGGTGGGAAATTAAAAATGGCGGTGCCCTTTCTGGGACTCCAAACCTGGTCCTTCTGGACAGAAAGCGCAAGTGCACCCCCAACACATGGAAACTGCCCAGATTCAGGAAGTTTGGAAATTTGTGGTAAAATCTTATGGTACGAAACTGGTAAGGTCATCAGCCCCTAAGCTTACTACTTATGCTAAGGACAACACACATACCCATGCCCAAGGAAGGACTCGAACCTCAGATGGGAGAAGCCAAACGGACCGTGACAGGACGCCTCAGACCGCGCAGCTACCCCGCACAGCCCAGATGCAGGAGAGGAAGGTTAGGTCAGTGTACTTTATTTACTTTGGTCAGGAAACTGACGTAAATATCAACGTAATTACATAATTAATATAAAGATCGGCCCTAATTACACAACTATATGCATAGTGCTACATAAGGACTGCCTCAAATCGCAATACAGCTCAAAAATTGAGAATGCTGTACAACTGGGGTTATCCTGCTGGGAAAAAATTTCGTAATACCACTTGAAACTAGTGATCGACACACTCAAACTTTACCCTTTACCTACAAGCTGGTGGGAAAAAGGCTGGGGTGTAAGGTATTATCTTTATTCTTTTTGGTTGGAAATATGTTCAACTGACGAGGTGCTGGTGTTGAAGAGAGAGGAATTTAATAAGTGTATTACCTGTAAGCATACTGCTGAGGACAGTATCTATCGGTGTTTGACGCCAGAGTTCACTACAAATACCTGCTCAAAAACCACACTGCAGCCTAGATAATCGAAGCCAAAATTTGCTACCACAACTGATGGGAAAAAATACGTCACTGTTCTAATTACACTTAGAAATTGCCATGAAAAAACCAGCACTCATAATGAAGGGTCATAATGCAACACACGTACTGGGGAACATCGTCATCCCAAAAGACTGCAGAGGCGGCAATAGCTGAACCTACTGATAACAAACAGACCCGAACTTTTCGACTCTGTATGTGCAGAACAGGGAATCAGTGATCATAAGGCCGTTGCAGCATCCCTGAATATGGAAGTTAATAGGAATATAAAAAAGGGAGGAGTGTTTATCTGTTTAGCAAGAGTAATAGAAGGCAGATTTCAGACTACCTAACAGATCAAAATGAAAATTTCTGTTCCGACACTGACAATGTTGAGTGTTTATGGAAAAAGTTCAAGGCAATCGTAAAATGCGTTTTAGACAGGTACGTGCCGAGTAAAACTGTGAGGGACGGGAAAAACCCACCGTGGTACAACAACAAAGTTAGGAAACTACTGCGAAAGCAAAGAGAGCTTCACTGCAAGTTTAAACGCAGGCAAAACCTCTCAGACAAACAGAAGCTAAACGATGTCAAAGTTAGCGTAAGGAGGGCAATGCGTGAAGCGTTCAGTGATGGTTCAAATGGTTCAAATGGCTCTGAGCACTATGGGACTCAACTGCTGTGGTCATAAGTCCCCTAGAACTTAGAACTACTTAAACCTGACTAACCTAAGGACATCACACACATCCATGCCCGAGGCAGGATTCGAACCTGCGACCGTAGCGGTCGTGCGAAGCGTTCAGTGAATTCGAAAGTAAAATTCTATGTACCGACTTGACAGAAAATCCTAGGAAGTTCTGGTCTTACGTTAAATCAGTAAGTGGCTCGAAACAGCATATCCAGACACTCCGGGATGATGATGCCATTGAAACAGAGGATGACACGCGTAAAGCTGAAATACTAAGCACCTTTTTCCAAAGCTGTTTCACAGAGGAAGACCGCACTGCAGTTCCTTCTCTAAATCCTCGCACAAACGAAAAAATGGCTGACATCGAAATAAGTGTCCAAGGAATAGAAAAGCAACTGGAATCACTCAACAGAGGAAAGTCCACTGGACCTGACGGGATACCAATTCGATTCTACACAGAGTACGCGAAAGAACTTGCCCCCCTTCTAACAACCGTGTACCGCAAGTCTCTAGAGGAAGGGAAGGTTCCAAATGATTGGAAAAGAGCACAGGCAGTCCCAGTCTTCAAGAAGGGTCGTCGAGTAGATGGGCAAAACTATAGACCTATATCTCTGATGTCGATCTGTTGTAGAATTTTAGAACATGTTTTTTGCTCGAGTATCATGACGTTTTTGGAAACCCAGAATCTACTATGTAGGAATCAACATGAATTCCGGTAACAGCGATCGTGTGAGACCCAACTCGCTTTATTTGTTCATGAGACCCAGAAAATATTAGATACAGGCTCCCAGGTAGATGCTATTTTTCTTGACTTCCGGAAGGCGTTCGATACAGTTCCACACTGTCGCCTGATAAACAAAGTAAGAGCCTACGGAATATCAGACCAGCTGTGTGGCTGGATTGAAGAGTTTTTAGCAAAAAGAACACAGCATGTTGTTATCAATGGAGAGACGTCTACAGACGTTAAAGTAACCTCTGGCGTGCCACAGGGGAGTGTTATGGGACCGTTGCTTTTCACAATATATATAAATGACCTAGTAGATAGTGTCGGAAGTTCCATGCGGCTTTTCGCGGATGATGCTGTAGCATACAGAGAAGTTGCAGCATTAGAAAATTGTAGCGAAATGCAGGAAGATCTGCAGCGGATAGGCACTTGGTGCAGAGAGTGGCAACTGACCCTTAACATAGACAAATGTAATGTATTGCGAATACATAGAAAGAAGGATCCTTTATTGTATGATTATATGATAGCGGAACAAACACTGGTAGCAGTTACTTCTGTAAAATATCTGGGAGTATGCGTGCGGAACGATTTGAAGTGGAATGATCATATAAAATTAATTGTTGGTAAGGCGGGTACCAGGTTGAGATTCATTGGGAGAGTCCTTAGAAAATGTCTCCGCTATATCCTTTCTTTCAGGAGTGCTAGTTCTGCAAGGTTCGCAGGAGAGCTTCTGTAAAGTTTGGAAGGTAGGAGACGAGATACTGGCAGAAGTAAAGCTGTGAGTACCGGGCGTGAGTCGTGCTTCGGTAGCTCAGTTGGTAGAGCACTTGCCCGCGAAAGGCAAAGGTCCCGAGTTCGAGTCTCGTGTTTTTTTTCTGTTTACCTTCCATACTCAGTTCTGCCCTCATTAAGGCGCACGCTGAATTTTCTGCTTCTCTTATCAAACACCTAATAACGTCATTAATTTTCGCATTTGGTTCAGCAAGCATGTTATTAATTTCGTGGTGCCAACCTTCTACAGCGATGGTTGTTCGGTGGCGCCGTTTGTAGCAACTCCAAAGGTTGATAGGAGTTTCTTCATTTTCCAACCATCTACCTACGAAGTAGTCAAAAAATTCAGAAAGTTTGGGGATATCCGGTGCATGTGAATGTATCTCCAGCCAACCATCACATACATCTTCAGGCCGTAGAAACGCCAGCGCAGCACACATGCGAACATGTTGTCTCACTTCTTCGTTTTCTTTGTATTCACGAGTAAGTCCTAGCACTTAAACTTTCTCCAGAGACACTTTTTCATATGGAAATAACATACATGCACTTCAGCTGTCGGAAATACAACTTTAATTGCCGAAATCTTAGCCGATTCGAAGTCTACGGTCACGTTTGCAGGTTTCCATTCTGGAATTTTTTCCATCAAATTTCGGAAAAGATGGACGTACGTCTCTTTTCTTTTGTTTGGAAGTAGTGCATAGGAAACTGGATAAATGTTTCTCTCATTATTTGTACTCCCAAAGTCGGCGTGAATGGTGTATATTTGCGAAAACTGTTTGCTGCAGTACTTGAACTTACCATCCATAAAAAAGTGTTGTTTACTCCTTAGAGCCTCTCTTCCTGTCCTTCCGCTAAAAACTACACTCCTGGAAATTGAAATAAGAACACCGTGAATTCATTGTCCCAGGAAGGGGAAACTTTATTGACACATTCCTGGGGTCAGATACATCACATGATCACACTGACAGAACCACAGGCACATAGACACAGGCAACAGAGCATGCACAATGTCGGCACTAGTACAGTGTATATCCACCTTTCGCAGCAATGCAGGCTGCTATTCTCCCATGGAGACGATCGTAGAGATGCTGGATGTAGTCCTGTGGAACGGCTTGCCATGCCATTTCCACCTGACGCCTCAGTTGGACCAGCGTTCGTGCTGGACGTGCAGACCGCGTGAGACGACGCTTCATCCAGTCCCAAACATGCTCAATGGGGGACAGATCCGGAGATCTTGCTGGCCAGGGTAGTTGACTTACACCTTCTAGAGCACGTTGGGTGGCACGGGATACATGCGGACGTGCATTGTCCTGTTGGAACAGCAAGTTCCCTTGCCGGTCGAGGAATGGTAGAACGATGGGTTCGATGACGGTTTGGATGTACTGTGCACTATTCAGTGTCCCCTCGACGATCACCAGTAGCGTACGGCTAGTGTAGGAGATCGCTCCCCACACCATGATGCCGGGTGTTGGCCCTGTGTGCCTCGGTCGTATGCAGTCCTGATTGTGGCGCTCACCTGCACGGCGCCAAACACGCATACGACCATCATTGGCACCAAGGCAGAAGTGACTCTCATCGCTGAAGACGACTCGTCTCCATTCGTCCCTCCATTCACGCCTGTCGCGACACCACTGGGGGCGGGCTGCACGATGTTGGGGCGTGAGCGGAAGCCGGCCTAACGGTGTGCAGGACCATAGCCCAGCTTCATGGAGACGGTTGCGAATGGTCCTCGCCGATACCCCAGGAGCAACAGTGTCCTAATTTGCTTGGAAGTGGCGGTGCGGTCCCCTACGGCACTGCTTAGGATCCTACGGTCTTGGCGTGCATCTGTGCGTCGCTGCGGTCCGGTCCCAGGTCGACGGGCACGTGCACCTTCCGCCGACCACTGGCGACAACATCGATGTACTGTGGAGACCTCACGCCCCACGTGTTGAGCAATTCGGCGGTACGTCCACCCGGCCTCCCGCATGCCCACTATACGCCCTCGCTCAAAGTCCGTCAACTGCACATACGGTTCACGTCCACGCTGTCGCGGCATGCTACCAGTGTTAAAGACTGCGATGGAGCTCCGTATGCCACGGCAAACTGGCTGACACTGACGGCGGCGGTGTACAAATGCTGCGCAACTAGCGCCATTCGATGGCCAGCACCGCGGTTCCTGGTGTGTCCGCTGTGCCGTGCGTGTGATCATTGCTTGTACAGCCCTCTCGCAGTGTCCGGAGCAAGTATGGTGGGTCTGACACACCGGTGTCAATGTGTTCTTTTTTCCATTTCCAGGAGTGTATTATCCTCTCTCCTAGTTTGTCGTCGCTTAACAGAAAACTGCTGCCATCGTTCATAGCTAGTAAATCTGCCTTTAGGTCAATCTCTTCTCTTGTCGGTGGCTCTCTCTCATTTCCCTGTGATTTTGCCCGCTGGTAGTACAAAGCTCTCCTCGTTGTTTGTTGCTCTGGCATTTCAGAGACAAAATCATAGCCTCTATTATGTAGGCAATCCAGTTCCTCCGAATATATTTTTCAAATAGACGTCTCTTCGTCTCTTGCCCTCTTCTTTGCGTGGTTCAAAGTCTTCCTTACTACCAACCGAGCGACATCCGGAGGTCCACATTGACGCTCGAATGAAAAAAGCACTGTATAATCCTTCGTTTTCAGCATTCCTCGGCAGTGGTTTGCTCTCTGTCTTGAAAAGTGCCACGTTACTGTTCCATCTTCTTTAATTCTCTTCACTATGTAAGAATAACCTTCGTAGTGGCAACATGGCTTACCATGATTAGTGGTTGAAAATTCCATATCTGAACTACTGTGTCAAAAATACACGAATCGCGCGATGTGAACTCTTCGACAGCCAGAGCGGCACTAAGGCTGTGTTTGTGTATCAGACAGTCGGCGGCTGTGCCTAGTACCGGGGGGGCAGGTCCCTGTGTCCGAGGAGCAGGCAGTTTAGGGTGATTTGGACTGCCCGGGAGCGGGTAAGCCCGACTCAAAGGGAGCAGGTGTTGGGCGCGAATCTCACACATTTCTACGTACCCTTAGCGCTATAATTTCACCCGGAACAAGTCCCGCCCCTTCACCCCCCACCATGCCTAACCACAGCGTAAGGCCCACCCCTAAACAGGCGCCAGTCCCGCAAACCGGAAGCTACATGAAAAGTTGTTATCGTCACAGTCCAACACATGTTACACTGTGATGAAATTCAGTAATGATAAGAAACTTAAGTTTTTTTGGATAGTAATATAATGTGCATTATTAAAGAAATAAAAATATTTATAGAGAATTGAAAGCATCGCCAGCAATAGAAAAGAAAAAATAACGTGATGTTCTTTAAGGGCAATAAGGACAAATTTTCATTAACTAATTCACTTAT
This sequence comes from Schistocerca serialis cubense, assembly GCF_023864345.2. NCBI lineage: Eukaryota > Metazoa > Arthropoda > Insecta > Orthoptera > Acrididae > Schistocerca > Schistocerca serialis. Next base: position 961,333,731 of record NC_064639.1, read on the forward strand.
TATAATACGTTTATTTGAGGGAAACAGCAGAGCAAACATACAATGCGAAAACAATGGTCTTAAATCTGTCATGTCTGTAGTAAAGCCACGCATGCAGTCGAATAACTCTGTTATATAGAAATAAGTTACATAGAAATAAGAAATATATAGAAATAATATATAGAAATATATAGAAAAATAGAAATAAATATATAAATATATAATATATGTAAAATATAATTAAAATATATAATATATATAATATAAATATAATAATATATAATTATATATATTAAATATATACAGGGTGTTACAAAAAGGTACGGCCAAACTTTCAGGAAACATTCCTCACACACAAAGAAAGAAAATATGTTAGATGGACATGTGTCCGGAAACGCTTACTTTCCATGTTAGAGCTCATTTTATTACTTCTCTTCAAATCACGGAATGGAAACACACGGCAACAGAACGTACCAGCGTGACTTCAAACACTTTGTTACAGGAAATGTTCAAAATGTCCTCCGTTAGCGAGGATACATGCATCCACCCTCCGTCGCTTGGAATCCCTGATGCACTGATGCAGCCCTGGAGAATGGCGTATTGTATCACAGCCGTTCACAATACGAGCACGAAGAGTGTCTACATTTGGTACCGGGGTTGCGCAGACAAGAGCTTTCAAATGCCCCAATAAACGAAAGTCAAGAGGGTTGAGGTCAGGAGAGCGTGAAGGCCATGGAATTGGTCCGCCTCTACCAATCCATCGGTCACCGAATCTGTTGTTGAGAAGCGTACGAACACTTCGACTGAAATGTGGAGGAGCTCCATCGTGCATGAACCACATGTTGTGTCGTACTTGTAAAGGCACATGTTCTAGCAGCACAGGTAGAGTATCCCGTATGAGATCATGATAACGTGCTCCATTGAGCGTAGGTGGAAGAACATACTGACGAAACTAAAATGAGCTCTAACATGGAAATTAAGCATTTCCGGACACATGTCCACATAACATATTTTCTTTATTTGTGTGTGAGGAATGTTTCCTGAAAGTTTGGCCGTACCTTTTTGTAAAACGCTGTATATAATTATATATAACATTATATTGTTATTATGTTATATATATAATTATATATATAATAATATTATAATAATATAATAAATATAAATATAATATATAATATTAAATACATAAAATAAATAGAAATAAATACAGAAATAATGTATAGAAATAAGAAATATATAGAAATAAGTCAAAGTCGTGTTGTTTCTGTTGGCCCTCATAGTAGCTTACGAAAATTAAAGAATATAAGAATGCCATAAAGTAGAAATGCCTAATGAAAGCAGTAAGATATTTGCTTATGACACATTTCGTTAGTATTTGCATGGGTAATGGGTGGAATTAACTTCTAAATTCTTCCAATGTCATACCTGCGCATTATAAACGAGGTTATAAAGAATTGCGACTCTTTCTGTGTGATTAGTGTCCTTATGCTGTTGCAAACGTCTCCAAAAAATAATCTGTCGTTATTCTTTGTCCTATCTGTTTTTAACCGAACGATTTATTAATTTCATAAATGTCATTCAAACAAATTTTTAAAAAATAATAATGATGTGTATATTTTCACAGAGCAGTTATGGAGGAAATAAATGCTGCAGTGTTTCGGGGCTGTAAAACGTCCTTCATGCTGTGCTAGCTCTTCTTCCACCTCTAAAACTTTTCAGCAAAACTACTGATGAATAACACGCAAAAACAGCTTGGATCGATCTAGCAAAAACAAAGTAATTTTGATGCCCTCTGGAAGTATAGTGAACACTGGTGCTTGTTTCACATATACTGTCTGAGTTCTGAAACTCAAGTGTCAAGTATACTGTGGTTCCTCTTTCTCCTAGCAAATTATTTTTGAGGTTAGGTTTTTCCTGTTTTAGCTTTGGGTGCTTTTTCTCACATAGAAGTATGTTTCTTCATAGGCTATCCATCTGAGTACCGAGTTCTCGTATTAAAGAATTCAGTGCTAAATTGTTTTCTCTTATGTTTGCTGTGGAAGTACCTGGCACAGCTGAGGCCAATTGTGCACGTTTTTTGTAATGTGTCTTTTAACTATCTGGCAAAATTTAAGACCTAGCAATATATTAATTTAACATTCCCTCCAAGTGCAGCCGAACGCGCTAAACCGCGTGAGACAACTGAAACGATGCCCAGGCGCCGAACAAAGACCGGGAAAACCGGGGGAGAATGGGCAGGACTTGTTCCGGGTGAAATCCTAGCGCTAACGATTCCTCACATTTCCGGTTGGGAGTGAATCTCACTGGGCGCAATTTTCATAGATTCGACGCCAGCATCCCTCAGAACAAAACTGTGATAAATGAGGGCTGTCCTACCCATGGGTTGTTTGTCTAAGTGGACAGCCACGACCCCCTACGGAACTCGGCCACCACGCTGTTCTAAGCACTGCACTGTAACATTTGCATTTAACATCAACACGTCTCCTATAATCAAGCGTCTATTAAAATAGGAAAACACAATCGCAACAACAATAATATCCTGCTACAGAAGTAGTGCAGTCAATTTTCTATTAGTTTATGAGCAAAATCAGTATAGTTTTTACTTTCAACTGCAGAATACAATTCGCAACTCATTATTTTGTGACAGCCAACGAAATGCCCCACCGCCGATTACAGATGATTAGCATAGACCTGTCCACCCTGCGTAAAATTGGGAAAAAGCTTACACTATTTTGATGCGAAAACTACCGATCACTGCAGAATGTCCTCGTTACTTCAAAACCATTATCGGAGCAAAGAGAAATCGAAAATCTGAACTCTGAAGAAAAAAACATCTATGTTAAGCAATTTCTTTCAGCTTGATGGACAAATTACACGACCTGAGAACCCCTCTCGCGTTCAAATCAATGTCTGTAAATAATCTGTCATGTACGTGTGTATTACAAACATTTCAGATACGTGAAATAACATTACAGAATACAGTCTTTAACGCCATTGGCTCAAATGTCAGAAAAAAATTATTTTATGTTCGACAACAACAAGCTGTAATTCGAGGTAACATAGCTGTTTTGTACACTATGGCAGGTCCCGTTTTACCAATTCGATGCTTTATCGTACTAGCGTTTACGACAGAAATCGTGAGAGCCTGTTTCGCCCAGTGTAGGTGGGAGATTGAAATTTCGTTCGAAAAAAAAAGAAAACAAATGCCTGTCAAGAACCATTTCGTGGTGCCCTAGCCATCTCTTCCACCCACCAGGCAGCACGTCATTGATACCAAACTGATAGGATAATTAATTAAATTGATCATCAGGGTCACTTTGCATGTACTTTTTTTTTTTTTTTTTTTTTTTTGAGCAGTCAGATTACACTAACAGTAGGTCAAATGGGAATCCATGGAGGGAAGACGGTTCTTTTGGGGGAACATTATTGAGAACCAACATTTGAAGCTGACCACACAGGGATTTTACAGCCCACAACATACACTTCATGTAAGGACTGTACTATTAAAAACATGATCATAGCGACTATGTTACCGTCACCCTGTATAAAAATCGGTATTGAGTCTACGGCACACACAGGTCGCTGATAATGTTACGCTTTTTGGTAGAAATGCCGTCTGCGATTTGGAATCAAGTCTATCCATTCAACCACATACTTGCATTGGATCCTGTATACATGTCTTCTAATGATTACAGCCACTGGTGCATCATATTTGTGCCAATCTCATATATCGAGTCACCTTTTTCGAACCTATGTGCTGAGAATCCCATACTGCAAAAACTCCAGCACTGTTTTTTAGACAGTCCATCTGCATCTTGTAGCTGCTCCTCAGTGGTGGTGGTGGTGGTTAGTGTTTAACGTCCCGTCGACAACGAGGTCATTAGAGACGGAGCGCAAGCTCGGGTTAGGGAAGGATTGGGAAGGAAATCGGCCGTGCCCTTTCAAAAGAACCATCCCGGCATTTGCCTGAAACGATTTAGGGAAATCACGGAAAACCTAAATCAGGATGGCTGGAGACGGGATTGAACCGTCGTCCTCCCGAATGCGAGTCCAGTGTGCTAACCACTGCGTGCTCCTCAGTCTCCGCCCCATCCTCCCTGCAGCTTTGTCCATGTGATCATCCGGTGGAGAAACAGGACGAGCTGACTTGATGCGACAGTACCGCGTTTTGACCACTGGGTGGAAACTGGAACATGTTGTTGTAGCTCCGCCAACCAAGTACAACGTGTAAGGCCAGTGCCAAACAAAGCTTTCCCCAGCAACATGAGGCAGTAGAAATAGTACGAGCTGTTACGGTGGTGTTTCTTGTCGGTAAAATTAGGAATACTCCACATCATACAGGGCATGAAAGAAGGACGAAGATTTTGCCACTGCATTGCGACATATCTCCAAACTACATGCATTTACTGCAGTCCGAAGGAGATCTGCGTCTCTCAGGGTGCATTCATGTCTGTCACCCAAACATTCTCCCACACCTCAGTATTTTGTACCGTCCAACAGAGAAAACCTACAAATTATAAAAACTTCGCTAACATCATCCGTTAGAGAACTTGATAAGATATTAACACGTCCCTGTCTTCTGATACATGGAAAACAAATGCAGTCTGCATGCTGGCATTGAGCATGTGTGGTGAGCCTATTAAATATACAGGTACTGGTTCATTGGAGCAGGTGGCTCTTGATCGAATTCGCTCCCACAGACCAGTGTACAGTTTCGTCACCTGAACTGGAGCAGGAGCATATCCCACAGACTACCAATCGCAAGAGACGGTCCATGTGTTGTCTGATACAGTGCTTTTTTTCTGCTGTAACACATTCAAGCAGTGGGTGAATACAATTAAATACACCGCCATCATTTTGGCTTTTTTTTTTTCATCACGGATTTGAGGTTTGTGTCACGTGCTAAACCGACTTTAACACATCTCAGTCCATTGGCTCTCACAGAAAAATGGACATCGCATGGTGTAATTATGCTACTGCTGCTTACACGATACACACAGGATGACTGAAACAGCCGGCCGGTGTGGGCGAGCGGATCTAGGCGCTTCAGTCTGGAACCGTGCGACCGCTACGGTCGCAGGCTCGAAACCTGCCACGGGCATGGATGTGTGTGATGTCCTTAAGTTAGTTAGGTTTAAGTACTTCTAACTTCTAGGAGACTGATGACCTCAGATGTTAAGTCCCATAGTGCTCAGAGCCATTTTTTTTTTTTTTTTTTGACTGAAATAAAAGATTGATGACCTCTCCATTTAAAGTCATCTTTCACATTGATGTGGTAGCAGATGTCTAGATGTACCGTTTCTACTGATCCGTCGTACGGCAGTCATGTATATGATCACTGCTTCAGTGCAGATCATCCTCGAAGGGTGTTGCTCCCACTAAGACGCTCTCTCCCTCTCAAACAATCATCATGTACTAATCAACAGCATACCAGTGGACTAACTGGATGAAAAAGACGCTATCTATTTACTGTAATAAACACCACAGTTGAAAGTGCGACCAGTTTTGGCAATTTTACAAGTTTTTCTGTAATTTCAACACCGACCAATGAGGCGGCAGCGTGCTTCCCAGTTCCTGTATCATCGCTAAACCACCCCTCCACAACTTGGCGAGTAGCATATACAAGACTGCGAATGTAGATAAATGTCTGTGCAGTCCATCCACTCATTGTTAATTCTCGAATAAATATATATACAAGGTGAGTCACCTAACGTTACCGCTGGATATATTTCGTAAACCACATCAAATACTGACGAACCGATTTCACAGACCGAACGTGAGGAGAGGGGCTAGTGTAATTGGTTAATACAAACCATACAAAAATGCACGGAAGTATGTTTTTTTAACACAAACCTACGTTTTTTTAAATGGAACCACGTTAGTTTTGTTAGCACATCTGAACATATAAACAAATACGTAATCAGTGCCGTTTGTTGCATAGTAAAATGTTAATTACATCCGGAGATATTGTAACCTAAAGTTGACGCTTGGAACCTCCGACGTTCAGTTGCGTGTTACGGAGAGCAGCATCTGCAGGGACATGTTTACGATGACGACCGTGTTTACGATGTGGCTGTAGTGCACTGTTGTGGTTTGGTCTAGCTGTCGCTGTGCCCGCATGTAGCGCTTGCTGCTATTGTTATTCTGCATTCGTCTCCGCACGCAGACCAACTGTAGTACACTGTGTTACCAGACGTCTGTGATAGTATAGTGTTGTAGGAACTGTGACCATGGTGTATTCGAACTCTGAAAAGACGAGTGTCGACGAAATGCAGCTGAAGCCTGCAGGGTGTATGCAGAACGGTACCCGGACAGAGAGCATCCAACGTGCCGCACATTGCAAAACATCTACTGCCAACTGTATGCAACAGGTATGGTCGTAGCATGCAAACGGGTCCGTAACAGGCCCGTCACAGGAGAAGCAGGTGCAGTTGGTGTGTTAGCTGCTGTTGCCATGAACCCACACATGAGTACACGGGACATTGCGAGGGCCGGTGGACTGAGTCAAAGTAGTGTCATGCGCATACTGCATCGTCACCGCTTTCACCCGTTTCATGTGTCGCTACATCAGCAATTACATGGTGATGACTTTAATCATCGAGTGCAGTTCTGTCAATGGGCATTAACAGTGAATGCGTTGCAGTTCTACCTGTTTACCGATGAAGCGGGTTTCACAAATCACGGGGCAGTGAATCTGGTCCGTGGACAATCCTCGCTGGCTCAGACAGGTAGAGCGACAGCGACCGTGGACTGTAAATGTATGGTGCGGAATCATTGGCGACCACCTCATTGGTCCTCACTTCATTGCAGGGGCCCAAACATCTGCAACATACATCGCGTTTCTACAGAATGATCTGCCAACGTTGCTCGAAAATGACCCACTGGAAACGCGTCGACGTATGTGGTATCAGCATGATGGTGCACCTGCACATTCCGCAATTAACACTAGGCTGACCCTTGACAGGATGTTCGACGGGCGTTTCATAGGACGTGGAGGACGCATAAATTGGCCAGCCCGTTCTCCTAATCTTACACCTCTGGACTTCTTTCTGTGGGGTACGTTAAAGGAAAATGTGTACCGTGATGAGCCTACATCCCCAAAGGATATGAAACAACGGACTGTGGCAGCCTGCGGCGACATTACACCAGATGTACTGTGGCGTGTACGACATTCATTACGCCAGAGATTGCAATTGTGTGCAGCAAATGATGGCCACCACATTGAACATCTATTGACCTGACATGTCGGGACACACTCTATTCCACTCCGTAATTGAAAACGGAAACCATGTGTGTACGTGTGCCTCACCCCTCATGGTAATGTACATGTGCGTCAGTGAAAAAGACCAATAAAAAGGTGTTAGCATGTGGACGTAATGTGCTGTTCCAGTCTCTTCTGTACCTAAGGTCCATCACCGTTCCCTTTGGATCCCTACGTAATTCGGTGCTCTCCGATACACACGATCGAACAACGGAGGTACTCAAGCGTCAACTTTAGGTTACAATATCTCCGGCTGTAATTGACATTTTACAATGCAACAAACGGCACTGATTACGTATTTGTTTATATGTTCAGATGTGCTAACAAAAAAAACGGGGTTCCATTTAAACAAACGTAGGTTTGTGTTAAAAAACATACTTCCGTGCATTTTTTTATGGTTTGTATTAATCAGTTACACTAGCCCCTCTCCTCACGTTCGGTCTGTGGAATCGATTCGTCAGTATTTGATGTGGTTTACGAAACATATCCAGCGGTAATGTTAGGTGACTCACCCTGTATATCAGACAGCGTCCTATACTGATCTACATATTTATAGTACCTCGATCATTGTGCGTTATTTACGATTATAATTCGCCAACTTTCCCTACACGACTGAGAGTCACAGAGCGTTCTTGCATTCTTAGGATAAAGTTGTAGATTGAGAGATCTCCCTGCATTGTCTCTGACCAACCCTCCCTGAAATTCTGTCATCGATTTAATTTCCAGCTGTCCATAAGTAGGAGGCTACTATATGCACACTATGCAACAGAACGAACCGAGACCGTAACTGCTGTTCAGCGAAGACTGTTCCGCGCTGATCTTACTCACAGCGCCCATCCAAGTGAACAAGATCTCTCCAGATGCACGTATCTTGATGAGATTAACACCCCTTGTCGGTGTATAGCAGATATGATAGTGTTGTGGCGGTATAACAGACGGCTATGAAGAAGAAAAGTTTGGTTTATGCATGATGGAGCTCCAGACGGACGTAGTTTGAAGCATCTTACGTAAATCAACTGCGCTATCAATTCAGAAGTATTGTTCTAGTGTCTGGGGTCAGTATTGGTAAGAGGGAAATGATCGTGAACTATAAACACATATAATCCTAAGGCTACACGGTTCTGCACTTAAAACACGCTGTACTGCTACAGCGGCGCGGCTTCCGATCTATTCGTAGTGTGAAATACAACGCTGTTAATATTCAAATGTAAAAAATATATTCCCAGCGCATGACTTACTTTCTCCCTGCAAGTTTCTGTACCATAAACTGTGGTGGCAAACTGGAAAGTATAAAGCGACTACCTTGCACAACAAAGTAAACATCGATTCTTTGTAACAAAAACACTACATAGGTTTCCAGAGGTGTGTGACGCCTGTCTTTTACGAAGTTCAAGACCGATTACGGTTCGGAAATTACGATACGCTCACAACAGCCCTATAAAATGATAGTCGACGGTCGAAAACGCATACGAAGTAGCCCATCGCTCCTCGTAACCAACAGAAGTTATGGCCCGATGTTAGATTGTATTGCTCGTGTGCAGGATAATATTGCCGTTTCGCCTTCACACCACATCTCTAGAATGCCTCCTTGCTCCGCTATTAAGGTATGTAACATCAGTCTACTCTCCTCCTCTAGAACACGCAATTTTATTGATTTTGCTCAATGTTCTTATCATGGTATTTGACTCTAATTTTTTGTATTCTCAGTCAGTTTCCACAATTTTAAGGGGTTTCCGCGATTTTACATATTTTATGCTATTTCCCTCAATTTTTATGTATCTCACATCAATTTTCAGTGATTATTCCAGATTTTTCAAGAATTTTACCGATTTTACGTCATTTCCCATATTTTTCCCACGTTTTCCATATGTACAGTATATGGTCATATCGGTGACATACCCATGTGCGGTTTGATTTTCTACGAGCATATTTGCGCGTGTTATACACCAACCTACTAAAAAGTTCCGCCTCCTCCCCGATGATCCACTTAAATGCATTTTGGATAGAATGAACATGAAGAGCCGCTTCGTACCTATATGAAACTGAAGACTCGATATATGTCCAAGATGTGACAGAGACGTGGAGTGCATCCCACACATCTTCGTTCGTCTAAACGAGGGCGCCGAAACAGGTTTTCCGTTGATGGATATGTTTCATCATCACGCATGCGTTGGAAGCTCTCTGATGACTGTGGTTTGGAGACGTTTGCTGTTATCGATCGCAGGTAGATAGAGCTCTAAGTCACACACACAGAACACGCAATTGTATATTAGTCAATCGCAGGTTATACCACACAGCTGATACACTCCGAGAGGACAACGGGAAAAAAATGGTTAAATGCGTGATAAATGTATGCAGCAACATCCCCCTCTCCCTGGTATGCATAATCAGACTACCATTAAATCATACCTCGCTACAACCCCTCTCAACCGATCACTCCATCCACTTTGTATCATCCTTTAACGCAGATCCATGTCAGTTTAGAGGCAGACGGCTTTTTTTTCAGGTCAACATCAAAGACAACAGTCAACTTCCATGATCACTATTACCTTAATAAACATATAGCTGAATGTTGCTAAAGAAAAAAAAAGCCACGTAGCAACTGTTTGTAAGGTTTTTGTTAGCTCACATCGCGTGACTGTGGTTAGTGGAAAACGCAGTCAAGCACATTGTAAACACAGTTTGTTAGAGTTTAAAACACGTAAACAGTCCTGCAAAGTGTCAAACACGCGATCCATTCTGTAGTTGTATATTACAGCCACCCCAGCTGGTAATACAGCACTCTTTAGCTAAGGTCAGTTTATGAAAATTTATAAGGCGGCTGCAGATAACTTTGGGTTCGCACTTGGGCTGCTGACCCGACATATATAGATTTATTACTCTGCATTTGATGGTCAGAGACGTTAACATTCTATCCCAACCGTCTTATCGCTGTAGACGAAAAGAATGACTGTTTCCTTGTTCCCAGGTGTTCTCATATCACTTTTTTCGTCTTCCTCGTGCTGTCGCATACTCGTTCCCATGTACAAGAACTTTCCTGCACCAAGCAGAAGACATGCATGTGAAACGTCCCCTTTGAACAATTATACAGGACTGTGCTTAACCTGACACACAATATTTTTAGCGCAACGCAATCTGACTTTCAAAATTTCCTACTAAAGAATGGCCCTGACAAACATTAAACTATACCTTTCACAAATCACTTACCTCACAAAAATCTTCGCTGCTCAAGCTACTGCAATACAGCGAGCGCCACTACTGCCAGCTAAATAGAAGATTCAAACTACTGAAGGCACTAACTACTGATAGGGATAGTTAGCAAATGAAAGATATTAATAGAGAACAAACAATGTATTTACCTTAATATCATCACAAGTCATAATATATATATCAGTTCATGCCAAATTTCAAAACTCCGCCATCTCTCTCCCCACATCCACCACTGCTGGCGGCTCACCTCCAACTGCGCAACGCTACGCGCTGTTCACAGCCAGCTGCCTCTGCCCAACACTACAATGGCAGACAACAATGCAAACTAGCCACAGACTGCACACAGCACAGCCAGTGATTTTCATATTGAGCGCTACGTAACGTTGCCAATAAGAAAACATAAACAGTCTACTTACATAGCCCCCATGCTCCCCACAAAAAATTTTACAAAATTTTTTTGGGCAGTGCCCAATAATGATTTGATAAAATTTTTCATAATTACAATAACAAAGAAATCAAATGCACACACTTATTGATACAATGTTGGTCAAAAGCTAAAATTTTCTCACAGTCCATAAAGACAGTCCTAATCGTACATAACAGTAGAATAGCAGTGTTTTTTCTCAAAGTCTGAGCAGTAAAAGAAAATGCACCCGGAAGTAGTGGATTTCCATGCAGTCTTGAAGAAGTAGTGTTGTCCTTCCAATGGAAAGACAGTGCTGACCCACAGCAGAGTCATTCGACGTTTTGAAGAATATTGGTAGGTAAGTCATCACAGAGCAGACCCACTGTAGTCCTGGTAGAGATTACGGTATTGGTGGGCCACCAGAGGTGCAGACCCACTGTAGTCCTTGTAGAGATGGCCAGCAGCCATCTGTTGTGACTGTGCAGGTGCACAATCACCATTGAAGAGTCTTGCGGATAATATAGCAAGTCCATAAACCACCACTTGTGCACTCACAAAGTTTTTGAAATTGTCCTTAGAACCAGCAATGCTGTCATCCAGTCCCTTGCTGAGTTATTAACACACGTGCAAACACTAACAGTCCCTACTTCTCACATATTGTCCACATACTATGACCAACAGAAACGTGTGCAGTGAAATGTAACTAACAAGTTAATAATGTCATGAACTGGTGACAATTACAATTCTATAACATAAGAATACAATTACAAAGGTACAAAATACATCATTAAAAACATAATAATACAGATAACATTTGTAGTATAGGCTTTACAAAATAATAGAAATAAACATATACATCAGTGGAATTATGACATGAGTACATACATAAAGGATCACAATAACTTTTGAAACATCAACTTCACACATGAGCATTGAAACAGAACAGAATTGTAAACAACTTTACAAAGAAAATAACATATTATTAATGCAACTTATATTTGAGGATAACAGTATTCCTCCTCATAGTGAATATAGCTTAGTATTAGAAGAGAAAAAAATTCTATGAAACAGTACACAGAGACAGGAAGAAAACAAATACACAAGGGTACACAAACATATAGTGGGATAACACAAAAAGAAAGGACAGGGTTTGTTGTACTGCAGTATTTTGCATTATTTCTCGGAGATCTCCCTTCATTCGTCATTATTCCCAAAAAGTCCTATCTATACCTGCTTTCGGTATTCTATTCATATTTCTTTCAAAATAAATATGGCTCATTGTACAATACTCATTTAGGCCCAAACCGTTTTCATGTAACTTTCAAAGCATTCTTCCCCTATTCTCCATAGTTCGTTTCTTATATAGTCTACCCCCTCTTAAGCTAACTTAAATCTACTGAGCTCAGATGCTAAACTAAGGGACGAGGCAATGCAGCAGCACATAAAACAATTAACCCAAATAGCAATGACAAAAAAATGCAGAGTGCAAAGCAAGCAGCAGTAAATCTAAATTAACAGATAAAATGCAAAATTACAACTAATATGAGCAATGAGCAGCAACAAAAAAAAAATCAGTTGTAAAACTGGCTTAACAGAGTAATGTAATGTGAAATTTAGTAGCACTATCCCTGGCAAACAGCGACAGCAAATGCAATAACTTATATCTAAACATGACATAGCTCAAGCAGAAAAAATATTACAGTAAAGATAACAATGCAGATAAGGGAAATGTATAATCACATCTTAATGTCTAAGTAATTAAAGTGGTGCACCACAAGAAGTTATTCTACCAAAAAGTTACCAATTACTTGAAAAGAAAATTATGAATGCAGTTACTAGTTCCTTCTTATTGTTCTTTCCTTTCCAAGTGCTCCTTTTTTAAAGAATGTGGATCATAAAATAATTATTTAATAGATCTGTTGACAGAAAGTGTTCACATTAGCAAATGCATTTTATTTTATAAAAGCAATGCTGCAACACAGCTGAAAAACAGGTATCAAATGAAATAAGCAATTACGCAAACCAAAGCATAAAAATATCATTCAATAGTCATGTGACATTTCATAAGTTAGTAGCAATTCTCTCAACTCTCGTAGAAAGACGCTTGTCGTAATCAGGTGTGCAGATGTACGAATATTTCCCATCAATTCATAAGCATTTCAGTAATTAGCACAAAGTGCGAGTAATCATATGTTTTCAAGTAACGAGGGTGTCGCATTAGCGATGAAAGGCACACCCTAATGGCTTGTTCTCCAGGTGTTTGACACTTCCCACGTCCCCTTTTTTTTTTTTCTACCTGTGCCGCTGAAAAGGGCTCGCAATAATGGCTTTTTCTCCAGGCGCCTGACACATCTGTGTGCCCGCGACGCATTATGTGCAGGTGGTCACTTAACTTTCGTACGGAAATATTTACGACAGCACTACCGTGGTAGTCTCATATAAAAATATTTCACAGGTCAAGAATTAGCGTTGCAAATCTGTAGAAACAAAATCCTATGAATATGACAGTGTCCAAAAAATGTTCAGTGGCATTGTGATACATTCACACATGATTCACACATTTCATAACTCTTAAAGTACGATTCTTGGTTTCCAACAACCTTTTCATAAATCAGAGTCCCTACCCACTATTCATTACTCCTTACCTTATTACACATATACGTATCCATCGACACTCGTCAATATTTCGTCATTATAAATATGAAGCATATTCAAATAACTCGTATAGCCTCAGCCTATTAATCATAAACATACCTCAGCAGCATAATACACATCGTCGTCGTAAAAATAACCTCATAACACTTCAGTCAAATCTTAAAATCGTCGTAACTTCCTCCAATAATTAAAAAAAATTCTCTGCTCATGTCAAAAGTGTCATCTGCCTCAAACGTACTTTAAAAATCATAATCCCTTTACCAAATACATCATTCAAAGCTCTCATAGTATCACAATGGTTCCGAAAAAATATGAACAGTTTACAATGCACAGACAAAATACAGTTTCATAAGTATAAAGTTACACAACTGTGTATTGCGTAAACATCTGTCACTGATGTAATAAAAAAATGTTTATCTCTCAGTTAAATGATCAGATAGCTGTGTAATTTGTGTGTTAGAGAAATATGGTACCGATGTGTAAAGTTGTATAAGCAAATACCATATTAGCTAGGGTTCCTTGTGGTTGCCACACACATGGTACACAAAGTAGGCGTGTACCCCCCTGAGGATAAATGTAATTATGCCCTCAGGTGTTACAAATTACAGCAATGGAATGAAATGTATCACGGAAAACTTTCTTTGTACTTAAAAAATCTTTAAAAATAAATGTTTCAAGTACAAAATTAATCACTCAAATACGTGTACTGTAGCGCTAAATGTGCGTCTTGTTGCAACATAATCTGTGTGGAAGTGTCGTAGTTATCGTCCTCCGAAAGCTAAGTTCTGCAGAAGCCAATGTACTTACCTCATGATAAACAAAAGTGAAATGCTTTGCGTATAGATATCATAGTTATTATGGTTATTGGCGTGATGAAGAAAGTACTGTACAGTAACGTATTGTTGTGCCACAAAAAAGGCTGTCTCATTGTTGCTATACCACAAAAGTTACTACTAAAACCTGTTTTACTTTCCAGAAGAATTCAGAAAAACTGTGCAGATATAAAACAGATACACCGCAAAATCAACATTGTAAATTGTCACTCATTAGTAGCGTCGTGATAACATCGTGTAGCTGTCACATAAACTAACCACTATGTCCTCTGGTATCTCACAGAAAGTACTTTAAACCCAGAATGTATTTTCAAGTAAACCAAAATGTTGCATTAAAATCTCATTAGCAGTACTGGTAAATGTTCTAAGCATGTAAGCCTTATAGTCATTCCATAATCGTGCAACAAACAAGCAAGAATGTACACACACAATAACACTGTGACGTCTGTTCACTATAACAATGCATTCGTCATTTCTGTTTAAATAAGTTATCTTGGTTCTTGATTGGATATTTAACTTCAAACATTGTTGAATGTTAACAGATTCTAAGTCTGACAAAGCATATTAGTAATGTGAAGCGAAAAATTTTATGACAAAGACTAAGTTAAAAAGCAGATTATCTCTCAATAAATGGTTTTACATGTGAAATGTGGTGTAAACCTTTACTCTTCCTAGTACGCAGAGTTTCAACTTCAACACAATTATTATGTGGTATACGTCGGATTCTGTAAGGTCCATTGTAAACTAGAAAGAATTTGTGACTCAAGTGTTTCTTCTTATGTGACAATGAATGAGCTTTAATGAGAACCTTCTGACCAATATACAATTTCTTTGCATTTGCTTTACCGTGTAGTTTTCTCCTTTTGTCTGCTGCAGATTTTATATTTTTAAGAGCCAAATCAATTATGTCTTTGTGTCGAAGTTTACGTGTATTCGGGAAAGGTACAAGCTCTCTGATTCTGTTCGGTGGTTCTTCATTCTTCAGTACGAGAGTAGGTGGTAAAGCAGTGGAATCATGAGGCATTTCATTCAGCACATTTTGAAATAATTGTAAATATCTGTCCCAATGCTGATGCTTTCTGTGACAATAAAGTCTGCAAAGCTTATTGATTTCTTTCATAATCCGTTCAGACGGGTTGCAATGTGGTGAGTACAATGAAATAAAAACAGGTTTGATTTTATGGTTGCGAAGCATGCGTGACCAAACAGCAGATCTAAATTGCGGTCCGTTATCTGAAATGACTTTGCTAACGTGTCCAACTTCACGTAAGAAATTTTTAACAAAGGCGTTGGATACAGACCGTCCAGTGGCTTTACGTAACGGTGTGAAAGAAACAAATTTTGAAGTAAGTTCAACAGCGACTAGAACGTACGAAAATCCATTAGATGTTCTGACAAGTGGTCCCAAGAGATCAACAGCAGCAAATTCTTTTAATTTAGAAGGAATAATAGGAAACAACGGAGCACGATGTGAGACAGTAGATGGTTTCGCCTTTTGACAAAGTTTACAAATAGATAAGACTCTTCGAATTCTTTTTTCCATATTGTTAAAATAACAAGTCGTTCGAAGAATATGATAACATTTTCGTGGACCAAAATGTGCGTAGCTGAAATGAATGTACCAAATGAGCTTATTAACAAAATCGTCTGGAATGCAAAGTACCCATAGCTTGTCATCAACAGTGCATCGTTTGAAGAGTATGTTGTTTCTAACCAGGTAATAATGCCGAATCTGTGTGTGTGTCTTTTCATGCCATTTGCTCTTGATGTCTTTCCAAATCGGATCTTTATCTTGTTCATGAGCAATGTCCTTTAAAGATGTGGTGATGAAGTTTTCAAAGGCGACTTTCTGAATGTAAAGAATACTGAAATTTTTCTCGAGGTTGCCTTCTGTGGTACTTTTCTCAAGCCCAGCCGGTGCGCGTGACAGTGCGTCCGCAACAATGTTCTCCTTGCCGGGAATGTAGACTATTGTGAAGCGGAATTCTTGCAGAAACAATGCCCAACGTTTTAACCTGTCATGATTTAATTTTGAAGACATAAGAAATTGTAATGCACGATGATCACTGTATACTTTTACGTGCTTACCAGAAAGAAAGAAACGGAATTTGTTAAATGCCCAAACGATAGCTAAAGCTTCTAATTCAGTAACGGAATAATTTTTTTCAGATTTTGTTAGCACTCGGCTAGCAAAAGCAATGGTTTTCTGAACAGTAGTGTCATTTTCTGTGGCTTCTTGAAATAAATGGGCACCAAGACCGACTTTAGAAGAATCCGTGCTAAGGCAGAAATCTTGTGACAGATCTGGATGAGCTAAGATTGGCGCGTGAAGTAACGCTTCTTTCAAAGAATTGAATTCCAACTGTGCTTGTTCGTCCCAGTTCCAAATAGTATTTTTTCCAGTGAGAGAACAAAGTTTTGGTGTAACAAGAATTTGCATATTCAGAAAACGACGGTAAAAATTTACGAGACCTAGAAAACTGCGGACTTGTCTTTTTGTGGATGGAACTGGAATGGCTCTGATTGCTTCTAACTTTTCAGGATCCGGCTGAATGCCTTCAGAAGAAATAATATGTCCCAAAAACCTTACCTTTGACCTACCGAATTCAGACTTTTCCAAGTTAACTGTAATTCCAGATTCTGCAAAAATATGTAACAAACTGTTGAGAATGCGATTATGTTGTTCCCATGAAGCTTCTGCTATCAGAATATCGTCCACATATAAGGTGATGTGACGTTTTAAGAACTCAGGTAATATGGAATTTAACCCACGAATGAATGCTGCCGAAGAAATGTTCAAACCAAAGGGAAGTTTCCGAAACTGATAACAAACGCCGAAACAAAGGAAAGCTGTGTATTTTCTACATTCTGGGTGAAGTTCGATCTGATAAAAGCTGGATCTGAGATCAATGGAAGACAACACTTTTACACCATTAAAATTTTGAAGAAGTTCTTCCAACGTTTGCGGCCTGTCTGTTTCAGGAATAATGATCGTATTGATTTGTCTCGAATCTAAGACAAGCCTGATCGATCCATTTTTCTTCTCAACAACATGTAACGGATTGTTGTATGAGCTTACTGCAGGCTCAATAATGCCCTCATTAAGCATAGATTGTATTTCTGTTCTAACACGGTCCCTATAATGCGCCGGAATTACGTATGGTCTAACACAAAATTTAGTATGCTCACGAACACGAAATTGGTATTGAAATCCCTTGATTGTTCCTGTTTTATGAGTAAAAACTGTGGGATGTTCCTGTAAAATCTCAAAAAGGTCCTGCCTATTAGTGTCATTACAATTCTCAATTGCTTGAATTTTATTCTGAATTAACTCATTAATTTCAAATATGCCGTCGATGTCATCCCTGTCAGTACTTGCAGAGTGATTGTTAGTGTCAAGTTCCGTCGAAAATTCCGAACTGTTGTCTAACAGAAGGTAAAGCCGATTAATTTCCTCGTCATGGTTTGAGAGCCAATCTTCAAATTTCAAAGCTACTGACTTACCTTCTTTTTCTAAACTTATTTCAGCATCGTGAAAGTTTAAGATTGCTTTGTATTCATTCAAAAAGTCTACTCCCAGTATAATTTCCGTCGACAATAATGGAACAATAAGAAAGTTCATAGAGAAGCTGTGGCTTTGACAAAAGAATTCTAAGTTGGTTTGTTGGCGTACATCTACACTTTTTCCAAAGATTGCACCTTGTAATTTAATCTTACGTAACGGAAGTGTGGGGCAATCGTTCGATTTGTTGCATTTGCTAAAGGCTGTTTCACTGATTACTGAAATGGGACTGCCAGAGTCAAGTACTGCCGTAAATTTTACGTCATTTACTGTAATGTGAATCACAGGATATGCAATGTTGTTATGTTTTACGTCGTGTTCTTGGAGTAAGATGTCCCTAATGTCTTCCATTTTTACGTAATTACTAGCTACGGCAGCTGCGTCGTCAGTTTCATAAGTATGTTTTGTGGCTGCCAGCGGTGTGAGTCATTGCCTATTGTCTCTTTGTTGGCGCGCGTCGTTATTGGGATTTGGAGACCTAACTTCTACAAATTCACCTCCTCGAGAGGGCCCTGCCCTGTTTAAATCCCGCCAGTTCTGATGCAATTCAGGTCTGTCGTTACGATCACATCGTCTGTCGTCATGTCGATAGCTCCTGTAGTTTCTTTCTTGTCGGTTAAGTGGTGGAGAATTTCTCCCTGAATCGTAACTGCGCGCTGGACCGTTGCGTCTAAAGTTATTCTGTCTCCCTTGATAATAATTGTTTTGGTTCCCATATTGTCTGTTTCTCTGATTGTCTCTGTGATAGTCATTACCACGGAGAGGTGATCTTTCCCTGTAGTTATTACTACTCTGCCAACGGTTGTCATACGGGTGGTGTCTGTTTTGGTCACGATATATGTTGTGAGAATAGCCTTGTCGTGTCCAGTTATTACTTCTTTCATCGTGGAATTGTGACAGATGTGACCTGTAATTGTTGTGCTCCTGTTTCCGCGTTCCCCGATTGTCAGTGTCAATTTCCAATTCTTGTAACAGACCCTGAAATGCTTCAATGTCATCTTTGCAACGTCCTGCTAAAATAATATGTCGTAAATGTTCAGGCAATTTGAGTAAGCAAATGCGGATGAGTTCTGAGGGGCTGTATGGGTTTGAAAGATATTGATTCTTGTGCAACATGTCTTCAAAATATTTCACAAGACTGGAGAATTCAGATTGTTCGAAATGTTTCATCATTATGATGCCATGTTTTACGCGGTCTTGTGTGGCTTGAGACCAATATGCTGAGAGGAAGGCATGATAAAATTCTCCTTCACTGTGACAATCGTGAATGACCGATCGCATTCTTACAGCTGGTTCATTCTCTAAGTAGCCACACATAAATTCTAATCTGTGCTCCAATGACCAGTTGGGAGGGAAACAATGAGAGAATTGATGGAGCCATGCTTGTGGATGAATGTCGTTGCCTGAATTCTTAAATGTTTTGAATTTACGTGTAGTAATGAATAGCTTATAGTCAAAATCATCATGTTGGCGAGTCGCATATCGGTCATTGTTAGGTCGTGTCGGCCGTTCCATCTCGAAATTCGGTGCACATTGCCAGTTTCTTTCATAACTTCCGAAATGCCCTGTGTTATTATTTTGTGGCTGTTCCGTATTTCTGTGTTCCTCTTCCCGTGTTGGGGCGCGAGTGTCCTCTGAAATACGTAATTCTTGTATTACCTGTGTCAGCTGATCTTGTACTTCCCGGATTTCTCTTTGGTGTTGCGTATTAATTTGATTCTGATTTTGTTTGAATTTCCTAATTTGTTCATACTCTTCTGTGTCAGTGAAGGCTACAGGTGTTGTGTCATTCAGATCATCATCTACCTTTGTAGATAAGCTAGTGAACTGATCTGAAAGTTCGGCTACTTTATCCGATAGTGTACTTATTTCCTCAGTGTGTTTTTCTGAACCAAGTTTCAGAGTATCTACTGTGTCCTTTAAGTTTTCCTGAGTTTTTGCAAGTTGCGTAACCGAATCGGTAGATGCAACTGAGTCAAATTTAGCTTGCAAGGTCTCATGATTTTCATGAACAATAGTTTGCAGTTCTTTTATGGCTGCTTCGTGATTCCGTAATGCATTTTCATGCCGCGAAAAAATAGGTTGAAAATGCTCACAAATTTGAGTTTTTACGTCATTACAGACCTTTTGACATTTCGATTCGATGTTATGTAACTCAGTGGTTAAATCTTCACGTGTTTGTTCAAGTGTAGTGTCTAACTTTTTAAGATTTTGTTCCACTGTGTCTAACTTTTTAAGATTTTGTTCCACTGTGTCTAACTTTTGAAGCTTTTGCTGTGTCTGTCCCATTTGTTGTATTAATTGTAATAACAATGCGTTGGTGTCTGAAACATGTTCCTCAGTGCTTTTCGGCAGTGAATTTACACCGGAAACATTCACATTTTGACAAGCAGAAAATGTGTCTTGACTTATTTGAGAAAACGGTGAGGATCCAAAACCTGAATCTACAGTATTTGCGAGATCGTGTCGTGTCATTTCGGCTTCCTGAGGCGAGCTATTGCCGACCGGTCGATCGATAATGCTTCCCTCTTCACTAATTGTTTCACTGTCCACGCCATTGTTTGACGCCCGCTCCATTTCCCTGTGCACAGTTACCAAATTACTACTTTGAACATTAGTAAATTCATTACTCGGCGGCGCTGATAAGCTACGCTCGTCATCACTATTATTTCTCAGTTTAGTTTGGAGCCTAGTGTTACGTTTTTCACACGCCATTATTGTCACAGTATTTCACACGACAACACAGAAAAACACAATTTGAAGATCAAAAATAAGAGAACACATTAACATAGCACTGAAAATAATATCTAGTTAATTGCAAGCGCAGCTGCGAAATACTTGGTGCAAATCTACATGCATGCCACAACTGTTTTACTCTACAACAATGAAAAACTACAACTACAAAGGAGATTCTCTCTACAATTACGCGCTAGCAATAAACAAAAGCTACACTAAATACACAAACTACAAGAAAAAATCAGAAGATTCCAGTGAGGTATCCTAGGCTAAGGGTCGACATATGAAACGTCCCCTTTGAACAATTATACAGGACTGTGCTTAACCTGACACACAATATTTTTAGCGCAACGCAATCTGACTTTCAAAATTTCCTACTAAAGAATGGCCCTGACAAACATTAAACTATACCTTTCACAAATCACTTACCTCACAAAAATCTTCGCTGCTCAAGCTACTGCAATACAGCGAGCGCCACTACTGCCAGCTAAATAGAAGATTCAAACTACTGAAGGCACTAACTACTGATAGGGATAGTTAGCAAATGAAAGATATTAATAGAGAACAAACAATGTATTTACCTTAATATCATCACAAGTCATAATATATATATCAGTTCATGCCAAATTTCAAAACTCCGCCATCTCTCTCCCCACATCCACCACTGCTGGCGGCTCACCTCCAACTGCGCAACGCTACGCGCTGTTCACAGCCAGCTGCCTCTGCCCAACACTACAATGGCAGACAACAATGCAAACTAGCCACAGACTGCACACAGCACAGCCAGTGATTTTCATATTGAGCGCTACGTAACGTTGCCAATAAGAAAACATAAACAGTCTACTTACACATGTATCTACTCATTCCTCTCAACTGCCCCCGCATTTTGGTGTATTTTCCAACAACTTATATGTATTTTCCTTAATTTTATAGATTTTATGTCACTTCTGCCCATAGGATCATGACATCACTTCTGGGCACGTATTCTAAAATTGACTGTAAATGTATTGCAGCTGTGAACACCTGGTGCAAATGTACTATTTTTGCAATCGGGCGGCGTGGTACAGCACTGTTCTCGAATGCATCCAGTCACCGCCAACCGCTTATTCTACAGCTGCAGTAAGTTTGCTCTATTTTCTGGACATCTGTACATGTGTCGCAGATGGTTCCCATGACCTGGAGTAGACCCGAGTTAGTCTTCGAATGTGGATCCGCCACGGGTGTGGGGCGATGTTCGGATTCGAATCCACAATATGCCATTACTTTTCACCATGTATATAAACGACACAGTAGACAGCATCGGAAGTTGGCTGGCTCTGAGCACTATGGGACTTAACATCTATGGTCATCAGTCCCCTAGAACTTAGAACTACTTAAACCTAACTAACCTAAGGACAGCACACAACACCCAGCCATCACGAGGCAGAGAAAATCCCTGCCCCCGCCGGGAATCGAACCCGGGAACCCGGGCGTGGGAAGCGAGAACGCTACCGCACGACCACGAGATGCGGGCTCGGAAGTTCTTCGAGACTTTTCGCGGGTGATGATGCTTGTACTGAGAAGTCACAGCGCTTGAAAACTGTGGAGAAATGCAGGATGACATGCAGAGGATCGACGCTTTGTGAAGGGACCCTCAACGTAAACATATGTAACGTACTGAGTGTACATAAGAAGATCCATTATTGTATCATCACGCGATTGTAGAACAATCACGGGAAGCCGTTACTTCCATAAAATATCTGGGACTATGCGAATGGGGCGACTTAAGGTGGAACGACAACATAAAAATAATCGCAGGAAAGGCTGATGCCAGACTGAGATTCATTGGAAGAATCCTCAAGAAATGTAGTCCATCAGCAAAGGGGGGAGAGGGGGGGGGGGGGGGGTAGCTTGAGAAACCATCGTTCAACAAGTACTTGAATACTGCTCGTCAGTATGGGATCTGTAACAGACACGATTGACAGAGGAAATGGCGAGGAGGAGTAGGATATTAGTGCTTAACGTCCCGTCGACAACGAGGTCATTGGAGACGGAGCACAAGCTCGGGTTAGGGAAGGATGGGGAAGGGACTCGGCAGTGTCCTTTCGAAGGGGCTATCCCGGCATTTTCCTTAGGCTATGTAGGAAAATCACAGAAACCTAAATCAGAATGGCCGGACGCGGGTTTAAACAGTCGTCCTCCCGAGTGTGGGTCCAATGTGCTAACCACTGCATCACCTCGGTGACAGAGGAAATACAGACGATCCAAAGAAGAGCAGCGCTTTTCGTTCCAAGGACAAATTTTCAAACGACAACTAGTGTCTTTGTACAATACTACGGCCTGTATTTACGACCAAAGAGCCGACCGAGTAAAAGTCTGAGGGTCGGGTACAAACCAGAAAATAATAAGGAGGACAGGTAGACAATGACACAAATCACCACGAGGATTACAGAATGTTACTCTCCTTTATCAGCAAGCAGTTCCATAGATCCACGGTGCGTATCAGCGGTTACTGAGTGGTGCCGATGAATGTCAGGTAGAAGAGGGCAGCCAGGCCACAAGCGGTCGTCCGACACAAATGTTGCCAACCAACCGACAGGATGTCGGCCTGCTGCTTGCAGTCGACGCTGACCCCGGTGAAGTACTCCAGTATCTTAGCTCTGCGCAAGCCCTCCTTGCGCAGCTGGTGGCTTCGGCCGCTTGGACCCCGTGACCACCCCTTGTCGCGCCGCTACCGCCAATGCCCAACTTCCCAATCTCCAATTCCTCCCAGAGGGAGGACTTCGTGCCTCCCTCTAGGGCGAGTTAAACCCGTATATATATCGGCAAGCAAAGACCTTCTAAGGGCACATCCCCCAGATACCAACTCTTCCTCATAGATATTGGCAATGGGGAACAAGAGGGATAGTTGATACTACACCTGAGCCAGTGGCCCCAGACAGAACAGTCTACTTATTCAATGGCGCCACGGCTCAGAGATTCGAAAACTCTCTCCTCAAAACTTGTAGGGAAAATCCCGTTGCCCTACAGTCATAAAATTTGGCAAGAAGCAATGTTTCACAATACAACCAAAGAAAAAATACGAAAATGGTGAATTTTTAGCAATATCACATGAAAAATAGTTTTTTCATTTGTTATCAGACTATCTGTCTGTCATCCCATCTGTTAAGACCCCGTTCTCCCAGGAATGGATAGACGTATTAAGTTTAAGTTTATTTCACACACTAGGATGTAAAGTCCTTTGGCGATCAAATAAGCGGTAGCTTCTAAGTCAGTGCAATCAAAAGACACGTCACATATTTTGATACTTGCAGACTCACTCATCAAAACCTACAGGCTACTTCCCGTTGGTCTAGAATCACGAAATTTGGCAAGAAGCAACGATTCACTGTACAAGTAAGGGGGAAAAACGAAAATTGTAAATCATTAATTACATCAGACGAAAAAAACTATTTTGTCATTGTTATCCGTTTTGAAACTTGAAATGAAAACATTTCCAGAAGTCTTGGAATCCCTGGGACCTATAGTTGCCAGTATCAACGTCGAGATTCTCGATGGATAGACTCTCTTTATACATAATTAAGTTTCTACGGAACCCTGCGCGAATCCTACTCACTCCTGGCCAATTTTTCTTCGTTGTTTCTATTTTTTCTTATATATGTATATATAAACGGAAGTTACTTTATGAATAGTCCTCGTATCTCGCAAGAATTGGCAACCAAGCCAGTTCTCGCGAGATATTTAGTGTCTTTCTTCAAGACAGAAACGAAACTATGAGTATTTTTCTCACCCATACGTATCCATCTCGCAGAGGTCGTGTAGATAAAATCGGACAGATAACAACTCGTACAGAGGTGTGTACAAGCCGTCATTCTTCCCATGCTCTGTCTGTGAATAGAACGGGAAGAAATGCCGGTATGTGGCACTCACTTTACAGTGATTCGCAAAGATGCATTTGTGGAATAAAGTTCCTCATCTCCTCAGCGCGTTTTCGCCCACATAGATAGACATCACCGCTCGATATTAACAGGTCATGTGTTGCGTACCTCGGCGTTAACGGGCAGTCACGGAGGTCGTTAGTGAGATAACGTATCTGCAAAGGGAACTTCCCCTACCGTGTGCACCTAACAACAGAGGTAAAAGTATTAAGTTGCTAATGCCAGTCTTGTACGACTACTTTTAAGAAACAGATAGGTGGGGCAGAGTTGTGTATGAGTTCCCAGAGATTGGCGTTGACTCGTCCGGGTACTGTGTGTGAGCTTCCGAACTGTAAATCAACAAACGTTCTACAGAATTCCAAACCGTGTCCTTTACCAGTATTTGAGCCTTGCATATTGTCGGAAGATTCCACCGATGGAGTAGAAAATGACGATCGCGGTTCGAATACTGATGTGACACAGTTTAGGTCTGCCAGGAAGATCAAATGCAGCGAGAAGCTTGTCAGCGAGGGGAGGTTAATTGTGGACTACAAGTTGCATCGGCAGTCGACCCCATTACAGAGGAAGTCGTGAAGAAGCCATTAGAGCCGAATAATGAGCTTAATTTCCTCTCCCTACCGTATGTGATCAGATCCAGATACTTCATAATCAAGTCGACGAGATGGATATTTTTACCTACTCTAAAATTTATCTGTCGGAACAGTCCCAAGTGGAGAGACGTTATCGACACTGGCGAGTAAGTCTGGCCCAACTGCACCCCTGAAAAGTTACTTCCCTCACTATAATTCGAGTGTATCATCTATGAACGTCTGAGTAGTGTCAGTATTGTTCCAGTTACGAAGAAGTGAAGGTCGATTCGCCAGTTCATCTATCCAGCTCATAGATCCCGCCACCTACTCTGTTCCACCACTAAACAGGATTCTTTCCACCACAGCCGTGTAACTGTACCCAGTACCCAATTATCTTCAGCGGATGTGTGACGAAACCCTTCTATAGACTGTCACATCTATACTGACGGAAAAAATATCGCAATACTAGGAACGAGTTTTCGGCATATAAAAAAGTTGGTGGGTGTGTTTCTACATCGGAAAGATGATGTCTGTTCAGATTTTGCGCCTGTGCATAAGAGTGGCGCTAGTACGAGGGCTCTGCCGAAAGTTTTTGGCAGCCCGTAAACCGTAAGGTGGAGAACAATGGGGTTGTTATCATTCGAGAGAGCGATGTTTTTCGACCTTGGGACGTGCGCACTCAGCCCCTGGCTAGCGGTGATCCCCCCACAGCGCGGTAAGAAAGCGCAGGCAGTGCTGAGTCAGAGACGGTGCAGGATGGAGCTGTCGCGCCGCGACTTTCGCGCCATGACTTTTTACGATTATAAAAAGGGTTTAAGTGCCCAAGAATGCCATTCTTCTTTGCTGTGTGTTTTTGGTGAAGCTTCCCCTTCTAGGGCCACAGTTGGAAATTGGTTTCGCGAGTTTTCGAGGGGTCGGCAGTCAATTGAAGATGAACCTCGTCCCGATCGGCCAGCAACAGCTGTGACTCCTAAAAACATTGATGCTGTAAGGAAAATGATCAAAGAAGATCCACATCTTACATTTGGCGACATTGAAGGGACCCTAAATATTGGATCAACAGCAGTACAGACCATCGTTTATAGTCACTTAAGCCTTACTAAGAGATGTGCCTGTTGGGTGCCACATTCCCTGACAGAAAGCCAAAAGGAGGCGAGAGTGGACTGGTGTCCTTTCATGCTCGAATAATTCAATCGAGGGAAGTCCCAAGACACCTACAATATCGTCACAGGTGATGAACGTGGGTCTACCATTATGACCCTGAAACGAAGAGACAGTCTTCTGTGTGGTGCTTTCCACGGAAGGAACCACCCACAAAAGTTCGACGAAGTCGGAGCTCTGGAAAAAAGATGGTGGCAACTTTTTTCACAAAGATCGGGCATCTGACCTCTGTGACCTTGGACACACGTCGTAAAGTCAATGCTGAATTGTACGTGAACGACTGTCTTCGAAAAGTCGTGGCCACATGGAAGTCACAGCATCCAAAGTCCAAGAGTGGGCATCTTCTGCTGCCTCGCGACAATGCATCTGCGCACAGGGCTGTGACTTGTTTCTGTTCCCTAAGACTCATCAGATGAAGAGGCCATTGCAGCGTACGAGAGTGCACTAAGTGACATCCAAAAAGAAGCTTGGACTGACACATTTTCTAAGTGGTTTCAGATAATGGAAAAATGTATACGTGCTAATGGAGAGTATTTCGAAAAGTTGTAAACGTTTTTTTGCAAATAAATTTTTTTCACACGTTCTGCTAATAACTTTCGGCATAGCCCTCGTAGCACCACTGTGAGGATGTAAATCAGGTGCACTTGAAATACACGCTGCAACGATCGTGAACGTTAGTTACCTTTGAGATTGAACGTGGAAAGCTGATGTTAGCTCAAGAATGCCTTTAAGGCGATAAAGACGCCATTATCAACACCTCATGAGTTTGAACGAGGTCATTTAATACGGCTATGAGAAGCTGGATCTTCCTTCCGCGATACTTCACAAAGGCTTCTCAGGAATGTAACCACTGTACATGAATGCTGGCAGCGGTAATCAAGGGGATGTACGATCGCAAGAAGACAAGGCTCCGGGCAGTCACACGGCAATAACGAGAGGAAAGACCATCGCGTTCAGCTTGCAGCTCTGGCGTCCCGTACGGCTTCTGCAGCAGTAGTTTGAGCAGTACTTAGCACCATAGTGACACAAAGAACTGTCACAAATCGATTACTTCAAGGACAGCTCCGAGCCAGACGCCCTACAGCGTGCATTCCACTAACCCCAAACCACCGCCATTTGAGACTTCATTGGTATCAAGCAAGAGCTCATTGCAAGGCTAGATGGAGCTATACTGTGTTGGTTCTGCCTCGGAGCAAGTGATGGTCGTGTGTTCCTTGGAAGGAGGCCAGTTGATTGCCTCCAACCAACCTGTCTTCATGCTAGACACACTGGACCTACGCCTCTACACCTGGGGTTATGGTCTGAGATGCGATTTCGTACGACAGATGGAGCACTCTCGTGGTTATCCCACGCACACTGACTGCAAAATCGTGCGTCAGTCTGGTGATTTTCCAACAGGATAACGCTCGATCGCGTACCGCCGTTCCAACCCATCATGCTCTAAAGAGTGTCGACACGTTGCCTTGGCTACCCTATCACCAGATCTGTCTCTATTCGAGAACGTATGAGACATCATCGGACAACTCCAGTGTCATCTACAACCAGCATTAACCGTCCCTGTATTGGCCGACCAAGTGGAACAGGCATAGAGCTCCAAACACTACATCCGGCAATTGTACAACACGATGCATGCACGTTTTCATACTTGCATTCAACATTATGGCAATTGCAGTGGTTCTTAGTGTGCCAACATTTCACATTTGCAATGGCTTATCTCGCGCTTCCATTAACCTGGTGATCTTACAATGTTAATCACTTTAGTATGTTACCTAGACAAATTAACATTCGAAGTTGCATTACATTCCATTAGTTATTTTTTAGTGTTGCGATCGATTTTTGTTGTCAGTGTATAGCAAAACACGAGAACATATTCTGAGTTTAAACATAATGCCTGTTACGGAACAAATAAACTTCTCCGTGAGGTTCTGCTCTTCATATGTGACATCATCAGCGTCATTAATGCAGGAAACTAAATTTATTCCATGTTTATACGCTTTTGAAGAGCTTTTGATTCAGTTCCACGCCGATGTTGCCTAACAAAAATCGTTATGGGATATCTAACCCTGACCCACGCTGGCTTACGTCATTGTTCCTTGACAATAGGATGATTAATGAGTTACCACTGCATCCAGTTATGTCATACACATATTTCGAAGTAACAGTGTATGGAGATACGAAGTGGTTGTAAGTAAAGCAAACCGCAGACCGCGATGCTTGTAAGAGATCGGGGAACTGCAGTTTTTCTACAAAACGGTCTGAATACAGAACTCTTGTACGGCGTCTACTTGAATACTGCTCAAGTTTATGGGACTTGTACCAGATCGGACTAACAGGGACAAGGCCAGTTTAAGGCCCAAACGACGCAAGCGGCAGCAAAAATCAAAAATAATCTAGTAAATATGGATCCGCTGACGAGCCGTTTGCCAGATGTCTGCGAATTTGTGGTCACGCACCGCCAGTGGGGACTTAATCGAAAAATGTTACAATAAATGTCTGATATTGTCACCTGAAGAGCGATCGTGAATTCATTGTAAAGAAAGCTACGGATACGAAGTTTTTATTGCCTTGATCGCATGTAGGTACACTAGATTACTAGTTTCGGCGGGGCTAAGCTGCCATCTTCAGATCCTCAGTGCACAGGTTACGAAATCATGCTATGCGATAAACCTCACGTTTCTTACGGCGGTACAAAAACAAACTAGCGGTTTATCGCACAGCATGATTTCGTAACTTGTACACTGCCGAAACTATTAATCCAGTGTGCCTACATGCGATCAAGGCAATAAAAATTTGATATCTGAAGCTTTCTTTATCTTAAAATGTTTACATTTCAAACACATTTTTAGTAACCAGGACAACATTCCATACTGAAATCAGTTTCTGATCGAAACTTCACATTCACAATTATCTCGTGAAAAGCTCGCTTGCGGATATATATTTACTGGAACGTTCTTGCTTCTGTTATCGTATCCCTTTCTCCAGTGTCGTTTTTGTAACAAAATGAGATCCATCCTGTATAGTACAATTTTAACTGAAATATTTACAGATAAATAAATAATAAATCTTTTGTGGCTCAAAGGTTGGTGCAAAACCACTCTAAGATTTTAAAAAATTGATGCACGACGAAGGAGTTATCCGACTGGGACGGAAATCAGAGGACGCGATGTACTTGTACAGACAAACAAACGGTTAAAGTTTCAGAAAAATTGGATGATTCATTCAAGAGAAAGAGCTTTACAAATTGAGCAAGTCAATAACGCGTTAGTCCAGTTATGGGCTTCATGCAAGCAGTTATTTGGCTTGGAACTTGATTGATAGAGTTGTTGGTTGTCCTACTGCGTGATGTCGTGCGAAATGCTGTCCAATTGTGGCGTTATATCGTCAAAATCCTGAGCTGGTTGGAGGTTACTGCCCATAATCGTCCAAAAGTTCTGAGTTGGGGGGAGATCAGACTACCTTGCTGGTCAAGGTAGGGTTTGGCAAGCACAAAGATAAGCAGTACAAACTATCGCCATGTGTGGGTGGACATTTTCTGGCTGAAATATAAGCCCAGGATGGCTTGCCATGATGGGCAACAAAACGGGATGTGGAATATCGTCGACGTTCCGCTGTGCTCTAAAGGCGCCGCGAATAACAAAGAGCTCCTGTTATGTACAGAAGTGGAACCCCAAACCATCACTCTTGACTGTCGTGCCATATGGCGGACGACAGTCATGTTGTTATCCTACCGAACTCCGGGAAATCTCCAGACACGTCTTCGATCTGGAAACTCATTGTCTGGAGAAGAATTGTCTTCAGTGATGAGTCCTGCTTGGAATTAAGACCAGATGACCAGCGAAAACATATCTGGTGACGCCCTGGACAGCAGTGGGATACCAACCTGAACGTTGCCAGCCACACGGCCCACCAATCAGGAGTGATGGTCTGGGGTGCCATTTTTTTATAACAGGATCTCTTTGATCTTAAATTAAATTTTCCCTGAGAAATTTAAGTCTCCAATTTATCTACGACAACGTTGGAAACTGAGGAAGTAAATTAAAATTTGTGTTGCGGCCAGGACTCGAACCCACGTCTTCTTGCTGACTAGATAGATATGCTGAATATGCTGACCATGACACCACCACAGCTTTATGGTCCACAGAGTTGCACGAACTACCCAAGTCAAATCCCCCCCCCCCCCCCAACACAAACTCCAATTCATATCTCCCCTTGTATTGTCACTATTACCAGGGCTCTCCGACATTGGAATATCACCCCAGCATTGGACGTAATGGGGAAGTGCTGTACTACATGTGACCGTAAAGATCTTAAATTAAATTTTCCCTGAGACATTTAAGGGGAGCTGTGAATGGGGGTCTGTGCTGGGAAGGGTATTTGACTTAGGTAGTTCGTGCAGCTGTGTTCACTATCATGCTTTGGTGGTGTAATGGTCAGCATATTTGCCTACTCAGCAAGAAGACCTAGGATCTAGTCCCGCCCGCAGCACAGATTTTAATTCACTTCTTCACCTTCCAAGGTTATCGTAGGATCCCTTTGGTTGTCATCCGCGTCAGCCTTACAGCTCAGTAGTGCGTCGCCTGATCAATACATCTATGACATGAGTAAAATGCTTTTGATTGAATATTGTTAATCGCAGGGCATTATGACTGGTAAATTGCAGTCTTATAACAAAATACATAGCACTTGGTCAGTCCTCTTTAATAACGAATAGACTGGTGAAGTACACAGAACCTCATGTGCTAGCCAAATGTTGTATCTCCCTCCTGCCCTTCCACACTGCATTGCCGAGAATGACATCGAAACAATGTGGTAATTCCACTTGATTCCATATCGCAGTGATCAATTCGTCTCCTAGAGCACTGTGATTCCCAAACTTTTCCTCTGACGGAACATTTTCAGGGTATTTTTACGCTGATGGAACACCTTGTTTGCTTTGAAGGTTAATGAAATGATGAAAACTTGTTTTATTCGTGGGTTCCTTCAATTTTAAATCATATCTAGTAACACAGAAATCATAATGAAGTGTAAAAAAAGTTAACCCTATCGTCTAAATGTCGAAAAAAACGACATGTGACATGTCGTTAATAGTCTTACGCGTAAAATCACGTAAACGAATAATTGCTCTTATGTAACCACGGATTTGTCAAGCACGCCCGCACACGTTCAAACAACGTTTGTCAGTTTAACCTCTCATTGAAGCAGACGCTGTTCGTCCTCATAAATATTTTGACAGTAGTGAGAAAGACTACAAATACAGACAAACCAGTCCAGGCATTGACTTTGGCACTATGTTTAAAGAAGAAGAAGTAAACATGACTCTGGTCCAGGGAATGACTTAAAATGACACATTCGCCCGAGAATATCTCCTAAAGGAAATATGACCGTCCGAACCCAATGATTACATCCACTTTTTTCGAATGGATAACGAATTTTTTTTTTAAACTTGCTAAGGCCCTCCTAAAGAAACGAACATGTCTATCGAGTTCCCTCTTATCTAGCCACGGATGTGGGAAACAGTCCCGTACGTGTACCAAGAAAGCCTGTCAATTCAACCTTACTTTTGAAGCAGAAGCTTTTCGTGTATGCTGTATTTTGGCACTAGTGGGAACGGCTACAAATGAAAATATAGCATTTTTAGTAGGATGGAGGGCTGCATCATACCACTTTTCGGACTGAAGACCACAAAAACAACAACAGTGACTCTGGCACTAAGTTTAAAGAAGAAGGAAACAAGACGATGGTCCAGGGAATGGTTTAAAATGAGAAATATACAACAAGAAACCTGTTTATGGAACTGTTACATTCAGAAACTGATGATTACATCAACTTTCTGCGGATTGACAGTGAAACGTTCAATAACTTGTTTACCGTTACTTTGCCCTAACATTGAAAAAGAAGACCCAAGGATGGGAAAATGTATTCTCTCCTACTTATTCACCTAAGACAATTCATTAAAAGACTAGAACGTAGGGACATATGGCTCACATCGTCCGTGGAAGACGACTTAGGTTTCTTTTATTTCATTCCACTTCCGCTTGTATGTGACTGCGTAAAATATTGATTTTCTTCATAATCTTTTCATGCCTAATATATGGCTCGGAAAGATGCTATACCTCTACCATTTTGGTAACTGTCAGAGCTGTTTTGTTTTTGTACTTGACCACAGTTTCCATGGTTGTGGAATCTCACGATATAATGAGGTAAATTGTGATAAAACAATTTTTCACTTAACATTTGCTGTGAAACACTGTCACACACATATCTATATATCTGTTTTTCGTTTTGTTATAAAAAAAACACTAAGAAATGTTCAGAATGTAACCATATGTGGAAATTAATGTGTGATGTGAATGTAAAACCACTCGTTCCAGATCATTGCGACCTATCGCGCTAAATGATCCGTGGAACATGTAACTAACTAGCTAACTAGTAAAAGATACAGTCAGACATGAGCTAAATGTAATGACAAACCCCATTAATGATGAAGTAACAGTGATAAGCTAAAAAGTCACGTGAATAGCGTGAGAGATGAAAAAACTTAGAAAATCTCGAACTACAGCGCCAAAGGTCTGAGAGAGACAGATCGACCAAACAATGGACATCAACTTTGTGGCGACGGAACAGACAAGTGCTCAATCCCTGTCTGTAAGACGGCTTTTACGACGAAGTTGCTGTTAACATTAACATTTTTCTAACAGAAAAATTTTTGGCATAGGTATCTCCCTTTGGAAATAGCGAATAATTAATTTGGTATTACGCATGCAGCTATTTAGTTGGGGAATAATAACATTATCTGTACAGGTGATGACAACGCATTTCATTTACGTTAACACCATTAACAGTTCAGCCTGCTGTTCATGAATAGTTGAAAACTATAAATGCGGTTCAGCACCTGGTAATCACACAGAATTGTTGGAAAGTTGTCCCAGAATAAGATAAAATTTCTTTATATACGGGTGTTAAAAATGAACCTTCTTCTTAAAGTTTGTTAGATAGCTGTAGAAATGCTTGCTTAAGTGTGAACATATCCAGCACAAATGTAGTTGTAAGTTGAAAGGTTGTTGCTATGAATAGAGTACTATGGAAGGTTTATTTACGTTAGCACTTTTTTAAACACTGTACACCAAGTGTGTCCGTAAATTGATTTAGCTGCTAAACAAGGCTTTATTGGCCGTAGTTGACTTTCAGCGGCTCCCCCTTAGCGACATAACGAGATAGAATCAGTGGAGGGGCACGGCACCGCACATCGCGTCGCGAAGATAGCGGTCGGATTGAATGAGTTTATAGCGCCTCGTGTAATCGCTGGGTGTTGTAAGCAGTTACTGTGCGCCGTCGCAGGAAGCGGTAGCAATGGCAACCAAGCTGGGGAGAATTGCTAGGTTTCAGGTAAAAGTCGGTGGAACTCTCTTGTGTAATGTGTGTCATTAGTTTTTTTAAAAGCCGTTGAGTGTCTGCTCAATGTTACATATGCACGACAACGTCTGTTTTGTGAGAAATGCTATTACCACGTGTTCTGCGACTTTACTGCCGAATGTGTGCAATAACTCGAGTTGTTGATATTAATTTTCTGTACCGCACTGTACGAAGATAGAGTTTTGCTCTATCTGTTGTAGACGTAAAACTTCGGATGTTATGGGCTTATTTAAATGCCATGAAGTGTCAACAAACATGTAGGCATTTTCTGGTGTCACATAACGACATCAGTTTATTGCAAATTGAGTCTACATATAGTTTTGATGTGCAGCTGGTGCGAATAAGAAACTATTTAAACTATCTTTCAAAGTGCCTGCTCCATACTTCAGATACCAACACCGGCGGCACCTGTCCGTTCGAACACAATGTTTATGAAGCGTAATCAGTTCGAACCCATTACCTTCTTAATGTACTTGACGGATATATTCAGGAATTAAGTATTTTAGAGTCCATACTAACTTCTATCAATTCAGGAAATACTTGACAAGCGGTGCTATGCTTCATTGAGTTAACAAAGGTTTGTATACATTCTTGGAACATAATTTCTATATTCAATAGACGACGGACAATCAATCCAGAAAAATTACAGCTATCCTGCGAGTGAATTAACTGTCACTTACAATCCATCTCTTGCAGGCCGTCGTACCGTAGGAATATTTGTTCTCGGTATTGAAGGTTGTAGTCCTCCCATTTTAATTGACAGCCATTCGTAATAGACATGAGGAGTGAAAGAAAAGATATTTTATGTTTTAAATGTAAAAATAAAGTGAAGGATATAGCATGGACATTTAGTGTCATGTCATTCAGGAACTTGGGAAGAAATGTTTTGCCATAGCAAGTGATTCTCTCTCTCTCTCTCTCTCTCTCTCTCTCTCTCTCTCTCTCTCTCTCTCTGTGTGTGTGTGTGTGTGTGTGTGTGTGTGTGTGTGTGTGTGTGTGTGTGTGTGTGTCAAGACTATACTTTATCATTTCAGTATTCCTTTTTATCTTCCATTTCTTTATTCATACCCATTGCTGCTAGTGGACCTGGTTTAAATTTACTTGCCTACAGTACAGAACTTTATTATTATTATGGCTTTCATGATCACTCATTTTGCTGCTGATACTACTTAATAATCTTGATATGATACAATTTACAGTTCTCAGTTGCTAAGGTTTTAGTTCTCCATAAAGATGCCTGAAAAATTATTTTTTCAGGTTCAGAAGTTGAATGGGGATCCTGCGGTCAGATACTTTAGTTCACCTGCACCAACAACAAAGTTATTTATTGATGGAAAGTTTGTTGAGTCTAAAACAAAAGACTGGATAGACTTGCACAATCCAGCAACAAATGAGGTATCCTAATTTGTCACTGAGCACAACAAATGACTGCTCTTTATTTTGTAAGAATTGCCATATTTGGAAAAATGTGATTTGTTATACTTCCATATAAAATGTGAATATTGGTGTAGGTGGTTACTAGAGTCCCAAAGTCAACACAGGATGAAATGGAAGCAGCTGTGGCCTCAGCAAAAGAGGCTTTCAAATCTTGGTCCAATACCTCGATACTGACTCGTCAGCAAATAATGTTCAAATATCAAGACATAATTCGCAAAAATATGGTACGTAGTGACAAATATCTACCTGCACAGTTAAATTCTTTCCACTAGTTTCTTGTGGGGTTTGTAATATTTTTTCTTGTTTATCAATTTTTTCTATAGGGTGAGTTGGCAAAAAACATTACCATAGAGCAAGGAAAAACCCTTGTTGATGCAGAAGGTGATGTTCTACGTGGCTTGCGTAAGTGAATTGTGCTGCATACATTTCTTGCAAGTAAATATTCTTTTAAGAGTTGCAAAAGCTGAAACATTCCCTTTGTCATGTATTTACTCTCTTTCATAAAACCTATAATTTACCATGCTACTGTACACACACGCATATTGCTCCTGGATTTTTCCCAATATCATCCACCCACCTTCATTCATTCATTCATTCAGTGACAGTTTACATTGCAAATTAAAATGGTTTTATATAAATAAAAATGTGCAGTTCTCATTTATAGCTAGTACTGGTGAGATAAGCAGACGTTGTTGCACTCTGTTTTTGATCTTTGTAAATAATGACCTTCAGTAACATTTTGTGTGTGCTGTTTAGAGATAAAAAATTGGTACAAAATACAAGTTCCATGTATAAGATACTGTAGCAATGAATATTAGATCTTATAATGTTAACTACATCAACTTATTTTTCCCTCTAAAATAGAGGTGGTGGAACATTGCTGCAGTGTGACCTCTTTGGCACTGGGAGAAACGCTACCCAATATTGCGAAGAATATGGACACACATTCGTACCGCTTGCCACTTGGTGTAACTGCTGGAATCACACCTTTCAACTTTCCTGCTATGATCCCATTATGGATGTTCCCTGTTGCTACAGTTCTGGGAAATACATCAGTGATAAAGCCTTCAGAGCGTGATCCTGGTGCTTGTATGATGTTGATGGAGATGCTAAATGAAGCTGGTTGTCCTCCAGGTGTAGTCAATGTGATACATGGTGCACATGAATCAGTTAACTTTATTTGTGACCATCCGGATATTAAAGCCATTTCCTTTGTTGGATCTGATCAAGCTGTAAGTATGTAATGCTAGTTCATGTTTAGTTTTGTAACCAGTTTCAAGTTGAAAAACAGTGTTTTTTGTTGCATGAGATAATGATATTAATATTTGATTTGTGGATGTTACTGTATCAACCACATCCCAAATTTACTGTAATCTAATTTGTGAGGACAGAGGAAATTGGCTCCAGTGTTTGGCAGGATAGATATAAACTGATTGTTTAAGCTTTATAATTTCCACTTAACTCTCCCAACACCTTTTCTGACTAGAATGTCTAAAAGCTAAATCTTTTACCACAATATTTAGCATAATATTAGGCTATTTCTACTTTTGAGGACGAATGCTTTATTTCAGGAAACTCTAACTGGTCTCTTCTTGTGCAGATTTTCAATCAGCAAAGACTTGCCAAAGTTCTTTAGATTTCTTCAATCATAAATAAACTTCCCAAACCAAATGAATTTCCAGACACCGAACAAAGGAACTAGTACTCACTTTACAGTGTACAATTCTTTTATTTTATTTTAGGAGTAGGCACAGTAACAAACTTTTGATAGTGTCTGTTTTGGCCATATGTTGGCCGTCTTTAGAAATCTTAAGTGCTCAGCAGGGTGTGGTAAACTGTGTGTACACTAAACAGGACCTAATACCTAAGATTTCTGAAGATGGGAAATGTATTGCTGGATATGGCTTTGATTAAAACTTTATTACTGTAACAGTGCTTAAAAGAAATAAAGAATTGTACAATTTATTTCTAATTACCTTTCTCAGTGAACAGAAAGTCATTTCTCCAATTCTGGATTAAATTTATGCACCCACTCATGTTTACTTGGTGACATTTTAATCAATATCCATCATTACACATTCTGGCACTCTCCAAACTGATAATGAATTGATTGTCCAGTGTGTCGAGATGTGAATTTGGTTTACTGATACTTTTTCCTAAAAAGGGGGGGGGGGGAGGAGGAGGAGGGTGTGCAGCTGATGCCTTCCCCTGCATCCACTGGTTCAATCTTGATAAGATGCCTAATAAATAAATATGCTTCCCTGCAGTATTCAATGTAATTCTGTCGAAATCGAATTATTTTTTTTTCTTCAGTTTACTTCCTACATCTTGGAAGTATAGATGTCTTGGAGTTATATTTCCTTCCCCATCTTTGCCCAATCTGGACTTAGGCTGAGTGACCAACATTTTTGTTGATACATAAACCAGATATTTCTTATGTCTAACTTGGGGACTAGTGTAGCAGGGGATACAACCCGTCGGCTTTGGACAATGACGTCGCAAGTGGCCAATTGAGAAGCGATTCTTCTTAGTGTTGTAGCTCCCTTCAGTGGCTGATAAGTGTTTTTTGGCTTTTTTTTAAAAAAAAAAAATCTCACGAGATAGAATAAACAGATCCACTTTATTAAGCAATCAGTAAAAAAACGAAACTGAAACATAACAGCAAAAGCGAAAATGGTAAACTGCTCTCTGGCGACTTGTGACGTCATTGTCCAAAGCCGACGGGCTGTATCCCCTGCTACACTAGACCCCTAACTTGATATGTTTTAATTCATTGGATACTAATGCAATGATCAAAAATTATAGGTGAAACACCGTGGTGTGAGTAAGGCTATTGCTTGCTGCTTAGAGGAAGTGTTGAGCAGTGTATGGTAAATGTTTCACTATAGCTCAGATTAGAGTTTGCATTACTGTGGAAAACACCTGTGGAATATCATGTAGTGGTCAAAATAAATGTTGCATATTGCCAATACTTTAATACTGTATGTTGTGATCAATAGAATAGTTTGTTTGTAATGTCATTCTAGTACAGACATTCCTTGTTTTTACTGTGAGGGGGCAGTATGTGATGACTGTAGCACTTATCAACATTGTAGTGCTAGAGCTATGTGCCAGTGTAAGAGTTGTGTTGCTTCAGAATGGTTTGAACAACAACAACAACGTACAATCAGAGGCTCCATTTACTCACTCCAGTGGAACAGTTAATGAGACAGGTGGATATCACAGTGAGTGTTACTGAGTCACAAATTGATGCATCTAGTGTCTGGAAGAAGTTACTAGCAACAGGATCAGTTGAGGACCATCCATCACAGAAGTGCCCAAGGAAGAAAAATAGGTGTGAATGTTCAATACATGGGTATAACAGCAAGCAGTGCTATACGTCTACAGTGGCAATTCCAAATAGCTATAAGAACGCAGATGTCAACACAAGCAATATAAAATAGGCTCCATGAGTAGCAACATAAAATAGGCTCCTCCCTTAAATCAGGTTCAGAGAGGGCCTTGTCACATGGGTGTGAAACTACTCTTTGTGGACTAGGCAGCAGTGGGACATGTTGCGGGACATGTTGCTCTTTCCTGATGCTACTCTTGTCAGTCTCCAACCTGACATATTTGTGAGTGGAGGAAATGACGACATTTACATCGTAATTGTATCACAGGCCGCCACCCCTATCAAGGTGATTCAGTCAGACTTTGGAGTGGAATTGTTTATGGCCACAGGACCGCATTGTGTCAATACATAGGACAATTAGTGTGAAGTATTGGGACGACATCCTTGCACACATTGTGGGCCCATTTGGTGAACATATTGGAACGATGGCTTGCAATCCTATTTCACAAGAGACCTTACAGGGTATCGTAGAGACTGCTGTGGAGGAATGGGACAATTTCCCTCAGGTCTATCTGGACAATGTGGTAAGCGGTATGCATATTCACATTCCGAAGTATCTCCAATTACTAGGTGGCCAATTGGTTCATAAGCTATGTGTTATGCAAAATGACAGTGAGGAGAAAGTGTAGTGTTTGCAGTGGAATCTTTTGTAAGGTTTTGTTTTTGACTTTTTGTTTGCCATTATTAAGTGGGAAAGTGTTTATCTTCTTTGTTCTTGTTTCCTTGTGACTAGCTTACAGTATAAAATCAGTTTTGTTTCCTGTTACATCCAGCATTGACAGTAAAGCTATATGAAACATTATTTTACCACTCTATATTGTTAAATTCTATAAATTTTCACAATAGAGCTGACAAAATAGGTTGTGACAAGTATTTATTGTATTTGCAGTAAATATGTTGGCAGCTGATTGTAAATAATTAAATTTTTCTGTAAACTTCTGTTTGAATGTATGGATGTGCTTATGCAAATACGCACAGCCTGAATGTCACAACGATAATGATTTTCTACCTTTTGTAATGTTATATTGGTCCAATGATATGACTTTAGATTGTGAACAAACACAATTTCAACAAAAACTGAAAAATAAAATGCAGTTGTCTTCAACAAAGGGAGGAAGGAGGAGGGTTAGAGAAACTGTTGTAAAGGAGATAATTACTGCCCACTTAAAATAAAAGCTCTTGTTTCAACTTTATTTTCAATAATAGCTGTGTTACTAGCTCTGCACTTCATGGAGTATTGTATCAGTGGAACACAACGATCAAATGACTGTCAAATATTTCAGTATGGTCAGTGTAAAGCATGAAATGGCTAACTGTGAATTCATACACTTTAATTTAAACCATTATATTTTCGTAGGGCAAGTACATTTATGAACGAGGTTCACGAAATGGTAAACGTGTACAGTGCAACATGGGAGCAAAGAATCATGGTGTCATTATGCCAGATGCAGACAAGGAACGTACACTAAATCAGCTTGTGGGGGCAGCATTTGGTGCAGCAGGGCAGCGTTGCATGGCCCTTAGCACAGCTGTTTTCGTGGGTGAAGCAAATGACTGGCTACCTGACTTGGTGGACCGAGCAAAGAAATTAAAAGTCAATGCAGGTAAAGTTTTCCATTAATAAATAGAGTGCAATTGATGTATGCAATGCAAATGAGTCTGTCAAGTGCTGAAGAGTTTGTGCTGCTATTAACCCTAGCAATACCAATGCATTTTCCATAACGTGTACTATGGAGGGATAAGCGAGAACTGTACCGCATTCCACCAGAAAAGAAATGAAAAAAATTACAAAAAAATGTGTTTATTGTTATCAACTTTTATTCACAATATGCTAATTAAAAATATATAAATGTTTAAGGAGGACCCAGAACCTGAAGATTATGAATGACATTTGCTGCGTGAGGTGACTTTCACTAATAAGCATTAAATTTTTGGGTTAAGTTTTACTGAAAACTTGTAAAAAATCATTGCAGAGTTTGGCATAAGAAATCATTAAAAACCATAAATAATTTTCAAATGTAAAGTATATTACTAGATTATAATATTTCAAAAAGTTGGGCATAAAACAGTTCCCCCCTCCCTTTCCCCTTGGTATTCTGAGGACTAAGATCTCACTGGATAATATATACACTATGTGGTCAAAAGTATCCAAACACCCTAAAAAACATAAGTTTTTCATATTAGGTGCATTGCACTGCCACCTACTGCCAGATTCTCCATATCAGCTATCTCAGTCATTAGATATCGTGAGAGAGCAGACTGGGGCACTCCGCGGAACTCGCGGACCTCAAACCTGGCTAGGTGATTGGGTGTCACTTGTGTCATATGTCTGTACGCGAGATTTCCACACTCCTAAACATCCCTAGGCCCACTGTTTCTGTTGTGATAGTAATGTGGAAATGTGAAGGGACACGTACAGCACAAAAGTGTACAGGCTGACCTTGTCTGTTGACAGACCGCCGATAGTTGAAGAGGGTCGTAATGTTTAATAGGCAGGCACCTATCCAGACCATCATACAGGAATTCCAAACTACATTGGGATCCACTGCAAGTACTTTGACAGTTAGACAGGAGGTGAGAAAACTTGGATTTCATGGTTGATCGGCTGCTCATAAGCCACATATCATGCCGGTAAATGCCAAACGACACCTCGCTTGGTGTAAGGAGCGTAAACTTTGGACGGTTGAACAGTGGAAAAACGTGTGGAGTGATGAATCACGGTACACAATGTGGTGATCCGATGCCAGAGTGTGGTTATGGCAGATGCCTGGTGAACGTTATCTGCCAGTGTGCGTAGTGCCAACAGTAAAATTCAGAGGCGGTGGTGTAATGGTGTGGTCATTTGTTTCATGGAGGGGGATTGCACCCCGTGTTGTTTTGTGTGGCACTGTCACAGCACAGGCCTACATTGATGTTTTAAGCACCTTCTGGCTTCCCACTGTTGAAGAGCAATTCTGGGATGGCGGTTGCATATTTCAACACGATCGAGCCCCTGTTTGTAACGCACGGCCCATGGAGTGGTTACACAACAGTAACATCCCTGTTGATACCTCTGCTCAGTGCAGCACTCTGTGACGAATGGGCTGCCATTCCCCGAGAAACCTTCCAGCACCTAATTAAACATATGCCTGTGAGAATGGAAGCTGTCATCAAGGCTAAGGGTGGGCCAACACCATATTGAATCCTAGCATTACCAGTGGAGAGCACCATGAACTTGTAAGTCATTTTCAGCTAGGTGTCCAGATACTTTGGATCACATAGTGTATGCCAGCTTCAGTTCATGCTAAATCATTCATTTCCATGCCTAGTGTGTGATGGTGAGTTACAGAAGATTTCAGTGGGGTATGTAAATCGTTGCAAATAAATAATACATCTACAAACCATTGTGAGGTGCATTACACCAGTTATTAGAGTTTCTTCCCATTTCATTCAAGTATAGTGTGTGGGAAGAATGACTGTTTGAATGGTTCTGAGTGTGCTGTAATTATTCCAATCTTGTCCTCACGATCCCTTTGTGAGCAATATATAGGGGGTTGTAGTATATTCTTGGAGCTATCATTTAAAGCTGGTTCTTGAAACTTCATTAGTAGACTTTCTTGAGATAGTTTAAGTCTGTCTTCAAGAATCTGCCAGTTCAGATTCCTCAGCATCTGTGAGACTCTCCCATGGTCCAAACAAACCTGTGGCCATTTGTGCTGCCTTTTCTGTATACATTCAATATTCCCTGTTAGTCCTATTAGGTACAGGTCCCGCACTTCAGCAATATTCTAGAATGGGTCGCATGAGTGATTTGTAAGCATTCTCTTGTGTAGACACCGAGCGAGGTGGCGCAGTGGTTAGCACACTGGACTTGCATTCGGGAGGACGACGGTTCAATTCCGTCTCCGGCCATCCTGATTTAGGTTTTCCGTGATTTCCCTAAATTGCTACAGGCAAATGCCGGGATGGTTACTTTGAAAGGGCACGGCCGATTTCCTTCCCCATCCTTTCCTCACCCGAGCTTGCGCTCCGTCTCTAATGACCTCATTGTCGACGGGACGTTAAACACTAATCTCCTCCTCCTCTAGTGTAGACTGATAGCAGTGTCCCAGTATTCTACGAATAAACTGAAGTCAGCCACCTGCTTTACCGACAGTTGAGCCTATTCGATCATTCCATTTCATGTCCAGTGTTACACTCACATATTTGTTTGAGTTGGTCAATTCCAGCTGTGACTCACTGATATTATAGTCATAGGACACTATCATTTTCCATTTTGTGAAGTGCACAACTTTAAATTTCTGAACATTTAAAGCAAGTTGCCAGTCTTTGGTCCACTTTGAAATCTTACCAAGATCTGGCTGAATATTTATGATGCAACTTCTTTCAGAAAGTACTTCATTATAGATAGCTGCATCATCTACAAAAAGTCTGAGGTTACTATTACTATTGTCTGCAAGGTCATTAATAGACATCATGAAAGGGTCCCAACACACTTCCCTGGACCACACTGAAAGTTGCTTTTACATCCAATGATACATTTTGCAGCAGACAAGTGTCAAACAAAAAAATGCTCATAATGGTGGCAATGTTTAAAACCAACTCAGGACCGAAACAGTGAACATATCACATAAGGCACGTATATTGGAATCCACATTCTATTCCTGCCTTCTAAATGGATTTTCCATGGCTCTATCACACACTGGAGAAATCTGGTTCCAGAAGGTTGATATTTACTGTACCCAGTATTGTT
Source organism: Schistocerca serialis cubense (assembly GCF_023864345.2). NCBI lineage: Eukaryota > Metazoa > Arthropoda > Insecta > Orthoptera > Acrididae > Schistocerca > Schistocerca serialis. The sequence continues at coordinate 961,376,993 of NC_064639.1, forward strand.
TACTTGATCATAACTGCAATCTCTTGACCAGTTTTCAAGAAGTAAAGCTAGTATAGATTCTACTTATGAATTTCTTTGCAGCACCAAGAATTTATTTGTGTGTGTGTGTGTGTGTGTGTGTGTGTGTGTGTGTGTTACTTCTTGTTTCAACAGAATGTTATTCATGAACATCAGTATTACAGATTCTGACAATTACTGGTGTTGGGTGAAAAATTTACATCAGTTACAATTCGCAAATAGGGAGGAAAAATATTTTAATATCTTGACAGACCATATCTTCAAAAAAGATAGTAGTAGACTGACACAAAAGTCAATACAATATTTATTCATTCACTCTGCCACACTAATGATACGGACAGCATGTGTAAGACTGCAGTGGTACATCATCTCCTATGTTATAAACATATATTGTTCTCAAATTAGCCTTTCTGTTATGTATGTGTATGTACATATCAATTCCAAGAGCATAAATCTAATTGTTAATCAAATAAAAGTTAGTTATTTTCTTAGAGGCAGTAGCAAGTTGCACACAACAATATTTGACAATTTCCGGGGGTTGGAGATGGCAAAATGTGGGATAGAATTTTTTTTGTGTGTGTTTTTGTGTGTGTGGGGGGGGGGGGGGGGGCTACTGAGAGAGAGCTTTGTGGTTGTGGCTTCATGTATTATGAAGTGAACTAATGAGGTAATGGTATGAAACTGATGGAAGTAAGAGGGGAAGTAGCAGGATTTACATGTGGGGGCAACATTTGGTCCCCCAGTGTACCAAAAGTAATACTAACAGAAAACCCAAGGTTCCCAGCAACATTTCTCAAGTAAGCTGTATCACAGTATCCTGCTTGAGAAAAGTAATCATTCTGCTGAAGGTTACATCTAACTGTCATCAAGGAGGTTTTATATTTGTCTATACTGACAGCAATTAAACTGAATTACAGATTGTCTTAATTATCTATAAATAAAATATTGCTGCTTCTATGAGTTTTTTGTTTTGTTCATTTGTGAAGCTCTGTTTCAGATATATTTAAGAAATAATGCTTAATTAATTGATAAATTCAGTTTTTTCATCAATGAAAACATTTAAAAAAAGGTAATACGTATGGGATCTGGTTGCCAATACACTCTCTGAGGGGGAGGGTAAGCAAATTTGCTTTGGTCAGAATGTCTGCAAAGATCAGGAATCTGAGTGTGAGCTCTGACCTGTTACAGTTGGAAGTTCTTATGAATGCTTATTACAGTGTGTCCTCTGTTATAGCACACACAGATGAAAACTGCTGTGAATGATATGAAAAACAAGGGGAATCAATTAATGCATATTAAAACATGGTGGATGACAAGAACAAACAACTGCTGTAGAGGAGCCTGTGTTCAGCAGTAAAAGAAAATGAATAGCAGCAAAAGAAAATGAATCTTACATGTGCAGCGAGTTGGATGTGACCCATTATTATGAACTCCTCTCTGTTTCTAAAAATAAATTATGCATGTGCACTTTCTTAGTTATAATAAGTCAAGGCAGCAATTTTAAGTGAGCAGTAAGTTCAAAATAATACTTAAAATTAAGTACTCACATGGTTTTCATATCTCTTAATCAAACATAAGGCTTACTGAAAACATGGCTTGCTGAAAGCAATAATTGTGTAGGTGATATGATTCAGTTTTCTCTTAAAATCCGAACATTTCATTGTCATTCCTTTTATTTTTATCATCTCCTATTTCAGTGTAATCTTACAAAAGGTGGGTCTCCCTTATGATAGAATCCACTCAGTTGAGCATAACAATTTCATATTAATTGCATGGCCACTATTCCATGATAGCTACTTAACTTCTTGGACCATAATTGACCAACTTCGACAAGATGAACGAAGATAAAAGAAGTCATAGTACAGCAATGTTAAACATTTTGACTTTACAGCCAGAGAATCAAATTATCCTATAATTATTCTGCAGCATAAATTAAAGAATGACTTTGATAATTTCAAATATGATTACAATTCTGAATTAAATTTGAAGTATGAGAACTAATTATGTTTTCCATAAAATAAATCTTTTGTTAATTTCATGTGGTATTTCTGTTTATAAAAAATAAAGTATTAAGTTATGTCAGTTTAATCAAGTATAATATTCTGCAGTACATGATGATAGAGGAAGACTGACCAGTTCTGTTACAAGATTATGTCCGTATGGTGTAGTTTGTATTGCTCATAAAAAGGCAAAATGCTGCACTGAACTTTGATTCAAAGGAGGGATGACTCTCTCTCTCTCTCTCTCTCTCTCTCTCTCTCTCTCTCTCTCTGTCTGTCTGTCTGTCTGTCTGACAAACAGTCTGTCTTTCTTTCTCAATGGTGTTTTTATGTATAAACTACCAAGTGGTGTAATCAAATTAAACTAACTTTTTCCTTCTTACAGGTCATGTTCCTGGCACAGATTTAGGCCCAGTCATCTCCCCACAGTCCAAAAAAAGAATTTGTGATCTTGTTCAGTCTGGTGTTGATGATGGAGCACAGTTGCTGCTAGATGGCAGAGATATTGTGGTTCCTGGTTTTGAGAAAGGGAATTTCGTTGGCCCCACAATTTTAAGTGGTGTTAAGGTCAGTTTGATTTTATGTTAATGTCTAGTTGCAGATCATTATATGAATGTTCTAACAAAAATGAGCATGCACACAATATTATCTGTAGCAAGTGCTCAAATCTATTCAGACTTCTACCAGCTTAAAGAGGATGTTTATATTCACAAATAACATTGCTTGCACGATTAAGGGATTTAAAACAAGGTGTCAGCACCTTCAAATGTTTGCTGGCCAGGAGTAGTGTGTAGTTAGAAGAATTGTTGTTTGATAGCATGAAACCTCAAAGAAATCGTAGGATGATGTGCAAGTATGGTGAGAGCTTCCAACTGCCGATTCACTTTAACACATTGGCTAACAGTTAGTAAGGTTTCAGCACTTCATGAGACTGAGGGTTTGTCTCAGTATCCTGTGTACACACAGTCCACTATCTGTCTGAGCAGATCCATGATAACACCCAAAAAGGTGCTTGAAATGTTGTGGGATGTCATTGGTATCTGTGAGGGTACTTGTTTTGTTATAACCAAGCTGCTTCTCAACTGTTTTCATCTGCTTTGCTGTACACAAACACCATCTCAGCTTGTTCCCGACATGAATACCGGACTGTCCTTAGCAACACACAAGGACCACATAGCATGTGGCCAGAGGACCTGCCATTTGTAAGCACCATCTACCGTGGCAATGATGACTTTCTGGACACGTGTTCATAGCACCATTTTTTCCTGTACTTCCAGTCATGAATCCGCCCCTGTAGTTTGACAGTTTTATTAATGTTCACCCTGTATAAGGTGTCTCCTTAACCTATATCACCCCAAATAACCTACTGCCCAGAAGTCAAATAAAAAATGCCAGACAAATGTTTTTTATTTATCAGATGCACTAACCAATGTCATTGCCTTTCTTGTAACTTTATTACCAAGATACATACAGGAGTATGTGTCTTCTAAGTAGCAACCTATATTTTTTATGAAGTAATCCACATCCTTCCAACGAGACATGTTCAAACAGCATCATTGTACTATTCACATAAATACTGTGTTATTAAAAGCTTAACACAAAATCGATTGACTCATTGCAGGAATCTGGGGCAATGAAACTCATCATCTCGCTGAAGATGACAGTAAACAAATGGAAACACAAGAGAAGTTCAAAGTGGCCATTCAGTCACATTATTGCAATTACTGTTCTGCTAACTTACATGGAAAACAGTTGGCTGAATGACTGTCATAAGTTTTTCAACAGATGCTGAGAGGAAGTGAATTACTGAATTAAATATAAGGGTGCTATATAAGAAAAGTACTGCCATTCATATTGTTATGATGAGTTAAAAGAGAGGCAAATGTGCTGGGTAATATCCCCCTGTCAGCTAAACAAAATTTATTTGGTACATTTTTCATTTTGCTTCTGGACAGCAAATTATTTGGGGGGAATCAAGTGGGACATGCTGTATATGAGTTGGACCACAGCTGACACGAAAGTTAGAACTGTGTGCCAGAGTGGGACTCAAACCTGGGACTTTTGGCTATTTATTGACTGAGCTACCCAAGTGCAACTTACGACTTGCTATCACAGCTTTAAGGCGAAGGTCCCAGTTTTGAATCCTGGTCCAGTACACATTTATAATCCACCAGGAAGTTTCAAATCAATGCACTCTCTGCTTCAGAGTGAAAATCCATTCTGGAAATACGTCTAACATTTCTTGCTGCCACATTTTTCACTATCTCAAGAAGCAAATTATTTGAGAGGTTGTCAGTTATCACTTTTTATTTGTGAATGACATTTTTTGGTAATAAGTTTATGTACTCAAGATTTTTCTGTGACATTAGCACTACAGATATTTTTCAAAAATTTACAGCCCAGTATGAAATGTTACAAGGAGGAAATATTTGGTCCAGTTCTTATAATTTTGTCTGTTGACACTCTGGATGAAGCAGTGCAGCTGATCAACAGAAATCCGTATGGTAATGGAACAGCAATCTTCACCACTAATGGAGCAACTGCTAGAAAATTCACCAATGAAATCGATGTTGGACAGGTATGTATACAGCATTTTTTTATTGAATTATGGTTACTAATGCTCTGACACAAAATTAGAATGTTTGAAGTTATAGAAATTATTCAGGATGTTTTATCACCTACATTTTCAAATTACCCTTAACTTTCTGTGTCAGTTGAGTGAATTCATCAGATTTTAATCCTTACCCATGTTTTGTGTTCATTCGTTCATCAGTTTAATTACTGCAAAACTCGCTGGCAATGTATTTCTTGTGTGTTACACTTGCAACTGATGTTTAAAACATTTTAAGTGATGCATTGGGCATGGGGTAACTATTGCATCCAATTCATCCATAGTTTTTTCTGCTGGTAACCTTTCTTCCTCTGCACATTCACATACAAAAAAGCTATACAGAATGTTAAATCTGGACTGCAGTGAAACAATAAAAGGGAACCATTGATCAATCGAATGTCTTGGTGACCCTGAACATGAAATTGCTGGCAAATGTTATCTGTGACATACAGGAGTATGTGAGCCTGCATAAAGTAAATGTGCAACATTATCCCTCTGAAATTACTGATCACACATTAACTTTGAGGGATCTTCAGGTATTATTCACAAATATTCATTTTGCAGGAAATGAAAGCTGCATCATTGGACATTGTAACCATGCACTCTTAACATTACCTTACAATGTCCTTACACCTTCTTAACATAAATGTACAGCTTTTTGGCCATCCTGAAATGAATTACCTGCCAGTCATTAGTAAAATTATGACAAAGTTGTCTTGAGCTCCATACAGTGTTCGGTCTCAAGGACATTGTTATTGGAAACAAGGTGGCTGCAATTTATTACAGAAGCAGCATATTCTCAGCCTATTTCTAGTTGCATAAACAGATGGAGCACTTTTGGAGTATCATTGTTGCCAAGATTCCTTTGGAGTGCCAAAAAATCTCTCATTACTTACAAGAACAAAGGCATGTTTGCTCAAGTGGAGTGTCTTCTTGTCTTCCAGACACCACCATTATTGCATGTTGGCATTTATTGAGATTCTTGGGAGTGACAGCCATGACAAACTTTTCACCTGATGTGTGAGATATAAGACAAGCAAAACAACCTCAGACTTAAAGAAGAATGTAATAATTCCAATTCCAAAGAAAGCAGTTGTTGACATGTATGAATACCATCAAACCACCAGTTTAATAAGTCATGGAGTCAAAAAATTTTTACACATATTATTTACTGAGGAACAGAAAAACTGGTGGATGCCAACTTTCGGGAAGGTAAATTTGGGTTCTGGAGAAATGAAGGCTCTGGAAGCAATACGGGTCTTCCGATTTGTCTTAGAAAATAGGTTACAGAAAGGTAAAACTGGGTATGTAGCACTGTTAGAGTTAAGGTGCCTCAACATAATGCCTTTTTTCTATTCAACTTTGCTCATGTGCATAAATTTCCAACAGTGGAAGTATACATGTGCATTTTGAGCATGTGTAGTTTCCTGGAAATGGAAGTCCGCCTTTGGTGGGAACTTCGTGCATTCTGGCTGACGACAGGCGGCTGGGGCCCTGTGTGTTTCATTGTGTAGTGTGTTGAGGTTATGCTGTGAAGGGATTTGTGTAGTAATGGCTGTTGACTTCAAAGGAAACACACTAAATTTTATGGATGATTACAGACAAAGAAAAGCCATATGGCATGCCACTTCTAAAGATTATTTGAATAAAAATTTGAGATGTGATGCCCTAAGCATCACCTATTTAAAAAAAAAGTATCTGATCATGTTACTGTAAAGAATAAGATGATGCAAGTTTCAAAGTAGAAAATGAGAAGAATAATCCAGGAATTTATGAAGAGTGTATATGAAAACTGTGGACAAGTATTAATGCTATGGTGACTTGGAGAACATCTGTGAACCTAAAGATCAAGCAGACACAGCGAACCCAGCTAAATATCGCCCCATAACATGCCTACCAACAATATACAAAATATTAACTTCAGTCATTAAACAGAAACTAGTGACACATACAACACAGAACAAAATTGTAAATGAAGAACAAAAAGGCTGTTGCAAAGGAGCACGAGGATGTAAAGAGCAACTGATAATAGATGCAGAGGTGACATATCAAGCTAAAACTAAACAAAGGTCGCTACACTACGCATACATCGATTACCAAAAAGCTTTTGATAGTGTACCCCACTCATGGTTACTACAAATATTGGAAATATATAAAGTAGATCCTAAATTGATACAGTTCCTAAACATAGTAATGAAAAACTGGAAAACCACACTTAATATCCAAACAAATTCAAATAATATCACATCACAGCCAATACAGATTAAGCGTGGAATATACCAAGGAGATTCAGTAAGTCCTTTCTGGTTCTGCCTTGCTCTGAACCCACTATCCAACATGCTAAATAATACAAATTATGGTTACAATATTACTGGAACATACCCACACAAAATCACACATTTGCTATACATGGATGATCTAAAACTACTGGCAGCAACAAATCAACAACTCAACCAATTACTAAAGATAACAGAAGTATTTAGCAATGATATAAATATGGCTTTTGGAACAGACAAATGTAAGAAAAATAGCATAGTCAAGGGAAAACACACTAAACAAGAAGATTACATATTGGATAACCACAGCGACTGCATAGAAGCGATGGAAAAAACAGATGCCTATAAATATGTAGGATACAGACAAAAAATAGGAATAGATGATAGAAATATTAAGGAAGAGCTAAAAGAAAAATATAGACAAAGACTAACAAAAATACTGAAAACAGAATTGACAGCAAGAAACAAGACAAAAGCTATAAATACCTATGCTATACCAATATTGACCTACTCATTTGGAGTAGTGAAATGGAGTAACACAGACCTAGAAGCACTCAATACACTTACACGATCACAATGCCACAAATATAGAATACATCACATACATTCAGCAACAGAAAGATTCACATTAAGCAGAAAGGAAGGAGGAAGGGGATTTATCGACATAAAAAACCTACATTATGGACAGGTAGACAATTTAAGAAAATTCTTTGTAGAACGAGCAGAAACTAGCAAAATACACAAAGCAATCACCCACATAAATACATCGGCTACACCACTACAATTTCATAACCACCTCTACAACCCTTTAGATCACATAACATCAACAGATACAAAGAAAGTAAATTGGAAAAAGAAAACACTACATGGCAAGCACCCGTATCATCTAACACAGCCACACATCGATCAAGACGCATCCAACACATGGCTAAGAAGAGGCAATATATACAGTGAGACAGAAAGATTCATGATTGCAATACAGGATCAAACAATAAACACCAGATATTACGCAAGCATATTATTAAAGATCCCAATACCACAACAGATAAATGCAGACTTTGCAAACAACAAATAGAAACAGTAGATCACATCACAAGCGGATGTACAATACTAGCAAATACAGAATACCCCAGAAGACATGACAACGTCACAAAAATAATACATCAACAGCTTGCCTTACAACATAAACTTTTAAAACAACACGTTCCTACATACAAGTATACACCACAAAATGTACTGGAGAATGATGAATACAAGTTATACTGGAACAGAACCATTATAACAGATAGAACAATGCCACATAACAAACCTGACATCATACTCACCATTAAAAAGAAGAAATTAACACAACTAATTGAAATATCCATACCCAATACAGCAAATATACAGAAGAAAACAGGAGAAAAAATTGAAAAATACATCCAACTGGCTGAGGAAGTCAAGGACATGTGGCATCAGGATAAAGTTGACATTATACCAATTATACTTTCAACTACAGAAGTCATACCACGCAATATCCACCAGTACATCAATGCAATACAGCTACATCCAAACTTATATATACAACTTCAGAAATCCGTAATTGTTGATACATGTTCAATTGCCCGAAGGTTCCTAAACGCAATGTGACATATGCCGTGCAGTTGAAGGGAAGTGACGCTTGATCAAGGTCCGCGTCACTTTCATTCCGAACCAGACCTGAGGTCTGAGAGAGGAAAGATAATAATAATAATAGGAGCACTCAGTACACTAAATACACACACTAGGCAGAGATCAGAACCAACCAACACACAGAAGAAACCCACAAAACCAGCATGGCAACACAGGCTACAGACCAGAATAGAAAAACTGAGAAAAGACATCAGACAGCTAACACAATTTATAAGAAAAGAAATGTCAGACAAAAAACCAAAAAGGTTAGGTAAAATCTCACAACAAGAAGTGATAGAGCAGTTAGATGAAAAGGAGCAGAAATTACAAGCATTGGCCAAATGACTTAGAAGATACTAGAAGGAAACAAAACCAAACATTCAACACAAACCAAAAGAAATTTTACCAGACAATAGATAACACACACATTAAAATAGACAATCCACCAAACATAACAGACATGGAACACTTCTGGAGCAACATATGGTCAAACCCGGTACAGCATAACAGGCATGCACGGTGGATACAAGCAGAAACAGACGCATACAAGATGATACCACAAATGGCTGAAGTGATAATTTTGCAACATGAAGTCACCCAAGCAATTAATTCTACTCACAATTGGAAAGCCCCTGGAAAAGATAAAATAGCAAATTTCTGGCTAAAGAAGTTCACCTCAACACATTCACATTTAACTAAATTATTTAACAGTTACATTGCAGACCCATAAACATTCTCTGATACACTTACACATGGAACAACTTATCTGAAACCTAAAATCAAGTAGACACAGCAAATCCAGCTAAATATCGCCCCATAACATGCCTACCAACAATATACAAAATATTAACTTCAGTCATTACACAGAAATTAATGACACATACAACACAGAACAAAATTATAAATGAAGAACAAATAGGCTGTTGCAAAGGAGCACGAGGATGTAAAGAGCAACTGATAATAGATGCAGAAGTGACATATCAAGCTAAAACTAAACAAAGCTCGCTACACTACACAAACATTGATTACCAAAAAGCTTTTGATAGTGTACCCCACTCATGGTTACTACAAATATTGGAAATATACAAAGTAGATCCTAAATTGGTACAGTTCCTAAAAATAGTAATGAAAAATTGGAAAACCACACTTAATATCCAAACAAATTCAAATAATATCACATCGCAGCCAATAAAGATTAAGCGTGGAATATACCAAGGAGACTCATTAAGTCCTTTCTGGTTCTGCCTTGCTCTGAACCCTCTATCCAACATGCTAAATAATACAAATTATGGATACAATATTACTGGAACATACCAACACAAAATCACACATTTGCTATACATGGATGATCGAAAACTACTGGCAGCAACAAATCAACAACTCAACCAATTACTAAAGATAACAGAAGTATTCAGCAATGATATTTGGAACAGACAAATGTAAGAAAAATAGCATAGTCAAGGGAAAACACAATAAACAAGAAGATTACATATTGGATAACCACAGTGACTGCATAGAAGCGATGGAAAAAACAGATGCCTATAAATATCTAGGATACAGCCAAAAAATAGGAACAGATGATACAAATATTAAAGAAGAACTAGAAGAAAAATACAGACAAAGACTAACAAAAATACTGAAAACAGAATTGACAGCAAGAAACAAGACAAAAGCTATAAATACTTATGCTATACCAATATTGACCTACTCATTTGGAGTAGTGAAATGGAGTAACACAGACCTAGAAGCATTCAATACACTTACACGATCACAATGCCACAAATATAGAATACATCACACACATTCAGCAACAGAAAGATTCACATTAAGCAGAAAGGAAGGAGGAAGGGGATTTATCGACATAAAAAAATCTACATTATGGACAGGTAGACAATTTAAGAAAATTCTTTGTAGAACGAGCAGAAACCAGCAAAATACACAAAGCAATCACTCATACAAATACATCGGCTACACCACTGCAATTTCATAACCACTTCAACAACCCTTTAGATCACATAACATCAACAGATACAAAGAAAGTAAATTGGAAAAAGAAAACACTACATGGCAAGCACCCGTATCATCTAACACAGCCACACATCGATCTAGATGCATCCAACACATGGCTAAGAAAAGGCAATATATACAGTGAGACGGAAAGATTCATGATTGCAATACAGGATCAAACAATAAACACCAGATGTTACTGCAAGCATATTATTAGAGATCCCAATACCACAACAGATAAATGCAGACTTTGCAAACAACAAATAGAAACAGTAGATCACATCACAAGCGGATGTACAATACTAGCAAATACAGAATACCTCAGAAGACATAACAATGGAGCAAAAATAATACATCAACAGCTTGCCATACTACATAAACTAATAAAACAACATGTTCCCACATACACGTATGCACCACAAAATGTAGTGGAGAATAATGAATACAAATTATACTGGAACAGAACCATTATAACAGATAAAACAACACCACATAACAAACCTGACATCATACTCACCAATAAAAAGAAAAAATTAACACAGCTAATCGAAATATCCATACCCAATACAACAAATATACAGAAGAAAACAGGAGAAAAAATTGAAAAATACATCCAACTGGCTGATGAAGTCAAGGACTTGTGGCATCAGGATAAAGTTGACATTATACCAATTATACCAGGGCCGGCCAAACGCTGCACAGTGTGCAGACGTGCGGAAGTGCTGCACATGTGCGCACGTGTGCGACAGCGACATCTGTTATTAGACATGTGTCCTAAATGAACGGCGGAAGCTCCACTTCGCTGTTTATGTGATACAAGCAAGAGCGCAACATACCCAGTCTCGTTTACCCCTGGTAACCGTAACCTTAACAGAGAAATACTGAGAAATGGCAGGTACTGTGAAAAAGCAAAGGACGGGAGATCTATGTTCTCAGTCGTTTAAAAATGACTGGGAACTGCAATTCTTTTTTGTAGCCGTTGGTGAAAACTCAGTGTTTGCTATGCCGCTGAATAATATGCAGCCAGCATAAGTTTTCAATTGAAAGACACTAAAATACATATCACAGAGATGAGTGTAGTGCACTCAAGAGTGAAGAACGGCAAGCAAAATTAAATGTCCTTAAGAAAATGGATGAGACACACAAACTCGATTATCATTTCTCATGACCAGTGATAAACGTGTTTGGATTTATCCCTTTCATAATTAAAAATTAATGTTTACTAACTGCGCATTATTGCCTCATTCTGCTCCATGTTACATTATTATCAGGAAAGTTGGTCATTAAACCGATTGTTCCAATGTATGCTTACATTTAGGGTTTTTTTTAAATGTGTGTAGGGCTACGCTCAGCTGAAGTCAATAAACGTAACATTCATCTAATTGTCGGTTATTATGCAGATTTCAGACGGAGCTGATGAAAGATGTAGCAATAATGGTATTGAAATAACAGATGATCATTGAGAGCTCTGCGGTTATCATTCCGTTCAGAGCTCAGTGAGACAGAAATTATGTGGGTGTAACTGAGGGCACCGAGAATTAGTTATAGGAAACCTTGCATTAGTTTAATGTTATTTGAAATCATGAATAAGGTTTGTTGGAAGTCGCTAAGTGCTCTCTTTCTTAAATACTAGATCAAAAACATTAAGGGTATTTACCTGCCGTCAATCAAGCTGTCTTAATAAAAACCCACAGTTGTTAACTGTATTACTTGTCTTACTGGGTTAAACTGTCAACATAAACGTATACGTCTCAATAAGTAGACTGTGACAGTATTTTAAATGTTTGGTACGCGAAATACCTTCCCATAGATGACTTGCAAGCTATGGAAAGAGCACTAGAATGCGCTGATACAGAGTATCCCAGCAAGTGGATAAAGCGACATCTGTGCGTAGAAACATGCACTACATGAAGGTTGACGGCTGCGGTGTGCACGCTGTGACCCGGAGGTTGGACATGTGCAAGAGCACTACACGCGTGCGGAATTTCTGGCTGGCCCTGAATTACACTATCAACTACAGGAGTCATACCACACAATATCCACCAGTACATCAATGCAATATAGCTACATCCAAACTTATATATACAACTACAGAAATCTGTAATTATTGATAAATGTTCAATTACCCAAATGTTCCTAAATGTAATGTAACATATACTGTACAGTTAAAAGGAAGTCACGCTTGATCAAGGTCCGCGTCACTTTCCAGTTTTGACCAGACATAACGCCTTAGAAAAGAAATAATAATAATATCCGTCAGAAACAGAATTATTAACAGTTCAGAGGCAACCTCTATCAGAAGTTAAATGGAAAATGGTCTATTACCTTGACCTCTAATCACCAAAAGTTAATTGTTTGTCTTAAAGGTGGAAAATATATTAATAAATTGCCAAGTGATTTTATCAACGTTGCGGGTGACACACAGACAGTTGCTACTGTGAAATCTAAGTGATCCAGAATGAAGTACAGTCCTCATGAGTTCACTTCCAACTTTTACTGAAAAAAGTCTACCCAGCTCTGATGCCATCCAAGGCACAATGCTCACAGACAATTGACTGGCACAGACAGATTGATAAGTGTCTCTTTTCACACTCTGTTTAGCTGTATTTATGTAGAGGTGCAGTGGATCGTCAAACAGAACATCTGCTGTCAACTGCCCTAGGAACAGGTAACAGTATCTAAATGGCCCATTTCTTGGACATATATTAATTAATAGCTCTGCCATTTAACAATTACAGTCTTCTTAGAATGGAACTGACAGCGGAACTTGACCTCTGAACTTGACTAGTTAAGATTCCTTGTAATCATTGTTATTTGTGATAAAGTTTTGAAACCTGGTACAGCTTTGTTATTGCATGAATGTTATTGATTTCTGTAATTAGAAGTTTCTATTCCAAATACAAGTGATACTTAATCTGACATGAATAAGGACATTTTTGTTCAAAATTTGGTTTCCAGTAAATAATTTGAAAACTTGTAGAGGTTGCTTATTAGCATCACACATTTATTTTTCTGATGTAAAATTCCATTGGGAACCTTGTGCACCATGAATTGTATTATTGTAAATATGGTTTGGATAAATGGCAGCACAGGTCCTAAAGATTGAAATCCTTCATTTTACAGATAGATTTCAGTTACTGTGTGACCATCTTCTGCGCTAAGAAAACATAATAACCATCAGATATGAGAATCTTAACACAAATGTGGCCCTATTTATAACCACCATCAAAAAGAACATAGTCAGGAAAACATATACAAATATACAAAACATACAAATATACAAAACATACAAATATACAAAACATATACAAATATATCATCTTCTGCGCTAAGAAAACATAATAACCATCAGATATGAGAATCTTAACACAAATGTGGCCCTATTTATAACCACCATCAAAAAGAACATAGTCAGGAAAACATATACAAATATACAGATTCTCATACATATCGAACTATTTGAACCTTGCAGGCCCATACCATAACAACACAACGTTCTCTGTGAAGTGTAACATGTACTGTGATGATTACTTCCAGCAGGTATCTTCACTTTCACTGTAAACATTAATTTTGAAATTACAAAAGAACCTATCATGTGACCTTAGCGGTTCTCGATCCAACATACAGTGAGCTTTTAGCTTACACAGCCAACTATTTATGCTCAGTATAGCAAAACAAGCATCATAGTGCCCTCTACATGGCAAAGCGTACAACATGGAGACATCAATTACAGTAAATACCGTTAATAGAAAAAAACCATAGCTTACAAAAAAATAACCTTTAAAATCAAATGACGATTTTTTTACCATCTGAAGTCATAGCTAAACTGTCAAAAAAATGCAGCACAGGCATAACAAAGAACAAATAAAACTATGCCCTCTGACACAGTCAAGATAAAATGTGTACGAATACACGTAATGAAAAGCACATAGTAATTTCTCAAATCAGAAAAATTAGTGTCAGAAACCCCCTTTTTCCAGTTCCAAAAACATCAGTTGAATGTAAAAAGATTAACCTTTGTAATGGGACATTATGCCCTCTCTTAACATCCTCGAAAACTTGAACAACCCAATGATTGACATTATCAGCATACATTCTTAACAGGCATTTACAACAAGTAATAACAAGATATTAACAACCATACAATAGTCTCCTATATGATGTATTGGACCCATAATATTGCTATTTTTCAAGTGACCAACTTACACTAAATTTCAATAATGACAAAGTGGGCCAAATATACTGGGTGACAATTACTGAACTATATGCAAAAAATGTAAATTGGTTGCAAACTTTGGCATGCACACGCTTTGTTCAACATGTAAGCGTCACTACAGGTATTCAGACTTGTGCTATTACATGTTCAATATGCTTGCCACCATTGGCGATGATGTGGAGAGATGAAAAGCAAAATTCTGCATGACCCGCTGAAGTGTTAAGAGTATCTGTGCAGTCAATGACCTGAATGGCTGCTTTCAGCTCAGCAGTGGTTTTGGTGTTGTTATTGCTGTAAACCTTTGTCTTCAATGTAGCCCCACAAAAAGGAGTTGCATGCGTTCAGGTCTGGAGAATATGGTGGCAAATTGAGGCCCACGCCAGTGGTGTCGGGGTACCCCAGAGCCAGAATACAGTACCCAAGCACTTCTCCAGGACATCAAACACTTTCCTACTTTGATAGGGTCGAGCTCAGTCTTATATGAACCACATCTTGTCAAAACAGGGTCACTTTGGATAATGTGGATGAAAGACTGTTACAAAACCTTCATGTAGTGTTTGGTAGTCAAGATGTCATCAAGGAATATCACACTGATTATTCCATGACTGGACATTGCACATCACACAGTCACCTATTGAGGGTGAAGAGACTTCTCAAATGCACCAATTTTGCTTATTGACGAACCCATTCAAATGAAAGTGAGCTTCATCGCTAAAACAAACATTCACATCAAAGTCCTGTTCGTCAATTCTGTGGACAATAGTATGGGCAAAACGCAACCACTATTCCATGGCCCTGGGGCTTAATAGCTGATGGGTTTGAATTTTGTATGGAAAGAGATGAAGGTCTTAAACAGTAATTTGTGACAGTGTTTCCCATTTGATTCCCACCTGTTGTGCAGCTTGTTGATTCATTTCCTTTGGCTGATTTGAAACACATGGCATGTTTTCATGCATTTTCGCCCTTTTTGGACAACTGACATTGCCAATACTGTCATCATGAACACTACCTGTTCTCTCAGTCTTGCAAGTCAAATTCTTGGCTGTTGGCACCCTTGGACCAGTTGTCTTCAGCTTGAACTTGGTAGGAAACTTTAGTTTAGCTGCTGTTGGGTGGTTTTACTCACATAGGCCTTCACAAGCACTATGCATGCTGTACCTGCAGATGGCTAGCAACAATAAGGCGCATGTGCATTTGTATACTAATTCCCATCATGCCCTGTGGCAAACATGCAGTTTGAATGCCCTAACACAGACCATTCAGAAGTTATGACTATTGTTTTCATATAGTTCAATAACTGTCACCCTGTACATTGCAAATAGGGCACAAAAATAAAAATAATGTCCACCATTTGTTATTAGAAAACCTGATAAGCACCTCTTAACAAAAAACTGCTGAAGGAAAGGTAAGTCTAAGTGCACACAAAGTTTATGCTCATATCGTGAATCAGCGTGTTGCACTGTATAAGACATAATACCAGCTAATCTTTCATCTTGTTGCTGGCCCTGTGGACGGCCTTCCTGCCATGCAAAGCTCTCAAAGTGCTTTCAAAAATGGGCACTTCTCGTAAGTGTCTGTTCATTAAACAACATGGAATTCCAAGATTTCAGACTACAGGAAATCTCCATCTTCTCAAGGAGATTGAGATATCTGCCCTTTTGTTTTTTGCTGTACAACAATTTAAGCTGTGATGTCCCATCAGGAGGAGCATGGCCTGTACCAATCAAATGTGCATGTCAGTGTTCTGAGGAATGTCATTACCTGTAGGTGTGCAGGGCATCTGTCAGTAATGAAAATAATGTTTCTTTCTGCTGCACCCATATTAGCATCTAAACTCCTTAGAAGCTTTGCACACATTTCAGCTGTCATCCAGGCATTGCTAATAAAATTGCAGGTGCTCGGTATTAGTGTTCTTGTTTCAGGCAGGCCATCCACCTTTGCAAGATACTAGTCTTTAGTGATGGTAAATCATTACTTTTATGAGAAGAAGACACAACTCCAAATTTTATTGCATTGTGGAATCACCCTGAACATTGGTGCATAGAATCTACCAATGAAAACTATAATTTTAAAATAAAACGAAATGTAACTGGATAGATTTTTTTAAATCTACTCAGCAAGTGGAGACAGGAGAACTTTCATAGCCAGTGGCCCCTTCTCCTGGCAGGAGGATAGAAGGGGAAGGAAGAGGGGTGAAGGAAAAGGACTGGTGAGCTGTAGGAAAATCGATAGATTTCATAATAGTCACCCAGAACTCAGAACTTGCCGGATTGGATGAGAAGGAAAGACTGATTGTGGGGGACTGCACCAGATGAGATTTTCAAATCTCGTCTGGTGCAGGTCCCAACAATCGGCCTTTCCTTCTCATGCCATCTGATAAGTCTCCCATGGCCCAGGGTTCTGGGCGACTTCTCCAAACTCTTTCCCTTTTCCTAGACCTCACCGACCGTTATTCTTCACCCCTCTTCCTTTCCCTTCAACCATTCTGCCAGGAGGAGCCACTGACTTCAAAAACCTTGCAAATTTTACTACAGTGTGTGTGTGTGTGTGTGTGTGTGTGTGTGTGTGTGTGTTGTCCTGCCACTGCGTGATGAGTAGGTTTTTTTTAAATCCATCCAGTTACAGTATATAGGATGCGTTTCACAGCAACCATGTACAATGTTTAATACAAGAACTGAAATTTTCTGAGACCCGAGATTACTCACAATATTGTAATGTAGAAATTAAATAAATTTTGCCCTTCACATCAGAAAAAAATATAGAAAGCTGCACAGCTGCAACCGTATAACAAACTTTAGCTACCCTTTTCTGTTCCTCATTGGCATGTGATCATGAACCTGCCAGAATTTGTAAAACTGAAGGGTAAAACCAAATGTAGCCTACAAAGCTTCATTCAAGACAACCATACAGATTTAGTCTTGAACTGATAAGTGTGCAGCTAAACAAAGGTGTTAGGCATCTTTGAACACACGTTCTCCCTTTTTAATGCAGTGGGACAGAAAATTCAACATTCACGAATGCCTGCTCATTTGCTAGTGTATAGGACATGAAAAAGACTATGCCATATTATGTTTCTTTGCCATGTCATCTTAAACGTTCTTGTTTTGCTGTCTGCTGAAACTTCCACAATGTAGTAGTCAAAACTTTCATAAACAACTTGTAACCAATGCACAAAACACCATTATTTTATGGTACTGGAAATTGGCAGTTATTTGAATTTTCCAGCAAAAAATTATAATGTACCTATTGGCAGTAGAATACTTTGTAAATTATAGACATTCTTTCCTGCAACTCACCAAAAAACTTAGGAATTTTGACTTAACTGGAGTTCACTTTGCAAACTGTTCAGTGTTTCTTCCTTAAAAAAGGACTTTCTCTTAAAGGGGATTCATTAGAAATGAATATCAGGAACATTGTTCTTGTGGCAATTTCGCCAGAACCAATTGTGGATTGTGGTTTGTCTCATAACGTACATAATGTAAATCATTTGATTCAGGTACAGGAGACACGTCAAATTGTGGTAAAATTTCACATTAGACAAAGAACAGCTGATGTTAACAAACAGCATAATAATAATAATAATAATAATAATAACAATAATAATTTTTATACAAACTTACAATAAAATCGAGCACTTTATTACCCCTTGCCCAAGTTCTCATTTCATCCTCTATGAATTCTTCTCTTGAACAGTAGCATTTCTCCCACAGAATCTGCTGTAGCCTTGTTTTTAAAATTTTTGGCTTCATGTTAAATATGTTTTTGCCTATTGACTTGGTGTATATTGTCATACCCGTATATTGTGGCGTCTGTGCATACAATTTCAACTGGCGTGTGGGTAGCATAAAATTATTTTTATTTCTTGTGTTCTATGTATGGTTAAAATGATTCTCCCCAAATAATTTTTATCTGCTGTGCAAATATAGAAGTAACATTAAAGATTTGTAGTTTTCGAAATAATGGGCGACAAGGCTCTGTTCGCTGTGCAGTGCACATGTATTGGACAATTTTCTTTTGCAGTTTCAGTATTTGAGTTACACAACTGGAACTTCCCCAGAAAATTATCCCATATCTAATGACAGATTCAAAATAACTGTGATAAGCATTTTTTCCTGTACTCATGTCTGTGGAATTTGCTAGTATTTGCATTGCAAATGCAAGACTGCGTAGTTTATTTGACCAAAAGTCAACATGTGTATTCCAGCTTAAGTTATTGTCCTCATATAGTCCCAGGAATTTGACCGTGTCAACTTCTTTCATAGGTTGATTGTTATATTGTATTTTAAGTTCCGCACATTTTGAATCTGTTTTTGAAAAGTGGGAATTCCTTAAAGTGGGTTTGTTAATACAGAGTTCTATTGTACTTACTATGTAGCAGAGAGGCTGATGGCAGAATAAAAACCAGATGGAATAGTTTATAATCTTTTGGTCAGTATCCTTCCTTGGAGCTAACTCAACAACTAAATCACACTCATATATGCAGTATTACAATACACTCTGATGATTGTTAATGTATCTACCATATGGTGAAAAGTACCTATATTCCTCCCTCTGAGTGATGCTTACAAAGTCTAAAATGAAAAAGTAATTCTCAAAGTATTGACAGCCATGTAGGCAGATCAAATTCATAGCCAGTTAGTGTTTGCAGTGTGTCAAAGAACTAAATCTGTAGTACCGAATAGATCTACTAGATAATACATAACAAGAAGCAAGAAGGAAATGAGACAAGTTTTGCCAGTGACATAATTCTATCTGGCAACAATAGACTTGAATGTTGTTGTTGTTGTTGTTGTTGTTGTGATCTTCAGTCCCAAGACTGGTTAGATGCAGCTCTCCATGCTACTCTATCCTGTGCAAGCTTTTTCATCTCGCAGTACCTACTGCAACCTAGATCCTTTTGAATCTGCTTAATGTATTCATCTCTTGGTCTCCCTCTATGATTTTTACCCTCCATGCTGCCCTCCAGCACTAAATTCATGATCCCTTGATGCCTTAGAACATGTCCTACCAACTGATCCCTTCTTCTAGTAAAGCTGTGCCACAAACTTCTCTTCTCCCCAATTCTATTCAATACCTCCTCATTAGTTATGTGATCTACCCATCTAATCTTCAGCATTCTTCTGTAGCAGCACATTTCGAAAGCTTCTATCCTCTTCTTGTCCAAACTAGTTATCATCCATGTTTCACTTCCATACATGGCTACACTCCATACAAATACTTTCAGAAACGACGTCCTGACACTTAAATCTATACTCGATGTTAACAAATTTCTCTTCTTCAGAAACACTTTCCTTGCCATTGCCAGTCTACATTTTATATCCTCTCTACTTCGACCATCATCAGTTAATTTGCTCCCCAAATAGCAAAACTCCTTAACTACTTTAAGTGTCTCATTTCCTAATCTAATTCCCTCAGCATCACCCGATTTAATTCGAATACATTCCATTATCCTTGTTTTGCTTTTGTTGATGTTCATCTTATACCCTCCTTTCATGACACTGTCCATTCCGTTCAACTGCTCTTCCAAGTCCTTTGCTGTCTCTGACAGAATTACAATGTCATCGGCGAACCTCAAAGTTTTTATTTCTTCTCCATGGATTTTAATACCTACTCCAAATTTTTCTATTTTTTCCTTCACTACTTGCTCAATAAACAGATTGAATAACATCGGGGAGAGGCTACAACCCTGTCTCACTCCCTTCCCAACCACTGCTTCTCTTTCATGCCCCCTGACTCTTAAAACTGCCATCTGGTTTCTGTACAAATTGTAAATAGCCTTTCGCTCCCTGTATTTTATGCCTGCCACCTTCAGAATTTAAAAGAGAGTATTCCAGTCAACATTTTCAAAAGCTTTCTCTAAGTCTACAAATGCTAGAAACTTAGGTTTGCCTTTCCTTAATCTAGCTTCTAAGATAAGTCGTAGGGTCAGTATTGCCTCACGTGTTCCAATATTTCTACGGAATCCAAACTGATCTTCCCCGAGGTCGGCTTCTATCAGTTTTTCCATTCATCTGTAAAGAATTCGCATTAGTATTTTGCAGCTGTGGCTTATTATACTGATTGTTCGGTAATTTTCACATCTGTCAACACCTGCTTTCTTTGGGATTGGAATTATTAAATTCTTCGTAAAGTCTGAGGGTATTTTGCCTTTCTCATACATCTTGCTCTCCAGATGGTAGAGTTTTGTCAGGACTGGTTCTTCCAAGGCTGTCAGTAGTTCTAATGGAATGTTGTCTACTCTCGGGGACTTGTTTCGACTCAGGTCTTTCAGTGCTCTGTCAAACTCTTCACGCAGTATCATATCTCCCATTTCATCTTCATCTACATCCTCTTCCATTTCCATACTATTGTCCTCAAGAACATCACCCTTGTATAGACCCTCTTATATATTCCTTCCACATTTCTGCTTTCCCTTCTTTGCTTAGAACTGGGTTTCCATCTGTGCTCTTGATATTCATACAAATGGTTCTCTTTTCTCCAAAGGTCTCTTTAATTTTCATGTAGGCAGTATCTATCTTACCCCTAGTCAGAGAAGTCTCTACATCCTTACATTCGTCCTCTAGCCATCCCTGCTTAGCCACTTTGCACTTCCTGTCAATCTCATTTTTGAGACCTTTGTATTCCTTTTTGCCTGCCTCATTTACTGCATTTTTATATTTTCTCCTTTCATCAATTAAATTCAATATTTCTTCTGTTACCCAAGGAGTTCTACTAGCCCTCGTCTTTTTACCTACTTGATCCTCTGCTGCTTTCACTACTTCATCCCTCAAAGCTACCCATTCTTCTTCTACTGTATTTCTTTCCCCCATTCCTGTCAATTGTTCCCTTATGCTCTCCCTGAAACGCTGTACAACCTCTGGTTTAGTCAGTTTATCCAGGTCCCATCTCCTTAAATTCCCACTTCTTTGCAGTTTCTTCAGTTTTAATCTACAGTTCATAACCAATAGATTGTGATCAGTCCACATCTGCCCCTGGAAATTTCTTACTATTTAAAACCTGATTCCTAAATCTCTGTCTAACCATTATATAATCTATCTGAAACCTGTCAGTATCTCCAGGCTTCTTCCATGTATACAGCCTTCTTTCGTGATTTTTGAACCAAGTGTTAGTTATGATTAAGTTGTGTTCTGTGCAAAATTCTACCACGCAGCTTGCTCTTTCATTTCTTAGCCCCAACCCATATTCACCTACTACATTTCCTTCTCTTCCTTTTCCTACTATCGAGTTCCAGTCACCCATGACAATTAAATTTTCGTCTCCCTTCACTATCTGAATATTTTCTTTTATCTCATCATACATTTCATCAATCTCTTCATCATCTGCGTAACTAGTTGGCATATAAACTTGTACTACTGTGGTAGGCGTGAGCTTCGTATCTTGGCCACAATAATGCGTTTACTATGCTGTTTGTAGTAGGTTACCCGAACTACTATTTTTTTTATTCATTATTAAACCTACTCCTGCATTACACCTATTTGATTTTGTATTTATAATCCTGTATTCGCCTGACCAAAAGTCTTGTTCCTCCTGCCACCAAACTTCACTAATTCCCACTATATCTAACTTTAACCTATCCATTTCCCTTTTTAAATTTTCTAACCAACCTGCCCGATTAAGGGATCTGACATTCCACACTCCGATCCGTAGAACGCCAGTTTTCTTTCTCCTGATAACGACATACTCTTGAGTAGTCCCAGCCCGGAGATCCGAATGGGGGACTATTTTACCTCCAGAATATTTTATCCAAGAAAATGCCATCATCATTTACCGTATTTACTCGAATCTAAGCCGCACTTTTTTTCCGGTTTTTGTAATCCAAAAACCGCCTGCAGCTTAGAATCGAGTGCAAAGTAAGCGGAAGTTCTGAAAAATGCTGGTAGGTGCCGCCACAACTAACTTCTGCTGTCGAATATATGTAGCGCTACACAGGCATGCTTTGCAGGCACAAAAATAAATACTGGCACCAAAACCTCAGCGTCAGTAAATAAATTTAAAAAAAAAGGTGGAAGATGAGCTTTTTTCTCCGCCTCAATTTTCAACCACAGCATTTTCATACATTATCCAATGAAGTAAATACAAATTACGTATTGTTAATCTACAAATGTAGCAGCATTTCAGTGTACTACAAAAATCCGACTGGCAAGACTGTTTGGGATGTTTGTCAATATGGCCAACTCTACGTTCTGAATTTTTTCCTACCTATGAGAAGCGTTGGTTGCTAATATTAACTTTTATGAATTGTGAATCACATGCAGTATTCTCTTCGTTATAAGTATAATACGAATATAAACATTTTGCCATGTATTCTTTTGTGTTTGCTGCTATTTCATTTAAATCCTGTCTGCCTAATAAACTACAAAACTAGAGTGAGACAACAGCAAACACGGAAGAATATACATATCATGTCATGTTTATATTCGTATTATTCTTATGCCTAATAGTGATATAGTCAGAAATGAAGCATGAAAATTGACTAGATTTTTAAATCTAAGATGACTCTTACTTCTGTGCAGAATGTAATGTACTAAAGAGGCGTTGTAAAGATTTTCAAATGGAGAAAATTTTTTGCTAGATTCTCGTCCAGAACATCATCTATTATATGCAGTCTATTATTTGGTTCTTGTTGATCATTATCAAAGAAAGCAGCAGTGTAAGTAACAACAAATAGCAGTCTCTTGCCATTGTTTCGCCAATGAGACGATTCCTCTCTTTTTTTTTAATTGTAAGCGGCAGTAGCGTGCACAAAAGCAAGCCATGCTGCGAGCGGTGACAGGCTCTAAACACTCTTTATCAGAATGCGACAAACAATGTATGACACAGTACAGTAATGACTTTTCAACTTAGAGTGACGTAAACACCTATAACAAAGAGAACGGCACTTATCAGTTCAAAGAAAAATAAGCAATCAATTCAAACCAGATGAAGCACATGAAAAAGGAAGGGTATCCGTATAAATATGGACGGAGCGCCTGACGCATAGCAAAGGCTACCGGGTAAAGCTTAACTGCTAAGCTTACGACTCAAACCAAACTACTGTAGCTGTATAGTCATTCATTCGACCTAAATTGTGTCGAATATTACAATGGACCAACTTTGTTTCGATTTGGAGATGTGGCCTAAAACTTTTCTCTCCCCTTGAATTTCGAGTCTCAAATTTCAGGTGCGGCTTAGATTCGAGTGCAGCTTAGATTTGAGTAAATACGGTAACAATACAGTAAAGCTGCATGCCCTCGGGAAAAATTAGAGCTGTAGTTTCCCCTTGCTTTCAGCCGTTCGCAGTACCAGCACAGCAAGGCCGTTTTGGTTGGTGTTACAAGGCCAGATCAGTCAATCATCCAGACTGGTGCCCCTGCAACTACTGAAAAGGCTGCTGCCCCTCTTCAGGAACCACACGTGTGTCTGGCCTCTCAACAGATACCCCTCCATTGTGGTTGCACCTACGGCACAGATATCTGTATCGCTGAGGCATGCAAGCCTCCCCACCAACGGCAAGGTCCATGGTTCAGAGTTAGAAAACTGCTGCAGAAGCAAAGGGAAATTCACAGCAAACATAAACATAGCCAAAGCCTTGCAGACAAACAAAAATTACGCGAAGTGAAATGTAGTGTGAGGAGGGCTATGCGAGAGGCGTTCAATGAATTCGAAAGTAAAGTTCTATCTACTGACTTGGCAAAAAATCCTAAGAAATTTTGGTCTTATGTCAAAGCGTTAGGTGGATCAAAACAAAATGTCCAGACACTCTGTGACCAGAATGGTACTGAAGCAGAGGATGACAGACTAAAGGCCAAAATACTAAATGTCTTTTTCCAAAGCTGTTTCACAGAGGAAGACTGCACTGTAGTTCCTTCTCTAGATTGTCGCACAGTTGACAAAATGATAGATATCGAAATAGACAACAGAGGGATAGAGAAACAATTAAAATCGCTCAAAAGAGGAAAGGCCGCTGGACCTGATGGGATACCAGTTTGATTTTACGCAGAGTACGCGAAGGAACTTGCCCCCCTTCTTGCAGCGGTGTACCGTAGGTCTCTAGAAGAGCGTAGCATTCCAAAGGATTGGAAAAGGGCACAGGTCATCCCCGTTTTCAAGAAGGGACGTCGAACAGATGTGCAGAACTATAGATCTATATCTCTAACGTCGATCAGTTGCAGAATTTTGGAACACGTATTATGTTCGACTATAATGACTTTTCTGGAGACTAGAAATCTACTCTGTAGGAATCAGCATGGGTTTCGAAAAAGACGGTCGTGTCAAACCCAGCTCGCGCTATTCGTCCACGAGACTCAGAGGGCCATAGACACGGGTTCCCGGGTAGATGCCGTGTTTCTTGACTTCCGCAAGGCGTTCGATACAGTTCCTCACAGTCGTTTAATGAACAAAGTAAGAGCATATGGACTATCAGACCAATTGTGTGATTGGATTGAAGAGTTCCTAGATAACAGAATGCAGCATGTCATTCTCAATGGAGAGAAGTCTGCCAAAGTAAGAGTGATTTCAGGTGTGCCCCAGGGGAGTGTCATAGGACCGTTGCTATTCACAGTGTACATAAATGACCTTGAGGATGACATCGGAAGTTCACTGAGGCTTTTTGCGGATGATACTGTAGTATATCGAGAGGTTGTAACAATGGAAAATTGTACTGAAATGCAGGAGGATCTGCAGCGAATTGACGCATGGTGCAGGGAATGGCAATTGAATCTCAATGTAGACAAGTGTAATGTGTTGCAAATACATAGAAAGATAGATCCCTTATCATTTAACTACAAAATAGCAGGTCAGCAACTGGAAGCAGTTAATTCCATAAATTATCTGGGAGTATGCATTAGGAGTGATTTAAAATGGAATGATCGTATAAAGTTGATCGTTGGTAAAGCAGATGCCAGACAGATTCATTGGAAGAATCCTAAGGAAATGCAATCCGAAAACAAAGGAAGTAGGTTACAGTACGCTTGTTTGCCCACTGCTTGATTACTGCTCAGCAGTGTGGGATCCGTACCAGATAGGGTTGATAGAAGAGATAGAGAAGATCCAACGGAGAGCAGCATGCTTCATTACAGGATCATTTAGTAATCGCGAAAGCATTACGGAGATGATGGATAAACTCCAGTGGAAGACTCTGCAGGAGAGACGCTCAGTAGCTCGGTGGGCTTTTGTTGAAGTTTCGAGAACATACTTTCACTGAAGAGTCAAGCAGTGTATTGCTCCCTCCTACGTATATCTTGCGAAGAGACCATGAGGATAAAATCAGAGAGATTAGAGCCCACACAGAAGCATACCGACAATCCTTCTTTCCACGAACAATACGAGACTGGAATAGAAGGGAGAATCGAAAGAGGTACTCAAGGTACCCTCCGCCACACACCATCAGGTGGCTTGTGGAGTATGGATGTAGATGTAGATGTAGAGTATCAAAAGTAAAATGAGGACTACGAAATGTTGTCTGTTAAATTTTGGCAAATGTAACGGAGTTGCATTACGACAAGACATTAAGAGTATTAAATGAGTTTACTATCAAGAGAGTAAATTAACTAACAGTAGCCAATACTGCTAATGAGAAATGCATTGATGAGCCAAAACATCATGACCACTTGCTTAATAGTGTGTTGGTCCATCTCTAGAATACAATACAGGAGCAGTTCTTACTGGCATGGATTTGACAAGAAGGTTCTGGAGGAATGTGGCACCAGATGTGTGTGCAAAAGTGACTAAATACACTTAAATTATGTTGGTGAGTGAGAAATTGGTGCCAGTGATCCAAGTGCATTCCATTGGGAGGCCAAAAAACCAACATGAGTTCAATATCATGTTCCTGAAATCACTGTGGCATGATTAAGGCCTTGTGACATAAACAGTTTCCCTGCTAGTGGCTGTCATCCTGTTAGGGAAGACATTAAGCCTAAGATGACGCAGGAGGATGCGATAATGCTCGTGTAGTCCACAGCTGTTGTGCAGTCTGATTTCTGTCACAGATCTACATCATCTACATCTACATTTATACTCTGCAAGCCACCCAATGGTGTGTGGCGGACGGCACTTTACGTGCCACTGTCATTACCTCCCTTTCCTGTTCCAGTCGCGTATGGTTCGCGGGAAGAACGACTGTCTGAAAGCCTCTGTGCGCGCTCTAATCACTCTAATTTTACATTCGTGATCTCCTCGGGAGGTATAAGTAGGGGGAAGCAATATATTCGATACCTCATCCAGAAACGCACCCTCTCGAAACCCGGCGAGCAAGCTACACCGCGGTGCAGAGTGCTTCTCTTGCGGAGTCTGCCACTTGAGTTTGTTAAACATCTCCGTAACGCTATCACGGTTACCGATTAACCCTGTGACAAAACGCGCCTCTCTTCTTTGGATCCTCTCTATCTCCTCCGTCAACCCGATCTGGTACGGATCCCACACTGATGAGCAATACTCAAGTATAGGTCGAACGAGTGATTTGTAAGCCACCTCCTTTGTTGATGGACTACATTTTCTAAGGACTCTCCCAATGAATCTCAACCTGGTACCCGCCTTACCAACAATTAATTTTATATGATCATTCCACTTCAAATTGTTCCGCACGCATACTCCCAGAGATTTTACAGAAGTAACTGCTACCAGTGTTTGTTCCGCTATCATATAATCATACAATAAAGGATCCTTCTTTCTATGTATTCGCAATACATTACATTTGTCTAATTAAGGGTCAGTTGCCACTCCCTGCACCAAGTGCCTAGCTGCTGCAGATCTTCCTGCATTTCGCTATAATTTTCTAATGCTGCAACTTCTCTGTATACTACAGCATCATCCGCGAAAAGCCACATGGAACTTCTGACACTATCTACTAGGTCATTTATATATATTGTGAAAAGCAATGGTCCCATAACACTCCCCTGTGGCACGCCAGAGGTTACTTTAACGTCTGTAGACGTCTCTCCATTGATAACAACATGCTGTGCTCTGTTTGCTAGAAACTCTTCAATCCAGCCACACAGCTGGTCTGATATTCTGTAGGCTCTTACTTTGTTTATCAGGCGACAGTGTGGAACTGTATCGAACGCCTTCCGGAAGTCAAGAAAAATAGCATCTACCTGGGAGCCTGTATCTAATATTTTCTGGGTCTCATGAACAAATAAAGCGAGTTGGGTCTCACACGATCGCTGTTTCCGGAATCCATGTTGATTCCTACATAGTAGATTCTGGGTTTCCAAAAACGACATGATACTCGAGCAAAAAACATGTTCTAAAATTCTACAACAGATCGACGTCAGAGATATACGTCTATAGTTTTGCGCATCTGCTCGACGACCCTTCTTGAAGACTGGGACTACCTGTGCTACCTCTAGAGACTTGCGGTACACGGCTGTTAGAAGGGGGGCAAGTTCTTTCGCGTACTCTGTGTAGAATCGAATTGGTATCCCGTCAGGTCCAGTGGACTTTCCTCTATTGAGTGATTCCAGTTGCTTTTCTATTCCTTGGACACTTATTTCGATGTCAGCCATTTTTTCGTTTGTGCGAGGATTTAGAGAAGGAACTGCAGTGCGGTCTTCCTCTGTGAAACAGCTTTGGAAAAAGGTGTTTAGTATTTCAGCTTTACGCATGTCATCCTCTGTTTCAATGCCATCATCATCCCGGAGTGTCTGGATATGCTGTTTCGAGCCACTTACTGATTTAACGTAAGACCAGAACTTCCAAGGATTTTCTGTCAAGTCGGTACATAGAATTTTACTTTCGAATTCACTGAACGCTTCACGCATAGCCCTCCTTACGCTAACTTTGACATCGTTTAGCTTCTGTTTGTCTGAGAGGTTTTGGCTGCATTTAAACTAGGAGTGAAGCTCTCTTTGCTTTTGCAGTAGTTTCCTAACTTTGTTGTTGTACCACGGTGGGTTTTTCCCGTCCCTCACAGTTTTACTCTGTACGTATCTGTCTAAAACGCATTTCACGATTGCCTTGAACTTTTTCCATAAACACTCAACATTGTCAATGTCGGAACAGAAATTTTCGTTTTGATCTGTTAGGTAGTCTGAAATCTGCCTTCTATTACTCTTGCTAAACAGATAAACCTTCCTCCCTTTTTTATATTCCTATTTACTTCCATATTCAGGGATGCTGCAACGGCCTTATGATCACTGATTTCCTATTCTACACTTACAGAGTCGAAAAGTTCGGGGCTGTTTGTTATCAGTAGGTCCGAGTTGTTATCTCCACGAGTTGGTTCTTTGTTTGATTGCTCGAGGTAATTTTCAGATAGTGCATTCAGTATAATGTCACTCGATGCTCTGTCCCTACCACCCGCCCAAAACATCTGAGTGTCCCAGTCTATATCTGGTAAATTGGAATCTCCACCTAAGACTATAACATGCTGAGAAAATTTATGTGAAATGTATTCCAAATTTTCTTTGTTGTTCTGACACTAATGCTGCTGAGTCGGGAGGTCAGTAAAAGGAGCCAATTATTAACCTAGCTCGGTTGTTGGGTGTAACCTCCACCCATAATAATTCACAAGAACTATCCTCTTCTACTTCACTACAGGATAAACTATTACTAACAGCGACGAACACTCCACCACCAGTTGCGAGCAATCTATCCTTTCTAAACACCGTCTATAGTTCTGTAAAAATTTTGGCAGAATTTATGTCTGGCTTCAGCCAGCTTTCTGTACCTATAACGATTTCAGCTTTGGTGCTTTCTATCAGCGCTTGAAGTTCCGGTACTTTACCAACGCAGCTTCGACAGTGTAAAATTACAATACCGATTGCTGCTTGGTCACCGCATGTCCTTACTTTGCCCTGCACCCGTTGAGGCTGTTGCCCTTTCTATACTTGCCCAAGGCCATCTACCCTAAAAAACTGCCCAGCCCACGCCACACAACCCCTGCTACCCGTGTAGCAGCCTGTTACGTGTAGTGGACTCCTGACCTATCCAGCGGAACCCGAAACCCCACCACCCTATGGCGCAAGTGGAAGAATCTGCAGCCCACACGGTTGCAGAACCGTCTCAGCCTCTGATTCAGACCCTCCACTCACAGTCAGTCCTGTCGACGATGCTGCAGATGGTGAGCTCCGCTTTCATCCCGCTAGCGAGACTGGCAGTCTTCACCAAATCAGATAGCCGCCGGAAGCCAGAGAGGATTTCCTCCGATCCATAGTGACACACATCATTGGTGCCGACATGAGCGACCACCTGCAGATGGGTGCACCCTGTACCCTTCATGGCATCCGGAAGGACCCTTTCCACATCTGGAATGACTCCCCCCAGTATGCACACGGAGTGCACATTGGTTTTCTTCCCCTCTCTTGCTGCCATATCCCTAAGGGGCCCCATTATGCGCCTGACGTTGGAGCTCCCAACTACCAGTAAGCCCACCCTCTGCAACCGCCCGGATCTTGCAGACTGAGGGGCAACCTCTGGAACAGGACAAGCAGTCATGTCAGGCCGAAGATCAGTATCAGCCTGAGACAGAGCCTGAAACCGGTTCATCAGACAAACTGGAGAGGCCTTCCGTTCAGCCCTCCGGAATGTCTTTCGCCCCCTGCCACACCTTGAGACGACCTCCCACTCTACCACAGGTGAGGGATCAGCCTCAATGAGGGCAGTATCCCGGGCAACCACAGTCGTAGTCTGATCGGGGGATGCGTGGGACGAGCTGGCCGTCCCCGACAAACCCCCATCCGGACCCTCACAGTGATGCCCATTGGCAACAGCCTCAAGCTGTGTGACCGAAGCCAACACTACCTGAAGCTGGGAGCGAAGGTCCCATGGAAGCTGAGGTGAATGGCCGCATAGCATAACTCTGCCCCCCACCAAACTGCATCAGTGGTGCAGTGTGAAAAACTGGAAGTGGAAGCAAGTTGGGGTGAGAATTGTAGCAGATGTCAAAGGTCCCATTACATAAGCAGGTTCAAGTGGATATAGGCTGCAGTAGTTATCAAGAGATGGAAAGGCCTGGAAAGCACAGGGACATAGGGCGCTGCATCACTTTTCAGACTGAAGACTAACAGCAATGATAATTCGAAGCAATTGTGTTGTTCCTTCTGCCTGTATTAATACACAGTTCTGAAATCTAACCTGCATAAATTTTTGTTTCATAGGTTAACAATGCTGCAATTTATTGAACTTTGGCCACAGGTTCTGATATGGCAAACAAAATCAATTTCCACACACATCTTGTGTAATGAAGTGACATACTGTGTGTTTATTCAAATGATCACAACATTTTAGATATTTCAGCAGTGATGATTTGTGCTACATAAGTTACTATGTTATTGCATTGTAAGCTATCCCAAAACTCCAAAAATACTGAGTGAATAATGAGTCAGATTGAATAAGAATTTTCACAGATTCCTATGAAAAAGCAGTATTATTAACAATCCACATGTCCTAGAAACTGTTTCCTGCACTCTTTGTGCAATGCATCGACAATCATCCTGATCACAAGTCCTGCATTTCTTGCCCTCTTCAGCCACATTTCTTCTCATATTGTCCACATAGTACTGCACATTTCTTCCCTAGGTTTTCACATTCATCTCTCAACACCTCTTTTAGTGCCCAGTAATTTGTCTTATTTCTTTAGCTGTTCCGCACTATGTCTTCCTAATGTTAATGATTCAGACACATATTGTACCACATTCCTTATTGTTGCCTTGTAATGTCTAATCTCAGTGTTCATAGATACATTCTTTTTATGGTGTGTGTCTCTGGTCATTAAGAAGGCTGACCTTGTCTTCTTCATCCTGTATTATTCCTTCACTGTTTTTGTTTCTTCCTGCTGTACATTCTCGGAGTTATTGAAATTTGACCACCTTTTGCATAGTGCCATTGGGTGCTTTCTAGTGTCAGTTTCCTGCAGGTGATCATCTGTCTCAACCTTCTTGTTACCTTGCTAAGGTTGTCAGATTATTCTAGCAGAACAGAGTGCAACCACCAGCAGTTGGGGGACACAAACATTCATTGTCACCTGAATCATTCCAGTGACCGGCAGAGGAGGTTGACAAGACTAGCCGTTCTCATGGGGTTTCAGTGAAGTGCACAGTATGCAGCTGTCACCAGAAGTGATCAGGACCCCTAGTTTTCTGCCATGTAGAAGGCTTGAAACAGATGCTCACAAGGTTATGTGGCAAGCTTGGCTGCATTTTCTTAGGCGTGTCCCATAAAGTAGAGAATTGTAGGTCCCCCTTAATTGGTGAGGGGTGCACTACATCAGAGACTGCAATAGAGGTAATTGTGCATGATGTACACAAGAGTTTATTAGATGAAGCAATTGTCAGTAGAGTCCAGATAATAATATCACCCCAAAGATTAAACAACTACAGTGCTATCGATCAACACAAAGCATTCACAGCAGTCCAGGAATTTGAAGCATTCCTAAAATGCATCAGAACTCACATACTTGGTACAGAAAGCTGGCTGAAATCCAGAACTGTCAGGATAAGAACTTTGGATAAATATAAGTAATAATAAAAAGGGTAAGCAAGTGGGTTACAGAGGTGGTACATCAGTTGCAATAAGCAATTCAAATTCTCTGGGACTGAAATTAAAGCTGTGAGATAATTTGATCAGCACTCAGTAACAAGGATGTGCATACATTTGTAATTAGATATTTTTATCAACTACCAAATTCACTTCCAAATGTACACAAAAATTTCAGAGGAAACCTCACTTCACTAGTATGTATGTTCCCCTATCATACTACAATCATCGGAGGAGACTGTAATCATCCAATAATCAATTGGTATGATAAGGTTTGTAAGTGGTCGGGTTGATAAGCCATCCTTTGAACCCATACTAAATTCTTTCTTTGAAATCTGGTTAAGGTTAGAAAATATAATTCCACAAGAGTGCATTAGTATCCATGTATAGTTTCGTTAGCAGACCTGTTTTGGTATATAAGGGGTGTCAACAGTCAGATGTTTAGTGATCACTTTGAAGGACATGAAGGTGCCACATACTCACATGAGACAGCTTTTGGAGCATCTGACCAGTGTTCGAAAGAGGCCTCCTTTGGGTCTCCATTTGGCTTGCTGGTCTAATTGTGCAATATCAAAATTTGGGGTGTTTTCAGATGCTTGTCATAAAGATTCCAATTGACCAAGTCCAACCATCACAAGGGAGGATCACTGTGTTTGGCACTAAGCACATCATACCCCCTTTCACATCTGTACCTCCCATCACCACCTTCAGAGGTGGCAGGGGTAAAATACAGGGAGTGAAAGGCTATTTACAATTTGTACAGAAAGCAGATGGCAGTTATGAGTCGAGGGACACGAAAGGGAAGCAGTGGTTGGGAAGGGAGTGAGACAGGGTTGCAGCCTATCCCTGATGCTACTCAATCTGTATATTGAGCAAGCAGTTAAGGAAATGAAAGAAAAGTTCGGAGTAGGTATTAAAATCCATGGAGAAGAAATAAAAACTTTGAGGTTCACCGATGACATTGTAATTCTGTCAGAGACAGCAAAGGACTTGGAAGAGCAGTTGAATGGAATGGACAGTGTCTTGAAAGGAGGGTATAAGATGAACATCAACAAAAGCAAAATGAGGATAATGGAATGGAGTCGAATTAAATCAGGACATATTCTGAGGTATCAAGGGACCACCAATTTAGTACTGGAGGACAGCGTGGAGGGTAAAAATCATAGAGGGAGACCATGAGATGAATACACTAAACAGATTCAGAAGGATGTAGGCTGCAGCAGGTACTGGGAGAGGAAGAAGCTTGCACAGGATGGAGTAGCATGGTGAGCTGCATCAAACCAGTGTCAGGACTGAAGACAACAACAACAACAACCACCACCTCCCATCAGAGAAAGAGAATGCATTCTTTGCAACATTGTGTCATCCCACATCACCAGTCAGAGACTAGCAGCAGCTAAACTAGGAAATTACCATCACATGCGTAGGCTGGCATACACACAACAGCACAAATGGTTATGTTTGGAGTAGAGCTGTGACTGGGGAGAATGTACTGCTGATGAATAGCATCACATGGTGTTCAGTGATGAACTGCTGTTCTGCACTACCCTCAATGACCATTGGCTGTGAGTATAATGGTAACCTGCTGAGAAGTCCCATTCTTCCAATGTTTTGGAGAGATGCAGCAATGTCACTTCTGATGTCATGGTTTGGGGAGTCATCAGGTCTGACTTTAGGTCACAGCTGATAGGGATTGAGAAAACTCCAATGCCACAACATAATGCCAAGGACATCCTGCATCCTCATGTTACCTCTCATGTGACAGTCTTGATATGAAACTTCCTGGCAGATTAAAACTGTGTGCTGGTCCGAGACTCAAACTCAGGACCTTTGCCTTTTGGGCAAGTGCTCTACCAACTGGGCTATCCAAGCGTGACTCACAACCCATCCTACAGTTTCAGTTCTGCCAGCACCTTGTCTCCTACCTTCCAAACTTCACAGCAGCTCTTCTGCGAGCCTTTCAGAACTAGCACTGCTGGAAGAAAGGATATTGCAGAGACGTGGATTAGCCACAACCTGGGGGATGTTTCCAAAATTAGATTTTCACTCTGCAGCGAAGTGTGTGCTGACATGAAACTTCCTGACAGAAAGGCAAAGGTCCTGAGTTCGAGTCTCGGTCTGGCACACAGCTTTAATCTGCCAGGAAGTTTCATATCAGTGCACACTCCGCTGCAGAGTTAAAATGTCATTCTGGATGACAGTGCTCATTCACAGAATCCCAGATATCCCCAATGTGATGGGTGGGGCCAGCTCGGACATAAACTCCATCCCAGTGCCAGTAACAAGATGAAGAGTATGGAGAAATATAATGGTAACCCACATTAGCTATGAATGGAGATATTCAGTTGGAAAAGTTTAAAGAAGTATTTCATACATAAGTTATTAATATTTTTTTATGCAACTGGTAGTCACTGCACAACATCTTAAGCACACAAATCAGTCTAAAAAATACAAAATTTGATTTAATAATGTCAAAAACTCTATCTTTTCCTAGCTGTGGTGAACGTATTATGTGGCATACCATTATTTTCATGCAACACACACAGGACAGCTGAAAATCCTCACATTTCATCTGCAGATGCATCTTCATACTCATCCTAATTTTTAGGTGTCTTCTTAGTTTTTATTGCTTTTTAGAATTTGTGATAAATAGGTGGTATCCAGTTCATTGCAGATGTGACATCTTGTTTTTTCTTTGAATCAATTGGAACTGCCCGGAATACTTCTTTTGGAGACTGGTTCCTTCTTAGGTTGTAGGGCAATCTCGTTTGTGTAAACTGACTTTCTGCCAGACTTCCCTATGAAATGTATTTGATATGAACAAGATTCCTGGGTGATCTGCATTGAGGAGGAGCCGTACAGCATAACATCTTGTGCCCTTTTACTGAGATATTCTGTTGACTAGATATAGATCTCATGTCACTGATGCATACAAAATCTTCTGATGACTTAACATGGTCACACTTCTTCGCGATCTCCAACTAATCTTGAGGGGCATTTATAAACTGCATCTCCGCGAACATACTGCTCCACAACAGCAAAATCTCGAACGGTTGGGAACATGGTATGTCCAGGAAGTGGGAAGTGGTTCTCAATGGTGGAAAATCTACCTTTTGCTATAAGCAGCGTCCGAACAAACACAATGTTCCAGTTTTTGTTTTGCCCTGAGCAGTTGCCTGAAATTGCAATCAATTTATTCACTCATATATTGTGATCTTCAGAATACTTCCGTAAGCAGCTGTCTATTTCCTCTGAACCCCTTGATGCTACTGTGTCATCCCAGACATAGAAATGACCTGGTGATGAATTACAGGGATGAACGCTGAAGTTTTATGTCCACAGTTTCCTCTTATAGAACATTGGACCTGTAGAGAGGTTAGGAGTGGGCAATGCCTGTTGTAGATCGAAAGTTATTACGTGAATGTCTTTATCAAACACTGCCTTCTCTGTTTGCAGTTTTATATCATCTTGACCTGCCTGGGCTTTTCTGAGATGTAACTATTTCTGTATATTTATTTCCCTTAATTTTTCCTGGTCGTTTTTTGCTTCTATCAGTTTAATTTCATTTGAATCGCATCTTGGGTAAGTATCTGCTTTTGGCAGTTTGAATGAAATATTGAAATCTTGAATGAAAATTCAATAATACTTATCAAAACCTACAGGCTTTGCTTTGATATCAGGACAGTATTCATCTTTATAATGGTTGTAGCAACTTTGTATGGAATATTCCATCGACACACAGAGTTTTTTTTACCATTATCTTTTCTGCTGTAGACATTTGTGTTTTGGAATACCCTTGATATGTTTTTTGACTGAGTGTACGTCTTCCTTTGAGGAGGCGTGGGGTCTGTTCTTGTGTTTGCCTCTTCTATCTTCTGGTGGAGTAGTAGCCCCTGTTCACATTTTGGATTGTATGTTTTCTACTCTAGCTCTGTTGTGCTGCAAACCATGGATGCTTAAAAATGCAACTTTACAGACAACAGTGCTGCTGCCATCTTTAATAACACTGTAATTTCATTGCCTGTATATCCTCTTTTTATGGTTCTAGCCACATGGAACCAAACAAAGTATTTTGTCTATTGAAGTTCCCAGTGTTTCAGAATGACTTGTTTATACTCTGTATAAGCTTCTCTTCAATCCATTCAAAACACTTTTTAGAACGTTTTGCAGGAAGCTCCAACTAAAGTTCTCTCTTGGATCACTGTACCTTCTTTTGTAGTACATTCAATTCCACTATTCTTTGCAAGTTTCTTCTGTTGTTGTTGTTGTTGTTGTTGTTGTTTGTTTGTTTGTTTGTTTACTAGCTTTTATATTTTTCTTGATGTTTTCATTATGACGTCTTTATTCCCAGGGTCAGTTCTGTTGTGATCTTCTTCATTCTATTAAAAAAATATTTTTTGTATGGATAGTGTAATATTAAAAAAGTGCTGTTAACCAATAATATGGTAACCTCATCAATGATGAGATGAATAAATTGGTAAGCCACAGATATGAGAATATTTCTTTATGTAAACATTCCACGATTTACAGAGGACAATATAGTTGCATTAAAAGACCTGTTGACTCTACCTTCATATCAAGATCCTGTAAAAAAGTTGAATATGGAAATAAAATACGTAGCCTAACTAGCTAGCACAAATATAGTGGTAGCCAGCAAAAAACAACATGATGTGGAAAACAAAACTTAATTGACTTGCAGTAGTATTAATTTAAGTAGAATCTTCCATCTCCTCATTTAAATTGAAATCTGTATCATTAATTCATCATCAAAACAGTCAAATTACCACACAATTCACTTAAAATTACAAAAATGTCACAACTTCCCTCACTGCAATCTGCTAATGCCTCAATTTTGAATTTGTGGGTTACCATTGTTTCCCACCAGCGTATGTGGGTTCCCACAGAAAGAAACCAGCATCGTGCTGCCATCTGTCGTCGGTAAGATGAACTTGTTACATCACCTAGTGTAGTTCAGGGTTACCATTGTCTTACTGTAGTTGGTTTGAAAAATTCAAATTTGAGGGGTACCATTGTCTTTCCTCTATACCCTTCTGATATTGAGAACTATTTACACTGGTTGTGGGCCAGCTTGCCTCAAGAGGATACTACAGCTCTGACAGCCTCCCCAACTGAATAGGTCCACTTACCTGTGTCAGAGGGGGTGCAACGTTATTGTCATAAATGGGCTGATACTGCCTAGTTCTTTGTTTGTAATCACTGAAGTAACTTCACATACACTCTGACTGTGGAGCTGCATTTCATTTCCTCTTCTACTTTTGGGTGCTTGACTTTTTCTTATCAGGCAATGTACATTAGGCAATACATAGACCTGTCCTCAACTAGGAAATTCAGATTGAAACTTGTACCATTGACCATTAAGCAGTTTCAGCAACAGTATTATCACAGTACAAAGGGCAACTAATACAATGTAAAATAAACTAGGTAAAGGGACAATAGTGCCACATATTTAAGAGGATCTCAAAACATTTAACTCTGAGCAGGAGAATATTGGAAACTACGGCTCAAGTTTAGAAGAATATTTAACCATCACTGAACAGATATGTACCTAGTAAAGCAGTTCATGATGTGAAGACCCTCTCCACTGTGTACAGAGTCTGTTTAACTTCTTTAGAAGCTAGGACTACTGATCTTATAGTGTGAAATGAAGCATAGTTTAATAAACAGAGAAATAATAAATAAAACACATTTGGCTTTCTAAAGAGAAATGTGTTCTAGCATTACATGAGTATGTCCAATATAGTCTGATCTACTTTGCGTCACGTGTGTGTAGGGGAGTCGAAACAAACCCGTGAGGCCATATCAACTTGAGATTTTTTTTTTTGTACATTTTAATTCATTTCTAAATTTTATTGATTATTTGCAGAGTAAAGAATTTAATTATGTACAACATTTAATAGGTAATGAGTTTTAATGAGATAGATATAAATATGTTTTGACATAGCAAATCATGTTGTTGCATTATGCATGATATGTTTTCTCTTTGTAAGAACAAAAACTTCCGTGTTGCTCGAGTGCACGATAAAGTAGTCGTCGAGTGTGGACCTTCTGTAACTTTCACGAATTGGCATAGAATTGTTAATTTAAAACCCGGAGTTGATTTAAAAATTATTCTAGGGAACCATGGCCTGTCTTGGTGCAAACGAAACTCGCACGAATTCTCAAATATTGGCACGGAGTTTAAGATACGCAGCTTGATATCGGGCATTATCATCATGTGTAGGATTCAGTAACATTAACTGCAATTTATGGACATTAGCTTGATAATAACTATCAAAGACTTATGTGAGCGTCATAGTAATCGTCTTGACGCTTAAAGCAAGCAAGAAGCGATTTACTGTCAGGATACGGCAAATATTGATCATTGTGTAGTCAGCTTGTTGATAAGTTGCTCAGCAACTCGTAAATGGACAGTGATAGAATTACTGAAATGATCTTTTAAGTATCAATGACCACCACACACACATCAGAAACTAATTACTCTAATTGTGAGTGACTTCTGGATTGGATGAGATTTTTTTTTATTTCAGCTAATTGGTATTAATAAACTTCTTTCGAGGTTCAAACTTCATCAATGTTGTCACGCTCATTCACTTTAGTAGTACAATAGATAGTAATAGCTACGCTACTATTTATAGTTTTAAAAGAAAAGTGAGCACATACCTGTTTTTCTTTTGAGATATGTACGTACTTCAGTCATCAGTCTTCTCAAACCAGAGGCAAGAGTGACGCCCCCTGACAGCACTATATCATCATGAACCATCACACGCATGTGCCTACTTCTCACAACATTTCTGCATTGAAAAACCTGAGATATAGCCACGGTATGAAGAAGGGAGAAAGAAGAGGAAAGATCAGTGAAAGAAATGGAGCAAAGAGAGAAGGGGAGGTCACATTGTGAAGTCTTAAGCGTACCTCTTTACAGAATATTACAGAAAATCTCTCTGTAAACACAAATTTAGAGTGTTGTTAATGACACTAAAGTTACGTGCACA
Organism: Schistocerca serialis cubense; assembly: GCF_023864345.2. Classification (NCBI taxonomy): domain Eukaryota; kingdom Metazoa; phylum Arthropoda; class Insecta; order Orthoptera; family Acrididae; genus Schistocerca; species Schistocerca serialis. Next base: position 961,416,238 of record NC_064639.1, read on the forward strand.
CCTAAGAAAATGCAGACAAGCTTGCCACACAACCTTGTGAGCATCTGTTTCAAGCCTTCTACTTGGCAGAAAACTAGGAGGCCCTGATCAGTTCTGGTGACTGCTGCACACTGTGCGCTTCACTGAAACCCCATGAGAACCGCTAGTCTTGTCAACCTTCTCAGCCGGTCACTAGAATAATGACACAAGAACTGAAATTCAGGGTAGTAAAGCAGATGCTAAATTCCATTTCATAAGTTCCTCTAGAAATGAAAAGAGTGCTGCTCAGTTACACTCTTATATGCTACTGAAGTCTAGTGGCACTGACCTATTGCTGAACTCAGTAAAATTGAAAAAGTGGCACAGAGCCTAAAGGAATTGTGCATTTGTTAGCCTGTCTGTTAACCATAATAAATTGTAATGTCTTGAAGAAGCCACCTGGATTGCCCTGACATAGTGGCAACAGTTCTGCTTCTGCCAAAAATGAATGCTAAACAAATGAGGTGCACCATTTTGTTCTAGCTCCTATATCAACGTGCTATGGCATCTAAACATCACCCGAAGGTACTGTACTGCCTCAGGTTTGCCCTCAAGATAAAACAGTATTGCCTCTTTTATTAAATGTACTGAACACATAATTTGTCCTACTAGTTTTAGTTGCTTTCTATCAGAAATTTTCCTAAAGTGGTAGGGAGGAGTTGCTTTTCGTTAATGGTTGGCTCTTTTTTAAAGTGATCAGCAAGCCACTTATGAAATCTATTTTGTTGGGGGGGGGGGGGGGGGTGGGAGAGATAATGTGCGTGTGTGTGCGAGCGCATACGCGTGCATACAGTCTAATATATTTTAAAATATGGATTCAATCTTGAATGATTTTTCAGGTTGGTGTCAATGTACCAATACCTGTCCCACTGCCAATGTTCTCCTTCACTGGTACGAGAGGATCATTTCTTGGAGATGCACACTTCTATGGTAAACAGGTAAGTAATAACTGTAAGTTTTAAATGGTCAATATTTCTTGATGGAAGTTAAGATTTAGTACATACTTCTTCAGCTGAAAATATAATTGCATCATATTTAAGCATTTACAGTTTTTTTTTTTCCTTCTTAAAAAAAAAAAAAAAAAAAATATATAGCTCTGATTACGCTGTGGTTATTTTTTTTCCCTTCAAAAAATAGCTGTGATTAGGCTGTTGTTAATTTTCACTGATATCTCCATGTATCTGAAGTAAATATTCTACGGTAACTGTAGAATAGAGCAAATGATAGCTTAGACACAAAAAGCTTGTTTAAGATAGGTTCTTGTATTAAGAAAGAGTATAGTATTCCCCATAAGAATATGATTTAATTTGATGGTATTGGTTGCCATAATGCTAATTTACCTAAAATTGCTTTCAGAGAGTTTCCCCTGCATATTTTTAAGATTTTCACTAATCACAGCTGTAACAGTTTCTCAGTGAAGTCACTACAGCAGCTGTTACTTTGTAGTGGTGTCAGTTTTCTAGAATTCAGTTTTCCTTAGTACTTCACATCCTCTTTGTAATCTAAGCTCAAAGACAACATATTAGTCAATGGTTTTTAAGTAGTGTTGTAAATGGTTTAGAACTGGTACCAGATGATCATGTGATCATCCATCACTTTCACAAGTCATGGCATTGAAGTGATATCTTTGTACCAGTCAGTCATATGTAATCAACTCTGGAAGAAAGATGAATATGATATCGTGGCCGAGAGGGGTTTTCATGGGCTCATTAAGCCACTGTGACCGAAATAGCCTGACTTGTTGATACATCAGTGTGGACAGTCACACAAGGAATAGTGACCACTCAGGGCAGTGTAATATAGCATATGAAGAATGTTTGTAATAAGAGTACCCATCATTGTCAATGACCAGTGGTTTCAGTGCTGCTGTCAGTAAATGCAGGCCCAAACAATGTGAGAGAGAACATAATGCAATGAGAATTTTTGTAGATTACTTCACAAAAGCCCATACTCACAGTTGCATACTGTGTTAAACAACACAAACTGGACAGTAAATGATTGGAGGTTGTCATGTGACCCAATGACTCATAGTTTTGCTTATTTTCATATGATGCAAAGCATAGAGTACACAGAAAGGCCTGATGAAGGGTTTAATATGTAGTGTGTAGGTTGTGTAATTTAGGGTGGTGCCGGATCTGTGTGATGTTTTGGGGGTATTTTTCATATCATTACTTGGGCCAACTAGTTCAGGTTACTATGAAAGTGAACAGGATGTTTGTTCAAACATTCTTAGTGACAGTGTTGCCTTTTTTTAAAGCGTCATGATTTTTGGGGGCTCCTTTGTTCAAAGAAAACATCCATGTTCAAAGACTGTGTGCATACATTCCTTGTTTGCTGAATGCAAACACCTTCTCACATCTAAACTGCCCAAAAACCACCTGATCTAACTCCGGTAGAAAATTTCTGGGAGTACTTGGAACAGTTCTGCAGTTTGTTAACTATATGGTATCTAATCGACAGGCTTTTGCTGGATGCTACATATCTGGAGAAACATTGGGACTCCTTTCTTTACTGAACTGAGGCTATTATTAAAGCTAGATTTGAGGTTACACAGTGTTAACAAGTTGTCTCACTTGTGATCAGTGTGGTTATATTCAGTAAACAAGAAATCTGTCCTACAGAGGTGAACTAATTAACACTGTTGAACTGGTCCTCAGTTTCCTATGTGAAGGTTGCTTTTATTTTCAGTTATAAGGTTTTGCTTTACTCTGGAGGAGGGGCGGAGTGGCTGTGGTTGGGGCCTCTCTTAGTGTTTCCTAGGTCTGGGACCCATGGCCACTCCCCCTTGCAGAGACTGCTCTTTTATCCCTCTGTTTTCCGCTTTTTAGATCTGGCCTACCATTTTATGCCTTCTACTGTGTGTGTTTTAACTTCCTTGCTTTATAGTTTGACCCCTCTGATTGGATCCACCCACTTTTAGTGGACCCTCTATCTTACACAAGAAACTTTTGAATCACAGGACTGATCTTTCTGTTTAGTCCCATAACCCCTCCGCCTCAATCAATCAGTCAACATTTAAATTCAGAAGATGCGATGTTCTTCTAGTGGGTACCAATATGTGATTGAACTTAGAAAGTCTTCACTGATCCAGAAACAAATGTTGGAAAAACCCAACACAGTTGATTGACATTTTACAATGTAAGCTGAAATACACTCTTTGAAAATCTGAAGGTTGCAGGGATAAAATACAAGAAGTAAAAGATTGTATACAGCTTGTGCAAAAACCAGAGTGCAGTTGTTAGTCAAAGGACATCAAAGGGAAGCAGTAGCTGAAGGGAGTGACACACGGTTGTTACTTGTCCTTGATGTTATTCAATCTGTGTATTGAGTAAGCAATAAAGGTAGCCAGAGAAAAATTTGGGGAAGAAATTGAAGTTCAGGGAGAAGAAATAAAAACTTTTAGGTTTGCCAAAGATATTTGAGTTCTGTCAGACAGCGAAGGACTTGGGAAGAGCTGTTGAATGAAATGCATAGTGTCTTGTAGAGAGATTAGTTGATGAATATTAAAAAAACTGCAATGTAGTCAGTTGAATTGGGTTTTTCTGGGATTATGTTTGGAAATAAGACAGTAAAAGTAGTAGACATGCTCTGTTATTTTGACAGCAAAATGGCTGATGATGGCTGAATTCGGGGATATAAAATGCAGACCGGCTGTAGAAAAAACAGGAATTCATTAACATTAAATGTAAATTCAAGTGTTGAGAAATCTTTCCTGGCAGTATTTGTGTGGAGTGTAGCCTCAGAGGGAAGAGAAACATGTATGATAAGCAGTTCAGATAAGAAGATAATAGCTTTTGAAATTTGGCCATACAGAAGGATGCTGAAGATTAGATGGGTAGATCCCATAACTAAGGAAGAGGTACTGAATCAAATGGAAAGAAAAGAAATTGATGGTACAACTTGACAAAAAGAAGTAATTGATTCACAGGACACTTAGAGGCATCAAGAAAATGTCTATTTGGTATTGGAGGTAAGTGTAGGTGGTAAAAATTGTAGAGGGAGACAAAGGGATGGATACAGTTGTTAGGTTCAAATGGTTGTAGGGGCGGTAGTTCATCAGAACTCAACAGTATTTCACAGAATAGAGTAGTGTGGAGAGCTCCATTATGTGTCCTATCTGTGTCATTTTGTAGCGGACATATTCTGTATTCTCATAATGACTGAATCATAATGCTTCAGTCATTGATAAAACAACTTGCATTGTCGAGTGTTAATACTGTTCTACAGCCCTGTTAACTGCATCTTAACAACAGACTTACATGACCTTAGTTCGAGCTAGTCTGGAGAAATAGATGAAGTTCATAAACTCGCACAGTAATATGCCACAAGTAATAGTTATGTAGTAATGTGAGTACTCTAATTTCTTTCATGCCTATTGGATCACCATAGTTGTACCATATAACTTGCCTCCTTTCTTGGAACAGAGGAATCAGTGGAAGTAGTGACTTTGGGTAGGTATAGACAGTTTCCACTCACTGCCAGTGTTAGCTAGGAAACAACAGTGTGCTGAGCATGTAGCATTCTGGTAGGCATAGTGGTGATTCCAATTTTTTTGAATGAAAGATCCAATGTGCTCAGGTTTTGGCACCTGATCAAGTTGAAAGGAAACACTTCCTGTTGGTGTGAGAAAAGAATGTCTGACTATCCTACACACAGCTGCATTAATACAATTGGAAATGTACACAGTTATTTTCTCACACTGAATTTAATATTTTAGTCAAAAATCAAAGGCATTTGAGAAGACATGTAAAATTGCCTGCAACACCTCATTTTGAATCCAGCTACTGTATGTCTAGCATCAGATGTAGTGTGTCATCAACAATAGGGTTCATGACCACTTGTTTATGATTTTGGAGGAGAGAAAATGGAGGGTTGAGATGTGGAGTACAATATTATGTTCCTGGATGGAATTGCATTTAGAAACTGGAGAATCATTAGCTATGCAGGAAATGGGTTACAAAGGTAAAAAGTTGGCCCAGGATGTTGTGGTAAAGGCATCAAAACAAAATTTGTTGTTGAATACAGTGCAGTTTAACCAGTATTATTGGGACTGAGGATAGTATTTACAACATGAGCTACAAAGCAAATAGCAAGGAGGGGCTCCCTGTAGAAGATAGGTTTTACCTAGCAGTGTTCACCAAAGGAAATATCAGTTGTAAATGAAGAATTGTGTCATTTCATGTCTTCCTAATCCACCATGGTTCAGCAAAAGTATGTAAACCATCAATCATCTCTAACAGTCACATATTATAATTAAAGTTAAACTTTCAAACCACTGTAGAAATAACACCACTGGTCAGAATGACGTCAAACTGCAACGGAATATTATGGAGAAGGGGGAAAACGTATGGCAGAAGAAAAATAAATAGTTATGAAATGTATCAATAGATGGCACTGTAAGCACCATAATTTAACAGTGGTTGACTATAAATGACAAATGAATCTTACAAGAATGGCTGTACTACTCAGTATGCATGGGTCTCCAGGTGTGATACTGTAAGTTACGTAAGCCCATCCACCATCGCAAGGTCATATCACATTGGATGGGAAAAATCAATTTTTAATTGCCCTGGGGCCAAAAACCACAGAAAAAGTATCAGTCAAAGTCAAATAGGATTATTAATTCCTGTGTGACTGGCACAGAACATGTTCAGTATGGTGTCCACCATTTTATGCAATAAGTTGAAATCAAGAAACATCACGTTCCACAACTGATCAAAGTGTTTCTGGGGTCAATTTCAGTATGTGTTGCACAATGCATGCCTTCAATGCAGCTAAATTTGCTTTTGGAACACTGAACAAATCTTCTTTCAGATAGCCCCACAGCCAAAAGTCACTCAGATTAGGATCAGGTGATTGGAACGGCCAGACTGTAGGGAAATGGCAGCTGGTAATTCTAGCATTGCCGAAATGACACTTCAGCAGCTGCTTAACTGGGTTTGTGATGTGCGGAGGTGCATCATGTTGCATAAAAATAATCCTGTCCACACTGTTTGGTGAGCTGGAATGACATGGTTGCACAAAAGGCACTCATAGCGCTTATTAGTGATGGTAGAGGTAACAGGACTGGAAGCATCTGTCTCTTAAAAAAAAAAAATGGCCGTATGATAGATGATGCTATAAACCCCCACCACACAGTGACCTTTTCATGACGAAGTGGGGCTGGTTGATTTGCGTGTGGATTTTCTGTTGCTCATATTCAACAATACTGTGTATTGACAGGCTTCGTCTGTCCACAAAATCTTCCACGGCCAACCATTATCCACTTCCATGCGAGCAAGAAATTCTAAAGCAAAAGTCTCTCTTGCTCTCAGGTCAACAGGAAGCAACTCGTGCACATGGGTAAAACTCGTGCACATGGGTAATTTTGAATGATAGCAAAGAAGGATGTTTCGTAGGATTTTACACACCATGCTTATGGGTATGTCCAACGTTTGGGCAATTCTCCGTGCACTACACATTTGCACACCACCACTTGTCTCCTCCTGCATTGCTGTAGCCACTGCTTCCACTGGTGTTGAATCAGTTCATTTCCTCCCTGTACCAAGTTGCACACCAAAGGAACCCATCTTTTCGAATCTCCGAATCTTTTCTCCAGACCCGGCAGTCGTTGGACCGACGCCTTTTTTCAAACCCTTCAGTGTCTGGAACTTCTGCAGAGCGACATGTGCACAGCCATCATTCTTGTAATATGGCTTTACAAGCAGAGCATGGTCCTGCATTGAGACAGTTATGGTGAACGTTGCAGACGTGAAAGGAGAAAAAGCCGTGTTCCCGGCGTGTTTATACCAACTTCAGTGGGTCGTGCGCATGACAGGTGTTTTTATTTATGTATTCTGACACACAATGCCATCTATTGATAAATTTTCACACCATTTTTTTTCTTCTGCCATACATTTGCCCCCTTCTCCAATAATATTCAGTTGCAATTTGGTATCACTCTGACCAGTGGTGGTATTTCTACAGATTTTTGAAAGTTTAACTTTAATTATAATCACCCTACATATACTGCAGTGGACACACATCTGTGGCAGTATTGTGGTGAATGTTTTCCTTTGGGCATGAAGTTATCCTCAGATTTCATCAATGTGATCTGTCCTAAGGGAAAGAAAAGTTTCCACCTAGCACTTATCTCAAATGCTACAATGATTATGGAGGGGTGGTTTGCAAACAAGGTGATATTGCTAGGCTTGACTTGGCTCACCCACCAGTCTGTATCCCAAGGAAAGGAATTAAAAATGGCAATTGAAAAGAAAATAGCAAGAAACAGGACTTATTGTTCATCCAAAAGTTTCCCTTCAAAATCTAAATCTGTGCTCTGCAAATCAGTGAAAGGCATGAGAGAGAATGTTTCCCATTGCATCACATACTAGGATTTTTTAAACGCATCTGTACTGTCTGTAATCAGTCCTATTATGTCTTCACAGTTCTAATGGGAGCCATATGTAGAAAGTTACATTATACTCCTAGTTTCTGTACAGCTTTAGATGGTTATGGATGTTGAAAGCCTTTGGATTAGTTACATGGTGAAGAAATTGCAGGCCTAGCTCTATTGTGTCTGGGGAGCAAAACAGTATTTAACATACTGGTAGGTTTCCTGACAGCATACATATCTTGTCCATACAACTGATTATGGCTTTTTTGTATGTTACATAAAGCTCAGATGAAGTCACTGTTTAGAATGCTTTGAGTGACATTGTTTGTGATTCAGATATTTGGTTATCACAAAAAATTTTGTCATGATATTTCTCACAATTAAATAATTCCTGCAAGAATATATAGTAAATATCTTTTGCACAACAATGCACAAATTACTTTAATAATAACATAAAATCGATGACAAAGGTGGTTTGCACTGTTAAGATCGACATAAATCAGTGTATTTATTTACCTATTTGAGTCTTCATATCATTTACTACTTTCATAATAGAAGGTAATCATGCTTGTAAAATGGGGTACATGTGACAACGTGTAATTCTTTGTGAAATACATTGTTCTCAAACTATGAATAAGTTGAAACTTCCTGACAGATAAAAACTGTGTGCCGGACCGAGACTCGAGTCTTGGTCCGTCACACAGTTTTAATCTCTCAGGAAGTTTCATATCAGTGCACACTCTGCTGCAGAGTGAAAATCTCATTCTGGTATGAATAAATTACTATGGTTGTCTAATAAGTCATCATCAGTTTACTAATGAAACTGTAAGATTATCTTAGAGAATTTAGTAAAGAATCAGTAAGATATTTTATGTGCACTCGAAACACTGAATTTCTTTGCCTCAACCAGAATTACTTCCATGTCTGAGCGCCAATTTGATAAACAGTCCATTCCTAAATATTTATCCTATGCTACCTGTACTACGTTGTTATCACACTGTGTGATGTATCCAAAATGTTTTGGGAGATCAGATATATTGGGAATCACATAATTGCTGGCTTTTGTATTCTCCTCTACACTGACTTCTTTGACATGTCTCTCTTCTCTGACATTTTTCATGCCACACTTTGTAAAGTGGTGTGTTTTATTTTGTTCTCATGTTGAATAAATCTTTTTTCAAATCATTACATGGTTGACTATTACTAGTGTAGTTTACATCACTACCATATGTAATATCCACATGGTCATGGCTCTCAGCTTTGAAAATAGAAATGGTTGCCGTGTGGCCACTCATGTGGTCTGAGGCGCCGTGTCATGGATTGCTCGGCCCCTACCGCTGGAGTTTAGATTCCTCTCTCGGGCATAGGTAGGTGTGTGTGTGTGTGTGTGTGTGTGTGTGTGTGTGTGTGTGTGTGTGTGTGTGTAAGTCTAGGGACCGATGACCTCAGCAGTTTGGTCCCTTGGGAATTCGCACACATTTTTAGAAACGGTTGTTACCGTTATACGGCAATTCCACATTACAACATAACTTTAATTTATATTGTTATGGCTTTTTTGTTGAAATATAATCCACTGCACTTCCTTCTGAATCCTGTTAATAAGAATGAGCTGCTGTTACAGTTTAACGTGGACGACTAAAAAGCCTTGTATGTATTTTGCATTGCAATTCATTATTGTAGTCAATAACCTAAGTAGTTTTTGATATTTTACTACAGAAAAATTCATTTGTATTATGCCATTGTGGACCACACAAAAACATCTGCATCTCTCTATTGAAAATTCTGCAGGCTGGTGTTATTTGATGAGTCACGGTAAAAGAAGGAATGAAAAGATACTTCTGATACCTGCATATTCATTTCATATAGACCATAAAATTAGAAATGAAATGTCTTTTTAAAATTCTGGAGGTGAATTTCCATAAATATTACCATCAAAATCGGTTAGAAAATCTTGTGTCATGATTAATAGATGAGAAAATATTGTAGCTCTGAACAGTACAGATTACTCCTGGTGCTTTCATATTTAGTATTAAAACTGTGTTGTTACTCATTCTTCATACCAGGAATCTAGTTACTGAAAAAGGCATTTTAATTGAATGTGTATCAATATTTTCTGTTCAAAATTAAAGACAATTACGCTACCAAAACCGAAAATGTATTGTGTTGTTACAGCCAGAATAAATAACTTATGTGAAACTGTCTTGTTACCAGCAAAATAAATACTTTCCCTTAAGCTGTTTGCTCTCTGGAAAGAAAACTTTTATACCACTAGAACTTAACATTTCACCTACTTTTTTGTAACTACACAAACAATAAGCTTTTACTCCTTTGAACATTTCAATGCTACTGTACAGTTATTTAAAAGTAAACAACAAATGATTACAACTGATGGTAATTAATTCTTACCAGTGGGAACTACTTGGTTAAAATTATAACCAAAGCCTTAGGTTTTTATGTGCACTCATACAGGTTTGACAAAACTGCAGGCAGTAAACCCTGCCCATGTTCTTCAAAGCAGTTTGACATATGATTGTATTGTTCATTTAGAGCGGGATGTGTGAGCACAATGAATAAATTGAAATCTTTATAACAAAATAAATAAATCTTCAGATGAAGAGGAAATTAAATTGTGTGACGAACATTTTTAGCCCTTGCTACCATTTTTATCAGTGAAATATTGAGTCAAAATGATTATGTTGCACTTAAAAGAAATCACTCCCCTTGTCACACTTGTCATCTACTTTCTCAGCCTTAGATGTACGTGAATCATACATAAAGTTGCATTTAAAAGTGGGCAATGGGCAGATAAGTTATTTTATTAATATTCTGAAAAGGAAGGGTACCACTCACCATATAGCAGAGATGCTGAGTCGCAGATAGGCACAACAAAAAGACTGTCACAAATATAGCTTTGGCCAGTAAGGCCTTCGTCAAAATTAAAACACACACACACACACACACACACACACACACACACACACAACTGCAGTCTCTTGCAACTGAGGACTCAGTTGCCTGAGACTGCAGTCGTGTGTGTGAGTTGCATTTGCATGAGTGTATATATATGTTTGTCGGCTAATTTTGATGAAGCCCTTACCGGTCGAAAGATGTATTTTTCACAGTCTTTGTGTTGTACCTACCTGCGACTCAGTGTCTCCACAATATTGTGAGTGGCAACTTTCCTTTTCATAATGTTGTTACAGTCCGTCCTGGATTTTCCATTGTTCGAGTAAATTATTTTACTGTATTTTTTTGGCATGTGGGGATGGAATATACATTTTACCACCTTTTATATGTGCTTGTCACCAATTTGGTCCTAAGGTTTAAATTACTTATCACTTCCTTCACCTCTGGCAATGTGTTAATATGAAAAATTGAGGTTTGGGCATTGCTTTGGAGTTAGCATTAACTGGCTGGGCAAATCGGTTCAAAGGGTAGAAGACGACACTGTATCACATCTAAGACAGAGTTTATGATGGAGAAGAGGTTTAAATAAATGATCCCATGATGTTTGCGTGGGATTTCATTATTTCATTGCCATGATTCTAAATCAGCACTACACACTGGCAAAAAGAACATAGCTACGAAAAATTTTACTTCATATTTACTTATATATTTAGTAATGTCAGGAATATTGATGCCCATGCTACTTAATAAAAGTATGAGCTGTTAATGTAGTCTACCTAGCAAATGTAAGTATGTAGGAAGATAAGCAACATGATGTATGGTTCATGTTGCAATTTATTATGCGTATGTCAGAGTTTTCTAAACAAATTGCTTCCTAACAATGCAATGTAAAGATCATATAGCACAGCTGTAGATGATAGCAGCAGCATCTCAGCAAATTATTGGCTGTTCATTTTTTATTATTTTTTATTCATGTATATAGAACTTCCAGAAATTTAAGGAAACCAATGCAATCTTCGTACAGTGGGTGGTATACTAAGTAACTCAACCAGCATCAAAGACCATGGCAAATATCAAGGAAATTTTGCAGATGCTTCTCACCAACACTGAACCACAACTGCAGAATGAGACATCTATAAGAAATGTTACACTGAAGCAATTTAAGAATTGCTTCACAGGTCACCTAAGACATTACCTGCAGTACAATTGAAACCTAAAGATTTTTCCTGAGGTTAATAATAGGGATTTACCTAAAATTTGCAGCCAACGCTTTTGTAGTAGAGATTAATATTTCTCACTTTATGAAAAAGTTTATAAAGGAAAATGTTTGCTGGTGCCATTAGATGGAAAAAAAAAACAACTCCAGCAGTTTCCAACATAAAATGGCACAGAACTCAAAATGAGAACAGGCTGGTATATGTGTGATGGGGGGAATGAAGAAGACCAGTGCTACATAAGTGCAATATCATTGGGTCGAGTGAAAATGTAATTTTATTTCAGCATCAAGTAATCAGTCTAAGAGAACTGAGGATTCTGATAAGGTGACTTCTATTAATGTTTGCCTCAATATTAACATCTGACTACAAATCAGAGCAAAGAAGCAGTAGAGGAGCATTGAGCATTGCCCATACAGACTAGCAAGTAGACACACATGTAAATAATTTTGTATTTTATTTGCTACTGTAGTTTTGTAATTTAAGCAGTCAATACTTACACAAGTTCATAATAATAGGGTCAAAATTTTTAGTTACTTTGAAAGTATTTTAATGAAAAAATATAATCTGAGATTTTGAGGGGTAATAAAGCATCTGTGTTACATTCAGGGCCCTCTTAAGGTCTGGTAAATAAGGTACATGAAGAAAATGACACCTACATTATAATTAGCATTTTACACTCAAAGATAGTGTAGTATTAATTAACATGTACAAAAAGAATCCAATCCTATTAGTTCAGTGTTACATCAGGGATAGTGGGCTGGTGCAATGCCTTGCATGGCAAGTGCAGCTGCTGCTGCTGCTACTGCTACTTTTAAAATAATCCTGTCAATGAATGAATCTGTAATTAATATCAAACTTCTTCTTTAAAATAAGTTTGTATCCAGTTAATGCCAAATAAGTGTAAGAGGGAGGGATGAAGGATGGATGGATGGATGTAAGTGTACACTTAGTCTTATTTACACAGTGAAATGAAAAGGATCCTAGCTGAATGTGCCTGCAAGCCATTACAGCGATCTCTTCTACGTATTTCAGTGTCCTAAGCAGCCTGGCGTATCACGACTGTTCAAAGTCCCAGTAAATAAAAGTTTCAGAGATAGTAATACTGAGAGAAAGGTCAAGCCACAGATCACCATCACCATGCCTTAGCAACTAGTCATTACTCGGAATGCATTTCATTCACAATCTGCAATGACAAAATAAAGAAAAGCAAAACAAATGTGCTCTGAAACCCTGTTTTGTCATTCTCTCTCTCTCTCTCTCTCTCGCTCTCCCTCTCCCTCTCCCTCCCTCCCCCCTCCCCCCCTCCCTCCCTCCCTCCCTCCCTCCCCCCAAGTTGAATGTGTGGTAGTTCTCACATTTATCTGTCGTAGCTGTCTTTGATGTAATGTGGATGACTTCCTTCTAAAAGTCAGTCGGTGTGTCTGCATTCTCATAGAATATAACACCAACTTCAATAGGCAGTTGGTAACCACTTCCCCAATGATTTTGGGAATTCTGAAATAATTATATCTATTCCTCCTGCCTTACTTAATCCTATGTCTTCAAAAGCTCTGTCAAACCCTGATAATGGATTTCCTTTTTCTTCCAGATCTCCTCCCATTTAGTCTTCCATAAAGTTACCACAGTTTCTTTACTCTTGTTAGAGGCCTTTGGTATTCTGTTCCCATCTTTTTACTCTTTCCTTTATATTTAACAGTGTAATTCCTTTTGCACTTGTAATGGTGATATCTTTGCTTATAATTTCAATGAATGTGGTTTTGACTTTCCTATGTGGTGAAACAGTCCTTCCATTTTCTTTTATATTTCTTTACTTTTTTCTTGTGACTGTTGCATTACTTTCCATGCACTTGCTATTGCTATCACTCCTAAGTGCTATGTTCCCATCCCTGCTTGATCATTTTTGTACTTCCTTCTTTCTTTGATAAATGTAACTTCCTTTTGTTACTTGGGATTTCTTCATGGTTCCTTTCTTGTACTTTCATTTGCTGTTGTCCTACCTCTTCTATTTGTGTCCTTTTTAGAGATGTCATTCCTCTTCAACAGAACTACCTACAGTGATGTCCATTGTTGTGGTTTCTATGGCCTCAGATCTTTGGATGCTCATCACCACTCATAGATAGTAGAGTATCTCACTTCATTCTATGTTGATTCTTCTGGACAGTTCTTTTTTTTTTCTTTATCATTACTAAATTGTCTATATGTCCTCCTGGATATGCCGTACAGCCCAATATATGTTTCCAGAATTTTGTCTATGTCTGCATCTACATCTATGTTCTGCAAACTACCATGAGTTGCATGGCAAAGGGTACATCTGATTGTACTATTTGTCCACAGCTTGTGGTCTAGTGGCTAGCGTTGCTCTCTCTGGAGCACAGCATCCCGCGTTCGATTCCCAGCCGGGTTGGGATCTTCTCTGCCCAGGGACTGGGTTTTTGTGTTGTCCTCATGTTTTAATAATCATCATCATCATCATCATCATCATCATCATCATCAATCTTTCTATGGGCACTGATGACCGTGCTGTTGGGTGCCCCAATAAACAAATAATCATCATCATCATCATCATCATCGTACCAGGTATTAGGGTTTCTTGCCGTCCGGGGTGGCCTAGCGGTTCTAGGCGCTACAGTCTGGAACCGCGCGACCGCTATGGTCACAGGTTCGAATCCAGCCTTCTACCAGTTTTTCCATTCGTCTGTAGAGAATTCGCGTTAGTATTTTGCATCCGTGACTTATTAAACTGATTGTTCGGTAATTTTCACATCTGTCAGCACCTGCTTTCTTTGGGATTGGAATTATTATATTCTTCTTGAAGTCTGAGGGTATTTCGCCTGTCTCATACATCTTGCTCACCAGATGGCAGAGTTTTGTCAGGACTGGCTCTCCCAAGGCTGTCAGTAGTTCTAATGCCATAACATTGTCCTCCAGTGCATTGCCCTTGTATAGACCCTCTATATACTCCCTCCACCTTTCTGCTTTCCCTTCTTTCCTTAGAACTGGGTTTCCATCTAAGCTCTTGATATTCATACAAGTGGCTCTCTTTTCTCCAAAGGTCTCTTTAATTTTCCTGTAGGCAGTATCTATCTTACCCCTAGTGAGATAAGCCTCTACATCCTTACATTTGTCCTCTAGCCATCCCTGCATAGCCATTTTGCACTTCCTGTCAATCTCATTTTTGAGACCTTTGTATTCCTTTTTGCCTGCTTCATTTACTGCGTTTTTATATTTTCTCCTTTCATCAATTAAATTCAATATTTCTTCTGTTACCCAAGGATTTATACTAGCCCTCGTCTTTTTACGTACTAGGTCCTCTGCTGCCTTCACTACTTCATCTCTCAAAGCTACCCATTCTTCTTCTACTGTATTTCTTTCCCCCATTCCTGTCAATTGTTCCCTTATGCTCTCCCTGAAACTCTGTACAACCGCTGGTTTAGTCAGTTTATCCAGGTCCCATCTCCTTAAATTCCCACCTTTTTGCAGTTTCTTCAGTTTTAATCTATAGTTCATAACTAATAGATTGTGATCAGAGTCCACATCTGCCCCTGGAAATTTCTTACAATTTTAAACCTGGTTCCTAAATCTCTGTCTTACCATTATGTAAGCTATCTGAAACCTGTCAGTATCTCCAGGCTTCTTCCATGTATACAATCTTCTTTTATAATTCTTGAACCAAGTGTTAGCTATGATTAAGTTGTGCTCTGTGCAATATTCTATCAGGCGGCTGCTTCTTTCATTTCTTAGTCCCATTCCATATTCACCTACTACGTTTCCTTCTCTCCCTTTTCCTACTACCAAATTCCAGTCACCCATGACTATTAAATTTTCATCTCCCTTCACTATCTGCATAATTTCTTTTATTTAATCATACATTTCTTCAATATGTAACATAAATGGCCAATTCTTTTGGTTCCATTGAATTAGAAGCTGCAGTTTTTTATACTGCCGAGGGACTGTAGGTCTTATTATGTGACATAAATTTAACTTGATATACCTGCCTGTTGCTGAGAAAAATAGTTTCTAACAGACGGACCACAAAGAGATACTATAATGGTTCTGTTTTTACTGATTGAGGTACAGAACTCTAAAAATATTAGTGAACTTTATGATATCTTTAATGGAGGGATGTAGAAAAAATAAAGAGTGACATCATCCCTCAGTTATGACAAATCCATTGTTGATTGCCTGTACTTATCTTTAATGGCTGTCCATTGCAACCTAAATACAGAATGAGCCTAAATATTTATTACTTAATTATTTTTTTCACATTTCAGGAAAGGGGCTTGTAATAAAAAGAGGTTTGGGCGTATGTAAGTTCAATCTTTATGAAAAATTTTGTTTATGCTTAATATATGAAAAGTTTTTAGTGATTATATAAATCATTGTTATGTTATTGTTGTATTCCTCCAACAGACATTCAGCTTCAAAATGTATCATCAGCTATAAGGTGCTTGCATTATATAGTAAGACACATTATTGGAGTTGGAAAATTACACAAAGTTTGATAAATTGTTATTAAAAAACTAGTAAACATTTAAGAGAGAACATTGTGGAAATTGTTTTCTTTTCTGATAACTGACAGATGTAAAAATTATTAATGATTTTAAAAACTGCAATGTAAATTTTCTCTTTTTTGTCTGATTTGAAATGGAATAGTCCTATTACATTTACGATATATCGGAGTGTAATTTAGCAGTAGTAATAGCCTGTGCGCACTGGCCCGCTATGAAAATCTTGTACCTCTGTGGCAGTCATAAATTGCTAATGCTGTGTTATATTTCTGTATGATCAAGCATGAGTAGTGTGTTTGATTCTAAATATTGATTATTTCTATCTGGGGACCTGTCAGTGTCGAAAGAAAACACACAGCTCAAATAATTGTGTGCCTCACAGTGTGCATGAACTCTTTTATAAGTTGGAAGGAAACAGATTTACTCTTAAAAAAATCAAATACTTTCTATAACCTTTCAAAGTCCACATTAATCTCATCTCAGATGAAGGCATACACTAAAAGAAAACTGACCTTAAACACTGAGGATGTATGACTATAAAGTGCTACAAAGTGCACTGCTTTCTATGTGAGAGCAACTTTGTGTACTTGGTTGTGTTATGTGACATTTCTGTAATTTTAAGCTGCCGTTGTAATATCTTTGCTTATTACGTTAAACACATTTCATAGCTATTTTTGTAATGCAAATGGTGTTGTATAAAGCAACACAAAAAATCATTCACTATTGTGACCATTTGCCCTTAAATGCTTTCTTATTGCCTGAAAAGGTGCATTCTTATTTTCTAAAAATTGTGTCACTGGCCAAAAGAGAATGATAATGGTCAAATTCCGAGTAGCAGAACTGATTTTTTCCCTTTTATGACCAAAACAAATGATTGTTATGCTGTTGGACCACATGTCAAGAAAAGTTAATTTCTTAACAACCACGTCTCCAACTGAGTGAAATCAGAACACATTGTAAGTGCTTACTATTAGGATATTATCTTCAATTTGTTGTTGAAATGTGAGGAAGATCCATGTGTGCTCTTAGGTCATTGCAAACACCAGTGATAGTGTGTGAAAAATAGTTTCTGAACCATTCAAAAAGTTGATAAGCAATCTGGACAACCTTCAAAGTTTATGGCTTCATTTTGGCAGTAAATGGAATCAGAACAGCTGTATTTCATCTTATTTTCAAAATTTCAAAGTGTAACAGACAAAACGTGTATTTTCTTCAGATTTTCTTGGAATTTTCTATTTATATAGACTTCTGAGTCACAGTTAGTGTATAAATCGAAAGGTCCAGTATGACCTCAACCCCTCTCCCACACTTCTCTTCAAGTACCTATATGACAGAAATGAAATAGTCCTACTTATAGTAAAAGCTCCACAGGGCATTCTGTCTGTCTTTCCATCCGTCCATATGTGTTTTGACTGTTCTATATATGATTAGAAAAACAAAATATGATATGTGCATAGTTCTGTTCGTATGGACTGTCAATGTGAGTCAGTCCGTAGTGTCACGTGAGGGCCATCTTTGGCCTTAATAAAGAAAAATGTAGGTGTTCATGTCTAGTGAATTTATGAGATCATAATGCAAACAGTTACTATTCATATAAAACGTAATATATTTTCACTGGATGGTTTGGTAGATAAATGGTTGCATAAGGTATTTCCTAATGTATTTTAACATGGCTGTGACTGACAATGTATGGATGTGGGGAATCAAATAGGTCAGAGGATCGGTTTCAGTGTTAGTGTTACAAATGGTTTAAAAAGTGAATTAAAAGCTCAGAGGAAGGTAAAATTATACTGACTTCAGTAGGACTGAATGCAAAATTAGGTGTTTTGTCAATAGCAGGTTTTTGGTGACTGTTATTGTCTGAAATAGTTGGTCTGAAACAGATCGTTTTATCTTTCCTGTAACATTCATTAAAAAGAAAAAATAAACAATAAAAATTGAAATATCCTGACAGATTAAAAGTGTGTGCTTTACTGAAACTTAAACGCAGGACCTTTGCCGAGTTAGTCTTGGTCTGGCACATAGTTTTAATGTGCACACTCTGCTGCACAGTGAAAAATTCATTCTGGAGGCAAAAAAATTTTGTGAAAATATAATGTAGATAAACATTTTAGTAGTCAATGGAAATAATCATTTTTTGAAAATATAACGTAATTGGATCGATGAAATCTACTCACCTAGCGGCAACAGGAGAACACACTTATAAAAACAATTACAGTTCACAAGCTTTCGGAGCCAGTGGCTCCTTCTGGCAGAAGGGTTGAAAGGGAAGGAAGAGTGATGAAGGAAAAGGCCTGGTAAAGTTTAGGAAAAGGAGCAGAGTTCTCCATTTCAACACTTTGTTGACAGGGAACCAGCTACTTCATTAAATTCCTTATAGTGTTTATTATAGATTCCCTCAACAGTTGCCATGCTTACATTAGGTGACTAGTTTCGAACCTTACAGGTTCATTTTCAAGTCTAGCCTACTGAGGCTACCAAAAGCAGTATGTAGTTGTAAGTGAATAATGAATACAATAGTGGTATTACAATACAAGGTTCAAATGTAACAGAAATTAATAATATGAATACAAACAGACCGACACTGACAGTGTCTGAGTTTAATAAGAAAGAGCAAATTAGCAACACATACTTTATAAATGTTTGCAGAATGAATGCCACACTCTACGCATGCCTCTTACCAAGTCAAAACCAAACTGGAGCTCAAAATAGCCAACAGCACCAGGAATCTCAGTGGTACTAGCATTGTGCTTCATGTGCAAGCACCCATCCGCAGGCAGTGGGCATGTTGTGTTTTAAATGAGGATGTGTCTTAAGCACCTTTATGAAACCTGACGTCAGTACAGTGAATGACAACAACAAATGGACAAGCATTACACACATACAAATACTAGTGTCATGTGTCCCTGTTAAATATTTGAACATAAGACAAGCACTTTATGTTAAAGTGCATGTCCATAGGCAGTGGATGCATCAAATGAAAATGGGGGGGGGGGGGGGGGGTGTTGCAGTGCCTTTATTAACCGGTTACATTTAATATAAAATACAATGAAACAAATCACATTTGTTGCTCTGTTACAAATTTTGTGTTATACATATGGACGGTCGTCTTCCAGAAGTCTGCATACATAAATAGTTTACATACATAATGTAGTGTTGGCAGAAGAGCCAACACTGGGTTTCTGGAGGAGGCCGAAATGCACACGTTTAATTACACGCTGACTGGCGTGAGGTCTGGAACAGGACAATATTGAGAATTGCAAATAAGTACGTAGATGATGTAATACTTAACTTTAATCCACAATTGTAGAACATCTCTCGTTACGGTACATGCTTCATATTATTAATTATCAATTGAATACGGCGCCTTGCTAGGTCGTAGCAAATGTAGCTGAAGGCTATGCTAACTATCGTCTCGGCAAATGAGAGCGTATTTGTCAGTGAACCATTGCTATGAACGTCGGCTGTACAACTGGGGCGAGTGCAAGGACGTCTCTCTAGACCTGCCGTGTGGTGGCGCTCGGTCTGCTATCACTGACAATGGCGACACGCGGGTCCTACGTATACTAATGGACCGCGGCCGATTTAAAGGCTACCACCTAGCAAGTGTGGTGTCTGGCGGTGACACCACACATAAAACATTTAAAAATAATAAATATTGTTTGTTTAGCCAATATGCTTTGTAAAAGAGAGAGAGGGAGAGGGAGAGAGTTAGGTAGTCCTCCTAGAACAGTGCCTTGTGGCACAGAATCATTACGACGTCTTGTCATGAATGACTACATTGAAATCCTTGTCAGATACTGACTGCGAGTCCTGTTGTCATAAATCACAGAGGATGAATAGTGACATACAGATATTCAAGCCTTTGTGTAACTCCAAACAGTTTTGCAGTGCCAGTCATGCATACTGCATGAACCACCTTTTTCATTTAGTGTCCCTATGAGTACGCCACCAGTCAAATACAAACATCATGACCTTACATAATTTGCTAACTAGACATGTTAATCCAATTACAGATGCACTTAAGTGCTCTCCCACAAAACAGCGTTTCATATTCAAACATCATGATCTAACATATCTTCTGGCTTGACATGCATATCTAATTACAAATTACGCTCAAATGATACAATATCCACAACAAAGTGCTCTCATATGACATGTAGCACAGCCTCTAATATGAGAGCACTTTGTAGTGGGTAACATATCTTTTGAATGTAATCCATAATTAGATATGCATGTCAAGCCAGCAAATACTTTAAATCATGATGTTTAAATTTTAAACACAGTTTTGTAAGAGAGCACTTAAGTGCACTTGTAATTGGATTAGTATGTCTAGTTGGCAAATGATATCAGGTCATGATGTTTGCACCTGACTGGTGATGTAATCATAGGAGCACTATATGAAAAAAGGTTGTTCATGAAATGTGAAATGTGCATGACCTGTAATGCAAAAATGTTTGGAATTACGTAAAATGCTTGAGTTGCATCCTCTGTGATTTATGACAACAGGACTCGCATGAACGAATACAAACCTTGAGACATAACACTGTGGTCGCATGTGATGAGATGTAATGATTATGTGCCACGAGACACTGCTCTAGTATGGCTATTTAACTGTTTTGTAAAAAAGTTATTGGCTAAACAAATGATATGTATTGTTTTAATGTCTTATGTATGTAAACCATTTAAGTCTGTAGACTTTTGGAAGATCACTACCTGCATGTACAATGTGAAATTTGTGACTGAGCAACAAATGTGGTTGTTTAATAAAGGTGCCATCGAAAGTTTCCTGGTGCTGTTTATGTTAACCTCCAGTTTAATTTTGACTTGGTAAGAGGCATGTGGAATTGTGGCATTCATTTTGCAAACATTTATGAAGCATGTGTTGCCACTTTGATGTTCATTATTAGATCAGGCACTGTCAGTGCTGGTATATTTGTATGCAAATCATTAATTTCTGTTACATTTGAACTTTTTATTGTAATGCCATTTTGTATTCACTGCAAGGTTCAAAACTTGTTTCCTGATATAAATACTGCAACCTTTGGCAGAATAATTAGTAAATACTTAAAGGGGTAGAGGTAAAGTTGCCCAGAACCCAAATTCAGGAGAGACTGGACGAAGTCATCCCTGATTTTGCTGTTATTTGTAATGATTGTAAGTACCTGTTTCTTTGCCGTTTTTACTTTTTACCTTATTGTAGATCATGTTCATAGAATGGAAGACAACAACCTGAAACTTTTGAATAACTAATTTGATCATTCATATTATTTACTTCAGTCTCTTTTGAGTGGAATAGCTTGATACATATTAATAAGATCCATGAGCTCCGTATATTGATTTGTTTCTCATTGTGTTTCAGATTAAAAAGACAGTCATCTTACAGCACTGCAAGTTCCTTTATACATAAAGTGAAATTTAAAAAATGTTTTACGTATAACAGCAAAAAGTTGTCAGTCTTGCTGGATTTATCATTATAATCCCTTTAAATTTTAGTGCACTTGGCTCTTCTGTCAGTGCAATTCTGAGAATACTGAAATATCTATCTACAGTTTCCATAACCTCTATATTGGACTCCATTTTCTGGGAATGGTTACAGTTTGAAGATGCAGAATCACATGAATAGTGTAGACGTTTCAATAATTCACACTTAAGATCCTTCAGTTTCCAACTGCCATAACACCTTTGTGGACAGGTGATGGAAAATGACTTCATTTTTTATCCAGTCCTCTTCTGAAAATTTTTTCCCTGTCTGGCCCAGAAGACATGCGTTGTGTTTAGTAGCTACCCTTTGCAAATTTATAAGTCACTCTCTTTTCCATTCCAGAAAACACTTACCATAACCTACCTAGCTGATGAAATAGACTATTGCTTCTTTTTATACAGAGCCTGCGACTTCAGTACATTTTTTTTTCTGTTTATCTTTTTGTGTGGACTGCCTCCTTATTTACCTGCACACAAAAGATTGTTCAAATTCTTTATTATTCTTGTTTTTGCTAACATTCAAGAAATGTGGTACCCATCATACCTAAACTTTTTTCACAGTTAATTCTTCATGTTGGATGCACTATGTTCATGCTTTGACGTGCCTGTTGCCACCTGTTTCATACAGCTTTAATTGCCTGTCATACACACTTTCTTGGTGTTGACATAAGTAGTTGCAGTATTGGAATGTCTTTGCAGTGTTGGAATGTCTTTCGTGTGGCTAATTTTAAAGAAAAGTGGAATTAAAATTAAATTCAGCTACCTATTTCTTAAATGCAAAAATTAAGAAGCAGATACCTTCTCAATCTTTACCAACCTGGGATGAATTTCTCTTTTCAAATCATATCTTTTTTGATAGCACAATAACACAGTTTTCCATGTGAATGACGCACATAAACAGTTTTAAAGAAAGTGTGATAAACAAAAATATTCCACAGGTTATTCGGAATCTTTAAGTTATTGCAAAATATGTACTACCATAGCAAACTCAATTTAATTTGACATCAGTTACACTTCTGTGTAGTCCAGGAACATTAAACCTTGTTCATCTCATGTGCATGGTTCTGAATTCATTCAGACGGTAGTGAAATGTTTTTATTTACATCAATTTGCAATAAAGAAATAAGTTTAAGAAATTGTTGTTTTCATGACTGCATGCAACTGATTTCATGTGTTTTTAACAGGGTGTCAACTTCTACACACAAGTGAAGACTGTTACCCAGATGTGGCATCAGAGTGATGTCACACACAGCAAGCCTTCTGTCGCATTCCCAGTCATGCGATAGAAAGTATTTCTACTTGAAATAATTTTCAGCTTCAGTGAATCTAGAACTGTTAATTTAGAAGCTGAATTCTCATTGTTGTTTCACGCTACTAGAAAGGTTTTACCTAAGCATTCAAAATTTCAAGATATATTTAAGTTTTGCACAGAATATTTGTGACAAAGATTTCATTCCACAGAATATTTCTTACCTAAATTGATGTACAAATCAATAGCTGTAAAGTGAATGTTCGATTATTTATCTTAGACTGAATATTGTCCCGGTGCTTTTAAGCGCTTAATTTGTATTGATAAATTTCACAGAAGTTTCTCTTCACAAGTTAAAACTTCTGTGAGTGTATGAAACTACTTAGGCTATTCATATAGTCCTTATTTCTAGTTGTATATGACAAATTCACCTCAAAATAGTGGCATTACCTCAAGTACATGGATTTTAACTGTAATATGGTCTTACATGCCATAAACATTCAGAGGCACATGTTACTTCAAAAGTAAATAGTCTTCCACATGTGAACTTAAGACTGAAGAACCAGTCTTCCATTGTAAATATGTTAAAGAAAGAATTATTTTTAAAGTAATTTACAGAAATGACTAATTTGCTATTGCCGCAAGAAAAAAGTAAACATTATTTTTAAGAGGTTTTTGCCCATTGAATGAAGTAAGATGAAATGGTTTTAGATAATGTTCTCGAATGTATTACAGAATTCCTACAGAAAGTGCTTTCAGTGCTTGTCATTTAGTCTACATTTTCCACAGAACATGTAATTTTTGGTACATCATATTTACATATTTAGTATGACACTGTAATTATATTCATGTATCCAGACAAACCATGTAAGAATTTTGAGTGTGTGACAATTATTTGTAAAAATATATTTTTGTAGAAAATGCAAACTCCTCATAAGAAGTATGTACATGTGATTGAATAATTTGTCCAGACTTTACCTCAGACATTCATGAAAATGTTTAAAAGTGATCTTACATGGCATAAGTGTATCTTCAGACTCACTTAGGGTACTTCTCTTCTTATACTTGTATAGATTTGAGTACTTACAGGTAAGAAGGAAAAAAAAGGCCTTGGTATTAATGATTAATCAGCATGCTCTTGTAACATTCCAGATTTAGCTATGACCAAAAAGTCAAAGAGTACACTATGGGCTACAAAACATTCTAATTAATCTTGAACACTGTTTGAATTTTCTTTCTGCAAAAAATGAGCAAATGGGAGGAAAATGACTGCTCATGTCTTGAACTTCTAGTTCTTGTAAAGCATGCCTTACGAGACTTTCAGTAAAGTAAGCACACATCGGATGTCATGACTCTATGGCACTCTTGAGAGTAAGAGGCTTGGATGTCTTGGGCTGAATCATAAACAGAGATGTGAATTATATGTATTGAACAAGGTACGCAATTTAGTTGGTCAGCAAAGCCAAACAACAAAAGATGGAAATTTGGTCATTTCATGCGAGCTGTATGTTGTATCATTTGTTTGGTGTGAGTGGGAAAGAGCTGTATTGCATGTTGACAGAAATAAAGATGAACTTGTGGACCTGCTAATATTTCACGGATGTCCATAAAGAGAAGTACAGTGTCATATTTATGCTGTTGTATAAATGTTGTCAGACAAGTATGCGTAATTCATCATTTGAAGAACATTATGTATGTCAGAGCACTCTCGTATGAGTCAATAGCTCTTCTAACATAGCTACAGTACCTAACTGATTGTTTCAGCTGAAAACTGTCACTTAATTTAGTTGGTATATCAACTGAGACCACATCACTACAAGCCATTAATTATTCATGTGTTGTTAGAATAAAAATAACATTTATACTTACCTTTCACGTAGAAATAACAGGTCCAGGGTTCTTGATCATTTAATAATATCCTAGCAGTACTTCTATATGTCTTCCAATTTATTCATTCCGGATGCATCCTCACAGACTTGCAATTTTTTATTCCAGATTGCTGAAAATTTCAAATGTAATTTTCCGTAGTGTGAAATGTTGAACAACCATCTTCATACACACCAAATACACCTAAACAGAACTGCTTTGGGCCAACACTGCCTCTTACGTGGAAAAATAACTATTTTTAGTGAAAAATACATTGTTGATTCCTGCATATCAGTGTTAAACTGAAAAATTACATGTTCATAAAAACTTAAGCATAACAGTACATTTCACAAAAGAAATGTAAATGATTGACAGTCAGATTTTTAATGTAACATGATTTTTTTTGTGCAAAATTTAGTAAAAAAATTAATTTTGAACAATTACTTTTCCATGTATCCAAATTGGTACTAGAGCTTAATTATCTTAATTACTATCATTTGCAGAGTCTTCAACGTTGTTACATTATTTGGTATATCCAGCTATCTTGTTATTATCATTAACTACTGAACTGTTTACAGTTTCAGTAGTTAATCACAATATTACAGTGAAATTAGTCATTAATTTCATATGAACATAACTGTACTACAAAAATCACATCAGTATTCTTTCAAATTTGACACAATTTTGTTGAATTCCATTCTTTTGAACAACGCTAACTAATGGAAAATAAATGTGAGTTGTAGTCGTACAGTAATAATAATAATAGTATTAGTAGATTCAGTGTATTGTGTTGTTTACTAAGCACATGTATCACGTATTACACTAAGTGAACCTTGGTCTGTTACACTACACTCTGCAGGTCAGTGGTGCAGATAGAACTTTTTATATGTACGCTTAGGGGTTCTGTCAGCACAAGTACAGCATACATCCCTAGAAGAATCAACCAGTATACTGCTTTCTCATGTGCACATCATGTGAAAAGCTCATGAAGGTAAAATCAGAGATTTGAACTTATACAGAATCTTAGCAACAATTTTCCTCTCTCTAAACCATTTGCTGTTAGAATGGGAAGTGTAGAAGTGACAGTGGTACGCCAGGTACCTCCGCCACAAGTGGCAAGGTGGCTTGTGGAGTATAGATGTGGACACTAGATTGATTTAATTTGTGTTAATCTTACTTAGTTGCTTCCTCGTTTATTTACCTCTGTTCAGTTTTCATGTTCATTAATTACAAAATGTATTTCAATAGCAAGATACTTTGACTCTGGAAGTTGCATAGAAGACAAATCACTGGTAACTGTGTTAACAAGAATGTATGTCACAGACTGTAGTATTTACTATACATAAAAATTACTCAGAATAATTAAAAATAAATTGAATCAAATAAAGTAAAATGTTAAGCAGTCATCTATTTTAGATGCTCAACAAGTATTCAAAAACTTATTTTTTGAGATATCAAATTTTTCGTACCATGAAGGCAGTTTTACATTGAAGATTAATTACTTTGACAGTATCAACAAACAGAGAAGGCTGAAAATTCGAGATTGTAACTTTTATTTCCAAAACGCATAGAGACTCCAGAAGCATTTATTACGTGATTCTACCACTTTTGATGTCTCCTCTTCTGATGTTTATTCCCAGCTGAATGAAGTTGCTTCAGCAAATTGCTTTTGTAATATGTTTGTCTTTTGAGGAGGATTACTTCACATATGCATTCCACGAATTTTATATGTAGTGCAATAGGAAGAGGGTGGCATGTCTTCATATGTTTTGGATAGTTTTGGAGGAAACAAGTTATAGTGCTTAGTACCATTAATCTGTTACAAGATAAAAAAATTCCTTACACAATACTTGTGTTTCACAACCACCTCACAGTGTGTGGCAGAGGGTACTTCATGTACCAATGTTTACAGCCAAAACCTAGTTTTTATTATGCATCCCCAAGCAAACACTTGACTCAAATGCTTGCTTTACGTGTACAATTACTTGGACTGAAGCACTTTATATGCTAGGTATAAAGTTAAAATCTAAGAATAATCAGCAAACTAAATAATATCTCTGCTATAAAAAGTTACATATGTTCACTAAGAGATGAATAAACTAAAAGTGACATGACCAGCAGATCAAGAGGAGACCTGAGGATACAGAATGAGGAGGTAGACTAGAAGATGGTTCTATTCCTGCAGTAGTAGTAAAACATTCCTTTGAGCATGGCCTTGACACTTCCATGGCATCATTTGAAGTACCACAGGTGGCCACAAACATAATCCACACACTCTCAGCCATGTTCAGCATCAAGACAAAATATGTGCTGTATGGTATATGAGCCTACAACTTTCAACAATGAAGGACAGTATCAGATGAGTACTATAAAAACTAATTAATTAAATTCTACCATTGTTATATCTCTGTGCAGTGTGTCACTATTTCAGTGTGCCATGTGCTGTGAACTTATTTCAAAATTAATAAATCAATTTAGGGTTATAAGAAGGTGGTGATGGCCATAGTACACATGTCCCTTACTGTCAGGCAACAATGGCTGTCAGGGTAAGAACCATCTACCTACCATAGTTCAGGAGATATGACATCCTAATCAATGATATGCATAAAAAACTACTGCATCATGCATGACATTTAAATTTATTACTACTGTGCTACTAAAGCTATTCGCAACACATTTTGCAAACAGTATGCACATATCTCACTGATTGAATGTACACAAAAATATTACTGTACAAGTTGTAGTTTAAGAGATATGATGTAATAAACATTGAGATGCATGTAAAATGTGGTGCCATGCATGAAGCTTTAATACATTTATTCTTTACTACTAAGACACTCCTACAGTCGAGTCAACTTAAGGAAATCTCTGACACGTGGCAGTGCTATTGACAGTTTTCAACTGTGAAGCGCAAATGACTGTACCCATCTATAGAGCTATGAATAGGTGTTGCCTTAGAAATATTTCCAAAATTGCGTTGCAGACATGTGAAGCAGCTGCACCGATACAGAAGCTATGTTTCTTAATTTGGATACTATACTTATACATTTGTACATTACGCATATTTCTTTGTGCATCTGTCTCATAATTTCAAAGGTGTTTTCATGAACACATGTTATAACATTATTGTATTTACTTGTACAAACATGCCATCAGTAGCTGTGCCTCAGTCATATCTGGCTGAAAAGTGATTGTTACAAGTAAGCTATTTCAAATGATATAGTCCATACAAGTTTACAGTTCAAATACTTTTAATAACACATTGATGTTGACTCACCTGTAGTGACCCAAAATTTTGCATGTGCATAGTAAATCATGAACATTGTTAAATAGTTACACTGTCCTTCCAAGGATGTAGTGTTATCAAAATGAACACACTGTGCACAGCAATTATAATTTAGAAATAATGCTTTGCACAATCTGATCCTATTGTCACAGTTAACAGAATGAATTGTTGAAAACTTAACACAGTGCATGAGATTGTGAGTTCACAGTCAATAATTGAAAAACAGTCATTGTGTAAACTCTCAGACATGAATTTTAGGTAAAACCTGGCACACTGTACAAGTTGTAATTGTGTTATAACTCGGCTGCAGTACATTGTGCGACAATGTCAGGCACAGATCTTGCTCACATTATACACTTCCATAGACTTACTAAAATGGGTCCTCAAATGTTTCTTTCATAGGTTTACAATAATTAACACTGCTCTCAGATATTGTTATTTGCTATCTTTGTACAAGTTACAATCTGTTTGACTGAAGAGTTTTAGATAAAACCATTGCTATTGAATTATGCTGTCTAGTTTGCCAAACTATAGTTTTCTATTTCAGTAACAATGTTTTTGATATTAATGCTGTTTACTCTAAAACTAAATGAAGGCAAAAGTTACTAATATATTTCCAGCATTAGTTGAATAAATGCTTCACTTATCTATATATATTTTTGATCTACTTTATCTGAAGATTAGCAACTGGGTGTATGCAATGATAACTAAGTTTTATATTACTTGTATTTTGCAGTTGCACAGTTTCTAGGTAATCTAATTATACTAATAGAGTCTGATTAATTAAATAAATGTACTCATTGATAAAGTCAAGTTGGCTAAGTCCTGAGTTAATATTTTTGAGTTTTTTTGGTACTATGCACATGCCATATAAGTGATAATCTCGGAGATATTTGCAAAGAAAACAAAAATTCTGGGAGGAAGCAAAACATAATGGGGGTGGGGGGAATCCACCTGCTTCGTTATAATGTAAATGAAAGTTTTTCGATATTGCACTAAAAACACAGTTCATTTTTGGTTTTCATTTCTAATATAAAATTGGCAAAATGAACACCTGGGCAATGCCAGATTTTTCACACAATAAGCAGTTCAGTTGAAGAGAAATGAACATCTCTAAGATGGTCAGTCACAGAGGTTGGACAGAAAATATATTGGTACAAGGAAGATACAGGAATAAAACCTTGGACAAAAGAAGAAAGACTTACGTGAAACGAGGAATTACAAAAATGTTCAGGAAATGAAAGGAATACAGCAATATAAGTCATTTAGGAATGTAATCAGTAGGAAATGCAGGGAAACCAAGGAAAATTTTCTGGGGGAAAAATGTGAAGAAATCGGAAAGGAAACGTCATGAGAAATGTGTGCATGAACATAAATGCTGATGCTAGCTGAACAAACAGGTTCCTTGTATTTGGCCATGAATAGCACCTATCCAGTGTCCTCAGTACATTGTAAGCATCAGTCATGGTCAGAGTAGTGATGTGTAGTGGGTGCATTATATCAGAGATAAATTACTTCAAATGTGGGCAAATCATTGCTATTCATATGGTGGGTACTTGCGTAAACAAGGAAGTCAAAGTGTTTCAAGAAGCACTGTATCGAAGATTTATACCACATACAGGGAAAGTGGAAAAACATCACTAAGCCACAACATGGACAAAAGTGTGTGTTGAGTGATCATGACAGACAGTCTCTGAAGAGGTTTGTGACAAAAAATAAGAGGATGACAGCTGCAAATGTCACTGCAGAACTGATTGTTTTACTCGTGTACACTGTTGGCAACAAAACAACATGAAGGGGGTTCCATAAGCAGGAAATTGCAGTGTGAGCTGAAATTGCAAAGCCACTCATCAGCCATGCAAATGCCTGTAACAGGGAAACACGGTGCCCAAGCCATAAACCCTGGACAATGGAGCCATGGAAGAAAGTAATTTGGTCAGATGAGTCTTGTTTCACACTGTTTTCAACTTCTGTTAGCCCAAACATGAGTCATAGTGAGGGTTTGGTGGTGATTTGGGCAGCCAAATCTTGGTATTCTGTGGATGCCATGGTTACTCTGCAAGGTCACAGTGCTTCAAAGGATTATGTGGCCATTTTGGCTGATGAGGTCCATCCCATGATAAAATTTTTTTCCCCAGTTGTGATGCTGTGTTCCAAAACAACGGAGCCTCTGTTCATGCAGCTCACATCATCCAAGGCTGGTCTTGTGAGCACAAGGATGAACTGCTGCATCTCCCCTGGCCACCACAGTCATCGGATCTCAGTATTATTGAGCCTTTGTGATTGCTTTGGGGAGAAGGGTGCATGATCACTAATCAGCTCCATCATCAATATCTGAACTTGTCACTAATCTGTAGAAAGGGTGGTATAAGATTCCCTTGAAAACCATGCGAGTCCCATATTTATCCATTCTAAGAGACTGGGAGCAATTTTAAATGTCAATGGTTTTCCTACATTATATTGGGCATGCGGGGGGGGGGGGGGGGGGTAAATGTGTTGTGTTTTTGGTGTTTCATATATTTGTCCAACCCCTGTAGAAACAAGCTTCTGGTGAAACTAAAAGCAAAAGTATTTATGTTAAGAGCACTAAAGAAATTATGCTGTTAAATATATTAGATAGACCAGGTAGGTGGAGGCCTATATTAGGAGGAAGATCTGTCTGTTGACATGATAGAAGAAGAAATGGATATTGATGTGGAAAACAAGAAGGATCCAGTATCATAAGAGTCAGGGTTTTGGAAGAAGTGTGATAAAAGAAGGCAGAAGAGATGGACAACAGGCCATCAAAATTTCTAAATCATTGGCAGAAGTGGCAAACAGATGATTATTCAAGTTAATGTGTAGAACAGAGTCAGCCATGGCATGAAAAACTGCACAAGAGCACAATGGGATACATGTGTGCAGGCTGAGGCTTGGCCTGTCATGATTTGGCTTGTTTCTTCTCATGCACCCTTCTCCCTGAATATGGAAGTTAATATGAATATAAAAAAAGGGAGGAAGGTTTATCTGTTTAGCAAGAGTAATAGAAGGCAGATTTCAGACTACCTAACAGATCAAAATGAAAATTTCTGTTCCGACACTGACAATGTTGAGTGTTTATGGAAAAAGTTCAAGGCAATCGTAAAATGCGTTTTAGACAGGTACGTGCCGAGTAAAACTGTGAGGGACGGGAAAAACCCACCGTGGTACAACAACGAAGTTAGGAAACTACTGCGAAAGCAAAGAGAGCTCCATTCCAAGTTTAAACGCAGCCAAAACCTCTCAGACAAACAGAAGCTAAACGATGTCAAAGTTAGCATAAGAAGGGCTATGCGTGAAGCATTCAGTGAATTCGAAAGTAAAATTCTATGTACCGACTTGACAGAAAATCCTAGGAAGTTCTGGTCTTACGTTAAATCAGTAAGTGGCTCGAAACAGCATATCCAGACACTCAGGAATGATGATGGCATTGAAACAGAGGATGACACGCGTAAAGCTGAAATACTAAACACATTTTTCCAAAGCTGTTTCACAGAGGAAGATCGCACTGCAATTCCTTCTCTAAATCCTCGCACAAACGAAAAAATGGCTGACATCGAAATAAGTGTCCAAGGAATAGAAAAGCAACTGGAATCACTCAATAGAGGAAAGTCCACTGGACCTGACGGGATACCAATTCGATTCTACACAGAGTACGCGAAAGAACTTGCCCCCCTTCTAACAGCCGTGTACCGCAAGTCTCTAGAGCAATGGGGGGTTCCAAATGATTGGAAAAGAGCACAGATAGTCCCAGTCTTCAAGAAGGGTCGTCGAGCAGATGCGCAAAACTATAGACGTATATCTCTGACGTCGATCTGTTGTAGAATTTTAGAACATGTTTTTTGCTCGAGTATCATGTCGTTTTTGGAAACCCAGAATCTACTATGTAGGAATCAACATGGATTCCGGAAACAGCGATCGTGTGAGACCCAACTCGTTTTATTTCTTCATGAGACCCAGAAAATATTAGATACAGGCTCCCAGGTAGATGCTATTTTTCTTGACTTCCGGAAGGCGTTCGATACAGTTCCGCACTGTCGCCTGATAAACAAAGTAAGAGCCTACGGAATATCAGACCGGCTGTGTGGCTGGATTGAAGAGTTTTTAGCAAACAGAACACAGCATGTTGTTATCAATGGAGAGACGTCTACAGACGTTAAAGTAACCTCTGGCGTGCCACAGGGGAGTGTTATGGGACCATTGCTTTTCACAATATACATAAATGACCTAGTAGATAGTGTCGGAAGTTCCATACGGCTTTTCGCGGATGATGCTGTAGTATACAGAGAAGTTGCAGCATTAGAAAATTGTAGCGAAATGCAGGAAGATCTGCAGCGGATAGGCACTTGGTGCAGGGAGTGGCAACTGACCCTTAACATAGACAAATGTAATGTATTGCGAATACATAGAAAGAAGGATCCTCTATTGTATGATTATATGATAGCGGAACAAACACTGGTAGCAGTTACTTCTGTAAAATATCTGGGAGAATGCGTGCGGAACGATTTGAAGTGGAATGATCATACAAAATTAATTGTTGGTAAGGCGGGTACCAGGTTGAGATTCATTGGGAGAGTGCTTAGAAAATGTAGTCCATCAACAAAGGAGGTGGCTTACAAAACACTCGTTCGACCTATACTTGAGTATTGCTCATCAGTGTGGGATCCGTACCAGATCAGTTTGACGGAGGAGATAGAGAAGATCCAAAGAAGAGCGGCGCGTTTCGTCACAGGGTTATTTGGTAACCGTGATAGCGTTACGGAGATGTTTAATAAACTCAAGTGGCAGACTCTGCAAGAGAGGCGCTCTGCATCGCGGTGTAGCTTGCTCGCCAGGTTTCGAGAGGGTGCGTTTCTGGATGAGGTATCGAATATATTGCTTCCCCCTACTTATACCTCCCGAGGAGATCACGAATGTAAAATTAGAGAGATTAGAGCGCGCACGGAGGCTTTCAGACAGTCGTTCTTCCCGCGAACCATACGCGACTGGAACAGGAAAGGGAGGTAATGACAGTGGCACGTAGAGTGCCCTCCGCCACACACCGCTGGGTGGCTTGCGGAGTATGAATGTAGATGTAGATGTAGAAGTACTTGGTAGAGCTTGTAGTTTCATTTAACACTGCGGAGCGGCATTTTTTGATTCAAACAAAGTTCTTCAGTTTGGCAGAATAGTGGTGTAAGTAATGTTTATCCTTCACTTTTTGTTCATGGTATAAAGAAAGTTCATAGGCCTAGTGGCTGTTTGCACAAAAAGAGACAACCTAGTTGTCTGTTTTCGCGAGTGTTTAAAGTTGAATGGGAATGACAGAACAGAAGGATGAAAATTCCTAGTATTTATTATGCAGTTATGTAATCAATGGGTATCACAAATTTGCTGTGGAATGACATAACACCATGCAGGAAGAATTTAAAGGTTTAGTTGGTGAAAGAGCAGAAAATTACGATTGACAGATGATTTGTATGGGATTCAATGTTCTGTACCTTGTCTATATTTGCAAGCATGGAGCAATTGATAAAATTGGTGGTATGACTAATAAATTTACTGAAGTTGCACACATCATTACATTATCAGTTGCAATAGTTTTTAATTGGTTAGAATGAAGAGTATGGGTGATAATGATGATGATGGTGATGATGATGATGATGTCTGTTTTGTGGGGCGCTCAACTGCATGGTTATCAGCACCCGTACAAATTCCCAACCTTTGCTCAGCCCAATTTCGCCTCTTTCATGAATGATGATGAAATGATGAGGACAACACAAACACCCAGTCATCTCGAGGCAGGTGAAAATCCCTGACGCCGCCAGGAAGAAGAGTATGGAGATGGTATATATTACCTTAAAGTACATTTGTTACGTCAAGATCCATGGAATTATTTTTTGAGTTTAGATTCACTATTATTGAATTTCTAATGGAAAAATGAAAATTAGAGTATCCGTAATGGATTGCAGGTGCATTTTAAGTGTTCATGACTACATAGTGCCTATAGTAAGACACTGCAAGGTGAGAAACAACTTATTTCTGATTCATTTGGGATGCAATTAAAAAAAGAAAATCACATTGTGCAATGGACAAATTATGACAAAAAACACCACTGGCATTAAAAAAGATTTGATTTTTGAAAATTAATTGTTGCCTTGATAGAATTACAGGAATAGTTTCCTAAACGTTTTGAGAACACTGCCAGTGTTATATCTGTTTTTTAGAGCATTTGCCATTTCAGTTGAAAGTGCCCCTGTGCATGTACAGATGGAACTTGTTGATTTGCAGTGTAATTCCTGTTTAAAAAGCAAATTCTCATATGTTAAAACTGTCGAGGAGGTCTACATTGTTTCTCTCATGAAGAGTTTCCACATCTCCATAATGAGATTGTGAACATGATAAAATATTTTGATCAATGTGTGTGTCAAAAGCTGTTTTTGATTACAAAATTAAATAAGTCATGATTACATGGCAACATGAGTGCAAATATCTGTGAAATTGTCTGCATCTTTCCGTATGCCAAAAGTCTGTACCATATAAAAATTATGTCTTCAGCATGCCAAAAATAATTAAATAATATTGAAAATTTGTTTTGTTTGTGATCATTGTTGTCAAGAACTCAATCTGCAGGCAGTGTAATTACATCACCATCTGAATGTGGTATGTTCACAGTGTCCCCCTCTTTCCCCTCAGCACATTGTAGCAGTTGGGGGAAATGTGCACCCAGGGGAGAGAGCTATGCATGTGTGCAAGTGTTCCATATGCATGACGAATTCTTGGCTGTTCATGGTGTAGAATCTATGATGTTGAAGACATACCACTGGATTTTCTGAAGAAAGTCATCCACTCAGTAACCAGGATAGTAACATTTACATCAAAAAAAGTAATGACATAAATTCAGGATGAAAGAATATAAATGATAAGACTCACTGATGATGTTGCTGTCCTCTCTGAAAATGAATATGAATTACATCACCTGTTTACTGGAATAAAGAGTCTACTAACCATACGATATAGATAGTAAGTAAGTGAAAGGAGGACAAAAGTAATTAAGTAGTATTAGCAATAAACTTCAATTCGAAATGGGGGACCATGTAGTAGGTGAAATCGTGTAATTACGCTACTATGGAACAAAACAATACATGCCGGGCAAAGTGAGGGGTGTATAAGAAGCAGAGCAGCATAGGCTAACAGGACCTTTACCAGTGTTGTACTTACAGGTACTTAGTTATACTTAGTAATTCAACCAACATAGTCTGCAGACATAATTCTAACCGGGGAGGAATTACGTGTGGGGTCCCCCAAGATTCAGTCTTAGTTTCACTATTGTTACTCATATATGCAACATATCTTCCATCTAATATAGAACGAGAGGAATTAGTTCTTTTTGCATGGGACGTCAGTATTGTAAGCAATCCAAGCATACATACAAAAACAGGAGAAATGGTGAACAGTATTCTTAAAAGTATCAGTGACAGGTCTTCTGTGAATGGTCTCACCCTCAGTTTTAAAACGACACAATATATTCAGTTCTTCACATCTAGGGGTACTACACCAGAGAGAAATGTAACACATAGTGATGATATAATAAATAGGGTGGAAACTTCAACAATCTTAGGTGTACATACTTTTGAGAATTTAAACTGTAAAATATCACATTTTGGAACTCCTGAAACAACTTATTTTAGCCACATTTGCACTTAGAATCACTGCAAATCTTGGGGAGAGAAAACTCAGTAACTTGTCATATTTTGCATATTTTCACTCAATAATGTCATATGCTGTGCTGCGGTAACTCATCTTTAAGAAAGAAAGTCTTCATTGGTCAAAAATGTGCTGTAAGAATAATATGTAGAGCTCACCCAAGATCATCTTGTAGACATCCATTTAAGGAGTTGGGTTTCTGACTACTGCTTCACAGTATACTTACTCCATCAAGAAGTTTGTTGTAAATAATCCACTACAGTTCAAAAGGAACAATGGTGTACATAATTACAATACCAGAAGAAAAAGTGACATTCATTACTCCACGATAAGGTTGTCTTTGGCATGAAAATGGAGGCACAATGCTGCAACAAAAATTT
Source organism: Schistocerca serialis cubense (assembly GCF_023864345.2). Classification (NCBI taxonomy): domain Eukaryota; kingdom Metazoa; phylum Arthropoda; class Insecta; order Orthoptera; family Acrididae; genus Schistocerca; species Schistocerca serialis. The sequence continues at coordinate 961,452,232 of NC_064639.1, forward strand.
TTGATCACTTACATAATGATATAAAATGTCTGACAGACAGTAAAATAAAATGTGAAAACAAACAAAAAGTTTCTCCTTGACAACTTTTTCTATTCCATGGAAGAATATTATCGTCATGTGTAAAGAGGTGGTAGGTAGGAATTACTAACTCACGTCTCTATATTTTAAAACAAGAAAAGTAGTCTTACAAATGCTCAGCATGTAGCCACATATAAAAAGTAATTTGCGATGACTCATCCCACATAGTTAAAATTTATCATGCAAAATGATCCATGGGCATGAAACTAACTAACTAAAATATGGTCCTAATTTGAGAAAGACATTTCTAGGAATGTGTGCATTTAGTATAGTGCTGTATATATTTATTCATCATGTACCACGGATTCCATGAAGAAGAAGAACATTCAGGTACAGGGAACGAGTCAAGGAGTACATTAACATAAAACAAAGATGTACGGACACTTAATCTGTCTACTGTATCCATATGTATTATAAAAATAGGGGTACATATTACATATGTGTATATGTTCATTCCATGTCTCCTAAACCAATGAATTGATTTCAACCAAATTTGGTGCATATTACTTATTGTATGGAAAGAGCCACCTACCTATCGAAGTGATGGGGGTGAAGGTCAAGAAGCACTGTAACCCATGAGATGCCATATATCCTTACTTTAGTCATCCATTATTTGAGATAGAGAGCACTTAGTGATTTGCAACAAACTTTACACATAATTTCAAACCTTTATGAAACTTCTTCTCATTGGCAACCTGTTTTGGGGCGTGGAAAAACAACAAGTACAGGGTCCCCAATTTACACCTGCAATTAGACAATAATAACAGTATAAATAAAGTGGCACAGATATCTGAAGTTGGACAGAAGGAACATCAGATTTCTCATTTCTGTTTTGATCAAAAATTTTGGAATACTGTGTTTAATTATAGTGATGTAGGTGATTATGATGAGGTCCCACACTCCGAGGAGCATAGGGGATGAAAGGGAGACCCACACCACCAAGGTCTTAGCGCAGGTGGTTTGCCATTGCCTTCCTCCAACCGTAATGGGGATTAATGATGATGAAGATGGCACAACACCCAGTCATCTCAAGGCAGGGAAAATCCCGAATCCTGCCGGGAGTCGAACCCGGGAGATGCTAATCACAAACCAGAATGTGAGAGTAATGAGAATTTTGATGTAGTGTGTACTAATGATTTCTTCTCTTGGTCGGAAGCAGTGTTATTGATGTCTGTAAAACAGGTGATGACTGTATTGGATCTAAACTAGGTGGTATTTTTGACGGAGAAGTGAATGAGAGCTGTGAAATGGCTGAGGTTGGTAAGTCTGAGACTGCTAGCTTATTGCAAATGAATGTAGGTGAGGTGTGTGCCTTTGATGGAGAAGAGACTTGTGTTGTTAATGATGTTGTTGATGAAGTAATTTTGGAAGAATGTGATGATGATGATGATGAGTAACTGGTTTTTGTGATGTTATGAATAATGAATTTTCAGAATTATTTGTGAATACAGATAAGGTAAGTGAGGTTTGTGATGATGTAAGTGGGAGTCATGGAATACTGGTCCAGTCAAAGGAGTTTTTCCTCAATGTTATGCACAGTAATGATCCAAACAGCAAAGGTGAGTTATATGTAACCCTAGAGAATAAAGGCAAAAAGTTTTTGAAATTTGTATGGGACCAGATTAATGCTAATATAGATAAATGTGCATTCTGGAATAAGTTAGCTGTGTTTAGTCAAAATTTGTATCCATGTTGGTGGAATGAAGTGAAAGAAGATCTAAGCAGGAAATGTAATTTTGTCAGTAATATATTTTGTGTTCCTTCTGTAATAAGTGATGTTAGTTATGCTATGGAATCCGTTCAGTGTGTTCAATCTTTACCTGACAACACGAGTAACCAAAGTAATGCTGTGATACCAGTAAAGTTAATAAAACCCAGCAAAAACAGTGTAGATGTAGCATTTGATAAAATTGAAAGTGATCTCTCACATGAAGTGGCTAGTAACAAAGGTGATAATTCAGATTTTGGATTGCTTTACACTAACAAGGGGAGGCCGCGAATTGTGAAATTCAGATTCGATTCATACTGCGCATAATAAAAGCTCATGGCCAGAGGTGTAATGTGGCAAAGCACCAAGATGCACTTCTCAGCTGTTGTCGAGAAAATCGACAGTTAAAAGAAACCGTTGCGGTGAAATACTCTCTACGACTAATAATATTCTACCGCGTCGTGGCGCAGCGGTAAGCGCTCGGGTTCGTTATCCGAAGGTCGCCGGATCGAATCTCGCGCCATGCCACTCTTTTTTTTAGTATTTGTTTTTTGTAATTCAAATATATATATATATATATATATATATATATATATATATATATATATATATATATATATATATATATATATATAATTCCCGGCAATCAGTTGCAACACTTATGCATATAATAAGTTGTTGAAAGTCGTTTGTCGTGGAAAAACTGGCGACTTCGAACATCAATATGTTTTCCGCAAACAAAGTTGTATTTCACAAATGTTATTAATTGTCTTCATAATGTTAACCACGTACAGTTAACGGAAGACGTAGAAACGGTATTCCGAAACGAATACGTATAGCGTAAGTCAAACGTTCGAATTAGAATAAAGACCCCACGAACACAAATTTGCTGCGGCATGTATGAAATATAAACTCCGTTACTCGCTCGTTACACTTGAAGGACAGATGTTGAATGGGCCGAAACGAGCCGCCGCATAACAGCGTAGTTGCCTGCTAACTTCGAAAGAAGGTAGATGCGGCCTCTAGCGCAACTTATAACATCGTCGAAAATCAGTGCGGACGGGAGAGCTTTTGTACACCCTGTTAAAAAAACGGAAAAATGGAGGCGGTACAATTGGAGAGCGATCCGCCATCACCAACATGCATAAGCAATTCATAAAAAAAAAATTGCATGGCGCGAGATTCGATCCGGCGACCTTCGGATTACGAAACCGAGCGCTTACCGCTGCGCCACGACGCTGTAGAAAATTATTAATCGTAGAGAGTATTTCACGGCAACGGTTTCTCTTAACTGTCGATTTTCTCGACAACGGCTGAGAAGTGCATCTTGGTGCTTTGTCACATTACACCTCTGGCCATGAACTTTTCTTATGCGCAGTATGAATCGAATCTGAATTTCACAATTGGCGGCCTCCCCTTGTAAGATTAAGACTGATCAGTGGGAAGGTAACTGATTGATTGAAACAGGTAGCCCACTTTGTGGTATATCTGAACAGTTTAGAGACAAGATTAAGTATAGAAAGAATTATGTGGATATCTCCATTGCATGTTTAAAGATAAGAGGAGCTACTGGTAAGCAAAGCAAGTTAGTAAAATATTAAGTGCTTTTAACATTTAGTATAGAGGACAAGACCAATGGACATGAATGCATAATGATCCTTAGTATAGAAGAAAATATTCACTATGTAATAGTGTTTTGTTTGCTGTGAATGTAGTATGTAAGGTCGTGTAGTTTCTAGAGTTCTATCTTATCCATTGACTGGTTTTAAATCTATTTGTAGATTCTTAAAACTATATAAGTGTGTTTTGTTTGTCTGGAATTTAGAATGTAAGATGATGTGATTTTTAAAGTTCTGTGTTATCTACTGACTTAGTTAAAATCTATGATACACTTTATAGGTGTGTTCTGTAATAGATACGTGATTTAGAATTTGATACATATATGCTATGAGACTACCGTAGATGAGTAGATCTTTTTACAATTTTGAAATGGGACAAAAATTTAAATTGGAAGGTACACATTGATTACTTAGCAAATAAACTGAACAGCTGAGCATTTGCAATGTGTATTTTGTCTGGTGCCACAAACATGGATACCAGAAAGGTAGTTTATCACTGCTACTTTGAGTCAGCTATTCGTTATGGCATAATCTTCTGGGGAAATTAAGCAAATGTCACTAGGCTCCTATTATTACAAAAGAAAGTAATTAGGAACATGTGTGTTGCAAAAAAATGGGAATCCTGTCGACCACTGTTAAAAAATTTAAAAATACTATCCATCCCCTCACTTTACATATAGTAGGTGGTGGTGTTCCTATATAAAAATCAACATACACTAGACACTTTCTGTTTTGACCATAACTACAGCACTCACTACAGAGATAACTTCGTATTACCAACACATCGTTTAGAACTTTATGCCCAAACACCAGAGTATATGGGGTTAAAAATTTTCAATAAAATAAAAGGCAGTAATATATTTAATATGAAGCTTGGTTCGCTGAAAAGATTGCTCTTTACTCTTCTGGTGGAAAACTGTTATTATTCTGTCAATGAATTCATTGAGGGCAGCTTCACAGTCTGAACACAGGGATTGTATTACATGTATTATTTTATGTACATGTGTAGCTGTAACTTAGAAATGTAAAATATAATGTAAATTTCCGTATTTCTTTAAAAAAAAAACAGAAAAAAGTTTCATTTGTAAACCTTGACATGTCTCCTGTACATCAAATCAAATGATTTGAAAATTGTAGGCAATGAGATGAATAAATCACATATCACATTCATCATTTGTACTGCAAAAATTAGGAATAGCACATAATGTATTGGAAAGTCAATCCCCCTACTTGAAAAAAACATGCATTTATGCAGAATAACACTGTCTTTAGCAGACATGGCTGACAATTCACAAATATCAGACACAACACGGATGAAGTTGACAGATGCTTGAGTATGTTACCCAGCACCTATGATTTGTAAGTTGACTGGTCCAGCAGAGTACAGCCATACAGCAGTGTGGGGAGTGGATCCACCCACATCTTTCAGTTTCCTCCTTAGAGTTCTCATCGCATGCTCCAACGGATAGGTAACTTCCTGTCTAGCATTCACATCAACTCCTGAAACATTGTTTTGCATACTAAACATTCTGTACAAAACCTCATTCACATCACACAAGATATGCTCTCTGTAGTCATTTTACAAAATCAGGTGAGATTAAAAAGTGTTCACATATGAAATATTAATAAACAGAGTTAAATGCAATAAAAAATGGACTAAGAGGTGTTACACACAATCTGTGTTACTCACACTATCTGTGTGTAACACCTTTTAGTCCATTTTTTATTGCATTTAACTCTGTTTATTAATGTTTCATATGTGAACACTTTTTAATCTCACCTGACATGAATCCAATATAACTGACTTTGTAAAATGACTAAGGAGAGCGTACCTTGTGTGATGTGAATGAGGTTTTGTAGAGAATGTTTAGTATGCAAAACAATGTTTTAGGATTTGATGTGAATGCTAGACAGGAAGTTACCTACCCATTGGAGCATGTGATGAGAACTCTAAGGAGGAAACTGAAAGATGTGGGCAGATCCACTCCCCACACAGCTGTATGGCTGTAACCTGTCTGACCAGTCGACTTACAAATCATAGGTGCTGGGTAACGTATTCAAGCATCTGTCAACTTCATCTGTGTTGTGTCTGATATTTGTGAATTGTCAGCCACGTCAGCTAAAGACAGCGTTATTCTGCATAGATGCATGTTTTTTTTCAAGTAGGGGGATTGACTTTCCAATATATTATGTTACTATAAATGAGTATGTACTTTTTTATCATATGTAAATGAATCTTGTAGGCTTTTATGTACATAGGTTAGTTTGTATGGACAATTAGCAAATAGTGTGGAAGACATCTACTAGTATAAACAGTACATCAAGATGTATATATGTCTGATTTCATACTTTGATTTTGGTTTTCAAGCTACAGGATTGTGTCATTATTCAAAGCTAATTTATGACACTGTTTACCTGCATTTATCCTGAGTATAGCAATATTGTATCTGATTGGAACGTGAATTGTGGACAGATTCGTGCATAGCTCTGTTTTCGGTATCCCTGTTCATTGCAACTGTGTGTGTGTGTGTGTGTATTCAAGTAAAGTGTACAACCATTGATTGAAGCTAGATGCTTCTTACAATTACTCATTGCATATGATTGAACTTATTGATATGATTATGAACTTCATTCATTTTCTTGTGTCAAAACATTTTGTGCTGGTTTGTACCCGGTGTAGTTTGGATTCATGGGTTGGTCCCCACATCGTAAACTCAAGCCCTAATATTTTTCCATTATTTTGTCCTTTCATAAGTCAACATACCCTTAAATACTCTGGATTATGTTGCTGATTGATTCCTACTCATAATTGAGTATATTTTTGCTGGTCTGTACCCTACGTTGTAAGTTTTTTGAGTCAGTTCACTCATCCCGCACTTAGGCTCTGAAATTTTTTCTCTTCTCTTTTGAAGATTTTGAAGGTTTGATTGTATGGATTAAACTCAGAATTTATAATTCTAGTAATTTACATTGTCTCTGTAATTATTTCTATAGTTTAGTGGTGTAATGTTGTAGTTTTGACCTTGTATCAATTGTCTTGTGACAGTATGTTCCACAGATATGAAAACATAATGACATATCCTGATATATGTACAGATTATGACTTGTATGGTAGATATTTCTCTTGTTTTTCTGTAATATGTTATGTATCAGATACTTCTATATATCTATATTCTATCCTAGGCATCATTTTGTACACTGTCTGGCAAAGCTTATAGTCTGTCACAAAATATTGTAAACACACTGTTTCCAAATATTGTGAGGGGGATATTGTAATGGGACACCCTTTTCTAACATTACTTTTTTTACGTAGAAATAACCAATACCATTTATTCCATTGATTCTTGTGTAGGTGGACATTATCTCAGCTGTTTAACTAAAATAATTTCATATGATTTTGTATACAGTGTATTATATTTCAGACTAAAATGTATGAAAAGAAATTAATATGTTACACTCTATCTGTAAAGCTGAAATTACTCTTCTTTTGGAAGTATTTGAAATTATGAAATACCTGGCATACTTAAAATTCATATTATTAACTGCCCGCTCTAATGCAAATTATTAAATTTATTTCTAGATTCATTCATAGAATGATGACATAACTTGAAGATTCTTCTTTTGTCAAGAAAGTATGTAAACTTTTTTGCTTTGTAAACTCTTTGGAATATTGTGAGTACTGCAGAATGTTGGGAGTGGTTGGCGTGCCTCTGATGGAAACGCTTGTCTACAACAATGTAATTGACGGTTGTATGAAAATGGACATTGTGAAGTCAGTGCGATATAGAAGATTGGGATAAAAAAAGAAACTCATAGCAGCAGATAGTACATCATCAGTTACTTAGTCATCTAGAACCCAGCAAGTCAAAATTTCAGCTGGAAGGATGTACCCCTAGATGCAAGAACTGGAGCCAACAAGCAAAAATGAAAATAAGTAATAAGTTTTTCTTTTACATATAAGCTTCACGAAGCTTTCAAAACTTGTGCAGAGAAAGAGAATTTTAATAGTGATGTGTGGGAGGGTAAGATTACGTGGAGCTATCTAGAAAGTATTGTGTAAGCAGAGCCCACTACATATGTGAAGACACTGGAACAACATATTCGTACTGACTTTGATACTATTGGATGCAGCCCGACCGATGTGACCTTGTGAGACAGAACACGGCACAGCACATACACACGTGTTGAGGCACATGGAAACCATTTTCAGCATGCTGTAAGTGTGGCTGCATGGTACAGCATGTATTATATCACAGACTCTGTAAGAGTGTATGATTGAATAAATGGTCTGTCACGTGGAAACCATGCATAAGTTCATTAGATCTTTTTTGTTTCATGTCCTCTCATTGACCAATCCCCGGAGTTTGTACAAAGTGGAAAAAAGCACCTGGTATCAGTAAACTGAAAGTGGAAAGGGGACGAAAGGAAAGGAAAGGGAGGGGATCACTGGTATCAACTGCATCAGGACGCGAAATAATGGAGTTCATTAAGTAACTTGAAAGTACTCTTCCCTTCAACTACTGTATTTCTTTCAGTGGCAAAATCTACTTCCAAAAGGGTGGATTAGGAAGGGGCAATTCACTGGCAGGTACCATAGCTGACAACCTTGTTAATAACGTAGAATTACAATTTTTCTAAAACAAATCCATCCACAGATCACAAATAAAATTTTGTGTTATAGGAGGTAAGTTGATAATACTTTGTTGCTATATGAAGGTTCCTGAGACAAGGTGCACTTACTCACTAACATTTCAAATAAGGTCCATCCTAATCCTGTTTTTACAGTAGAACATGAAAACAACAAAAGCATTAACTTTTTGGATCTAACTGTTTCAAATTAAAGTGGTAAATATTGTTTTGTCTTTTACAGGAAGCTACTGATGAAATTATTAATGCTAATTCATGTCATCCTTCTAAATACAAAAAAACTCCTTTTCAAATCTATGATTCATAGAACACTTAAATTACTTCTGGAACCAGATGCAATAGAAAAAGGACTAAACATTTTACAGCAAATTGTCAAAGGTAACACTTTTACCCCAATGAAGTTGATTACTTGTTTCGTAAACTACAACAAGCTGACAACAATCTTACTACTCCAAAAAGCCAAATTTACCAAAATGACATACGGGGGCTTAATTTCTGACAAAATTTATAATGGTTTCAGAGCACCAATTTGACAATAGTCTTTACTACCAAAAGCCTTTTGCAGAACAGGCTGAAGGCTGAAACATGCAATTGGAAACTGCAATAATACCTATCTTAATTCCGGTGACTGTAAAAAATTATGTAAATTACGACAAACAGTGCATCGGCCAAACAGGTAGAAAATTCAGTAGTCGTTATAAGAGACACATTTCCGGTACGTCTCGTAATAGATCGGTATTTGGCCAACAATTAACACATCACAATCGCCCAGAAGAATCTGTAACGAATAACTCAAATGCGCCTAAAAGATTGTTACTTAATACTTTAGAAGAGACAGAAATGTATGCTCGCTACCGAAATAAACCCTCATCCATACTCAACTAGCAGACAGACTCGGAGAAAAATATTTCTATGATCTTTTTGAAGACTTACTACAGAATGTTCCTGCTTTTGCTTTCCTCTTTTATTCTTTCTTTTACTTTTTACGTAATGTTTTCAAGATTGTGATAAACTCTGTGCTCTTTATTTTAAACTATTGTCTGCATATGTCTGTTTTCCTTTTACTGACAACTATCTTAATTAGCCCGGTTTGTGTGCAATGCCTCCCTTTATGCAGTATGATGATTGTGCCCCAGGTTAATGAAACAATAGTGTTTTACTTAATATCGTGTTTATTCCTCTTGCATTTCTCCAAAAAATAATTGTAACTTCATGCATATTGTTATTTTAAGACCTTTCGTGACTATAAATAACTAGTCACAGTATCTTTTAACTTTTCATTTCTTATGTTTTGTTTTACAACTACTTAGATATATTATATCGTAGTGTTGTAACCTATATTTCTGTACATCTGGTATTTTGTATGCCTATTTTACGAAATGACTGTAAGCTACTATATTCAGTTTTTTTAAACTTCAGTTTTCTTGTGCTTGTTGCTTTATGTCTTTGACTACCTCGATGGGTCAATGAGATTTTGTTCCATGGTTCTTTTGATGCAACTTATACATTTTTTTCTTTTAATGCTGTAGTTATTGTGTACCCTACTTCGCTAGTTATCTTGTTAGTCACTTTGTTAATGTTATCTGGGGGATCTGACACAGATTATGATAGTCATATTACTTGCACGCCAGTAGTTTGTAACTACTAGTCGTTTCCGCAACTTTGAAATCGGGTCTTGTGAAACGTGCAAATCCTCGCCTCCACACTGCTTCCATGATAAATAACGGCGTCGCTCAAGCAATATTTTCACTAGGACTACTATCTAAGAGCAATATGCAATTACTTGCATGTATTTCTACAAGTCAACCCACATGCTAGTACGTATTTGACATCCCGCCGTCGTCGCAGCTCTGAAATCCTCTTCTGCTGGATGCATATCGATATGACCACACCGTCTCCATGGGAACCATTAGCGTCGCCCAGTGATCTCTATACTTTTATTTTTATTGGCTTCTAGCATACAAACTTTTTAGCCATCACAAATAGATGTACTGACACACATAACAAGGTAACTTTTTTTTTCTTCGTCATACGTACTGTTTAGGGCACACATACATATGTTTTCAGATCAAAATTATTGTAGTCAAATTAAAAAACACAGCTGGCTACTAAAATTAATTTGTTAATTAAGTTCTTTAGTTAAGTTCAATTCAGTTTAGATTTTTATGTCTTCTATCGCTAGAAACCGGAATATGGCATCATATGTACTCCCGGTTGTGTCTCGGAGAATTGGGATTGTGCAAAGCGGCTGGCAGTGACCAAGTCTTAAGAGCTCCTTTAAGAAGTCGACTCTGCCTTTCTCATAGCGTCTACACTGAAATAATATGTGATTTACATCACCGATTGTTTCCTCTTCACATTGACAGGAGGGTGTCTCCGATACGCCGGTTCTATGTAAGTGGGCGGGGAAAGATCTCTATACTAATTAGTATGGAGATCACTGGCGTCGCCTGACCACCATCTTTTCTGCCATACAATCTATGAGTTTGCAATAAATCCCCATCAGTGTTCTCACAACCGATTATGAATGATTTTCTCTTTTATATATAATTTTATTACAGACTGACGAAATGCAGTTATAGCAGTTACTTTATATAATATAAGGCACCTATTTCTTCATTTGTTATTAGCTTTCGTGTAACCATTACATATAAACGAGGGTTATCCGGAAACTAATGTTACAAGACATTTACCTTTAGCATGGAACATCCGTGGGGGAAGCTGGTACAACTGCCATATAGCGGGAAGCCAACGGAAAGAATGAGTATTCGCGACAATCAGTAGCTCGTCGATTAGTGTTGTGACGACTGTTAGAGATGCCCGTTAATCCGGCTGCCGCCAACTGCGAAGTGCGCGCTATAGTTTACTACCTAAATGCTAAGGGCATGAAAGCCGCTGCAATTCAGCGTGAAATTGTTTCAGTTTGTTGAGAGGACGTAAAGCCAAAGCAGCATGTGATGATATGGATACGGGATTTCAATTTTGGAAGGATGGAAATTCATGATGAAGACAGAAGCAGAAGGCGTTCTGTTGTGACTGATGATGTGGTGCAGAAAATTGAAGAACATCTTCTCTCTGTTCGCCGTTCAACAATTGACGACCTGCATGCAGTTTATCCAAACATTTCTCGAACTGTTGTTCATGAAATCGTAAATGACCGACTAAACTATCGCAAGTTGTGCGCGCAATGGGTGACCAAGATGCTTATCTAAGCGCACAAAATGAACGGAGTCAGTGCCACTCGTGAATGTTTTGACCGTTTTGATACTGAAGGCGAGGATTTCGTAAATTCCGTACTGACAAGAGATGAAACGTGGGCTTATCACCATATTCCTGAGAGAAAATGATAATCAATGCAGGGACACCATATTCATTTTTCTTCAGCCAAAAAATTCAGAACTCAGCAAACAACGAGGAAAATCAGGGTTCAGTGTCTTGGGACAGAAAAGGGTCCTGCTTGTTGATTTTTTGTAGTGAGGTGAAACAATAAATGCTGCAAGATAATGTGAGACCATGAAGAAACTTTGCAGAGTAATACAAAACAAATATCGCAGGATGCTGACAACAGGAGTCTGTCTCCTTCATAACAGCGTGCATCCACACACTGCTCATGCAACACAAGAGTTGTTGACTTCGTTTGGTTGGGAGGTTTTAAGCCACTCCTCTCGCAGCCCTGATCTCACTCCAAGTGACTATCATCTTTTCAGTACAATGAAGGGACCTTCATGGAAAACACTTTTCAATGACGACCAGGTGAAAATCGAAATGAAGAATTAGTCGAAAAAGGTGGCGGGGAACGTCTATGATACAGGAATCAAAAAAACTCGTCCCACAGATGACAAAATATATTGAGGTAAATGGCAATTATGTGGAAAAATAATGCGAGACCTATACTACAATGCATGTAAATTTTATTAAAATAAATTCAGTTTTTGTACTTAAAAAATTCTTGTAACCTTGCTTTCTGGATTAGCTTCGTACTTTGTTGTAACAACTGATTTACATCCTGTATGCCTGACTGGCTATCATTATAATTCGGAGTGTGGTGGGCAGAACATTGTGTATTTAAGCAACAGCTACATTGCTCTCCTTAGCAGTTAGAGCTTGTACAGTCATTCACCATCACCACCTTCCACCATGGATGTAATTTCTTCTTTTATGATTTGTTATGTGAGATGTATTTGACATATTACGACATCCCTCTAATTCTGTTATATTCATATTTCAGTATGAGGTCTGAGGAAGGTCTAAAACATACCGAAATTGGCAACCTCAAAAAAAAATTTTTTTTTGCAGTCAAGATTGTTTATGTTCATTTTAAAGTAATGAAAAAACTGCTGTTCACCAAGAGAAATGTTCTCAAAAATCACTTTTTTGAACCTACTGCTGATGAGTGACAGTGAATCCTTGAGAGGGACCCTAGTGAAGAGTGAGATGACACTGAAGTTTTCTAATAATTCGGTCTCACTGAGTATTAATAAAGTCACTGGAGTTGCGAATATGATGCAAGCACTTCCCCACATAAGGTCTCAGTAAGATGCAAGATGTCTAGCTAAGTCATACATCAGAGTGCCGATACTGCTCACGACAGGAGCAATGGAACATCTTTTTTGTGAGTTTTTGGAAGACAATATAAACTCAGTGGACCAGAACTGTGAGGTCTTAATCTTTTTGCAACTTCTTGTGGAAGGAAAGGAGAATTCTTTCTTTCTACTCTCCCCATCGGGTCATGTCTTCCAGTACATTGGTTTACTCTTCTTCCCTTGTGCAAGAAGTTGCAAAAAGGTTAAGAGCTTACGGTTTTGTTCCACCGAGATTATATGGTCTTCCAAAGATTTATAAAGAAGATGTTCCATTACGTTCTGTTGCGAGCAATATTGACGCTACAACAAGTGACTTACCTAGACATGTTGCGTCTTTACTGAGACCTTATGTGGGAAAGCACTAACACCGTATTCACAACTCTGATGATTTTATTGATAGACTGAAGACACTTTGACTCAGTGGGACTGACTTATTAGTAAGTTTCAATGTCATCTCACTCTTCACTAGGGTTCCTCTCGCAGATTCATAGCGACTCATCAGAAGTAAGTTTCAAGCTGATATAACAGTGCTATTTCATTGCATCCTTTCCTCAACCTACTTTTTATTCAGTAATGAATATTTTGATCAAATTGATACTGTGGCGATGTGTAGTCTTCTCCCCCTCTGGTAGCAAATTGTTTATGGAAGACTTGAGGAGAGGACACTTGATGCAGCAGAATTTAAACCAAAAGTTTCCTGGTGATATGTACATGATACTTCTGTAGTGTGGTCCCATGTCGAAGAAGGATTGACGTGCTTTCTGCAGCACCTGAATTTGATCCATGAGAATATCAAATTTAGGATGGTAATGGAGAAGGACAGTTGTCTGCCATTTCTAGATGACTCTATCAGTCGGAAAGTGGATGGATCATTAGGGCATTCTGTTTACTGTAAGCCCACACATACAGACCTGTAACTGCAAGCATCTAGCTGCCACCACCCTTCACAAACTATGGGCGTCCTTCGAATGTTGGGACACTGGGTACATGTTGTGTCTGATGGAGACAGCATTGCAAAGCAACTGAAACTTCTATAACCTGTGTTCAAAGATAATGGGTATTCTCCACATCATACCTGCACAGCTTTAAAGAGGAAGAAACATGACCGCCCACAAGATTAAGAGGAGAAGGAGCATTTCAGTCCACGACATTTCTCGAACATGTTGACAATATTTCAGCGAAATTAGGCAGAATTTTAGGGAAACACCAAATAAAAGAAAGCTCCCGCCCACTAGAAAGACTTGTGCTCTTCTTCATTCGACACTCACCTGATGATGGCTGAATGGTTGGCAGCCGAAATATCGTGGCAAGAAGTCGACTTTGTCTAGCCCCAATCCCAAAACTTCATGGAATACTCTTTGTTTGTTGTGGTCTTCAGTCCTGAAACTGGTTTGATGCAGTTCTCCATGCAACTCTATCCCGTGCCAGCTCCATCATCTCCCAGTACCTACTGCAACCTACATCCTTCTGAATCTGCTCAGTGTATTCATCTCTTGGTCTCCCTCTACGATTTTTACCCTCCCCGCTGCCCTCCAATACTAACTTGGTGATCCCTTGATGCCTCAGAACATGTCCTACCAACCGATCCCTTCTTCTAGTCAAGTTGTGCCACAGACTCCTCTTCTCCCCAATTCTCTTCAATACCTCCACATTAGTTATGTGATCTACTCATCTAATCTTCAGCATTCTTCTGTAGCACGGCATTTCGAAAGCTTCTATTCTCTTCTTGCCCAAACTATTTATAGTCCATGTTTCACTTCCGTACATGGCTACACTCCGTACACATACTTTCAGAAACGACTTCCTTACACTTAAATCTATATTCGATGTTAACAAATTTCTCTTCTTCAAAAACGGTTTCCCTGCCATTGCCAGTCTACATTTTATATCCTCTATACTTCGACCATCATCAGTTATTTTGCTCCCCAAATAGCAAAACTCCTTTACTACTTTAAGTTGCTTTACGTCTGCCATGATCAATCAACACAAACTTTTGTCTGAATTGTGACTTAGCTGATGATGTTTTCCCACTTTCCCTGTATGGGGCTTAAATCTCTGATACAGCAGCTCTTGAAACACCAAACACTTTGGCTACTTCTGTTATGGAACCATCCACCACACAAGCACCAACAACATACCCATGTCACTTAGCTACGACATAATGTACTCACAACTACACAGAACACTGTCCTGACTGTGACTGACACTTGGGACATAATGAGAACATTGCACAGGTGCTATTCATAGTCTGATCCAATGACACTACCTGGAGGCTTGGGTATCATATGCATTTATGTTCAAGCATGCATTTTTCCTAGTGTTTCCATATTTTTGTCCAAGTACTGGATATTTCTCAAAAAGTTCCTTCTCAAATCAAAGAAAATGTGTGATACTTCTTTGACCAGGCATGTTCTCTTTGCCCATGCTAGTCTTCCTTTCTATGTATTCTTTGCTTCATACTTTATGTGTTATTTTGTCCCCAAACTAGCACAATTCCTCCATTTGATTTACTTCATGGTCTTCAACTTTGTTGTTGTGTTTATCATGAATTTCATTTCAGCTACTTCTCATTTCGTCTTTCTCTGCCTTACTCTCAATCCACTGTGTGTGCTCATTGTGCTCAATAGACTGTTCATTGTTTTAATAGGTACTGCAGTTCTGTCTCATTTTCAAGAGGATAGCAGTACCATCACAGAATATAATCATATATATCCTTTCACTCAGAATTTTAGTCCTACTTCTGAAACTTTATTTTATTTCCATTATTGATTCTGCAATGTACAGATTGAACAGGCGAGCCAAAAGAGCACTTGGTTCTTAATTGTTAATTCTTATTGTTCCCTCTTGCATCTGGTACATATTGTATATAAAGAGTCTTTCCGTACAGTTCACACCTATTTTTTGAGAAGTTTGAAAGTCTTGCACACTTTTACACTTTTGAACACTTTTTCCTATGAATATGTCATGATATTTCTTAAATCTTGCTTCCCTTATCAAGTGCAATGTCATCGCTGCGTCTTTGATGCCTTTACTTTTCCGAAAACCAAACTGACTATCATCTTACAGATCCTCAGTTTTCTTTTCCATTCTTTTGTGTGCTATTCTTGTCAGCAACTTGGGTACATAAACTGTCTAGCTTGTCTGCCTCTGCTATCTTTGGATGATTTTTTCCGAAAGTCTGATGGTACATTTCCAGAATCATACACTGAAGAGTCAAACAAACTGGTATACCTGTCTAATATCGTGTACGGCCCCCACGAGCGCGCAAAAATGCCGCAACATGACGTGGCATGGACTCAACTAATGTCTGAAGTAGTGCTTGAGGGAACTGACACCATGAATTCTGCAGGACTGTCCATAAATCCGTAAGAGTAAGAGGCAGTGGACAGCTCTTTTGAACAGCGCATTGCAAGGCATCCCAGATATGCTAAATAATGTTCATGTCTGGGAGTCTGGTGGCAAGCGGAAGTGTTTAAACTCGGAAAAGTGTACCTGGAGCCACTCTGTAGCAATTACGGACGTGTGGGGTGTCGCATTGTCCTGCTGGAATTGCCCAAGTCCGTCTGAATGCACAATGGACATGAATGGATGAAGGTGATCAGAAAGGATGCTTATGTACATGTCACCTGTCGTATCTAGACGTATCAGGGGTCCCATATCAATCCAACTGCACACGCCCCACACCATCACAGAGCCTCCACCAGCTTGATCAGTCCCCTGCTGGCTTGCAGTATCCATGGATTCATGAGGTTGTCTCCATACCCGTACACGTCCATCCACTCGATACAATTTGAAACGAGACTCGTCCGACCTGTTAACATGTTTCCAGTCATCAACAGTCTAATATCGGCGTTGACGGGGCCAGGCGAAGCATGAAGCTTTGTGTGGTGCAGTCATCAAGGGTAAATGAGTGGGCCTTCGGCTCCAAAAGCCCATATTGAAGATGTTTCGTCGAATGGTTCACAAACTGACACTTGTTGATGGCCCAGCACTGAAGTCTTCTGCAATTTGCGTAAGGTTTCTTGCAGGATCTTTTTCTGTCTGGAACGAAGTCGAAGATTTGATGTTTTGTCAGATTCCTGATATTCACAGTACACTCTTGAAATGGTCGTACGGGATAATCTCCGCTTCATCACTGCCTCTGAAATGCTGTGCCCCATCACTCGTGCACTGACTATAACACCACGTTCAAACTCAGTTAAATCTTAATAACCTGCCGTTGTAGCTGCAGTAACCGATCTAACAACTGTGCCAGGTACTTGTTGTCTAATATAGGCATTGCTGACCGCACCGCTGTACTCTGTCTGTTTACATATATCTGAACTTGTGTACGCATGTTTATAGCAGTTTCTTTGGCGCTTCAGTGTATAAGGGGCAGTCAAATGAAAATGAGTCACAAAAATGTAACAAAACTGTTTATTATTTCAAAAGTAATCACAACATCTCTTAATACATTTATCTCACTATGAGACAAGATGGTTAATGCCTTGATGGAAAAATGTTTGCAACTGCTTGTGAAACCAAGTCTGTACCCAGGTGTGCACTTCTTCATCCAAAGCAAGTTAATGGCCATTAGTGTCTTTCATCTGGGCTTCAAAAATATGGAGTTCACATGGGGAGAGTTCGAGATTGATGGAGGATGTGCCAGGGCTTCTCAGCAAAACAACTGCAGCATTGTTGAAATAATCCTGGTTAACTGTGAGCCCATCCACATTATATTTAGCCTCACCATTAGTTGGCTAACAAAGGTCCTACTTATGAATGAGAACAGGTGCTATCAGTTAAAGAACTGGAAAGAACACTCATGGTGGAATGGTTCCGACATTGGGCAGCCATTCTGGTTCTGTTACTGCACAGTTCCTTGTGTAGTTCCCTCTGATTACAATGTATGTTATTTATCGTCGCTGTAATCAAGTTCATTTTGATAAATAATTGAATTACATTCAGTGCTATGAATATAAATTAATATTCATGAAAAGTGCATATTTTATCTGCATAAATTTACATATATTAATTAATGTGTATAAAAAATTAGTCTCAGGAAAAAACAATGAAATAAAGTTACAACATAATGGATGTTGACTGACTGAACAATCGACTCTCACAATTACTTTTTGATGTGTGTGGGAATAATTTTTTAATTTTTTGTTATGTTTTAGTTTATGATGAGACAATTGTCATAAGTAGCTGCAGTGACATTATAGACAGACAAGTAATAATTTGGTTTATCTTTATGATGGATTATTCTAAAAATAATAAAGTTAGCTGGTCTATTTAGTTAACACTGGTGGCCTTCCCCTGTGATTACCAATCTTCGTGCAATATTCTTAGGTTCTTAATTTTCTCAGTTTTTCTTAACTTTCTAATTAAAACGTTATTCTGTCAACCAAATGTACCTTTTAGTTTTGAAAAATTAGGGAAGCAAAATTATCACTCATTTCTTGGAATTACACAGACTAAAATGCCAAATTCGAAAAATATCTTATGGTAGGTAGAAATTATAATAACAAGTATCGTTTTAATAAGTAATTTTTTCAAAAATGTGAAATGCTTGTAAAAAAGAGTAACTGGTTGGTTGGTTGGTTGGTGAAGAAACCAAACAGCGAGGTTATCGGTCTCATAGGATTAGGGAAGGAAGTCGGCCGTGCACTTTCAAAGGAACCATCCTGGCATTTGCCTGGAGCGATTTGGGGAAATCACGGAAAACCTAAATCAGAATGGCCGGACGCGGGATTGAACCGTCGTCCTTCCGGATCCGAGTCCAGTGTGCTTACCACTGCGCCACCTCGCTTGGTAAAAGAGTAACTAAAGCGCTTTTAAATGAGGTACGATATTATAAAACCGTTACCTAATTGCTCACTGAGAATCTTAACACCACATGCTTTTTGAGAATCTGATCTCTTTAGTAAGTCTCTAAACAAATCGTTTTTGGGTTTTTGAAGTCAAGTATTATGAGGGTACTCGGTGAACTATGATGTTTTATGAATGAGACAGAGAATAAGAAATCTGTTATTTTACTTGACTATAGCATATGTATTACATATATAATGAAAAGAAACAATTCCATATTTAAGGAGTATGTAGAGTATGAGAGACTGGGCCCCTGCATGTTTGGTTACCACACTCACAGGTATGCTTCAGAGGCCAGGCATGACTCCTGTTTTACTGCAGAAAGTTGTTCATCAACAGAAGATTCACCAGGCTGTTTACCACCAAGCCTCCTGCAACTGCCACAGCGTCTGGGGGCACAAGCTGTGTTGAAATGTGGTGCACAGGCTGTGGTAATCAATGTTGCAATTGCAGGCACCTATTTGCGTCTGCACAGTTACATGTTCATGTGATGCAGAGCCTGCATTCTTCTGCTGATGCTGCCTCTGAACAACAGGGCCGCGGGTTCGATTTACAGCCGGATCGGGGATTTTCTCCACATGGGGACTGGGTGTTTGTGTTGTCCTCATAGTTTCATGATTATTTGGGAACAGTGGCGTGACTGGACTTGGAAAAGATTGGAAATTCGTACAGATGCTGATAAGCAAGTAGTTGAGAGCCCCACAAAGCAATTATCATCATCATCATCATCACCATCCTCTGCTTATGGGTACTTAGGTTGCTAATCAGTCCCTTAGATAGTCAGTTCTGCTCTGTGCTCCAGACCAACCTTTAACCATCTTCAGTTAACACTTCAGATCACAGCACCTGCCACTACTGCTATCCATCAAACACATCTCACACCTTCACTGAGATGATCAGCCGCTGGGCATCCATCAGATGCTCCAGTACCCAGACCTGCATCTCTATGGCCCAAAAGCTCACACCCTCAAGATAAAGCACTGTTTATCATCCACAGTACTTCCCAGCTGATAACCATCGTGGATCTCACCATAGTAGTCACCTGATACACATAGTCAAGACGGACTTTTGTTCTCAAGTGTGGACTGTCATTCTCTGAAGCTTTACTGAGTTTATTTCAAGGTTAATAAACAAATAGCAGTTCCTGCAATGTGTGATTTCAGTCTCTACCAGACACACTCAGCTAAGGATACTAGCATGGTTTCATGATGTGAGTGACACTTGGATTATCACTACTCCACTGCCACATGATTCAGTGACAACAAGATGGTTTTGGGTTACAGTGGTCTTCCCTCATCCTCCATATATTACAGTGGTGCTGAGGCCAGTTCTCCCAGATGTGACTCAGGGTTCATGTGGATTATCACTATGGTGCCTGCTCAAGATTAGACTCTCTGCTCAAGGTTCGCTGGTTGCAACGCCATCTTCTGGTCTCATCTGTCACCCAGCTCCTGCTCTCCTTCACACTGAGTCTGATGCTGCCATGCTGTGTCGTATTCTATCTGGACGATGCAACCAGTCCAGCCCTCTTCCTGAGCATGGTGGTGCTTGGAGAGACAGGGATAATAAGGCCACTTCTTCATGTCCATTTCTGTGTTTTCTGATCTGTCTAACTTCGTTTATGCTCAAGTAGGGTTTTGTTTTTTCTCAATTGAGCATGTGTTTTTCAAACAAATGTATTTTTGCTTGAGTATTAGTTTGGCTTGAGGGGGTAGTGTCTTCATGTTACTGTGTAGTGTTAGTCTGTATTCAAATCCTCCTACAGCGCGAGTATGTCTACCTGTATAGTGGGCATGGGCTGGTTTCCTTAACTCTGTCCATTGCATGATTATCTCTGATTCGGTAGACGTTCATTTTCCTATTGATTTTCGCATTGCTCAGAAGATGTAAGTTCTCGGTAATGTTCTCTTCCCAGTGTGGTTTGGGTGGACCATTCATGTGTTGTTCCAATATTTGTTATCTTCCTTGATGCTGTTGGCCTGCATTCCTTTCAGTTGTTCCTTGGTGTCTTTCTCATTTTTCTGTGTACCATGTCTGTTCTATGGTCATTGTTGCCTCATGCCCTTCCATTCTGGGAGTCAGGCAATTCGGGACCTACTATCGAGAGTCTCTAAGCTGAATCAGGTTCCCCAGTGTTTCCCACAGTGTTTCAGTGGGCGTGATCAAGACTATTGTTCAGATGGGGCATCCAGGGGTCTTGTGTATCAGGAGCTGGGGCACCTTCCATCAAGCTTGTCTGCCATGTTATCATGTCATGTCACACACCATTCTTGTTCACAGAGTTCTCTGTCAAAAACCCCACCGGTATGGGGTCAGCCCTTGCACAAGATTTCATCAGACTCAGACCCTCTTCTCATTGGCCTTCTCATGAATGGCCCTCCTGTCCCTGCCATGTCCTGTCTATGTCGATACCCATTTTCTCGCCATCCCTGTCATGGCCAGCCCTCCAGTCATCACTGGCCCTGTCACAGATGGCTCTCATAACGCTGTGGCTGGTTCCACCACTGCTGCTGGCAACAATGCCGCTGCTGCTGCATCCGTAGCAATCACAGCGACCAGTCCAACCAGCCCTGTGGCGCCCATTTGGCCATCGATGCAGCTCCTTCTGCTGTTGTCACTCGCCTTATCTCGTCCAGCCCTCTCAATGTCGTTCCTAGCTGTTGGTGCTGCCATCTCCACCACCCCTTCCTCCACAGTTATCCTACAGCTGACCTGACCTTCTCTACTGATCCCACTGATCCTGTTGTGTATTCTTCCACTTCTTGGAAGCGCCGCCACCAGCCCTGACTATGCCTGCCTTCCACTACGTTGACATGGCATGCTTCTTTTGTCAGGATCAATTTCTTGTGTTCTTTGACTAATTCTCCTGTTGGTGCTGCGCTTCTTGGACATGGTTGCAGTATCTCTCTTAAGGAGGAAATAGTGTTTATATGCAGGGCTGGACCAATGCATTTTGGCCATCACAGTCATGGATGTGCTTCATGGCTGCCAAGCCTTCTGCAGCTACCACAACATCTGGGTGTGCAAGACGTGTTGATATGTGGCGCACAGGTCATGGTAGTAAGTGCTGCAGTTGCAGGCACCTATTTCCGTCCACGTGGTCAAGGCTCAAGTGACACTGCACCTGTATTCTTCCACTGAAGGGTACCTAGGTCGTCGCTCAGCCCCTCAACATGCAGTTCCACTCTGGGCTCCAGACTGACCATCAGCCACTTCAGGTCTACCCTCCAGACCACACCCCTGCTGCTGCTTCTACACAGACAATGTTATCTCACACAGTGACCAGGAGCATCAGCTGCTGGATGTCCCTCAGCCACTCCCGCACCTGGACCTGTGACTGGATGGTTCATGAGTTCACAGTCTCATAGCAGAGTGTTGATCATCCACAGTATCTCCCAGTTTATCGCCACTTCTGACCATCTTGGTGGACACCTGCTACACATAATGAAGATGAGCTTTTCGGTTGTATTCAAGAATGGACTGTCATCCTCTGAAGCTGTACGTCAAAGACTTGTTATTGCAATGTGTGATTCAGTCTCCACCAGTCACACCACTCGCCTAAGGATACTTCACAGCAGAATAGGCATTTCAGTCATTCAATCATCCCCCTCCCCCCAACTTTATTAACATCCTAAAAGAAAAAAAACTATGCAAAACATGAAGTGCATTTATACAGGGTGTAAACAGTATAAGCTTCCAAATTTATACAGATGGTACATCTCGGTATGCTTGACAAACAAGTCTAATGAAATATCTTCGTATCACGCTCTTTATTGTTTTGTTCCTGAAAGACAAGCATTTGTAGGTTTGATAGTAGACACATTTCTGTTTACATTGTCAACTAACGGCACACGACCTTGCTTGTGTATTACCAACATCGGCACAGATGTCAGAGGAAGGTACCGGACGAACTAGAGCAATATAAACATTGGATGTGTACAACACCGCGGCGCTGCGGCTGGGTGCTACCGAAACAAGCGATTTAAGCATTGGGTTGTCGAGAACGTGTAATTCGTTTTCTGTAAACAATGAATTAAACACAACCAGACTTTTCCCTTATACAACATTATCATAACGAAGGTCATGGTAGTAAAGAAAAGCTAAGATCAAGTGAAATGTGTTTCCCTTGGTACAAATTCAACCAATTACCATGTAGTTTCTTGTGCATTAATTACAATCAACTCTTTCCACTTTTTAAAACAATACCGTAACGAAAATTAAATTCAGATTGTTATCCTTTTCTACAACAGTGCCGTAACGAAAATGAAACCCACATTACTTTGTTTCCTGTTACACCAATAGGCCTACTGCAAAAGTGTCCAGAACGCATGCTTCTTTACAGCAAACTCAGTTTTGTAGCACTCATTCACACATATGCACATTTGGCCTTATGGTACTGGCAGCATCGAAAATCCTTTGCATAAGTTTGTCCACATTATTTACTGGCTGAGTGTAAATAAGTTCCTTTATACGGCCCCAAAATTAAAAATCCAGTGGATTTAAATCAGGACTGCGTGCTGGTCATCAACACGGACCAAAACGTTATATGCATCGTTCTGGAAATCGTATATTCAAAAACCTTCGTACTCTGTGACCAATGTCGGGTGGAGCAGTATCGTGGAGGGATCACATGTTATGACGTATGGCTGACAGAATACTTTAATAAAGTTGGTAGCAGTGTCTCCTCTAGAAAGGTTCGGCAGTTGTTACCAGTTGATCGTGCAGGTAAAGCCTAAGGCCCAACAATGTAATCATCGACTATACCCACCCATAAATTTACGAAAATTGGCGCTGAAAATGTGTTGCAACTACTTGGCGCGGATTGTGTACATTCCACATGTGCATGCTATGGAAATTAGTTACTCCGTCGTGATCGAAATACGCTTCATCTACGACAAGTACTTTGTTTACAAAATCATGCTGCGTGCTTTGTAACAAAAACTTTTCTGAGAATTCTCGTCACGGAGGGAAATCTTGCTCTTCCAACTTTTGTACGCGCTGAATGTGGTAGGGCCGCAGACGCTCCTCTTTCAAAGTGCGATGACGACAGTGAGCGATACACCCACTTGGAGGGTAATGCTTCTGGTACTCTGACTAGGATCTTCGTGGATACGGTCCAGAATTTGTTTCTCAGCTTCCAACGTATGTTCTTCGAGTTGTGGGTCTGACTTCGGTGTTGGTAGTTAAGAGACAGTATCTCTCAATCTATGCAAATTAAATACATATTCGTAAACTGTATTCTGTCATGATTTATTTAATAATAAAAAGAAAAGATGTCAGAAGCGACAATGTGTTTCGCATACAGAATTGAATGTAAAAAGGTAAAGATAACTACTGTACTTTGTTAAAATGAATTGCAAAATATTCGGGTAAAGGCAGAGGATTATGATGATAGAAATCTTTGGTGAACAGCAACAAACGTCGACTGTGCAGGAAGTCCTCGTTGTGTGAAGCGTTCCCGATAAATTCGTACAGCTGCTCTCGCGACACCCTTTGCCTCGCCATAAATTAAATGAACATCGCGTAGTTCAGTGACAGTAAATGTCTTGTCCATCCTAACGTTTAACAGAGTAATAATAATGTCTGCACCGGTGACTTGAGGACTGCCAACGATTTGTGTATTACTGTGACTCAACCACGCAGGCTGTTGTTGCCTATGTGTTTGCGATTCACACTCGCGATGTCAATACGTGCAGCGGTAAATAACACGAGCTGATTGCTTACTTAAGTGTACCTGTGTCTAGGGCGGGTGGAGCAGCCACCCCGTATTGTTTTGATCCTGTTTAATGAAATCTCCCAGTCTATTGTGCATAATGTTTTCACAAGTCGCGTCTAATCCGTGTGCGCTGTCCAGTGTCTACTTTTCCAAAAACACTGTTCCCAAATGAACTTTTTTTTCTGGGGCAGCCATAGGAAATGTACAAACATGTTACTAGACATTTTAAATAAATTACTTGTGTTCTACTAACACGATGTTTTTGTCAGCTTGTACCGTTTGCACCGTGTATACCATACAGACACATTAATTTGGCCACCTGTCAAAAGCCTCTATAACCGCCTTCTAGAATGCGGACCACTTTGAGACATGCAGGAAGAGAGTCAATGAGATTCTGGAAAGTACTGACACGGATGTGGAGTTGTACCGACTGCAGTGCCATGGCAAGTTGCGCTAGATTTCTCTGCTGAGGATCCGTACTGTGAAAGCCTGTTTGAGGTGGCCCACATATTCTAGATTGAGTTTAAATCTGGGGAGTCTGGTAGGCACGGGAGTATGCTAAGCTCATCCTGATGCTCTTCAAACAATGCACGTACACTGTGAGGTGTGTGACATATTGCAGTGCCCTGCTGCTAGATGCCAATATCTGAGGAAAAACAAACTCCTCAAGGATAGATGCATACTTGTATTGATCCAGTGTACCTGCCAGAATGATGAAAACATTCCCAGACTACAACATTCCCTCCGTTGGTCTGGACCCCCCTGACAGTTGTTGCATGGTATCTGCTTTCAGACGTTTCACACCGTACATGCCAATGGCCATCTGTAGGCCACTCATCGCCAATCATTGTAAGTTCGGCGGCCATACTGGCCTGCACATTCCAGTCTTCGTTGCCAACAAAGAGCAGTCAGCATGAGTGAAGGAACTAGGGGCTGCTGCAGAGGTCGATACACAGCAACATTCGCTGAATGGTCATTGAGGAGACACTGTTGGTAGCGCCTTGGTTAAGCTGGGAGCTCAGTTGCTCAGTGGTTGCATATCTACATATTTGCCTGTACGCATCTCTTTAATCGTTAATCATCCCCGTTATCTATGGCCTGCAGTGCACCACAGTTACTTTGGCTACCGTTTTGGCTAGTACCGTTTTGCCATGCATGATATATTTTTCAATGTCCCTCCAACACACTTTATATACCTTCCACTGTTTGTGCTGCTACCCGCCGTCTGTGTGTGGTTGTTGTTCATTGATATCGAACATAGACAGCAATCACATAAATGTGACTGGAACGTGCTATATATAACTATACATATGAAAATTACCTAACAAATAGTTTTTATAGAACATGAAATTTTCTTGCTGAATTTTAGCTTCTGAATTATATATCCATTTGGACTTCTAGCCAGTACTCATTACACTTTAACACAAAAATTATGTGCCAAGCCAATCATCTTACTACAACAAACAAAGTACAAATTTTCAAGAGACAAAAATTACACTGTTATGCAAAGAAGCTGAAATAACATGATCTTATTAGTAATTTACATTAATTTATCTTTTAAACAAAGAAATTTTTTAAACTTTCAAATTTTCAAAAATTTAGTAATATAATCTGTTTTTCTTTCCCTTTTGAAAAGTCCTTCCTATAAACATTTAAATCAATTTACTTCAGAACGTAATTGTTGTAAGAAAAAGACACTAAATTTTCAGATGAATCTCAAACATTGTGCATGTCTTCTGTAGTACCTGTATTCTTTTAATCTCCACTGTCCACAAGCTTTGTTCTGGCAACACCCTAATTACTCAGAGTCCAAGACATTATCAGACTCTACCATTTCTGGGCGTCTGAACTTTGTCATTGTTTCCATGATCGTAGTTAGGTAGCTAGGACAATTAACTTTTTCATTACTTGTGCTTGGCACAGGCTCAGCGTTCCTGACGACTGTGCTCCATAGTTGCTTGTCGGAAGTTTAACTTTTGTTGTACCAGTTACATTTTCCAGCAAGGGATCTGATTATTTACATTTTAATTATTGATGTTTTGCAAGACTGTTTTTTACTACAGTGTTCAAGAATAGCTCTTCTTCCTACAGTAAATGTTATGTAGGCCTTAACTGATTGTTTTGAAAGGTACTTCAAGAAGCATTTTGGTGTTGTTAATATTTAGCTAAAGTCTCAGACTTGTGTACTTTCAACATAATTGTGTCAATAAATATTGTTCCTGCTTAGATTCTGTGTATCAATTATGTCAGACGTAAGAGTTATTAGCCTACTCTCAGTGACATAACGCTTAAAAAAGCTGAAAAAATCAAGCTATAACACTAGTGTATCCACCAAGAGTTCCTAAAATGATTTCCAGCAAATGATGTGTATTGTCATTTTTAGTAAAATACCAAATCAGACAAAATCTTGAAAACAAACATACAGTGGGTTAATTTACAACACGGAAGGTAGGCAATAATCCATTTAATCACAAATACCTCCTGCTCCTGTAGTGATCAGTCCAAGGACCGGTTGGCAGGGGCAGCACATTTCCCCTCTTGATGTCTTTCCGATTTGCTATTCATTCCTATGTAAGTTACAAGACAAGCAGTCCAGAGTGAACGAAAATGGGGCTATGAAATCAATTGCAAATAAAGTGGCTAGTACCACACAGGGGAAAAGAAAAGTCATCATCGTGCATCAGACTAAATGAACGCCATAAATGGTGGTCTGAACACCATTGTGTAATGCAGAATTGATCACTGGGTGTAACAAGAGGTGAGCCTGCTAATATAAAAGGAAGTGGGGAGTATTGTGTTGTCACAAGAGAAGTAGTAACAGCAGAATTGTAACATATCCATCAGAGACATCTCAACCTTTCTGAAGCGACTCAGATCGCCTGTTGGTGATGTGATTGTGAAGCAGGAACGTGAAGAAACAACCACAGTTAAACTATGATCCGGCGTACCTCACCTACTCATGGACAGGGATTGTTGAACACTGCATAGGATGGTTGTGAACAGTCACCCTAAATCCGCGAAAGGAATCACTCGTGAGTCCAGGAGCCCAGCTAGCTCAATGATTGTTCATAGGGAGTTCACTACTCATAAGACATATTTATGCTAAGCGACGTCTGAGGTGGTGTAAAAGGTGACACCACTGGACAGTTGATGAATGGAATCGAGTGATTTGATGTGATTAACCACACTATGCCCTGTAGTAATCCGATTGAATGGTTTGGGTTGGGATGCGCCCCAAGAACGTTACCTGCCATCATGTGTAATACGAAGCAGTGAAGTAAGGAGGAGGTGGTGTTATGGTATGTGGGTGCTTTTCGTGCCGTGGTTATGGTGTGGCCGCTTCATTATGCTACAGTGAAAGGATATGTGCACATGTTACAGCATTATGTGCTGCGTACAATAGAGGAACAGTTTGGAGATGACACTTTTTTGTATCAGCATGACAATGTACCCTGCCATAAAGCAGATATGTGAGGCAATAGTTTGTGGACAATAACATTCCTGAAATAGACTGGCTTGCCCAGAGTTCTGATTTGAACCCAATGGAACACCTTTGGCATGATTTGCAATGTTGACTTCAATCCAGACCCTGGGGTCAAACATTACTACCTTCTCTGGTTTCAGCTCTTGAAGAAAAATGGCTGTCATTCCTCCAATTCATTCAGACGCTTCACTGAATGTGTACCAAGTAGAGTTCAAGCAGTCATAAAGGCAAAGAGAGGAACACCCCATAAAAACGTTCACTAACAGGTGGTCAGATAGTGAACGTTGCAGATGTTTAGTACTATATAGTGGGCGCAGAAGACAAATTGTTCCTGCTTGAAATACTGGGGACCGAAGGCAACAAAAGTGCCATCCAAGCTACTGAATGAAAAATTAACTTAAACTGGCCTCCACCGCTTGATACTAACAAAATGACTACAGATAATGTAAACCTAATGATTATGTGGTCTATCTGTTTTAAGATGTGTCACATCACAAACAGATCTAATAGTAATTTATTTCAACACTCTACGATTCTGAATGTGTTATTATTTATTTAATATTAGCAGTTAATTTCTTTGATGATTGTTAACTTCGTTGCTTCATGTTTGTAACAGTATGCACAATAACATCTTTACCAGTAACACCAGATATTATTTTGTGTATGCAAATAAAAAAACAGTACATGAAACATTGGCAAAAAGTCTATTTGCTTCCTGGTAAGCATCACGTTTCACCACCAGTGAAACCAACATAATTTCGCTTCCAGTTGCTTCCACAGTTTTTAGCAGTATGTCAGTTTTCATCCACAGAGTCATGCTAGTTGCCATGGGGCAAACTCTGCACAGCCCAGTCATATATGAAACTGATCAATTATTTCATCTGATAAGATGTAAAGATAGCTGTATAGATGATAATGGAACACAAACACGTTTGTTTCACACTGAGCTCTCTGTTATGGAGGTACATTGTATTTGAGTTTATTTTCTTATTTTATATGTAACTTACATGTTTTAAAGTGTCTTAGGTGAAATGTAAAGGACAATAAATAAGCATACACACAGACATCGTACAGCACTTTTATTTCAAACATTAACAATAGGAACGGTGACTAAAAACAATTACACTCTCTCGTTTCTGAAAGAACAGGTACTTCTATACTTAAGGAACATTTATGTGTGGTAAATCTGTCAAACGTTTCCGCCAGCTGTCAGTATGTTATAATTCTTCCTTCTTTACGTCCTACGTTTCGGCATGTTTAGTCCTCTTTTCCACCCTTCCGTTATTTGTATTTGATTTTTGATGTCTCCATCTCTTATCATATTCATCTGATGCGACACTTCATTATTAATTCGGCATTCTGTTGTCTCTCACATTGCGATACACTTTGTCCAGTTATTTCTGTATTGCTTAACCTAATCATTAACATAGAAAGTGCATCTTGCTTAAAATTACGATGTAAATCTCTTTGACAGTGACACTCGCACTACTATACAAAACTAAAATTAACAACAAAAACAAAGTTGTACGTCAGTTACACCGCAGTTCACATCACTTCACCTGTGCCTTTAAAAGACAGCATGTTGAATGCACACTAATAATATCCTTAACAACTATTTTGTCGGAATAGCTTTTGGCTGGGCAGAAAGTGCGCCAACATTGCTTTCAAATACCTTGGAAGGTAATGTTTATCCAAAAATCGTCGCACCAAACAAAATTGAAATAAAAAACACAACTAGAGAAATAATTTAGCACATTTCGCTCGCTGATACACAGTGTCCCACAAAATGTTTTGAAAAAGTAAGTAGAAATTGGTTTCACCTTGGTCTTTTATCTTTGCTATGTTTCTTCTTTCTTAACTCCGCCATACTGGACTTAATTCTGAGTATTCTGATTGAGGCAGGTGTCCTGTCTCTAAGTGTACTCAAAACGTAAGGATTTCTCAAGTATTAAGTCAATTGTATTTTAGAGTAGGGGAAAGGTCGTTATTTAAATTTTATTGCAACACTGTGGCTTTGGTATTTCAGGAGAATCTACGAAGACAGATGAGAGGAAAGACACAAAAACGAGGTCAGTAAAAAATTAGACGGATAATAGCTTGGAAATCACACTGAACCTTACGTTTTTTGTGCTGTGTCTCTTAGAAGCCACATACCCATTTTACAGATGGTGACGGGAATTATTTGGGCTTATCATTTGAAATCCTTCATACCTTCCTGGACAGAAGTAACTCAAGGGTGTGTATGCCCCCATGCAATAAATGGAAAATAGCTCATGACTGCGTGCACATACCTTGCAACTGGAACGGGAACCAGTATGTCAGATCACGAGATAAAATTTGAGAGAGGTATGCATTTCTTTCGCCGTATTTTCTTGTGGTTGGCTACTACTGCGCTACAAGAAGCTGTCTAAGAAACTTGCTGGTAGATTAAAAGTGTGTGGCCGACCAGAACTCGAATATGGGACCTTTCTCAGGCAAGTGTTCTACCACCTGAGCTATGCAAGCACGACTCACGACCCTCCTTTACATCTTTACTTCCGCCAGTACCCCTCTGCTGCCTTCAAAACTTCACAGTTCTCCTGAATGCCTTGCGGGGTGGGACTTCTGGAAGAAATGATAATTTTGGAGAAATCACTTAGCTACGCCCTACGGGATTGTTTCTGGAACGAAAGCTCACTGGAAGTTGTTTAAGAAATTTGCCACTACTGTCTAAGAGACTACAAATAGACAGGGCGTTGCCTTGCTTATGATAGCAACTCTTTCTAGTGTCTGAAGCGAGGTGAGGTTGTTTCGATTCTATACCCAAAGCAAACCCAATTTGAGCCTGGAATATTCCTTCTTCAGAGAGTAGAATAGCAGAGATTGCAAAACATACTTTCTGTTGCGATTTTCACTTTCCCTGATTTTCTGCAGTCATTTCTCATGAAAGAATGATGAAAAATTATCACATCGCATTATTGGCCAGAAGACCCTTGTTTGGGGTAGTTCAGCCAGCTACAGCAAGTTTTCCTGTTTGATGCTACGTCGGCGAATTGCACTTCGATGATAATGAAATGATAACATCACTACTCTCAGTCCTTCAGTGGAGAAATTCTCTGACCCAGCTGGGAATCGAACTTTGGACCCCAGAGCCATGTATGAAAGAATGGTGGTGATGATCTTATTCTGGTTCAAGCCATCTCTGATTCGTGCGATTTGGGCTACTTGCACATAAACTTCTAAATTCTAACTGTCCCTAGTGCTGGCTATGAATGCGCATATGGTGTAGTGCCGTGATGCTGTTGTATGATGATGGGAGAATGGACAATTTGAGATGTGGTGCCAGTACACAGCCTGCTCCTGTTGACCATGGAGGTTAATTTCTCACGAGACAACATAGTACAGAATTTATTTTATGCCTATAGAATAGAGTCTGAGGTTTGGTTATCTTACATGACCACCTGGCTTTTCCTTACTTGCCAAATACTGGCAGTGAAAAGTTCTTCACTACTAAGATTCGAACAGGCTACCTCTAAGTCGAACGCCACTGCAAAAGAAGTTCTTTTGGATCAAAAAACAGTACATTGCTGCCCTCATCCTATGCGCACACTTTGCTCAGGCGAGCTACAAATAATAATTAAACTTGCCTATTTCCGGTTAACCAACCATTTATCTGAAATTTAGAACTACCTTCACCTCTGACAATGTTGTGTGTACGTAAAAAGGCCAAGCATCAAACTGTACATCCCATTGCTAACAGGTCAGTAAATCTGCTCTCACCTAAGAAAAAAGCAGTGGTATACCAATAGCACCATAAATAGAAAATACTGTGGTGATCCACATTTGAGAAGGTGTACGTTTTGCTTCACAGCAGTAAAATTACTGTTGAACGTGTCAGAGAAAAGAATGAGTCTTCAAAATGGCCATCGTTTTCCTTATGGTGAAAATAAAAAAGTAGTTATGAAACATTTCAATATATAAACAACAAACATCGTAAAATTTAAACTTTCACAGTTAAAATGTCACACATCGTAAAGTATTGTGGGGTTCCCTGTTTGAATGAATTTCTCGAAAAAATTCGTTTGACCACAGCACAAAAGCCTGGACTATTTTAGCAAGTGTGAAACAATAATACATCAGGTGGTTGCAACGCAGAGAGAAAAGCTGAGTCGTAGAATGGTGATGTAAATGTGGCATTGCACTTTAGCAGTAATATCTGCACTGCCATATAAACTGGAGCACGAGACTACATCATCTTCAGAGTCTCACGATCGTAAGAGTCACGTCTCACCCGATGCAGTACTGTGCAACAGTGTACTACCCATTTGGCAGCCATCTTTCGTTCCTCAATGGCAATCCTACCAGGAATATGCTGCATATACTACATGAAGGTGTTTCTGTGGTTGACCATGAGGGCCTCCATCTTGGGAACCTCAGTGGAAGATGGCGACCTAATAAGGGACATGGACATGCTGCACAAACTATGTGTCGGGTTGTAGAGGGCTATGGACCCACTGTCTGTCAGAGACGCTGCATTGGTTTTCTCAGTACGATACAGCAACCCAGCCCAGCGTATGCTTGGAGAACTGTATGACAGGCGAGATGGTGCAGTTGTGGATCTAGCGGTGGCATGCCAACCATCCGTGAGGGCTGCCATCTTGGGATCCTCACTGTGAAATGGCGACCCAGCCAGGAATGTGCTGTGCAAACTGCATGGCGGGCGACAAGGCGTCTCCTTCGTTCAGATGATAGACGGCAGCGCGGCCGCCGGTCATCAGCGCCGACCAGAGACCGAAAGTGCCGTAGGCGAAGATGGAATGGTTGCAGGCAGACAGTAGCACCAGGTCGCGCTCCGGCTCTTCCAACATGCCGTCACCTGCCAGGAAGCTGTGGCGCAGGCCCAGGCCTCGCAGGTGCGGCAGCAGCACGTCCAGCACCCAGTCGGGGTCGTCCGACGCCACCACCAGAACCAGCTCTCCACCCGACGGCACCACCTGCGCAACAGTTGCACTTTCTCAGGTAACGCATGCTACAAAAGAGAAGGACGGAAGTTAGGCTTTAACACACCGTCGCCAACAAAGTCATTTGTGATGGTGCACAAGCTCTGATTGAAGAAGAATTGGGAAGGAAATTGGCCATACTCTCTGAAACGAACCATCTCAGCATGGACCTTAAGGGAGTATGGCCATTAGTGTATTTCCTATGGCTGACCACACTAATGCTGTTACACCTTTCTCAAAAAATATTTGCTCAGATGAAACCAAATTTGAAAAGCGCATAAGTTGTCACATCTTCTTCAAAGTGTGTTACTTTGTGGCATTGCTGTTACAGTAGAAATTCGTAGGAAAGTACATGATCTAGAAGACTGAGAATTAAAAAAATAATATCTAAATATCTGACACAACTTTTATTTGATTGACATAATTCTAGAGCATTTTAATGAAAATGATGTAATTATTTTCTGTACGAAGTTTGACGTAAAAGTATTACTTCCAGAGAAAATTGTACATAAAGATAAAAACTTCATATTTTGAGTAAAATGGCTTTTAAGTTTTTGATACGATCTGTTCAATCTACATTAATGACAGATCCATTGCTGTCATCGTTGCAGGCTTCGGTATCCTCCAGATTATTTTTGGAGACCCTATTTTTAATTCTGATCTCGTTTGTCATCTATAACTTTTCTCAGCCTCCCCTCCCTTCTGCTGGTCAACTGACAGAAGCGCATTCTATATGTTCACTCGAAGTTCTACCGCCATACCACTGAAAACTTTCAGCCTGCTGATCGACCCATCATTGAAGCACAACACTGCATCCATGACATACGTTTTTATGATTTTGAGGCTCACAAATTCTGTTTCAGGCAAGCCTTCCCACACGCAGTTATTTAAAATGCCTTTGGGATTTTGAATTCTCCCTTGGATGCATTTAATACACAAGTTTCGCTAGCCAAGTCTCTATAGATAAATTATGTAACACCTCCTACTGACATGGATGGTTGCGTCTTTAAACATCACCAGTTACCCTAGTTCACTGATATTTACACAGTGTCTCGGAACACTTTGCGCACACAGAATGAGAAGAGTCCTCATTTGTAGCAATCCTGTGTAAGAAGGTGGCCCGTGCAGGTTCACCCATTTCTTCTAATTTATTAGTATTTCTCCGCAATATTCTGCCCATACTTACGATCTATACGGCAAAATGTAACTACAAACACAATAACATTCCGTCCTGAAATCAAACATCTCCTTCAAATCACTATCACGAGTAAAACGTAAATTGAACGCTGAACTGATTTTCAACTGTTACCTACACTCGCTTAGCACCGGGGTTACCAACTTGAAAAGCACTGACCAAAGAATAAATTGAGTAAGGACAGAGATAGTCTGCTGCAGCCACGATAAACACACCTGAATTGTGAAGGGAGAGTGTCGTTTAGAAAATGCTCTCTTTCCTCTCACCATGTATAAAAAATACGAAAAACATACATATTCTTCTTCAGGAAGGACAGGTATAACTTAATATAATACAAAAATCCTTTATTTTTGTGAAGTTTCACTTCTTGATTCCCTTAAGGTATTCAGGGAAATCGCTTTAATCTGGATACATTTTAACAGCTGTACTCTGAAATATGAGTCTAGTGTCATACCACTTTGCCACCTTCTTCGGTAGTACATCCTTGAATCTCAAGAAGTACCAGATGGAAGACTTACGTTACGTTACATAGATGGAAATCATAACAGTTCAAATAAAATCAAACTATGAGCGTGTTTTTAATACGCTTGCCTCTTAATAATTCGAAGTTCAAGGGACCTGAGGAAAAATTTCAATAATACTGAGAGTTCGAATTAATGAAAGTTTGATAGGCCATGGAAGAATAAAAAAAAGTTGAAGGAAGTGTCTCGCCTCCAAACACTAATTTAAAATATATTACTGTAGTTCAGTATTGCTGTAGTTCAGTCCACGAACCTACTATGCTGTCATAGAAGGAGGAGAGGTGATACTCCTACGTGGCGTGTCCCTGGTGGCGGATAGGGAAGTCCTCATCGGTTTACCGGCGGACTGGAGTGAAATAAAATAGCTCTCACGGACCAAACACACCCTCTGTGGTTAGCAACCATAGTTGTAAATCGGAGCGTGCTCCAACTAAGGTTGACAACGTTGGAATGTCAAAAATGGAAAGGTCTTTCAGGAAAAAAATTCCACCGTCCTGCTCAAAAAGGCAGGAAAAGGCTACATCGGATTCGGTGGGTAGTCAACTAGCAGACAGCAACGAACTGGAGCGTTTGCAACCATCAAAATGCACACTAAAACACAAAAAGAAGATTAAACATGAGTAGATAAATTATATAGCAACACACAACATAAACTCACTACTGCAGACCAGGAAACTCAAGGGGCTCACAGATGAACTAAATAAACAAAAAATTTTAATAACAGGGATTCAAGATATGAGAACACCACAGAGGGCCCATTCGAATCACAAGGATACAGAATTTATAATGGGAAACCAGGACCGAGGGCAATGAAACAATGTCCCCAGTTTGCAACAGGGTTTTTAGTACACATAAAAATAATAGATTCAGTAACGGATTTCCAAGCAGTATCACCAAGAATTGCGACTCTAAGCTTTAAAACAATGAATAAAACCTATACAATAATAAATGCTCATGCCCCAACAAATGAAAAAATTGTCTAACAAAAACAAAGGAAGAGGTAGATAAATTTTGGGACCTTCTAGAACAAATTGTGAACAGAGTAAATAAAAAGAATGTAAAAATCTTATTGGGAGATTTCAATGCTCAGTTGGGAAAAGAAAGGAAATATAAAGATATAATTGGAAAATGGAGTCCACATAAATTTACGAACAAATACGGTCAAAGACTTGTAGAACTCTGCAGAGAATACAACCTCATTTCTAAACCAACATACTTTAAGAGGAAGCCAAGTAAACTTAAAACATGGAAACATCCAGACTGGAGGAAGGGGGAGTGGCAGCTAGACCATGTCTGTATGGCCAAAAATTTTCATAAGGAGATCCACAATGTTAAAGTACTGAGAGGAGTAGACACAGGCTCAAACGACCGGGAAAACTAACAAAATAAAAATGAGATTTGACCCACATCAGCTAATTAAAAATAATAAATACCAACAAATAACACAAACCATCAAATTAACAGACGATCTAGAACAACTAGTGCCTAATCTTAAAAAAGAAGCAGAGAATCTAGCTCCCTTGAACACACGAAGGAAACATGCATGGTGGACATCAGAATGTGACAAATTCCATGAAGATAGACACCAAGCATGGTTAAAGTTTCAAACATATAAAACTGAAGAAAATGCCATCAACCCAAAAAATGAAAGAAAAAAATCACGCAAAATATTGGAGGAATCAAGAGAGGATTCCATAAAGATATTATAAACTCTATAGAAGGTAATTATCATAAAACCAACTCCAGGAACTACTATAAAATCTTTGGGAAACAACTACTACAATATGAGGCCCCTACACTAATACTGAAAGATGAAGATGGAAGAATGACACACAGTAACAAGGCAAATGCAGAAATCATGGCAAAAGCATTTAACAAACTTCTGAATTGCGAGGAACACAAAGAACCCTTACAAATCAACATAAATACCCCAATAAAAACAAAACCTAACAACTAGACCCTCCATCTTTCCAAGAAGTAAAAAAAAATTTAAAGAACAAAAAATTATAAGGCATGTGGAGAAGATCAGGTCTTTGTTGAAATGTGGAAATATGCAAGTGACAGAGTCAAGACCTCCTTACACATGGCTCTAACAAAAATTTGGGTAACAGAACAACTCCCTGAACATTGGACCACAGCTATGAACCACCCACTACCCAAAAAGGGGGATAAGAGCAACCCAGACAACTACAGAGGAGTTCACTCCTAGATTGCACATACAAAATTCTAACCAAGATCCTATATGAAAGAATCAAGGAGCAACTAGAACAAGAGTTAGGGGAATATCAGGGAGGTTTCAGACCATGGAGAAGCTGTGCAGAGCAGATAATTAGTTCAAAATTGATTATGGCATACTACAAGAAACAGAACAAACCTCTGGCAATAACATTTGTAGATTTTAAGATGGAATATGACTGTCTCCACAGAACTTCAGTATTAAAAATTTTAAGAAATCTAGGACTCTATCCAAAACTAATTAAAATAATAGAACTCACTCTAACCAACACCAAATCAAAAGTGAAGTTTAGAGGAGAAATTTCGGAACCATTCCTCATAAAAACAGGCTTAAGACAAGGTGACTGCGTATAACCATTACTGTACAACTGTGCACTGGAATACATAATGAGAGAATGGTACAAGGACAATCCAAAGACAATAAGAATTGGAAGTGCAAAAGATGATATTAGCTTAAACTGCTTGGGATTCGCTAATGATCTTGCTCTCCTAGCCAACACCGTTCATGAAGCCAGGCAAAAAGTGAAATCACTACAAGAAATAGCAGAGAATGTAGACTTTAGAATATCATTTGAAAAAATGGAGATTATGCTAACTGACCCACCACTTGCAAACAAAATTACAATAGAAGAACAGGAAATCAAAACTGTTGATAAATTTAAATATTTTGGCGAAATAATAACACACAATCTAAAAGAGAAGCCATCATGGCAGAATAGAATAAAAAAACTGAACTAAGCAAATTATATTACCAAAACTACATACAACAAAATAAGCCTATCTATAGATGCAAAATTAAAACGCTATAAAACAGTTACACAACCAGAAATAACGTATGCAGCTAAAACTATGTTCAAAACAACTAATACAGCAGAAATTGACAGAATACTAGAAATAGAAAGAAGAATAATTAGGACATGTATAAATAAACAGTATAAAATAAATGGACATTGGAGAATAGCATCAAATGAAACAGTATATAAGAAAATAGAACCAGTCATGAGCACAATCAGGAAGAAACGCATCTCATTCTTTGGACATCTGGTGAGAACTCCAGAAAACAGAATTAGTAAAAAAATAATACAAAAATTGTGGAATAGCAAGAGCGACATTAAATGGATCACAGAAATTAAGGAAGATATAAAAGAACTCCAAATTACAGTAGATGACCTAAAAAACAAGACAGAGAAAACCAGAATACTGCAAGACCCACAAAACAGACTACAAATGAAAATGAATAAAAGGAGTACAGGAAGAGTGGTCTCAGATGAAGAAAGAAAGAAAATATCTGAAAGAATGAAGAAATATTGGGCACACAGAAGAGCAAAACACATTTTATATAAGAAGAGACTCTAATAATTATATTACCTAAATATCATATTAAGTTATTGTTGAGCCAGATTGTATCCCTGTGTAACAACTTGTTTACAACTTCGTATTTTTGACTAGAGTGGTCCAATGAAGGCCATAAAATAAATAATAATAATAATAATAATAAACTGTAGTTTTAGTATCAGTGGTATTATCAAAGCAATAACAGACTGCACTAACGATCTTAAAAGCGAATTTATGACTTTTTTTATTGTCCTGTATCTCAATAGGGTAAAAACTGGACCCTTATAGGATCACTTTGTTGTCTTCTTTCGGTCTGAATGTTAAAACCCTTTCTCTCAGGAGCGGTTGGCGGTATCAAATCGAAATTTACATCACATACTAAGATCTATGGTCCCTTGACTACATAGAAAATTGAAACCTCTAAGTCACTGCAATCAAAAGATATGGCTATTTATGTCGTATGGTTTGATACTCTCAAATTCAATCATTGAAACTTATAGGGTACTTCCTGATGGCCTAGAATCATGAGATTTGGCAATAAACAAGGTTTCACAGTAAAAGTAAAGGAAGAAGTCAGAAAATTGTGAATTTATAATTATATTACTCGAAAAAAAAATTTTTTTTTCAGTTGATATCCAACTGTCTGTCCGTCCGTCCGTTTGTTAAGACCCCTTTTTCTCAGGAAAAGGTGGACATATCAAGTTGAAATTTATGACACATACTAGGACCTATGGTCCCTTGGCGGTGTAATAAATGTAAGCGTCTAAGTCAATGAAATCACAATGTATGGCAATTTATCTCACATAGTTTGATTATCGCCAACTCACCCATCAAAACCTATTTTTATTTTATTTACACGTCAAGTTCCGTAGGACCAAATTGAGGAGCAAATATCCAAGGTCGTGGAACGTGTCAGTACATGAAATTACAACATAAAAGTAATAACAGATAAAAGTAAAATGTTTATGAACCCGAAAAATGTCAATTCATAAGTTTAAGTAAAAGCAATCAACAATACAACAAGAATCAGCTTACTTTTTCAAGGAACTTCTCGACAGGATAAAAGGAGTGCCACATGAGGGAACTTTTCAGCTTCGATTTGAAAGCGCGTGGATTACTGCTAAGATTTTTGAATTGGAGTGGCAGCTTATTGAAACTGAATGCAGCAGTATACTGCACACCTTTCTGCACAAGAGTTATGGAAGTCCGATCTAAATGCAGGTTTGATTTGTGCTGAGTATTAAATGAGTGAAAGCTGCTTATTCTTGGGAGTAAGCTAATATTGTTAACAAGAAATGACAGTAAGGAATATACAATACATTGAGAGGATAATGTCAAAATACCCAGACTCGTGTACAGGGGTCGACAAGAAGTTCGTGAACTTGCACCACTTATTGCCTGAACCTCCCGTTTCTGAGCCAAAAATATTCTTTTAGGATGGGAAGAGTTACCCCAGAATATAATACCATACGACATAAGCGAACGAAAATAAGCAAAGTAGACTAATTTTTGTGTCGAACGATCACTCACTTCAGATACCGTTCGAATAGTAAAAATGGCCGCATTAAGTCTTTGAATAAGATTCTGAACGTGATCTTTCCCGACAATTTGGTATCTACCTGAACACCTAGAAATTTGAACTGTCCAGTTTCATTAATCATATGCAC
Source organism: Schistocerca serialis cubense (assembly GCF_023864345.2). Taxonomy (NCBI): domain Eukaryota; kingdom Metazoa; phylum Arthropoda; class Insecta; order Orthoptera; family Acrididae; genus Schistocerca; species Schistocerca serialis. The sequence continues at coordinate 961,491,849 of NC_064639.1, forward strand.
ATTCTGTGAAATTAAAACGTCAGGTTTTGTTGAATTGTTTGCTAGAAACTGTAAAAACTTACTATGATTTAGCCTTAGTTTATCTTCTACAAGCCATGAACTTAGGCCATGAAATGCACTATTTGAAACCGAGCCAATGTGCAACATCCTTTACTACCAAGGTAGTGTCATCAGCAAACATAAATATTTTAGAATTACCCGTAATACTAGAGGGCACAGCATTTATATAAATAAGGGTCTGCCTAATATCATCACAGTTAGTAAGAAAGAGGGTTTTACAGTACAAGTGAAGGGAAAAGTCCGAAATTGTTCATTTGTAATCATTTTTTTCCATTTGCTATCCGACTGTCTGTTCGTCTGTCTGCTAAGACGTCTTTTTCTTAGGAACGGTTAGACGTATCAAGTTGATATCTATGTCACATACTAAGGCACTGGTTCCCAACCATTCTGAGCTCAATCAGATATAAGCTAGTACCCCCTCCTCTCCCACACCTCCCCCCCCCCACCAACACCATCACCATCATCAGCATAAGGCTTAAATAACCTTTAGAATGAAAAATCATATTCTTTGAACACTTCCGTTTTAAAATGATGAGAGATAAATCACTTCTTTTTTTTTAACGACGAACTATTGATCAGTGAGAGAACTGGAACTGCTTATTTCGAACAACCCTAATTTATGCGACAATGAAGCAATTTTCAGTGCATCGTGAATGTTACCAACAACTCCTTTTCAGAAAAGGAAGCTAACTATCCACACTGAGCATAGACACTTGTTTCAAAATATGATTCCTCTGCACCGCTTCTCTGATTCCTACCGACACCTGTTTCACCCACAGCCCAAATACCCTCTTTAAATTAACCAAATTAAGATTTACGCACTATATTTATTATTTGTAAATCACTTGTTTGCATGACTCCTTACTTCTGAACTGGCAGAACTTGGAAGTCTTCAAGCTGCGAATGCTTTATGTCTGGCCACTGCCAGTAATAATAATAATAATGTGTAGCCGCTTCTGCAGTGTAGTAGCAACTACATACACAGAGGTAACAAGAGTCATGGAAGTCATGAGACACCTCAAAATAACATGTCGGATCTTATTTGGCCTTAGTGCAGAAATTCGATGTGGTTAGGACACAACACGTTGGAAGTCCCCTGTAGAAACATTGAGCCATATTTCCTCTATATTGTTGTTGTTGTTGTTGTTGTTGTAGTCTTCAGTCCAGAGAATGGTTTGATGCAGCTCTCCATGCTACTCTATCCTGTGCAAGCATCTTCACCTCCGAATAACTACTGCAACCTACATCCTTCCGAATCTGATTAGTGTATTCATGCTTTCGTCTCCCTCTACCCTTTTTACCCTCTGTGCTGCCGTCCAATGCTAAATTGGTATACCTTGATGCCTCAGAACGTGTCCTACCAACCGATCCCTTCTTCTAGTCAAGTTGTGCCACAAATTGCTCTTCTCCCCAATTCTATTCAGTACCTCCTCATTAGTTACGTGATCTTCTCATCTAATCTTCAGCATTCTTCTGTAGCACCTCGTTTCGAAAGCTTATGTTCTCTTCTCGTCTAAACTACTAATCGTCCATGTTTCACTTCCATACATGGCTACACTCCACACAAATACCTTCAGAAAAGGTTTCCTGACGCTTAAATCTATACTAGATGTTAACAAATTTCTCTTCTTCAGAAACGGTTGCCTTGGCATTGCCAATCTACATTTTATATCCTCTGTACTTCGGCTATCTTCAGTTATTTTGCTCCCCAAACAGCAAAACTCATCTACTACTTTAAGTGCCTCGTTTCCAAATCTGATTCCCTCAGCATCACCAGATTTAATTCGACTACATTCCATTACCTTCAGATTTCTTTTGTTGATGTTCATCTTATATCCTCCTTTCAAGATAATGCCTATTCCTTTCAACTGCAGCGCCAGGAGTTGCCCGTGATATTTAATATCAGCCACACAAAATGATGGGACCTTTGCCTTGTTGATATAGTGAATACAATCTGCATGGGAAACTCCAATCGCTTTAAATCGAAGGACGTATTTGAATCACTGGGTATCTACGGAATCCGACAAATGAATACGTCTTCGTCTGCGGCATTCATAAAAATCAGTTTCTAGGCTTCCCGTTCTGACTTTTGCAAATATACACCAAGATTACAGCTGACAGCTGGTAATTCAAACTAATAGCCACGCTTTCTAACGACCACAATCAGCAACAGTCATATAAGAAATGGCGATGTAAACACCTTTAACGACAGAAAGCTGAGTTGCGCATTGTTATCAGCATTCGATAAACAGAACTTCGATATTTTCGTTAAACTTCGATAGGAAGAAAATGATTTTCTATCACCATTTATAATTTATTTCTTCAAGAAAATGTTCATAAACTCAATATTTTCCCGGTATGAAAAGTTGCGCCATCTGTTGTAACATTTTGCGATAAGTATGTCACTGTGTTTTTGGAGAATTCGTCTTTTATTGTTTCAGCTCAGTTCTCACTAACTCAGTACTAACACGAATTCTTTACAGACGAATGGAAAAACTGGTAGAAGCCGACTTCGGGGAAGATCAGTTTGGATTCCGTAGAAATGTTAGAACACGTGAGGCAATACTGACCTTACGACTTATCTTAGAAGAAAGATTAAGGAAAGGCAAACGTACGTTTCAAGCATTTGTAGACTTAGAGAAAGCTTTTGACAATGTTGACTGGAATACTCTCTTTCAAATTCTAAAGGTGGCAGGGGTAAAAAATAGGGAGCGAAAGGCTATTTACAATTTGTGCAGAAACCAGATGGCAGTTATAAGAGTCGAGGGGCATGAAAGGCAAGCAGTGGTTGGGAAGGTAGAGAGACAGGGTTGTAGCCTCTCCCCGATGTTACTCAATCTGTATATTGAGCAAGCAGTAAAGGAAACAAAAGAAAAATTTGGAGTAGGTGTTAAAATCCAGGGAGAAGAAATAAAAACTTGGAGGTTCGCCGATGACATTGTAATTATGCCAGAGACAGCAAAGGACTTGGAAGAGCAGTAGAACGGAATGGACAGTGTCTTGAAAGGAGGGTATAAGATGAACATCAACAAAAGCAAAACGAGGATAATGGAATGTAGTCGAATTAAGTCGGGTGATGCTGAGGGAATTAGATTAGGAAATGAGACACTTAAAGTAGTAAAGGAGTTTTGCTATTTGGGGAGCAAAATAACTGATGATGGTGGAAGTAGAGAGGATATAAAATGTAGACGGGCAATGGCAAGGAAAGCGTTTCTGAAGAAGAGAAATTGGTTAACATCGAGTATAGATTTAAGTGTCAGGAAGTCGTTTCTGAAAGTATTTGTATGGAGTGTAGCCATGTATGGAATTGAAACGTGGACAATAAATAGTTTGGACAAGAAGAGAATAGAAGCTTTCGAAATGTGGCGCTACAGAAGAATGTTGAAGATTAGGTGGGTAGATCACATAACTAATGAGGAGGTATTGAATAGAATTGGGGAGAAGAGAAGTTTGTGGCACAACTTGACAAGAGGACGGGACCGGTTGGTAGGACATGTTCTGAGGCATCAAGGGATCACAGATTTAGCATTGGAGGGCAGCATGGAGTGTAAAAATCGTAGAGGGAAACCAAGAGATGAATACACTAAGCAGATTCAGAAGGATGTAGGTTGCAGTAGGTACTGGGAGATGAAGGAGCTTGCACAGGATAGATTAGCATGGAGAGCTGCATCAAACCAGTCTTAGGACTGAAGACTACAACAACAACAACAACAACAGTTCTCACTGTTTCAAGTAAGGCTGCATTTCAGCAAAACTTGAATTTTTCCAACAGTTTACGTCACAGTTAGGGAAATTTCGGGTTATGTTAGATTTTTTGATCGGCCCGCGACGTAGTGACATCTGATGGTAGTATCTTCAAGACGAATATTGCCGATGAAATTTATTCTCGTGATAGGTATTACAGTCCGTTTCCCATGATATGTTTAGTTTCTTACGCCTTTAATTTATCGTTAATTTTCTTCATTGTCTCGTCTGAATGTAGAAATTAAACCTGCCACGAACTCTGAAGTAAATCGGTCAAGTACTTTTCGAGATGTTTGGTAATAAGGTTTCTCTCTTACGCATATACAGGATGATTATGATGATGAAGTCTCATACTGCTTCACAGAGCGTAGGGGAACGATGCGGGAGACCCGCACTGCCGTAATAGGCAAGCTCCTACCTGTAGGTGGTTTCCCATTGCTTTTCTCCGACCGTAATGGAGATGACTGATGACGACGAAGACGACACAACAACACCCAGTCATCTCGAGGCAGGTGAAAATCTTTGACCCCGCCGGGAATCGGACCCGGGATGCCGTGCTCGGGAAGCGAGAACGCTACCGCGAGACCACGAGCTGCGGACACTGGATGATAATAATTAAAGCTAAATTTTCAAACCTCTGTAGAAATAACACCACTGGTCAGAATGACGTCAAATTGCAACGGAATGTTATCGGAGAAGGGGGGCCGGCCGCGGTGGTCTCGTGGTTCTAGGCGCGCAGTCCGGAACCGTGCAACTGCTACGGTCGCAGGTTCGAATCCTGCCTCGGGCATGGATGTGTGTGATGTCCTTAGGTTAGTTAGGTTTAAGTAGTTCTAAGTTCTAGGGGACTGATGACCACAGCTGTTAAGTCCCATAGTGCTCAGAGCCATTTGAACCATTTTTGGAGAAGGGGGAAACGGTATGGCAGAAGAAAAGTAAATAGTTACAAAATGTAGCAATATGTAAGCATCATAATTCAATAGTGGTCGACTGCAAATGACAAATGAATCATGCAACAATGCAAAAGTTGTACATTTGACGTTAAACAAGGGGAAGGCTTCAGGCACGGCCAACCGATTCGGCTCAAATTTGACAGGACGCTTGTGTACAACCTAAAACGAAGGAATCTAAGATATTTTGGGTCAACAACCGCACGTTTTTGAGAAAATAACCCATAAAGGTAATGACGAGGAATCGACTCAAAATTGGCGGGATCGACAGATAATTGTAAGTAGAGCATTTTTCACCATCAGGTGTAGGACCCGAAAGCGTATACTTTTCCAGAAATCGAGGTAAGAAACTTTTACAACTGTCGTTTCTGTACCCACATGGTAAACGATTTTCGCCGACAGCACCGATAGCCCAACGGCCAAGGTAACTGCCTGAGAATCGGAGAATCCGGGTTCGAATCTCGAAGAAACTGTATTCATCACAAAAGGTATTTCATTCGGCGCTTTAACGACGGAAAAATCACTACATGTATCCGCGAGGACCGCGGCAGCCTGGTCATGGAAAACAACTCTTTCCGATTGACTTCTACAAGGCTTGTGCTGGACACCTTCACTCTTCCAGGTTCACAACTACAATATGACGAAGAGGCAACCGGGACAACGTAACTCTCTCCGCGTGCATTCCGTCCCGTGCCTCGCTGTAAACAAGCGTCGCGCGGTTGGCTATCTGTGGTCCCTCGTGAGGAATTCGCAGCACTCTTACTCGGAGTTGTTTTCATGTGACAAGGCTTGAAAGTTTCATACTTTACTAACTCACGGCGTTTGGGAAATTAGTTTGCCTACCTTATTATTATCATTCCTTATTGATTTACTTACCTTATTAAACCACCTATCTCTATCAATTGAGATATGGAAAAATACAAACGAAAGGAATGACACCCGCTAGGTTTCTTCGAGATTCGAACAAGGGTTTTCCGATTCCCAGCCATACCTCGTCCGTTGCGCTATCGGTGCTGTCGGCGAAAAGCGTTTACCATGTGGGTACAGAAGAGGCAGTTGTAAAAGTTTTTTCCCTAATTTCTGGAAAAGTTTGCGTTTGCGGACCCCATACCTGATGATGAAAAATGCTCTATTTACAATTATTTATCGATCCCTCCAATTTTGAGTCGATTGCTCGTTATAACCTTTAGGGGCGAGTTTCTCAAAATTGCGGGGGTGTTGATCCAAAATATTTTAGATTCCTTCGTTTTAGATTGTATACAAGAGACCTGCCAAATTTGAGCCGAATCGGTTGGCCGTGTCTCAGGCCTTCCCCTTGTCAGTGCGCGTGGGTGTACAGGTGTGATACAGTTAGCTACGTAACCCCTTTCACCACGGCAAGGTCATACCACATCGGACGGGAAAAATCGGTTTTTAATTGTCCTGAAGCCAAAAACAGTATAAAAAGCGTCACTCACATCGGTTTTTAACTGTCCTGAGGCCAAAAACCGCATAAAAAGCATAAATCACATCGGTTTTTAATTGTCCTGAGGCCAAAAACCGCATAAAAAGCATCAATCAAAATAAAATCGGATTATTAATTTCCGTGTCACTGTAGCAAAACATGTTCAATATGCTGTCCACCGTTTCCTGCAACAAGTTGAAATCGAGAAACAGCATGTTCCACAACTGATCGAAGTGTTCCCGGGGTACGTTCAGAATGTGTTGAGCAATGCGGGCCTTTAATGGACCTAAGTTTACAGTCGGAACACTGAACACAACATCTTTCAGATAGCCACACAGCCAGAAGTTACACGGATTAAGATCAGGTGCTCGGGACAGCCAAGCTATAGGGAAATGGCGGCTGATAATTCTAGCATTTCCGAAATGGCGCTTCAGCAGCTCCTTGACTAGAGTTTCAATGTGCGCAGGTGCGCCATCTTGCATAAAAACGATCGCATCCACACATCCACGCTGTTGGAGAGCTGGAAAGACGTGGTTGCGCGAAAGACACTCATAGCGTTTATCAGTGACGGTACAGATAAAAAAATGGTTCAATTGGCTCTGAGCACTATGGGACTTAACAGCTGTGGTCATCAGTCCCCTAGAACTTAGAACTACTTAAACCTAACTAACCTAAGGACATCACACACATCCATGCCCGAGGCAGGATTCGAACCTGCGACAGTAGCAGTCGCGCGGTTCCGGACTGCGCGCCTAGAACCGCGAGACCACCGCGCCCGGCACGATACAGATAACAGGACCGGAAGCACCTGTCTTCGAAATAAATATGACCCTATGATAAACAATGCCGTAACGCCGCACCGTACAGTGACCTTTTCAGGATGAAGTGGTACTGGTTGATTTGCGTGTGGATTTTCCGTTGCCCATATTCGGCAATTCTGTGTATTGACATTTCTTGTCAGACGGAAGTGGGCTTCGTATGCCCACAAAATCTTCCACGGTCAATCATTGTCCACTTCCATGCGAGCAAGAAATTCTAAAGCAAAGGTCTCTCTTGCTGCCAGGTCAACATGAAACAAATCGTGCAAATGGGTAATTTTGAATGAATAGCAAAGAAGGATGTTTCGCAGGATTTTACGCGCCGTACTCACGGGTATGTCCAATGTTCGGGAAATTCTCCGTGCACTACACGTTTGCACACCACCATTCGTCTCCTCCTGCGTTGCTGTGGTTACAGCTTCCACTGGCGTCGAATTAATTCGTTTCCTCCCTCTGCCACGTTACACACCAGACGAACCCGTCTGTTCGAATTTCCGAGTCATTTTCTCCAGGCCGACGGCAGTCATCGGACTAATGCGTTTTTTCAAACCCTTCAGTGTCCGGAACTTCTGCAGAGTGACATATGCACAGTCATCATTCTTGCAATGCAGCTTTATAAGCAGAGCGTGGTCCTGAATTGAGACAGTCATGGTGAACGTCGCAGACGTGAAAGGAGGAAAAACTGTGTACCCGGCATGTTTATACCAACTTCAATGGGTCGTGCGTATGACTGTTTCCATTTACGTATTCTGACACATCTATTGATCAATTTTCACGGTGTTTTCTTCTTCTCCCATGCGTTTTCCTCTTTCTCCGATGAGATTCCATTGCAATTTGACGTCATTATGACCAGTGGTGTTATTTGTTCAGCATTTTGAAACTTTTATAATCACCCTATATTCATACGTTTCAAGTCAAGTATGAAATCTTATCTAGACAATGAGGTTCGTCTTGTCTTGAAGTTAAAGTACGCAAATTTTCATCCAGACCAGAATAAAACTGTAGATTTGTATGAATTACAAAAAACAAACGGCCACTCTCCTTTTTGTATACAGATTCTGCTCAGTGAACTTTCTGTTATGTCCTTTACTGCTGTCTAAGTTGAACTACTGTGGCCTGTGTTCAACAGTGGGTAGCCGGGCTAAGCGTTTCTTTTATTGTGTAGTTACTGTTCCTCTTGTTAATTGATTGTAATTAGTATTGCTTTGAGGTTTCATTGTGCCAACTTCTGCTGGGGTATTTTTTTGTGTATTTTGTCATTGAGCTGCTATTTTACTACAGTAGACTCGCAATAATCCGATACTTACAGGATCAAGGGTTATCAAAAATGTGTTACCAAAGGTAGACTTTTAAAAATTGAATTTAGTCTTCTAAAGCTAGATAACTTAAGTTGATTCTTATAAATATTGAGTATGTACTATAGTATTCCTATTGTTACAATACTCGTACATATCGAGTACATACATACGTATCTTACGGCCATTGAAGTTATAAAAAGATAAAAATGTACATATAAGACAAATTTATTATGTACGTATGTATGTATGTGTTACAATTGTATACAAATACATACATGCAATGTATATACATACAAATGTATACTAATAGCGTATTTATCACTTAAAAACTTGCAATAGTCCTTTGTTTTTGGTTTCGTAAAGAGTGCGTTAGAATTTTTCTCTAATGTCTTTTAACATCAAAATGTTCTCGTAGTCGAGTTCCCTCTCTTCACTCCAACGGACCAAAATGTTAGCATCCGCCATGACCTCATCGCAAGTGAAAGTGCTTGGCTGGTTGATTTGGGGGAGGGGACCAACCAGCCAGGTTATCGGCTCCATTGGATGAAGGAAAGATGGGAAGCATTCCGGAATTTACCGGAAGAGGTTTAGGGAAATCACGGAAAACCTAAATTAGGATGGCCGGATGTGGGTTTGGACCGTCGTTCTCCCAAATGCGACTCCAGTGTGCTAACCACTGCGCCACCTCGCTCGGTCAAGTGATAGTGCATTTCACTTCCATGACCGGCTGATCGGGGCGTCGTCTACCACATGAGCCATAACTTCCTGGATTATCTCCTCCTGTCAGTTCACAACTAAGGTTATCGTGTAACACCCATCTTCTCAATTCTTCTGCATCTTCTTGAGCAAAGTCAATTTCATCACAAAGTGTACGCGCAGCCTTGGTAACTTCGTTATTATCTTAAGATTTTTTATTTCTGTTGTCTCCTTTTGCAAGGAGTGGGTTTCCTGGCCAAATATTTTCCCAAGATTTATCAGAGTTAAAGGCTTGACTTGAAGTCAAGCAAATGCCGCACTGTCAATGACATTGTTAATGTTATATTTTTACAAGGCTGACGTGATGTCTGCGTAGAGTTGACTGATGATATCAATCAGTAGGTGTTTTTGTATGTGCTTTAAGTGTGTTATGACATATTGATCCATCGGCTGAATCAGTGCAGTCGTAATTTTTGGCAAATACAAAGTCTTTATGTAACGATCAGCCATCTTAACTCTCAGTTCTTACTTGGATATCCCGGATCGTTATATAACAACAAAAGGGCATTCTATGGCAGATTTTTTTTCTTTTTAAGTGTTCATAAAATTGTTGGAAAACCAGTCCAAAAAATTCTTCTTTAGTATTTCATGTTTGGCTCTTGCTTTTGTACGTCACTATAAGAGATTCGACTTTTATGTTTTTAATGGCCCGAGGGGAGATGGATTTGCCCACAGCTAAGGGTTTTAACATATGACTTGCAGTATTCTTCCTCCGTGACAAAAGTTTTTGTTGGTAGTTGCCGCCAGTCTAAGCCTGTTTCATCAGCGCTAATAACGCTGTTTGGGCGTAATGCCTAGTCCGTCGATTTTGGGGTTTAAATAAATAAATGAGTTGAGAAACTTCGGTAGCCACTGCGCCATCCAGGGCACAGTGTTATCACAACTGCGCGGACTATCTCTGCACGCCTCACGGCTGACCCACAATGCCACCAAGTGTCACCTATCAGTAGTCCCTGTCCGTTTCCTCCATGCTTGCTACTCTGAGAGTCCCGTGGGAAGTCGAGCGTACTTGTGCATCCGGACTGAATAAGGTGGGTCCATTGCCCATCTAAGCGAATCAGTTATATATAATATGTATTTCTGCTACTTGTGGTCCATCTAATGTCGTGTTGCTGCACTGTCGAAAGGAAGTCCGACACGATATTAGGAGGTATCTTACACCTTACTTACGGTATATCAAGCCTGGTTTTCGATTATGTCAGGAAACTCCTTCTGCTTGTACGTTTTAGAGTCAGTCCTTCTTTTGGTACTGTCGATTCAGGCCTAACCGAATATTGCTTTGAAGCACTATGCTTTTCTTCATCTACGTCATACTCCGCAAGCCACCTCATGGTGTGTGGTGGAGGGTACTTTCGGTACCACGATCTGATCCCTCCAACCTTGTTCTACTCGCGAATAGTGTGTAGGAAGAATGACTGTCGGTAAGCCTCTGCAGTAGCTCTAATTTCTCGAATTTTCTCCTTGCAGTCAATTCGCGAGATGTATGTGGGGGAAAGTAATAGGTTGTCTGACTCCTGAAAAGTGCTGCCCGGAGATTTCAACAGTAAATCTCTCTGTGATGCAGAACGCCTCGCCTGTAACGTCTGCCAGTGGAGTTTTTTCAGCATCTCCGTAACACGCTCTCGCCAGCTAAACGATCTTGCGACGAAACGCGCCGCTCTTCATTGGATCTTCTCTATCTCCTGTGTCAGTGCTACCTGATAGGGATCCCAGATAGATGAAAAATACTCAAGAATCGGGCGAACAAGCACCTTATAAGCGACTTCTTTCGTGGATGAGTTACATTTCCTTAAGATTCTTCCGATGATTCTGAGTGTGGTGTCTGCTTTTCCCACTATCTGTTTTATATGGTCATTCCACTTAAGGTCGCTCTGGATACTTAGGCATAAATATTTTACGGCGGACGCTGTCTCCCGGTGTTTGTCATCAATAGTGTAGCTATACAGTAGTGGATTTCTTTTCCTATGTATGCGCAATATGTTACATTTATTTACGTTCAGGGTCAACTGCCAGAGCCTGCACCATTCATCAATTCTCTGCAGGTCGTTCTGCAAATTCTTACTATCTCATGGCGTTGCTACTGCGGCGTAGACAGCGGCATCATCTGCGAATAGCCTTAACGAGCATCCGACGCTTTCTACTACATCATTTATACGAGTGTTGGAACTTAAATAGTGACAACTATTTATTCGCAACCGATACAAAAGAGTTACATGTTTACACCTGTTAGTGTCCTTCAAAGTAGTCACCCGCGTTGTGTAGAACCCGTTGCCAGCGATGTGGAAGGCGTAGTATACCGTTAGCAGAGCCTGTTCTGTTGGTGCGAATGGAGCGGCCTACTGCCTGTCGAATCTCTTAAACAGTTCTGAAGCGAATATCACGAAGTGGTTCCTTCATCTTCGGAATAAAATCAAAGTCACAAGGACTTGTTGGACGCTACAGTACTTCCCTGTCCCATAGACCGAACAGAGGAGCCACAGGTTAGGCTGTATGCGCCCGCGCATTGTCGTGCAAACTATTGGGTGGGTCGCCGCTCCTTTCGCAAAGCTGGTCGCAGGTGATGCTCCAAAACGAACAGTAATTCTGTGCATTTACGGTCTGCCGTGGACGAACGTAATGCATTAGGATAACACCTTCACAGTCGTAAACGAGAATCACCATAACTTTCACCATACTGGGGCTCTGACGCACTTTCGACTTTCGCGGCGACCCATAATGACACCATTCGTTGGAATGGCGTTTCAGTTGTGGCTCGTACAATGTAGCCCATGTCTCATACAGTGTTGCGATACGGCCTAAGAAACCCCCTCCTTTGCGCTCGAAGCGCTCCAAGTGCGTCTGAGCTGCGGCGTAACGAATGCATTTCTGCATTTCCGTCAAGTCATGCGGAACCCATCGTGATGCAATTTTTCGCATGCCCAGGCGTTCCTTTAGCATGCGAAGCACAGTCGTGTGCGCTAATGCGGTTTCGTGGGCTTGCTCAGAATCGTATGGCGTCGATCACTGTCCACTAACGCGGCAACAGAATGCGCTTCTTTTTCAGAGATGCTAGGACGACCTGCCTGATGCATGTCTGCCACAGTTTGCCGACCTTCGTTGAAGGCTTTTACCCAATGCCGATTCCCCGCACGCCTCTAGAACACCTTGATGACATTGTGGTGCTGTACTTACCGAAGTCCTAATCCATCCACAGCGGGTCCACAGGAAGAACTGTTTTTTCGTCTGCTTATCAGGTCGCATTGTTTCTAATTTTACCGTGAAAGGATGCTACACTGAGCCACAGCGCCAGAGATTGCGCCTAAGAGTATTATTCAGCCGCCTCCACTGGCAGTGCTTATTGAGATGTGGTAGTGGAGAGTTCTTGTCGAGAAGTCGTGGTGGAGAGTGCTTGTTGAGATGTAGCAGTGGTGAGTCGTTGTTGAGAGGTTCCCATGGAGAGTGGTTGTTCAGATGTTGTCATATTGTTTTGATGGGCTAGACACCAGATGTTGTTGGATTAGGGATGCTGTAATGTGCTTTTCGTCAATATATATATGAAGGTAAAAAATTCCTTTTTTTTGTATTATTTCAATGTCTTGAACAATAATGCCTATTGGTTACACGTTCAGTCAAAAGCATCTGGCTCGTGTTCTTGTATTAGACTGTATTTCTGGTTTCTATGTGCAATTATAGTATTTCTGGTTTTTTTTTAATTACTTCAGTATAAATGGTGTTTAAAATATCTGGTTTTATTGAGGAAGAACCGTGCCAGATGTGTACGTTGAATCACACTTCCACACACAGAACAGCTACACTTGTGTTTTGTTGCTTCCTAGGTTTTATAGTTGCTGGGGACTTAATTAATTAATTGTGTTAACGGAAGTTTTCTTTCATTCTTTGTTGTTATTCTATGCAGTCAGATTGCGTACTAATACCAGTCAGGGCCAACCGTTTACGAGACTGCGTAACCGGACAGTCAGCTACGAAAATTAAAAAGTATTTGCATTCATTGTATATAATTAAGCCCCCATGCACGTGGCGACCGCTGCTTCGGATCGTCCCTTGGAATTCTTCCGATTGTAAAAATAGCAGACAGTAGTTTTGTTGTAGTAATTTGTAGTTTAGTAATTGTAGTCTATATTGCATGTGTAGATTTGGTAATTGTCATTCTTCTAATGGTATTTTTTTGCAGAATTTAATTTTTGTTGTCTTGTATACGGGTTTGACAATTTTGTGCAATTGTGAAGATTTCAATGGTTCGTTAATCGTGTTTGTTGGGAAGCATTTCGTGTGAATGATATTGTTGGCGATAAAGTGTCATTGTGTGTAATTTTCATATAGTGACGAGTTTCGTATGTTTTGTAAACGATTACGCGATCGATGAAAAAGGCAAAAATGATGGATAGTCAGAATAACGAAATTGTTGACATGGCGAACTCGCCAACACAGGAGAACAGGATGATGAATAATGAAGTGGAAAACAATTTAATAAGTCGGGAAAATAGTCCGGAAACAGCTCAAAATTTTTCACAATCAAAAAATTCTCAGAATACGAGATTAACGACAGAAGATTTTGGAATAGTATCGAACAAAGATAGCTTTACAGCTATGACGAAAGAAGTTGATTTTGCGGGAAATGTTAGGGGTGAAAAGAATTTCGAACCAGTTACTATGGAGCAGTTTATGAGTGCAATATTAAATTTGGGATCACAGATGGAAGCAATAGTAACACAGTTACGCTCACGGATAGGAACAATTAAAACCAAGATGGAAACAATGGAAACACAGTTAGGCTCACGAATAGGGACATGTTTCAGAAACATGAAAGATGAATCAAAGAAAAAAATTAGAGAAGAAGTACAACCGATTTTGAATGCTCACAATAATAGTTTAATTTCAATAGAAATTAGACAAGAGGAACAGGACAGAGAACAGGAAGAAAAAGATCGCGTGATAGTACAAACATTTTCAGATTAAATTTACAACGTGCACACGATAAGGAAGAAACACTTGAAAGAATCGAGGAATCCGTACCAAATGACAGATTAAATAACCTAACACAACAGTATGAACAGTTAACTACTAAATGTGTTAATACTGAAACTCGAGTCGCGACACTTACGGAAGACGTAAATAAACAGAAAGAACAATTAGGTGACTTATCGGAAAGAGTTGAGGAGATTTCAGATAAATTGACAAGTCTTAGCTTAAATGGGGACAGAGATTCGGATGATACAGCTCCATTACCATTTGCAGAAACCGAAGAGTACCAGAACATAAATAAACATGTTGAAAATCAGGGAAAATTTAATGAACGCATTAAAAGGGAATTTGAGGCACTAGGAAAGCAAGTCAAACAAATTGAAGGAGAAATCGTAGGAAAAGATAGCAGAAGAAATTTAGAATCACAGATAGCAGAGGGGTTTGAAGAAAATAATTTGTTTCATTTACGGGATGCAACAAGAGAGCGCCAGGCGCGCGAACTTGACAATAATCGACATTCGGATTGGGACAGACGCGGTAGGTCTTTGTCGCCACGAGGAGAAAACTTTGACTATAACCACTTCTTAACTGTTCGGAAATTTAAGATCTTTCGCAATTCTAAGAACGACATACATCCATGTTCGTGGTTAGATCAATTTATGTACGCACTTCCACCAAATTGGCCACTAAGTCACAAACTGGAATTTATGTGCGGCTATTAATGTCCTCAGGGGATTCGCTACACTAAGTGAATATGTGCCATAGCGTGCACAGGGCCCCGAGCTGTAGTGGTGCTATTTCCCTTTTAGTTTTCTGCACCGCTGTCTACTCTTCTACTATTCTTTGTATCTATCAAAACAACTCTTCAACTATCAATCTATTTAGAGAGTCGTTAAAGAATAACCGGATATGACTATTTTACCCAAAAGTGATTTCGGAAATTACCGTTTGGACTTACTGTATCTTCAGCAGCATTCATTCGTAGTTTAAACGAAATTTTACCTGTTTATCTTCGTGACAATATTACTTCATACGTTGACGATATTCTTATTGCTAAACGTTCTTGGAGTGAGCATAACAAAATTTTGGATTCATTATTACGTATTTTTGCCAGAGTTGGCATTACAGTGAACTTGGAAAAATCTGAATTTGGTCGTTCTCAGGTGAAATTTCTTGGTCATATTATTTCTACAGACGGTATTCTTCCTGATCCAGAGAAACTAAATGCTATTCGTGATTATGCTGTTCCTACCACAAAACGTGATGTTCGTAGTTTCCTTGGTGTCTGTAATTTTCTTAGACGCTTTGTTAGATTGGACAATTTGGCCACACCTCGTTTTTGCGAACTATCTGGAAAGTTCTTTTTAAACGAAAATCGGTTGACAACTCTTTTTGGTTAGTTTGTATTCCTGATGAATGGGTCAATAAATTGATTTGGTACACACATTTCAGTTATGCACGCTTTGGTCCCAGAAAATGCTTTCATAAATTACGAGAAAATTGCTACTTCAGTAACATGGAAAAACGTATTCGATCTGTTCTTGCCAAATGCAAATTATGTCAAAAGGCTAAGTCGCCAACTATTTCTCACAGAGCACCGTTGATTCCTATCATTCCAGCGAAATTAAAGGAGATGGCTACAGTCGATTTGTTCGGTCCAGTGGTTCGTTCTACTAATGGTTTTGCGTACATTTTGGTAGCAGTGGAATTGACATCAAAATATGTGTGTTTTACACCTTTACACAAAGCAACAGCACGTTCAGTATCTAATGCTTTCATCAAACATTTTCTTAAAGAAGTGGGTCATGTTGATAAGGTTATATCAGATAACGGATCACAGTTTCGCTCTAAAATTTGGCTTCGTACTCTACGGCGTCGTAAGATTAAACCAATTTTCATTTCACTTTTTCACCCTCAATCTAACGCTTCAGAGAGATGGATGAAGGAAATCAATAAATTGTGTCGTCTTTACTGTCATCAGAATCACAGAACGTGGGATCAGTATCTTCATATTTTTCAAAACATTCTGAATGAATTCCCTAATGATTCAACTTCTTTACCGCCTATATTAATATTAAAAAATAAAGCACCGACAAATCGCATTTCTGAAATCGTTCCTTTTCCGCCTACACGGAAACTGCGGCATTCTGAAGTTACCAACCTGGCTCTGCAAAATATTGCATCTGCGGCTGCTAGAAGAGAGAAATCAGCTAAACGTCCTGGTCGTTTAAAAACCTTGTCAGTTGGTCAAAAGGTGTTAATTAAGTCTCATCGTTTGTCTCACAAAGGAAAAGGCTTGTGCCGCAAATTTTTTCTGCTTTATAACGGTCCATATAGAGTTCGCAAAATTACTCATGATAACACTGTCGAAGTAGAAACTTTTAAGTCTCGGCGTTCTCAGGGAATACATCATATATCTAATGTTAAAATTTTTGTGGACTGACGTACTTTCGAGAAATAAACAGTTATACGTAAACACACGGAGAGTACAAGGATACCGCGCCGTGTTCCGGCGGCGGCACATACTCAAAGCAACAGTCAAGTCTGCGCGGCGCACAAGGCAGTCGTTGTTACTTCCTACGTCACGCGTACCTACAGCTGATCGAGCGCTCAGTGCGAATGCACTGACAGCCGTAAACAAATACACAGTCTAATTTCTCTGATTCAATTCAGCATAAAGCTATAGTGACTTGGTAAATTATGTTATTAACGTTCATTATTTTTCAGGATACGGTTGTATAAAATATTTAAGAACTTCAGATAAATTCTCTGTGTGTCCGACGTTAAGAAGACTTGCTATCGAGAAATTTTCAGGAAGAATGTAATTTCGAAGAAGAAACTAATAAACTAAAAAGGTAACTATTAATTGAGTTTATTTTTCAGGTAACATATTTCCACTTAGGTACGTACTTTAGACGTAATTTGCTGCTCGCGATTACGTGATTCATACTTTGTGCTAAATTTCATGTTCTATGAATTTACTTGTGAAGCGACGTGCTTGCGTACATTAACTGATTTGACAATGATTGATTAATGAACAGGGTTGTTACTCATGTATATTATGCATCGCTTGGCTGCACTGCTTTTTCACTGATGTCATATTTTTCTATTATGTGCCTGCTGTGCTTATTTATTTAAATTATAATTGTCACCTGATTAATTGCGCTGACTGTGGTTATGTATGTAAGTTATACTTTGTGATCTAACTGCTTGCGCCTTCATGTTTACTTATTAAGATTACATATGAACATTTATTTGCTTATGCTGATATGATGCTAATGACCTGTTTATTATGTAAGATACATATTTGCTGCTTTGCTTATGGATTGCATATTTACACATTTCTGTTTTGTTGTTATAACTACTCTTTAAGTTGGTATATAGAAATGCTGAAATAAGGTGTACGAACATGGAGTTTAGGTCACACTATGGTATTAATTATAGATTGTTTGCTTGGCAGAGCCTCGTTGTAGGAACTGTGCTGCATCCACGTGTTGACATTCTGTTCTCTACTGGTATATTTACTCGCTATTGCATGTTTTGCTTACGCTCAGTGCCTTATATTTTTAAGATAAGAAAATGAACTGCTATAATTCTACGAACGACGTTGGTACAAGAAATTTCATTGAAGTCACATGAGCTGGAGGTTTTATGGAAGCTGTATAAATTTATGCTAATAGGAAGGAAGCTAACGACATGACACACCAACACTAGGTTTAGATCGTTGACAGTTATTACACTGCATTCTTCGTGAGCAATTGAAATAGTAAGTGACACTTGACACAAGAAATACTCCACATGTTTGCTTCTGTTTTGCCATGATTCTTGAAGTGGTGTACACACTGTGAAATATTACGATTTATTCACTCAAAGTCTTATGTGATCTTTCATACTACGTACTCGCACCTACTTACTGAAAGCTATTCAAACTGAAGGCTGTTAGAGGTCATGTATGCATTTCTTTTATTTAATGATAGACAAGGTAACAAAAATGTATTTTATAATTCATAATGAGTAGAAGATTTGGCTCAGGTGGACTACACAGAGGTTGTGTGTGGACATTGTGTCTTCGGATTGCATGGAATGATGAATTGAAGTTTGCACTAGAATTTTATCTGTACTTGTTCGGGGAGACTGACTAGAGGAAAGAGTTGTTATGGAAGTGAAATGATATTGGTGATAAGGTTTATATGTATCGATGTATTGAAGAGGTATTATTGAGGTATTGAGATTGTGTGAAGTTGATCATTATTGGAATTTTGATGGACAGGAGGTATGGTAAATGATATTGATGATAAGGTTTATATGTATCGACGTAAGAGGTATTATTGAAGTATTAAGATTATGTGATGCTGATGATTATTGGAATTTTGGTGGATAAGAAGTAAAGTAAGTGAGGAGCATATTTTTTTTTGTTGGTTTATATGGAACAAGGAGGATGAAGATGGCAGACTAGATCATTCAAGTGGAAGGAAGATTGTCTACACACACACTTTGTTAAATCACTAAGCAGTATATACTTTTTTTTTGGAGAGAGGGAGCATTTGCATATCTTGGCACACTGACAGTTGTTCAGCAACCGTACATTTTGATTTGGCTTGGCAAACATTGGTCTTGATATGATGACTATGACGTTGACTAACTATTTTTGACTGTTATACATTGCTGCCACTACTACTTGATATACATGTTGAACATCAAATTTTGACAGAATTGCATTTACACAGTTAACACTATTCAGTTACACGGTAGTACTTAATGTGGATGAAGGATGAGTGAGTGTGTTTTGTGTGTTTCCTTTTTCTAATCCCAAATAATTGGTACCGACCTATCTCCTAAATATTATTTTACTTGTTTGTTGTGGCTTGCACTGACACCAATAATTATTATAGGTTTACTGATATTTGTGTATTTGTAGTATTTAATATGACAATTATCTGATATCATTTGTGTGTTTATTATATTTTGTATGTTTAGTGTAAGAGCATTGATAATCATTTTGTAAAAGCAATTGTGTGTGCCTTCAAACTGTTGTTTGTGCTTGCACCTATTCAACATTGCTGGGTACCACTGGAAATGTTTAATTTCTGCTGATAAACTCTGATGAACTGTCTGATTAGTGACAGTGAATATTATGGACTGCTGTCTGCACCTGTTCAACATTACTGGGTGTCACTAATGGAACTGCTTCTACTGAAATGATGTCACTTGTTGCTGTCTGCACCTGTCAACATTACTGGGTGTCACTGATGGAACTGCTTCTACTGAAATAATGTTGCTTGTTGCTGTCTGCACCTGTCAACATTACTGGGTGTCACTGATGGAACTGTTTCTACTGAAATAATGTTACTTGTTACTGTCTGCACCTGTCAACATTGCTGGGTGCCACTGATGGAACTGATTCTACTGAAATGATGTCACTTGTTGGTGTCTGCACCTGTCAACATTGCTGGGTGCAACTGATGGAATTGTTTCTACTGAAATGATGTCACTTGTTGGTGTCTGCACCTGCTCAACATTGCTGGGAGCCGCTGATGGAACTGATTCTACTGAAATGATATCACTTGTTGCGGTCTGCACCTGCTCAACATTACTGTGTGCCACTGATGGACTGCTTCTACTGAAATGATGTCACTTGTTGCTGTCTGCATCTGTTCAACATTGCTGGGTGCCACTGATGGAACTGTTTCTACTGACATGATGTCACTTGTTGTTGTCTGCACCAGCTCAACATTGCTGGGTGCCACTGATGGAATTGCTTCTACTGAGAAGATGTCACTTGTTGGTGTCTGCACCTGTTCAACATTACTGGGTGCCACTGATGGACTGCATCTATTGAAATGATGTCACTTGTTGCTGTCTGCATCTGTTCAACATTACTGGGTGCCACTGAAACTGCTTCTACTGACATAATGTCACTTGTTGGTGTCTGCACCTGTTCAACATCGCTGGGTGCCACTGATGGAACTGTTTCTACTGAAATGATGTCACTTGTTTGTGTCTGCACCTGTTCAACATTACTGGGTGCCACTGATGGACAGTTTCTACTGAAATGATGTCACTTGATGGTGTCTGCACCTGTTTAACATTGCTGGGTGCCACTAATGGAACTGCTTCTACTGAAATGATGTCACTTGTTGGTGTCTGCACCTGCTCAACATTACTGGGTGCCACTGATGGACTGCTTCTACTGAAATGATGTCACTTGATGGTGTCTGCACCTGTTTAACATTGCTGGGTGCCACTGATGGAACTGTTTCTACTGAAATAATGTCACTCGTTCGTGTCTGCACCTGTTGACCATTGCTGGGTGCTACTGCTGGAACTGTCAACAACTTGTTTACTGAACTATGGAAAGCATTTTATGTGAATATTTGTACAAACTGATTTTTTGTGTATTTACTGTTTATGAAATGTTATGAAAATCACATGTATGCAAGCATTTGTATTCCTTACTGTATTTTATATATTAGGATATGGAACGGTCAGTGCAAAGCCAAAATTTTATCTAGCTATGTGATATTTAATTACTAATAGTATCTTTTATTTTTGCCTGTAATTTTTTTTTCTTCTTTGGACGAATTTGGTGGTATTTTCACCACCAATGCTGGCAAAAATACCATCAAATTCTAGCCCGTGGAGGAGGGGCATATGAAAGGTGGCTACACTGAGCCACAGCGCCAGAGATTGCGCCAAAGAGTATTATTCAGCCGCCTCCACTGGCAGTGCTTATTGAGATGTGGTAGTGGAGAGTTCTTGTCGAGAAGTCGTGGTGGAGAGTGCTTGTTGAGATGTAGCAGTGGTGAGTCGTTGTTGAGAGGTTCCCATGGAGAGTGGTTGTTCAGATGTTGTCATATTGTTTTGATGGGCTAGACACCAGATGTTGTTGGATTAGGGATGCTGTAATGTGCTTTTCGTCAATATATATGAAGGTAAAAAAATTCCTTTTTTTGTATTATTTCAATGTCTTGAACAATAATGCCTATTGGTTACAGGTTCAGTCAACAAAGCATCTGGCTCGTGTTCTTGTGTTAGACTGTATTTCTGGTTTCTATGTGCAATTATAGTATTTCTGGTTTTTTTTAATTACTTCAGTATAAATGATGTTTAAAATATCTGGTTTTATTGAGGAAGAACCGTGCCAGATGTGTACGTTGAATCACACTTCCACACATAGAACAGCTACATTTGTGTTTTGTTGCTTCCTAGGTTTTATAGTTGCTGGGGACTTAATTAATTAATTGTGTTAACGGAAGTTTTCTTTCATTCTTTGTTGTTATTCTATGCAGTCAGATTGCGTACTAATACCAGTCAGGGCCAACCGTTTACGAGACTGCGTAACCGGACAGTCAGCTACGAAAATTAAAAAGTATTTGCATTCATTCTATATAATTAAGCCCCCATGCCACCGTCATGTCCACAACGCGAGATGTGTGAGGGACGAAGCAATGACTATGTTCTTTGAATTTTCTTGCAATATTCGCTTTTTAAAATTTTATAAATAAGTGATTGCTTAAATATTTATGTCTCTGCTGTAGCGATTTGCGTAGCAGACAACTAAGCAGTTTGTCAGTGCTATCGAACTAAGTTCTATCTTTTTCTTTAACCGCATATGGTGAGGTTCCAGGCTGGCAACGAATACTGCAAGACTCGCTCGTGAGGTAGTTTAACAAGCACCTTTTTTCTTACCATTATTCTAATTAATCTCTGCCTGGTACGTGCCTTCTTGCTCGGCCGTGGTTAGCTGATACTAATATGTGATCACAAACTGTGGTTTCTGGCCTGCTTAGCCGCTGTAAATTACATTTAATTCTGCAGAAGTGCATCGGCCAACCTTCTTGCATTTCATAAAAAATTTTCACGCTGTGTATGAGTTCTGTTTACAAAAGGATCTTCGATTTACTTTATCAAAAATGGTTCAAAGGCTCTGAGCACTATGGGACTGAGCTTCTAAGGTCATCAGTCCCCTAGAACTTAAAACTACTTAAACCTAACTAACCTAAGGACATCACACATATCCATGCCCGTGGCAGGATTCGAACTTGCGACCGTAGCGGTCGTGCGGTTCCAGACTGTAGCGCCTAGAACCGCTCGGCCAATCAATTTACACTCCTGGAAATTGAAATAAGAACACCGTGAATTCATTGTCCCAGGAAGGGGAAACTTTATTGACACATTCCTGGGGTCAGATACATCACATGATCACACTGACAGAACCACAGGCACATAGACACAGGCAACAGAGCATGCAGGCTGCTATTCTCCCATGGAGACGATCGTAGAGATGCTGGATGTAGTCCTGTGGAACGGCTTGCCATGCCATTTCCACCTGGCGCCTCAGTTGGACCAGCGTTCGTGCTGGACGTGCAGACCGCGTGAGACGACGCTTCATCCAGTCCCAAACATGCTCAATGGGGGACAGATCCGGAGATCTTGCTGGCCAGGGTAGTTGACTTACACCTTCTAGAGCACGTTGGATGGCACGGGATACATGCGGACGTGCATTGTCCTGTTGGAACAGCAAGTTCCCTTGCCGGTCTAGGAATGGTAGAACGATGGGTTCGATGACGGTTTGGATGTACCGTGCACTATTCAGTGTCCCCTCGACGATCACCAGTGGTGTACGGCCAGTGTAGGAGATCGCTCCCCACACCATGATGCCGGGTGTTGGCCCTGTGTGCCTCGGTCGTATGCAGTCCTGATTGTGGCGCTCACCTGCACGGCGCCAAACACGCATACGACCATCATTGGCACCAAGGCAGAAGCGACTCTCATCGCTGAAGACGACACGTCTCCATTCGTCCCTCCATTCACGCCTGTCGCGACACCACTGGAGGCGGGCTGCACGATGTTGGGGCGTGAGCGGAAGACGGCCTAACGGTGTACGGGACCGTAGCCCAGCTTCATATGGAGACGGTTGCGAATGGTCCTCGCCGATACCCCAGGAGCAACAGTGTCCCTAATTTGCTGGGAAGTGGCGGTGCGGTCCCCTACGGCACTGCGTAGGATCCTACGGTCTTAGCGTGCAATCGTGCGTCGCTGCGGTCCGGTCCCAGGTCGACGGGCACGTGCACCATCCGCCGACCACTGGCGACAACATCGATGTACTGTGGAGACCTCACGCCCCACGTGTTGAGCAATTCGGCGGTACGTCCAGCCGGCCTCCCGCATGCCCACTATACGCCCTCGCTCAAAGTCCGTCAACTGCACATGCGGTTCACGTCCACGCTGTCGCGGCATGCTACCAGTGTTAAAGACTGCGATGGAGCTCCGTATGCCACGGCAAACTGGCTGACACTGACGGCGGCGGTGCACAAATGCTGCGCAGCTAGCGCCATTCGACGGCCAACACCGCGGTTCCTGGTGTGTCCGCTGTGCCGTGCGTGTGATCATTGCTTGTACAGCCCTCTTGCAGTGTCCGGAGCAAGTATGGTGGGTCTGACACACCGGTGTCAATGTGTTCTTTTTTCCATTTCCAGGAGTGTATTTTATCGTAACCATTTAAAATTAGCAGAGAATACCAGTTTTCTAAGGTATTTACCATTTTCTTTGCTAAACAAAGTTGAAGAAGAGAAATATCAAATAGCCAAGGCAGCCAAATCTGTCTGCCGTGTGTAAGTAATGGTAAGTTCGTGAATCTCTTTGTTGCATGGGACGAGAGACGAGCTTGAGCAGAAGGAAACTGGTTGCAGAGAATAGGCTAGTCTTCAAGACCATCCTAGGAGGTACTGCAGTGCCTACCGTCTTTCATCCTTATCTGTAACAAAACCGATGTAGTCGGTCGGCGAAAGAAGATTGCTTACTGGCGTACGAAATGCCATCCATCGAAACAAGTAGTGAATTTCGCAGCTTGTAGTTCTTTGCAGTACTAGTTGTGGCGGAGATCGCAGGCTACAAGAAATCCACGTAAGAATTGCGACAGTAAAAAGATTATTGGCGAGTTTGACCGCAGTCGTGTGTCACGGTTCGTGGATGCCGATTTCTCCGCTGTGGGTGGCGAATGGCTGCAGAACGTTAGCATTGGTCCTTCCAGAATTTTTTTTCCGATCCAGCAGTGAGGAGGAGATTGCGTCCCCCGGAGCGAAGTTGTTCACGAGAAAACCTTGCACTCCGTTCTATGTAAAGTCGCTCCTTTAGAGTGGGTGAGGAGAGAGCAGCAGTGGACTGTGGTGGACGGGAAACGTTATCGTATCAGATGGTTTTGGTGTAGGTACTATTTGCCTGCTGGTCTGACTCGAGCTATACAGCACAAAAGATTTCTAACAACTGCTGAAACACCTGTGAAAATTCGTCTGACAACTCTTATTATTATTTCACATTATATTATGCATTATACTGCACATTTTTGCCTCCAGGACAGTTATTAACATGAATGTTTAATGATTACTCATTTTTTTCTTGTTTCCGTCTTCTTTTCCTCTTTCCAAAAACCTCATCATTCTTTGGCTGTCTTCCTGTTTCCTTTGCTCTGTCCAAATTTTGCCTGCTTTCTTCCTTTCTTTTACTTCAAATTTCGTGTTCATAATTTTGTTTCTGAAATTGTCTCTTTCATTTATCATTTCAGTACTGATCCCTACTTGTTATAGGTCTTCTTTTATTTCTTGAAAAGCCGGCCGCGGTGGCCGTGCGGTTCTGGCGCTGTAGTCCGGAACCGCGAGACTGCTACGGTCGCAGGTTCGAATCCTGCCTCGGGCATGGATGTGTGTGATGTCCTTAGGTTAGTTAGGTTTAAGTAGTTCTAAGTTCTAGGGGACTGATGACCTAAGATGTTAAGTCCCATAGTGCTCAGAGCCATTTGAACAATTTTTGTTTCTTGAAACCACTGTTTTTTTTGTGAACTGTTTACTCCATCAAAAATCCTCTTTCTATGTTGTTGTTCACTCTATGTATGTGTCCAAAGAATGTTAGTCGCCGTTTTCTGACCATGTCTGTGAGCCAGCCTGTGTGTTCGTATCATTCTTTGGTTGGTCTCTTCATCCATACACCATCTCTGTGTACTGCTCCAAAAGTTTTCCTGAGGATTTTACGTTCTATTTTTTCTCTCTCTGTTGATGACTGATGCTCCGATTGTGGTCGTTTCTGATGCTAAGAGTGCTTCTAGTAGTACAACCGTACTGTACTGCCTGAGTGTAGCCTGTCTTGAAGTATTTCTTTTATTGTAGTGCGTCATGACAGTTTGTATACTTTTTGAAGTTTTTCTTTAGTTAGTATGTTGGATGTCATATCCAACAGTTGCGCATGTAGCGGCAATACCACAGTTCCTCGCTTATGCTTGAGAACTCTCGATATTGGTCTCCCTACTGCCTTGTGTAGTGCACTTGTTCCCGACAAAAGGCGGCAGAGATGAAGACGGGCGACTCGTGTCTCCTGGTATATGGAGACGGAGAGTTTGGAAATGACGTCTTAGTATCTACTGGTGAGTTTAAAGCGAATATACAGAGATAATTTCTGGCCTTTTTTTATCTACCTTGATAGAGGGATATATAGGGAAGAACTATTACCACGGCCTGCACGTTTGCGTTACCTCAGTGCTTCAGGTTGTTACCGCGGGGCATCCGAAACAATCATGTTACCTAGTGGTCGCTCCTACTGGAATAGCAATAGCTGGAAAGAGTGGGAATATCGGACATACATAGGCCTAAAGTAGGAAATCAGCTCCCAAATTCTGTAAAAAGTGTGACAACACATCTTGAAACCACGGAAAGCAGTTATCTTCATAATTTTTACTATTTTCGTATATGAATGTATGCTTTCCCGGCGTATACAGCTGGCGAAGAGTTCTCGGGCTTCCAGCCGGGTGGCGGTGTCTTCAAACTGCGACGTTTCGACGAGTGACATACTCATCATCTTCTGGCGAATAGTTTAGAATCGCCGAAGAATATGTGGGAAATACCAAGTGGAAGGAGGGACAAAATGAAAGGGCTTGTGTTAAAACGTCAGCAGATAACTTCCATGGTACTAGAGGGAGCTATAGAGGGTGAGAACTGTGGGGGAAGACAGAGACTGGAATACATCGAACAAATAATTGAGGACAGTTGATGCATGTGCTACTCTGAAGATGAAGAGGTTGGCGCAGGAGAGAAAGTCGTCGTGGGCCACATAAAAAAAAGTGAGAACGCGTTCTTTGACACTAGAAGTGAACAGAGGAAGAAGTGAACACAGAATAGGGGTGTTCAATGTATTAAGCATCATGGTTTTACAGAGCAGTTCACACTTTTCATACAACTTGCGACAGTGCAGTCGGGTGACGTCTTCGCCAACTGCCGATATTTCGACAGGTGAACACTCAGTCATGTTCAAGGAACAAGTGCAACAAGAGGGCTCAGTGCAAGGTTTGCTGGGCTTCTCCGACCAAAAATAATGGTACATAGTATGCGAAAAGACAACTCACCAAATAATCGAAATCGTTGGTCGTGAATATCAACTAACAATGGCTGAGCGTTATCTAGCGTTAACTTTGTCACTCTATTGTTTTAACCAGGGAGAGAGGAGGGTTCCAAGCAGCATTTTCAACGGGGTGAAGTGTGGTTTCCGACCTCTACCTGAGCTTAGGACCTGTTTAGAGCCTGTAAAGGATGGTCTTGGTTTGTGAAAGGCGGGTGTCTACCATATTCCATATAGTTATGGCATGTTGTAGATTGGTCAGACCATCAGGACCTTGGAGGATCGGTAATAATGATAAACGCGTATGGCTCAGCGTCCAGATGCAAGTCTTTCTATTGGACGCCGCTTCGAATGCTTGCGTGTTCCTAATCCACCCCAGCTACCCAACCAGGGAAAAGGGACCTTTAGTTTAACGTGGAATCCGAATCACGTGTCGTTCGTGACGACTCCCGACATCGCTGGGAGATGAAGACCAGATCAAAAACGGAATGAAAATATTCACAGATCCACCGGGATTCGATCCTACGACCAGTAAATTTCCAAGCATACTCATTACGACTACATCAGCAGAAACGTCACAGAGCTCCGCTGTATTGAGCATAAGCGTAGTCAACAGCCGAGCAAATCAGCTACTCCAGAGTGCTCCACTGGTACCGGTCATACTATGAGGAACAAGTTGCAGTCAAATGAAAACCGAAAACCAGCTACAACGGGACCATTGACATGGTTCCATTTAAAAGTAATAACCACGTGCGTTGAGACATTTATCCTACTGGGAGACGAAACGATCAATTCCTGTTTCGTATAACGTGGACAGCCGTAGACGGGTCCATATCTGCATCCACTCTTGTACATCCTCGTCCGACTGAAACCGACGTCAACGCACGTGTTTCTTCAGGTTAGCAAAGATGTGAAAATCACCCGGTGGAAGAACCGGGCTGCGGTGTTTCCCAACAAAATCGCTGAAGCACAGGCTTGTCCGATTGTTAGTATGGGGGCGGGTGTTATGGTGCAACAGGATGATTCCGTTCGATAGCATTCCTGGTAATTTTGACTATACGACGCGTCGCAGTTTCTGCAAAGTGTTTTCATGGTGCTGTGTATTGATTGTGGTTCCACTCCCAAGGAACAAGACGGGCAGAGGACCCCTGTAGTCGAGGAAGGAGGTTATCGTGACCTTACCGGAACTTGCGTGAAGAGCTTTGGATTCCTTCGGCAGGGGAGATGTGCGATGTTTCCACTGTTGGCTTTGCCTATTGTCCTCGGGTTATCGGAATGCTGTAAGACGGAAGCAACCTTTTGCACGATAACGCTCGCCCCTACTCTACCAATCGGACGAAGGCTACGCTTCAGCGATTTGTTTAGCAGACACTGCAACATCTTCCGTACAGCCCGGATCTTTCACTCTGTGATTTTCACAGCTTTGGTGACCTGAATAAATACATGCGCGGACACCGGTTACAGTTCAGCGAGGACGTGCAAGATAGGATGCGCGGTTGGGGATCCGTCAACGGCCGACCGCGTTGTCGAAACAATAATTGATCGTCTAGTCACCCAGTGGGATAAATTTCTTAACGCGTGTGGTGATTACTTTTGAATGTAAAACACTGCCCTTCATGTAACACAAAGGTTCAGTTACTGCTATTGGCGTAATGTTGTTAAAGAAGCAGTTGAGATTACATTAGCAAGTGACCTTATGAATAGAGACGGGGGTTTGTGATTAAATGCTGCTTAGAATCTGCTCTCTACCTGGTCACACAACGGAGCGAGATAGTTAATTCTGCTTGCATGTGAGCCTCGAAAATGACTACAAGACACAAATGAATTAAAGACATTAGCTGCCAGTGAGCATTGATTCATATCAAAGGGGAAAGCCGACAATTTGTGCCGGAGCAGGATTCGAACCTGAGTCTTCTTCTCACTAGGCAGATGCGCTGACCACTACGACATCCGGACATTGTGGTCACCACAGCTGCACGGACTATCCTAGCACCCCTCCCGTCAGATCCAAATTCTGAGCTTATCCACAAAATACCGATATAGTGTCCCTTACCCATTATCCTTTTGACACGCGGCATTTCGCCAATTCTCGTAAGAGTTCGATATTGGTGTGCATTTGCGCTAATCGGATCATTGGCCATCTTTGCAGTAATTATACACTGCTGGCCATTAAAACTGCTAAACTAAGAAGAAATGCAGATGATAAACGGGTATTCATGGGACTAATATATTATACTAGAACTGACATGTGATTACATTTTCACGCAATTTGGGTGCATAGATCCTGAGAAATCAGTACCCAGAACAACCATCTCTGGCCGTAATAACGGCCTTGATACGCCTGGGCATTGAGTCAAACAGAACTTGGATGGCGTGTACAGGTACAGCTGTCCATGCAGCTTCAACACGATACCACAGTTCATCAAGAGTAGTGACTGGCGTTGCTCGGCCACCATTGACCAGACGTTTTCAATTGGTGAGAGATCTGGAGAATGTGCTGGCCAGGGCAGCAGTCGAACATTTTCTGTATCCAGAAAAGCCCATGCAGGACCTGCAACATGCGGTCTTGCATTATCCTGCTGAAATGTAGGGTTTCGCAGGAACCGAATGAAGGGTAGGGCCACGGGTCGTAACACATCTGAAATGTAGCGTTCACTGTTCAAAGTGCCGTCAATGCGAACAAGAGGTGACCGAGACGTGAAACCAATGACACTCCATACCATCACGCCGGGTGATACGCAATGACGAATACACGCTTCCAATGTGCGTTCACCGCGATGTCGCCAAACACGGATGCGACCATCATGATATGCACCCAGGTTCGACGTTGAGCACACCATCGCAGGCGCTCCTGTCTGTGATGCAGCGTCAAGGGTAACCGCAGCCATGGTCTCCGAGCTGATAGTCCATGCTGCTGCAAACGTCGTCGAACTGTTCGTGCAGGTGGTTGTTGTCTTGCAAACGGCCCCATCTGTTGACTCAGGGGTCGAGACGTGGCTGCACGATCCGTTACAGCCATGCGGATATGATGCCTGTCATCTCGACTGCTAGTGATAAGAGGCCGTTGGGATCCAGCACGGCGTTCCATATTAACCTCCTGAACCCACCGATTCCATATTCTGCTAACAGTCATTGGATCTCGACCAACGCGAGCAGCAATGTCGCGATACGATAAACCGCAATCGCTATAGGCTACAATCCGACCTTTATCAAAGTCGGAAACGTGATGGTACGCATTTCTCCTTCTTACACGAGGCGTCACAATAACGTTTCACCAGGAAACGCCGGTCAACTGCTGTTTGTGTATGAGAAATCGGTTGGAAACTTTCCTGATATAAGCACGTTGTAGGTGTCGCCACCGGCGCCAACCTTGTGTGAATGCTCTGAAAAGCTTATCATTTTTGCATATCATAGTATCTTCTTCCTGTCGGTTAAATTTCGCGTCTGTAGCACGTCATCTTCGAGGTGTAGGAATTTTAATGGTCAGTAGTGTATATGTGGTGTCTGTTCTTTCGTACATGTCCGAAAGAACAGACATCGTATATAGAAAATGACTGCGTGTCAAGGGGGAAAGAAGCTGTAGGACCGCACTTATCGGTATGATGCTGTATTCCTTCCGGCCTGGATGCATGCTCTGATTCGGTCTCATAAAGCCTTTGTATCCCCTCCCGAGGCAAACTAGCCCACAAGAGTTGTAACAGGTAGCTGATATCCTGGATGCTGGCATTGGAACACGGTTGTACGAGCTGATCTCCACACATGTTCTATCGCTGCCACATCTGGGAATGTTGCTGGCCACGGGAATATCTCACTATCCTGCAGACTCCTTTCAGAGTGCGCTGATACAGTAGCTGCATACTTAGCAATCATTTACAACCGTTCGCTCGATGAAAGATCCGCATCTAAAGACTGAGATGTTGCACAGGTCCCATCAATACTCAAGACAGGCAATAGGAGTAATATGATGAATTACAGACCCATATCACTAATGTCGATTTACAACAGTATTTTGGAATATACAGGATGGTCCACTGATAGTGACCGGGCCAAATAGCTCACGAAATAAGCATCAAACGAAAAAACTACAAAGGACGAAACTCGTCTACCTTGAAGGGGGGAAACCAGATGGCGCCATGGTTGGCCCGCTAGATGGCGCTGCCATAGGTCAAACGGATATCACCTGCGTTTTTTAAATAGGAACCCCGATTTTTATTACATATTCGTGTAGTACGTAAAGAAATATGAATGTTTTAGTTGGGCCACTTTTTCTGCTTTGTGTTGGAT